>NW_028318026.1:5820000-7020000 GCF_062004578.1 Staurois parvus | reverse complement strand
AATGGCGATGACAACAAGGCCAAGTGTTCTGTGTTGGTAAACATACAAGCAAGGATAAAACAGCAATGTAAAAAAACATAAAAACAATGAGCAACATCAAGAAACTAATAATAAAAAGAAACTCTTATTAAAAATATATATTCACCGGCCACTATAAGTTTTTAATTGCTTGCTAAAACAAATTGCTAATCAGCCAATCACATGGCAGCAAATCAATGCATTTAGGCATTTAGACATAGTGAAGACGACTTGCTGAAGTTCAAACTGAGCATCAGAATGGGGAAAAAAGGGGATTTAAGTGACTTTGAACGTGGTATGGTTGTTGGTGCCAGATGGGCTGGTCTGAGTATTTAAAAAACTGCTGATCTACATGGATTTTCACGCACAACCATCTCTAGGGTTTACAGAGAATGGCAAAAAAAAAGAGAAAATATCCAGTGAGCAGAAGTGGTGTGGATGAAAATGCCTTGTTGATGTCAGAGGTTAGAGGAGAATGAGCAGACTGGTTTGAGATATTACAAAAGGCAACAGTAACTCCTGTCAATATGGACCAAAATCTCTGAAGAATGTTTCCAACACCTTGTTGAATCTATGCCATGAAGAATTAAGGCAATTCTGAGGGAAAAGGGAGTCCATCCTGGAACTAGCAGGGTGTACCTAATAAAGTGGCCTGTGAGTGTATAATAATTATAAAAACCTGAAAAATGTATTTATATATATCTCATAGAAAATGAAAAAATACATCTAGAGGATATTATCAAGAGAAGTATATCACAAATATGAGAAAATGTAAAAATATATGAGAAAAGCAAATTTACTGTCCTGATAATAAAGTGTCAAGTATCCTAAGTGATTAGGTAAAAAGGGATAGTAAAATGACATGTGTAAATCTGGATTATATTAAAAAGTTAAATGCCTGGGTAGAACGTTTTTTGCAGTTTGCCTTAAACTGTTATCCACAATCCCATTCAGCTTCTGTACACACACTACCACCAGTCCTTACTAATACTTTGTTGTCATCATTCACATTGTGATTCTGACAGATGTGTTGACAGGTTGCCTTGAGCTGTCATCCATAACCCACCTCTGCTGGGCAACTGTACACACACAACCCCCAGTTCATTGAATTGGAATTTGACAGATCCTGATTGGCTGGTTTAAAGCTGTCAACTCATTCTTGGTTCCTGCCTGGCTCCTGTCCACGTTTACTGTCTGCTGGTATATTAAGCTTCTCCCCTCTATCATTGGTTGCACTTGAAAATTGAGACGAGCCTCTGAAATGCGTTGCGCACACCCCTTTCCACTTCCCGGTGATTGCATGGTTCATTGGGGATGGCCGTAAACTCCACCTCTCCATCTCCCCGGTGAGTCTGGTTCCATGTTTGTGACAGTGGCTGCCACTCTGCAGACTCTGTACTCCATCAACACACACACTGTTTCCCTCCACGTTCAAGCAGCACTTCTCTTACCTTGATGTAAGTGTGGTTATTTGTTTCCAATTTACTAAGTCCTGCACTTTGGCTACCTTGTGTCTTCTACATGTTGCTAAGGATCCTTCCCTGATCTGATGTGCCTTAGCTGTGGAACTCTCCGATCCCTCCATCCTTCCACCTTGTTCTGGCTGTTACCACAGGCTGCTGGCTATATATACATAGTTACATAGTTAGTCTGGTTGAAAAAAGACACAAGTCCATCCAGTTCAATCAATAAAAAGGAAACTAAAAATATACAATCCCATATACACAATTCTATACCCAGTTGATGCAGAGAAAAGCAAAACATGCAGTAAAACATGATCCAATTTGCTCCAGCAGGGGGAAAAAATCCCTTTCTGATCCCCTAAGAGGCAATCAGATAATCCCTGGATGAACTTTAACTATAAATGTAAGCATCCAGTTATATTATGTGTATCTGGGAAATAATCCAGGCCTTTTTTAAAGCAACCCACTGAGCTGGCCAGAACCAACTCTTGAGGTAGTCTATTCCACATTTTCACAGCTCTTACTATGAAGAAACCTTTCTGTGTTTGGAGATTAAATTTCTTTTCATCCAAATGTAAAGCGTGCCCCCTTGTCCTCTGCGATGACCTTAAAGTGAATAATTCTACACCAAGTTCATTATATGGATCACCTATGTATTTTTACATATTGAACATGTCCCCCCTTAATCTTCTCTTCTCAAGAGAGAATAAATTCAGTTCCTCTAATCTTTCCTCATAGCTGAGCTCCTTTTGTTACTCTTATCAGTTTTGTTGCCCTTCTCTGCACTTTCTCCAGTTCCCCAATATAGAGAATGATCTTTAGGAATAAATATTTTTTTCATCTGGTTTATTTTCCTCTTTCCCATGGGAGTTTTCCTTATCCCCCTGTCACAATACAGAGAAATCTCAGCATCACTCGTTTTGATGCAAGAATCTGATCATGTATACCCTGCTAGCTTGCTAGCACTTACATTGCTATCCCTAAAGCTGGAAATTTTCTGTGCAGCACAAGGCCATAGTCATATGTATTAATTTATGAATAAGTGCGGCAAAGTGATTGGCTAAAAGTTTTGTCACTAAATTAGTATCCGTATTTAATAAAAATATGGGTCTGTAAGAGTCTAATTTCATAGCATTTTTACCTGGCTTGGGAATTACAATTATGGCAGCATCGTATAAAGTGGGGAGTTGGTTGGTTTTGAATGCGCTGGGAAAAAGTATTGTGTAGTGCCAAGAGGAGTACGACATGATACACTATATTGCCAAAAGTATTGGGACACCTGCCTTTACATGCACATGAACTTTAATGGCATCCCAGTCTTAGTCTGTATAGTTAAATATTGAGTTGGCCTACCCTTTGCAGCTATAACAGCTTCAACTCTTCTGGGAAGGCTGTCCACAAAGTTTAGGAATGTGAAGTCTGTTTAATGAACAAGCAGACTTGCTCTTATAAATCTGTGTGTAACTAAACAGTCACTGATCTGACACCTCTGTCATTAATAGCAAGCCTAATAGCAAGATGCTGATGTCACAGCCACTATCACAAGATCCAGATACCAATGAAACAGATGGAAAAGTTTGTTTGAAAAGACATTTGGGCTTTTTTGATAGCGTGAGCTTTCTGGTGGGCAGCATTATAGACTCTGGAATATTTGTCTCTCTTAAAGGTGTTCTGGAATATTCAAAGCTCAACATTGGTGTGACGCTATGCATTTGGGCAGCTTATGGGGTGTTCTGTATATTGTGTGCCCTTTGTTATGCAGAACTGGGTTCATCTTTGCCATTCACTGGTGAAAAATATTACCATATCAAGAGAGGACTGGGACCTATACCAGCTTTTGTAACCATTTGGACATTAACATTGTTTATAAGGCCATATCCATTGCTGTCAAAGCCTTGATCTTTGTCAACTATGTCAGTCGTCCATTTTATGGAGGATGTCCCCCACCTGATCGTCTCAAGAAATCTTTAGCTACTGGAATTCTTCTGGTTTTGAGAGTCATAAATTCTAAGTGTATCAGGTTGGCCACGTGTTCAAAATATATTCACAATCCTCAAAATGCTGGCCTTGGCACTTATTATTGTCTATGACTTCATCGAGTTTGCAGCTAAACCAGAAGCTTCAGAGCCTTTTCAAGATGCTTTTAACGAACAAGTTCCAAATACAGCACAAACTGCAGAGGCCTTTTATCAAGTGCTGTATGCCTATGATGGATGGAACAACCTAAACTATATGACAGGTATGTACTGTATCTGTATTTTCTTTTATGAATATTTTTATGTAATTCGTTTTATAGGAATGGTACAGGTGGGTTCGGGCCAGCTGGATCCAACAATCAATGCACAGGGTTGTTGGATTATTAGTCATGACTTTTTATCTTTTCAGTTCCGTTGGAAAAGTTTCTCAGGAATCTTGGTGATCTCAGCCCAGTACAGGACGTGTAAGTACACAGCTAGGAGTTTAGATAAAGGTCATTTTAAGAATGGTTTAGTTTTAGGGTAAGGGTCAGGATTTTGCAGGAGTTTCATTTTAATATGATTTCAGAGTATGGAATTGTTCTTTACACCCCAGTGCTGGAATCTTTGTGGTAAAATCATCCAAGCCAATGCTCATTTGGCACTTTGAAAAACTCCACAAGCATACACAAGTAGATACAGTCATTCTTTAAATGAGCCTGATCTTGATCCAGTGCTGTGTATGAAAGCACGGGCGCTCTCCTGTCTCTTTCTCTCCTACATGGCTCAGAGATAGTGGCAGTAGCCAGTGTAGAGGGAGCTGAGGGCAGGGCTGCCTTGGGAGCAATCCCGCATGTGTGCCCCCATAGCAAGCAATTTGATATGGTGGGCACCAGATGGGGTAGGAGGAGCCAGCAGTGCCGACAGGGGACCCGAAAAGAGGAGAATTGGGGCTGTTTTGTGCAAAACCATTGCACGGAGCAGGTAAGTATGAAATGCTTGGTATTTAAAAAATTATATATATCCTTTACAATCACTTTACTTAATATTTCTAACTCACCTAATTGACATCCAAGTTTTATTTTTCCCATATACTATCTGATTATCAGTAAACTTAATCTAAAAGAAAGGAGGCATAACAGAAAATGTCTGTAATGCCTTCAAGCTGTTAATTTTATATATACGGTAGGAACATGTTTTCTCCAGACCATAGCTGTGTATTGTCTATCAGACATAGTATGCTTCTTGAAGTAGATCTAAACCCCAACTGGATGATGTCTAGTTTACTAAAGCACTGTGCCTCAGCAAAAAAACTGGTGCGTTTTAGTGAAATGGCTTTTTTTAAAGCCATTTCCTTTCTCCATGCACCAGAGTTGCCAACCTCCCACAGTTTTTTTACTGACAACACATGGAAAATTTTCTGAGGGAGCACTTTTTTTGCTGACATACTGAAATATAACAGAAACTCCTATTAAAAACTCAGACAATCAATATTTAACCACTTGCCCTCCAGAAGATTTACCCCCCTTAATGACCAGACTATTTTTTTGCTATTCGGCACTGCGCTAGTTCAACTGGTAACTGTGCAGTCATGCAATGCTGTACCCAAATGAAAGTTATGTCCTTTTTTTTAAACAAATAGAGCTTTCTTTTGGTGGTATCTGATCACCACTGTTTTTTTATTTTTTGAGATATAACAAAAAAAGACGATAAAAATTATGTTTCTACTTTCGGTTATAAAAAATATCCAGTACAATCAAAGTTAGTCTTAAATTTTGGCCAAACTGTATTCTGCTACATGTCTTTGGTAAAAAAAAAAACTGAATACGTGATTATCAATTTGTTTGTGTGAAAGTTATGGCGTCTAAAAACTATGGTATGTATATTGGAATTTACACAGCTTTTACTTTCTGACTGCCTATCACATTTCTTGAGGTGCTAAAATGCCAGGGCAGTACAGCCCCCCCCCCCCATGGCCCCTTTTTGGAAAGTAGACACCCCAAGGAATTTGCTGAGAGGCATGTTGAGTCCATGGAAGATTTTTTTTTTTGGAACTAATTTTTGGAATTTTTTTTTTTTTTTTTTTTTTTTTTTTTTTTACACAAAGTTGTCACTTAAATGATATATTGCTCAAACATGCCATGGGTATATGTGAAATAACACCCCAAAACACATTCTGCTACTTCTCCCGAGTATGGGGATACCACATGTGAGAGGCTTTTTGGCAGCCTAGCCACATACAGGCCCCAAACATCCAATGACCACCTCCAGGCTTTCAAAGGGCATATTTCCTCATGCCACTTCCTCACTACCTATCATAGTTTCGGAGGCCCTAATATGCCAGGATAGTACAAGCACCCCCCCCCCTTCCCAAATGACCCCTTTTTGAAAAGTAGACAACCCAAGGAATTTGATAAGAAGCATGGTAAGTATTTTTCAGAGGGTTTGTCACAGGGTTTGGAAAAAGAAAAAGAAAAACATTTTTATTTTTGTTTTCTTTCTTCTTTTTCCAAAAATGTGAGATCTACAAATACTCACCATGCTCCTTAGCAAATATCTTGGAGTGTCTATTTTCCAAAAAGGGGGCATTTGGGGGGGTTGCTTCTACTATCCTGGGTTTTCAAGGCCAACATTATTAAGCTTATGCCACACGCAATGGTGTATTTAGGTTTCATGTTGCCCTAGGCACAACAAAAATTGGCTCCCCCCCCAAGGAGAGACCCTGACACAGAACAACACCCCCCTCCCCGACGAACAGAGCCTGACATTGACCAACAACTACCCAGCCCCCCCACTCGAGATTATCTTCCACTACCAGCACCCCCCATACACTGGCAACGCCCCCCGCCAGACGATGTAAGAGAGAAGACACTCGCCTTCACAGCTCTGGACATCCCCGGGAACAAGAGTCAGGCTCTGCATACACCATCAAGCAGCCCACAGCTTCTCTCAGGTCCCACCTGTTCCCCATGCTGCGTGTGTCCCTTCTTCCATCCCTTCCTTTTGGGGGAGGTGCTGCGCCCCTGAAAAATGCCGCTGCCTCCCTGAACGATGCTGCTGCCCCCCTGAAAAATGCCATCCTAGGCAAATGCCTTTTTTGCCTTGTGGTAAATATGCCCCTGGCCACACATCACCCACTCTTCTACTCACTTGAAAACCAAGCCTTTTCTGACACTTTTGGTTTACATGAAAAACTGTTTTTTTTTGCTAGAAACTTACATTGAACCCCCAAACATTACACCCTGTTCCAAATTATTATGCAAATTCTATTTAAGTGTCACAAAGATTAAATATTTTGTTTTCAGTTTAACTCATGGATGGCATTGTGTCTCAGGGCTCTTTTGATCACTGAAAACAATCTCGGACACCTGTGATAATTAGATTGGCCGGTGAGCCCAATTTAAGGAAAAACTACTAAAGGAGGGTGTTCCACATTATTAAGCAGAGCACCATTTTCAAGCAATATGGGGAAGAAAAAGAATCTCTCTGCTGCCGAAAAGAGTGAAATAGTTCAATGCCTTGGATGAGGTATGAAAACATTAGATATTTCACGAAAACTTAAGCATGATCATCGCACTATTAAGAGATTTGTGGCTGATTCAGAGCACAGACGGGTTCGTGCAGATAAAGGCACATTGAGGAAGATTTCTGCCAGATCCATGCTTCGGATCAAGAGAACAGCTGCTAAAATACCATTACATAGCAGCAAACAGATATTTGAAGCTGCTGGTGCCTCTGGAGTCCCACGGACATCAAGTTGTAGAGTCCTCCAGAGTTCTATTCGGCCACCATGTTTTGGGCCGGAATCATGGGAACACAGTTGGTCGGTCCCTTTAGGGTCCCTGAAGGTGTAAAGATGACCTCTGCAAAGTATGTGGAGTTTATGATTGACCACTTTCTTCCCTGGTACAGAAGGAAGAACTATGCTTTCCGTAATAAAATCGTCTTCATGCATGACAATGCACCATCGCATGCTGCAAAGAATACCTCTGCATCAATGGCTGCTATGGGATAAAAGGGGAGAATGTCATGGTGTGGCTTCCATCCTCCCCTGACCTCAATCCTATTGAGAACCTTTGGAGCATCCTCAAGCAAAAGATCTATGAGGTTAGGAGGCAGCTTACATCCAAATAGCAGCTCTGGGAGGCTATTCTGACATTTTGCAAACAAATTCAAGCAGAAACTGTCCAAAAACTCACAAGTTCAATGGATGCAAGACTTGTGAAGTTGCTCTCAAATAAGGGGTCCTATGTTAAAATGTAACATGACATGTTAAAAAGTTTAAAAAGTTAAAATGTTATTAAAAGTTTGATTGAAATAGCTTTTGATTTCAGTAAATATGCTGCAAACACAACAAATGACAATTTTCAGTTCTTTATAACTATAAAGTGTTTTGAAACTTACTGTGCGTAATAATTTGGAACAGTGCATTGGAAGTGTTTTATGTTTAAAAAAAATACTGTTATCATTAGGACGTTTGTTCAATAAAATTTGAATTGTACTCTTAATAGTTGATAACATGAGAGTTATGCTGACTGTTATTTACATCAATTATTTAGGTAAATGAGAAAAATATAATTTGCATAATAATTTGGAACAGGGTGTATACATTTTTTTAAAGCAGAGACCCTAGAAAATAAAACAGTGGGTATTGAAATTTCTTATGTCACACAGTATTTGCACAGCGATTTTTCAAATGCATTTTTTGGGGAAAAATACACTTTTTAGAACTTTACTGCACAAAAACACAATATATTGCCCAATTGTTTGATAAAGTATAAAAAATGATTTTACACAGTCTTCTGGAAGCTTCCATGATCCTCCAGAACCAGGTGAAGGCGACAGAGTCCCAACCTGCTGAGTCACTGACCTGCAGTAACCCGACCTAATTATAGACTCATACAGTTACCTTGAGTCATACAACAATAAATTTATCTACACTAACACTTGTAGCACACTAGAGGGTGCCACATAGAAAATTACCAAATAAAGAATTACCAACATTACATGTAGAGACCATATAACCACATAAAGGATAACAATCTCCACTGCTATATATTTGCCTCACGTCGCAAATGACCAGACTGTGCACTTGTGGCAGAAATACTCATAATATTTCCTCCCCCATGTACCCCTTCCCCTGACTGCTCGGCCAAGATCGACAGCTCAACTATCATCCCATCCCCAAATGCCAAGGTGCTAGGTGTAATTCTGGATTTTGAATTATCCTTTTGGCCCTACATTCAATCTTTGTCCAAAGCTTGCTGCCTCAACCTCTGCAACCTCTCCAAAATATGCCCCTTCCTAACCAATGACAACACAAAGCTCTTAGTTCACTCCCTGGTTATCTCTCTCCTCAACTACTGCACCTCCCTCCTCATTGGCTTACCTTTACATAGGCTATCCCCCCTTCAGTCCATCATGAATGCTGCTGCCAGACTTATTCACCTCACCAACCGCTCAGTGTCTGCTACCCCTCTCTGCCATTCCCTCCACTGGCTTCCACTCACCCAAAAAATAAAATTCAAAATTCATCCACAACCAGGGGCGGACTGACCATTTGGAAACTCGGGCACTGCCCGAGGACAGGGGGACAGTAGGGGGCACCATGAGATGCCCTTGGTACCTTTTTCATAGGCTTTTTTGAGTTTGGGCAAGTACACAGGGGCCCCATGATGCCCTATTGCCCGGGGGCCCCATCAGTCCGTCCCTGTCCACAACTTCACTAACCTAGTCTCAAAATACCAACCTAATCGTTCTCTTTATTCCTCCCATGACCTTCTGATCTCTAGCTCCCTTGTGACCTCCTCCCATGCTCACCTACTCCTGAACTTCTCCCATCCTCTGGAACACCTATCCCAATATGTCTACCTCCTACTTTGTTCACTTTTAGATGATCCCTGAAAATGCTTCTCTTCAGAGGCCTATCCTGTCCTCACCTAACAACTGTACTTTTATTTTCCCCATCAGCCCATCCCCAGAGTTATTACTTTTTGTATCTCTTGACCCTACCTCTTAGATTGTAAGCTCTAGTGAGCAGGGACCTCTGATTCCTTATGTATTAATTGTATTGTAATTGTACTGTCTGCCCTTATGTTGCAAAGTGCTGCGTAAACTGTTGGTGCTATATAAATCCTGTATAATAGTAATAATAATAAGCAGCAAAGCACCTTCAGAATTTCCATGCCAGCTGAACAAAAGATTGATGTAGTACCTGAAGTAGACTGAAAAATGGTGTGCACACTGTCCACCACCATCTACCCAACTGTTCATGTGGCAGGGGACTCCTATTATCCACCCCTTTGCACCTCCCCTATTCAGCCCCTGTCCGCTCCTGGAATTACATCACTTCCAACACTGGGCAGCATCTTTCCAAATGAAGCATAAACTCCAAACTGGAGCACACATCATGACATCACAACGCCACTTCCAGATTTTCCCACAACCAAGTTCCTGGCAGAAGCATTATGAACAACATGTGCTCCAGACTGTAGTGCACCTGGAACTAGTGCCACAAGATCATACCTGTGCCAGACATGCCCCCACCAACTGGTTGTTCTGGCTGCATGGAAGGAGTCCACTAGGAGTTCAGCCAAGACACTACCACCTCCCTGTAAGAGGGACAAGAAGTACATATTGAAGAATTACAAACATTTACATATAATAACAATATGCAATCACTATACATCCAAAGATACATATCTAAATATACACTATATTACCAAAAGTATTAGGGCGCCTGCCTTTACATGGACATGAACTTTAATGGCATCCCAGTCTTAGTCTGTAGGGTTCAATATTGAGTTGGACCACGTTTTGCAGCTATAACAGCTTCAACTCTTCTGGGAAGGCTATTCACAAAGTTTAGGAGTGTGTTTATGGGAATGTTTGACCATTATTCCAGAAGCGGATTTGTGAAGTCAGGCACTGATGTCGGCCGAGAAGGCTTGGCTTGCAGTCTCTGCTCTAATTCATACAAAACATGTTCTATAGGGTTGAGGACAGGACTCTGTACAGGCCAGTCAAGTTCCTCCACCCCAAACTTGCTCATCCATGTGTTTATAGACTTTGTTTTGTGCACTGGTGCAAAGTCATGTTAGAACAGGAAGGGGCCATGAACAAGTTGGGAACATGAAATTGTCCAAAATGGCTTGGTATGCTAACGCCTTAAGAGTATCCTTCACTAGAACTAAGGGGCCAAGCAAAACCCCTGAAAAACAACCCCACACCATAATCCCCCCTCCATCAAACGTTACAGCTGATACAATGCAGTACCATTCTGCTGGCAGCCAAACCCAGACACGTCCATCAGATTGCCAGACAGAGAATCATGATTCGTCACTCCAGAAAACACGTTTCCACTGCTCTAGAGTCCAGTGGCAGCGTGTTTTACACCTGTTCTTCCCAGTTGCTTCCACTTTGTTACAATATCACTAACTATTTAGTAGCAAGGAAATTTCATGGATGGACCTATTGCACAGGTGGCTACCTATGACGGTACCACGCTTGAATTCATTGAGCTCCTCAGAGCGACCCATTCTTTCACAAATGTTTGTAGAAGCCGTCTGCATGTCTAGGTACTTGATTTTATACACCTGTGACCATGGAGGTGATTGGAACACCTGAATCCAATGATTTGGAGGGGTGTCCCAATACTTTTGGCAATATAGTGTGTATCCAGCTATTTTTATTATCATTCCAGGAAAATGATGGATCTTATATATTATTATTTTTTAAATGAAGGTTTAAAACTGATTATCCAAACACCTCTCTTTGCTAGCCAGGATATACATAATAAAAAATAAAAAATATGGTATTTATGTTATTTCAAACACTCGGACATGTATTTTTTAAATTTACATTTATATTTAGTGTTTAGTTTTTTTTTCATTCTAAGAAATTTGCAAGGAAGAAACAAGTTATCAAAGGATTTTACTTTTCAAGTGACACCTTGGAAACGCTCATAATTTGGCTTACTATCTAAATGTATGTATTGTGTATGCATCTGAACCAGAGGAAATAATTCAGCCCTGTGTCTGAGGGTTAAATGTAGCAATCCCTAAGCAGAGGTTGCTTTAGGTGCAACATTTATTTTCAACCATGCCAAAGAGTTAAAGAAACAGGGGAATGGAGTAATAAAGGTGAGCTTATTGTAGTAATAAAAAGAAGTGTATATAAGGGGGGGGGGGGTGGAGGATAAAAAAAAACCCCAGAGAGTCAGCAGCATAGTAGGTAGCACTGGTAATTGATGTGCACTCAAAGCATTGCAACTGCCATTCTGAAATATTTGGTGTAGCACTTCTGGATAGCTAGGGGAAGCTAGTTGCTAATTTTTAGATAGAGAAGCTGAGCAACAGCCTGGGGAAATAGTCAGAGGGTCAAATTTTGGTCAGGGATAAGAGGCTCTGCAAGTCAGTTCACTAATACCTCCCCTTGCTCTAGAATCTTGGAAAGGATTCTAGAAGCAGTGGGTGGGGGTGAGGAGTGGCTGGCCTGCACACTTAGAGGATTCTGGCCAATCCCCAAGCAGGAGGTTTGGCATGGGGCTAGGGCGGCCTTTAAGTGTGAGTAGGAGCAGGAGGAGAGTTTGGGTGTAAGATGTGAAGAAGGCCAAGATGCAGGAGCCTGGGAGGGGGCCCAGTAGGAAGGGGCCTGCCTACAGGCTTGGACTTGGAAAGAGGGATCACTCAGCCTCACTAGTCCCCAAAAGAAGGACTACCTGTGGAGCCAGGAAAGGAGCCAGACCAGCAGAAGGCCTGAAGGCAGCCACCTACGTATAAGCCAGCTCACAGGCAAAGATTGGATGGGTAATCCTACACCCCCTGGGCCAATTAAAGGAAAAAGAACATTCTGGCAGGAAATCTGACTAGCTCCTTAACCAAGACTGTTTAACTGACAGTGGCAGGCACTGGATCCCCTTGCCCCGAGATTCCTACAAACAACTGGTTAAAGAAGAGGATTTATCTGGGGTCTGGGGTGGTACACCAGGAGAGGCTGTAGAGCTCTCCAAGAAGAAAAGGTTTTATCTTTGGACATGTACATAGTTGCCAAGAAGTTGTCCTCGGTTTATTGTTCCTTGGGCATCCCATACACAGTCATCCCATACACCCCTACCCCATCCAAGTTCAACTCCCCTAATAAAACAAAAAAAAAAACAAGCTCAAGGACTGTTCACTGTCTCGGGAATGCAAGCCTGTGGAAAATGATGTCACTGCTACTTGTAATAGGTAATATTGGATTTGCAAAGGCATTTGACTCACACAAAGTGGATCCTTTTTGGCTATTGAGGA
This sequence comes from Staurois parvus, assembly GCF_062004578.1. NCBI lineage: Eukaryota > Metazoa > Chordata > Amphibia > Anura > Ranidae > Staurois > Staurois parvus. The sequence continues at coordinate 7,007,274 of NW_028318026.1, read as the reverse complement.
ATAAAGAACGTTTTTGAATAAATGTTTTTGGACCCAGAGTTCAGCTTTAAGTTTATAGAGAGAGAGTCTAGGACAACATTTTTATTTTGTTTCCTACTTCCATAAGGCCACGAACAAACCGCTACATAAAAAAAAAAATGCAAAAACAAATGAGTGGCGCTATTTATGAAGTGACGTTTATTATAAAAAGACTATGATGACCCCTAAATAGAGGATATACTTAGAAAATAAACAACATTTTTGTGCTGTTTTTCTGATCTTTCTTCCTCTTGCATTTAGTGTTGTTGGAGTGTTGGCATTTCTGGTCCTGGTTCCCATTGTACAGAATCAAAAAGTGCAGTATTTTTATGCTTTGCTGTTTATGTTCAGCATCATCATCATCTATATTCCCTTTGTCCATTTCAAACTGAAAATCCCATACTTTGATAAAGTCACTTACTATCTACAGTTGCTGCTTGAGATTTCCCCAACTGATATCTTTGATGATTCCAAAAAGTAATAATAATCTTGCTGTTTTGATAATTGTGTTGCCACCTCATCCCTTAAAAACCGAACACATATTAATTACACAGGTTCTGTGGCTGATTAAGGTGGCAATTAAACTCACTTAGTGCCTTATCTGCATTTAATCAGCCTCAGAACCTGTGTAATTACTGTATTTTTCACTCCATAAGACGCACCTAGGTTTTAGAGGCAGAAAACAAGATAAAAAATGTTCTGAACCAATGGACTGCAGACATAGTACAGAAGATGACCAGAGACTGCAGACACAGTACAGGAGATGACCAGAGACTGCAGACACAGTACAGGAGATGACCAGAGACTGCAGACACAGTACAAGAGATGACCAGAGACTACGGACACAGTACAGGAGATGACCAGAGACTGCGGACACAGTACAGGAGATGACCAGAGACTGCGGACACAGTACAGGAGATGACCAGAGACTGCAGACAGTATAGGGGATGACCAAGAGACTGCGGACAGTACAGGGGATGACCAGAGACTGCGGACAGTACAGGGGATGACCAAGAGACTGCGGACAGTATAGGGGATGACCAAGAGACTGCAGACAGTACAGGGGATGACCAGAGACTGTGGACACAGTACAGGAGATGACCAGAGACTGCAGACTGTACAGGGGATGACCAGAGACTGCGGACAGTGCAGGAGATGACCAAGAGACTGCGGGCAGTGCAGGGGATGACCAGAGACTGCGGACAGTATACGGGATGACCAAGAGACTGCAGACAGTACAGAGGATGACCAGAGACTGCGGACAGTACAGGGGATGACCAGAGACTGTGGACAGTACAGGGGATGACCAGAGACTGTGGACAGTGCAGGGGATGACCAAGAGACTGCGGACAGTACAGGAGATGACCAGAGACTGCGGACAGTACAGGGGATGACCAAGAGACTGCGGACAGTATAGGGGATGACCAAGAGACTGCAGACAGTACAGGGGATGACCAGAGACTGCGGACAGTACAGGGGATGACCAAGAGACTGTGGACACAGTACAGGAGATTTTTTTTTTTTTTAATTTAAATTTTTATTTATTTTTCATATATAATACATATTTCATCATTATTCTCATACAAATTTGCATATCTTTAATAACATTTCTAACTATCTTTATTCCCATTTACCACCCCCCCTCTATCTAATTTCCCCCTGCCCTAATTAAAAAAACCTCCCTCCCCCCATGTAAACCCACCCACTCTGGTTCTATTACCTCTCTTCCATACGAGAATATAGGGTATGTAAATCCTTCCATCTTTCTCACATAATTACTTCATATATTTCACCATAAATTCTTCCCATTTTCTCCACCTCTTAGAGAACAACCCCATCCTGTCTTCCTGCATATAACACAGTCTCTCCATCTTACAAATTTGATTAATTCTTTCCACCCAGTCCTCTATCTTCGGCACCTCTGGTCTATGCCAAAACTTAGGTATCAACCCCTTCGCCGCATTTAGGTAGCACCATATACCCGAATCCTTGTATTTATTTACTAATAACTCTGTACTATGTAGTAGACATACTGCTGGGTCCAGTCCTATCTTTATCCTGGAGATATTCTCAATTAGTTGGACAATTATCTCCCAGAAACCTTGGATCTTTGGGCACTCCCACCATATATGATATAATGTGCCTATTTTTCCACATCCCCTCCAGCACCCTAGTGAATTTTCCCCACATATCTTATACTCAACGTTCAGTGTAATGTGCCATCTCGTTAAACACTTATAGTTTACCTCCACCTCTCTCATACTTATATTCTCGTGTATTAATCTATATATTTTCCTTTGTTTATCCTCATCTATCTCTATTCCCAAATCTCTTTCCCATTTAACTATATACATTGGCTTTGTGTAAGTGTCTAACTCAGTGAGGGTCTTATAAATTTTTGCAGTAGAAGAAAGAGAAGTGCGCCAGACTAAGTGCAGTATGAATATAAAAGTTTATTGCACACACGGTTATAAAAACTCACAAGACGTGGGTAGATATCAGGCATCAATATATAAGGAGGAGGATGTCATCTGTGCTGCACCTCACAAATGGATGGCTGCAATGCCAAGGTGTTGCACGGCTGGCGCTGTAGGCGGGTCCCACAGGAGGAGGCGAGGATGGCAGGCGCAGTAACCGGGAGTCGCGGCGCAGATAAGAACCGTGATCCAGGGCAGGCACTGCTGATCTCTCACATCAGCGTGGGTACAGTAGCCAGCTTGAGGCACATCCAAGATGGCCGCCGGGCAGGAAATGACATCAGGACGTTGCTGGGAATCCTCCAAGGGGGCGGTGACGCGTTTCTAGGCAACCTGCCTTTTCATCAGACCTGATTGGCTAGTGGGATGAGCCAATAAATAAGGAGAGGAGGAAGGTGTGTTGCAACTCGATCTCAACGGTTTTGGAAGGTTTTGTGACAAAGTGTTTTAATTGGTGATATTTCCATTCATCTATTTTAATGAAAAGTTCCCTTTTATCTTTTTATAAATCCTTTCTCAATTCCTGTCCTTCCATTATATCTCTCAATTGGATATCTTCTTTTTTAATCCATTTCCCTGTACTTTCCTCCTTACCTGGAGGAAAATAATCCGTATTCCTCAGTGATATTAATTGTGAATTAAAATCCCATTTCATAAATTTATGCAATTTATCCCAAACTTTAAAAACATTTAATGTAAAAACACTCGTGGTATCTTTTAGCCCTCTATATTGTGCTGGTGCCCATATAATTCTACTCAAGGTAACTCCACTTAGTTCATTCTCAATCTGAACCCACCTTTTCCCCTCTAAATTATGTGTCCAATCATAAATTCTCGCTAAGACTACTGCTTTATAGTACCTCTTAATATCTGGCACTCCCAAACCTCCCTTCTCTTTTTTCCTATTTAACAAGTCATATGATATTCTAGGTTTTTTATTTTTCCATATATATTTTGTTAACATCTTTTTTTATTACTTTAAAAAAGACCTCCGGAATTTTGATTGGAATCATCTGAAATTTATAGAGGATTTTTGGTACAATTATCATTTTTATCAGGTTTATACGGCCTATCCAGGATGGGTTACCTCCTCCGAATCTCCTTAGTTCCTCCTTAATCTCATTTAAGAGTGGGATATAGTTTAATTTATACAGGTTTGTACATGAAGCAGAAAGTTTCACCCCCAAATACTTTATCTCTCTATTTTTCCATATAAAGGGGAATTATTTTTGTATTTTTTCTTTTTCACTATTTGAAAGGTTTACATTTAAGATCTCAGTTTTGGTTGGGTTGATTTTCAAGTTTGATAGCTCCCCATAGTCCTTTAAGCTCTTCATTAAATTTGGGAGTGTTATCCTAGGATTTCCCACATAAAACAATAGGTCATCCGCATAGGCAGCTACTTTATGTTCGACTTCCCCAATCTGCACTCCTTTTATATCTATATTCTTCCTAATAGTTGCCAATAAAGGTTCCAATGCCAATATATACAACAATGGGGATAATGGACATCCCTGTCTAGTTCCATTTGACATTCTAATAGGTTCCGACCTCTCACCATTAACCATGACTATCGCTGAGGGCACTCTATACAGCTTTCCTATCCACTCTCTCATTCTTACTCCTATTCCTAGAGTTTCCAGGGTATCCATCATAAAGCTCCAATCTACTCTATCAAATGCCTTTTCAGCATCGATCGAAAGTATTATTACCGGGGTTTTCCCCTTCCTAGCTTTTTGGATAAGCAACAGAGTTCTCAGGTCATTATCTCTGCCCTCCCTCCCTGGGACAAAACCTACCTGGTCCCCCTGGATCCATTCTGGCATAAGATCTTTTAGTCTATTTGCTAGGACCTTTGCATATAGCTTGGTGTCTATGTTCAAGAGTGATATTGGTCTATAGCTAAAGCACTGAGAGGCATCCTTCTCTTCCTTTTGTATCAGCACCACATGGGCCTGTAAAGATTCCCGTCTCACCTCCATCTCTCCTCCCAGGGCATTCATATATTTCTTCAATTTGGGTATTAACAGGTCACTGTATTTTTTATAGTATCTCACTGTATAGCCATCTGGGCCCGGGCTTTTCCCCGTCGTAGTACTCTTTAATGCTCTTATTATTTCTTCCTGTGTAATTTCCAAATCAAGGGAGTTCAGTTGATCATAACTTAACTTCGGTAGTCCTGCATTTTTTAGATATTCCCTTCTTTTCTCTCTTCTCTCATTTCCGTTTATGTTTACTGGGTCTTGGGAGGTGATATTATATAGCTTATTGTAATATTCTTTAAACACCTCGATGATCTCTTTAGTAGAGTAAACCATTTCCCCCTTGGGGTTTTTTATTTTCTCTATATAATTCCTAGACAGTACAGGGGATGACCAGAGACTGCGGACATACTACAGGAGATGACCAGAGACTGCGGACATAGTACAGGAGATGATCAGAGATTGCAGACAGTGCAGGAGATGACCAGAGACTGCGGACAGTGCAGGGGGTGACCAGAGACTGCGGACAGTACAGGAGATGACCAGAGACTGCGGACAGTACAGGAGATGACTGCAGACCTTTGGGGAGGGAGGGGGATCGGGTACCTGAATTTCCCTTTAGTGTGGGCACCAGGCTGACAGCCGGGTGCCCAGTGCGCATGCACGAGAAGCACTGCGCTTTGTGATTGGTCCACCATCTTCTGGGACCTGTCATGTGTCCCAGAAGACGCCGTACCATTTACAAAGTGCAGCGCTACTCGCGCATGCGCACTGGGCACCCGGATGTCAAGCAGAGAGCCCACACTAAAGAAGCCGGCGCGGGAAGACTGCGCAGCGATGGACTGAGGAACAGGTAAGGTCCTGCTGCAGAGCTGAGCAGCCGGCCCGGTATTCTGACACGGCGGCCGTGGAAATACCGGACCGGCCACTCCGTATTCGCTCCATAAGACGCACTGATATTTTCCCCCGTTTTTGGGGGGAAAAAAGTGCATCTTATGGAGCGAAAAATACGGAAATATGTGTACGGTTTTAATCGGATGAGGTGGCAACCCTAGTCTGTTGTGAACTGCTGTGAATGAATAAAGACTTTTTAGATTCCTAGAGTTCTAGAAGACTGGGTCATCATGTCAAGTCAGTATTCAGTGGACGTATAAACATGTTCTATACTGTTTAATGCAGGTCCGAAGGAATATAACCCCAACAGAGAAACAGCAATTTGGGACATCTACCACAAGCAGAACCCTAGAGATACATTTTCTATGCCCATCTGTCTTATTTATTCCATAGGGCCTGATGGAAAAAAACTTTAAACTTTTTCATCCATTGCATATCCAGAGAATGAATAGAGAGGGCAGGGAGTGAGGAATCACACACAGGTGGGAAGAGGCTCAAAATTGAAGACTGTAGGGAAGACTTACTAAAGCTGGTTCACTCAGAATAGTGTCCACCTGTGCATGGTAGCCAATTAGTTTCTAACCTCAGCTTGTTCAATTAAGCTTTAGCAAGAAAACCTGTAAGCTGATTGGTTTCCATGTGGAAGTGCACTAGATTCAGAGTGAACCGGCTTTAGTAAATAAACCCTTGTGAGTGGATATCTGCACTATAACCCTAGGTTCACACCTATGCGGCCATGCGGGCCGCATTTTGCTCAGGCACGAGAGCCATTCATTTGAATGGACTCCTGTGCCGTGACACACAGGGACGGATGTCCCTGCACTACTTTGGAAAATGCAGCCTGCACAGGAACCTTGGTTCCCAGTACGGTTGCGTTTTCCAGTGCGGGCAGCGTGCCATTAGAACTAATGGCATCCATCCGCGGGTTTGCATATCTCTGTGCGGGTGGTGGGGCTGCACAGATTTTTGTGCGAATCCGCAGCAGCACGACCCGCAGAGATGTGAACTTAGAGTAAGTCCTCATGCACACTGGATGTTTTTACAGCTGCTGTTTTTGGCTTTTGACATTTTTTTCTACAGCTAGTAAACCCCCCCAGTATGTTATCCTATGTGTCCATGCACTCATAGATTGTAATCAACGTTTTTTGTCAGGGATGTGTTTTGGCTGTAAAATAAACCCAGGACTAGAGTTTTTTAGCTGTAAAAACGCTCTAACGCTGAAAAACACAGAAAAACATGGTAAAACGTGGTAAAACACGGTAAACCACAGTAAAACACCGCAATCCAATGTTTTTGGACTTTTTTTGACCCAATAATTTTTTTTTCTGGTTAAAAAAAGAGCCCACACTAAAGAAGCATGGGAAACCGCCGCTAAGCACTAATGCAAAAATGCTTTAACTAACCTTACACAGCTAACGATACCAGCGTTATCAAAACACCCAAAACACCCAGTGTGCATGGAGCCTAAGTGATATCGCCTGGTTTAGCTAGTCTGTAGTCTACTAGTGAGAGCAGTGTTTGTGTGGTCTGTGAAAGATCCCACAATCAAAGTCTTGCATAATCTACATTTAAGGCTCCATGGACACCATTGATTTTTTTAAGCTCCTAGAAGCTGTTATTAGCTTTGTTTCTGCTCCTAGAAGCTAAATAGTGTTATGCTATGTGTCCATGAAAACCACTTTAGGCTATTAACATTTTTTGAGCAAAAATGTTTTTGGAGAGCTTTTTGGAGCATTTTTCCAGCAGAAACAATTCTAAAAGCTACTAAAATGTTCCTAACAGCTTTATTCTGCATGTACTATAAAAAAGCTAACGCTCTTAAACGCTCCTAAACTCTACTAAAACGCTACTAATTCATACTTTTATCCAGCAGTTTTTCCAGCGGTTTTAGAGCTTAAAAAAATGCTAGTGTGAATGGAACCTGTAGCTAACTAGCACTAGAAAAGAACTACTGAAAATAATTTCCAAGAAGATCTGCATCTATTTTGCTTTCAGAAAAGGATTATACTGTGAAATTTCAAACAAAAGTAGTGAACTCCCAGCGAGGGTCATAAGGACCAGACAGCCTAGAACCCACATTTCAGCCACTAAAAAACAGTTCAGTGCCCTTTGCCAATAACAAAAACACTCAAGGAGTACTATCATTAAGGAAATAAATTAAAAAAGAAAGGGAGTGAATGGACTCCCGTGCCCCATGACACGCAAGGAAGAAGTCACTGCACTTCGTTGGAAACCACAGCCCCCACAGGAGCCTCGATTTCCAGTATGGTTGCGATTTTCACTGCGGGAGGTGTGCCATTAGAACTAATTAGAACAAATGAAGGGTCCAGGGTTTAGGTTGGCCATACACTATACAATTTTCTGTCCAATTTCTGCCCAATTTCCTTTAGATTTACCTTCAACTATGTAGTGCAAGGGCCTGCCTAATTGTATACAACTAAAAGTGTTGTTAAGTGTCGTTAACATCTACTTAATCTAAACCAAAAATCTCAAGAAAATTGTATAATGTATGGCCAACCTACATAACACTTTAATATTGCTTTAAGTAAACTATATCTATGAAAGGGCAGAAGTATTACACACAAAGCAGAATAGACTTACACATTTTAACAACATATGGTATGTAAGGATCAACATCATGGCTCCTACAAAGCCCTCTTGTGTTGACTTGTATTGTAACTGTGCTATCCCTTCTATTTTGTAAAATGCGAATTGTTGGGGCTATATAAATCTTGTATAATATTAATACTTTAAAACCCATATATTAAGAAAACAAATGATGGATTTTGGCAAACAATATGATAATCAAAGTGCTGACATATCCAAGCGTATATGTGTATCATTCAAATAAAGACAACACAAATGTCATAGATATAATGTAGTAACAAAATATGACAAAAAATACAACAAAGTGCTTACACAACTAAACATGTATGTATTAAAAAAAAAGACTTTGCAAGTTTAATTAGACATGTGCGATTCATTTGGTCAAGCCCTCCTTCCAGAGGCTGCTCACAGTATCTACTACAACTTAGAATATCATAGTACAAATAGTATTATTTATTTATTTCAGGTACTTATATAGTGCTGTCAATTTATGCAGCGATTTACACATATATATATATATTGAACATTCACATCAGTCCCTAATCCTCAAGGGGCGTACAATCTAAGGTCCCTAACTTACATTCATACATACACATATTAGGGCCAATTTAGACAGAATTCAATTAACCTACCAGCATGTCTATGGAGTGTGGGAGGAAACCAACACAAGCACAGGGAGAACATGCAAACTCCATGCAGGAGGTGCCATGGTCAGGAGTTGAACCCATGACCCATTTACTGCAAGACAGACATGCTAACCACTAAGCCACTGTGCCGCCCCAGTACAATATAATGCTTCTAAAATGCAATATAAATATAGTTATAATACCTGAAGAGCTAGTTAACATATATGCGGATTGGATACGATTTGAACCTCAACCAATCTGCATGACATGTGATGTAACATTGCTTCCTATGGTGCCTGTTCACATACATCCGATGCACTGGCAGTGCAGATTCAGTGCAAATTAAAAAAAAAGAGTCCTGTCTGATTTGTGAGCAATGTAATCAAGTTCAGATGCAGATTACAGGCTCACCGACTTTTATGGGAACCGCTTCTGAATTGCTCATGTCATGATTTCAGGCCGATTTTCTCTCCTGATCCTGATGTAAACCTGACCCGATCCTGATCTAAACCTGACCTGAATCACTGAACAACTACTTTGTCAATTACAGTAGCTGTAAAAATGGAGCTTCAATTCGCACTGTACATGTAATACAGTACTATAATTATTTTAATGGAAAAATTTTGAAATACTTTTTTCCTAATCAATATACAGTTGTCACATGACCCAGCTCTTTCTCAGCCTGTTTGCAGGGAAATAGTGGCAGGAGCAGCTTCTAGTCCTCTGCTGCTGGGCACGTTAAAAAAGAAAAAACCTTTGGGATACAGAGTATAAATAAAGTACAGGTGAAACTCGAAAAATTTGAATATCGTGTAAAAGTTCATTTATTTAAGTAATGCAACTTAAAAGGCGAAACTAATATATGAGATAGACTCATTACAAGCAAAGCAAGATAGTGTCATAATTGTGATGATTATGGCTTACAGCTCATGAAAACCCCAAATCCACAATCTCAGAAAATTAGAATATTACATGCAATCAATAAAACAAGAATTGTACATAGAACAATATTGGAATTCTGAAAAGTATAAGCATGCATATGTACTCAGTACTTGGTTTGGGCCCCTTTTGCAGCAATTACTGCCTCAATGCGGCGTGACATGGAAGCTATCAACCTGTGGCACTGATGAGGTGTTATGGAAGACCAGGATGCTTCAATAGCGGCCTTCAGCTCTTCTGCATTGTTCGGTCTCGTGTCTCTCATCTTTCTCTTGGCAATGCCCCATAGGTTCTCTGTGGGGTTCAGGTCAGGCGAGTTTGCTGCCCAATCAAGCACAGTAATCCCACAGTCATTGAACCAGGTTTTGGTGCTTGTGGCAGTGTGGGCAGGTGCCAAGTCCTGCTGGAAAATGAAGTCAGCATCCCCATAAAGCTCGTCTACAGAAGAAAGCATGAAGTTCTCCAAAATCTCCTGGTAGACGGCTGCGTTGACCCTGGACTTAATGAATCACAGTGGACCAACACCAGCAGATGGCATGGCTCCCCAAATCAACACAGACTGTGGAAACTTCACACTGGACTTTAAGCATCTTGCAGTGTGTGCCTCTCCATTCTTCCTCCATACTCTGGGTCCTTGGTTTCCAAATGAGATGCAAAAGTTGCTCTCATCAGAAAAGAGGACTTTGGACCACTGAGCAACATACCAGGTCTGCTTTTCTTTAGCCCAGATAAGACGCTTCTGACATTGTTTGTTGTTCAGGAGCGGCTTGACAAGAAGAATACAACATTTGAAGCCCATGTCCAGGATCCGTCTGTGTGTGGTGGCTCTTGATGCACTGACTCCAGCCTCAGTCCACTCCTTGTGAAAGTTCCCAACACTTTTGAATGGCCTTTTCCTGACAATCCTCTCCAGGCTGCGGTCATCCCTGCTGCTTGTGCACCTTTTTCTTCCACACTTTTCCCTTCCACATAACTTTCTATTAATGCGCTTTGATACAGCACTTTGGGAACATCCAACTTGTTTTGCAATTACCTTTTGAGGCTTTCCCTCCTTATGGAGGGTGTCAATGATGGTTTTCTACACAACTGTCAGATCAGCAGTCTTTCCCATGATTGTGATTCCCGCTGAACCAGACTGAGGGACCATTTGAAGGCTCAGAAACCCTTTGCAGGTGTTATGGCTTAATTAGCTGATTAGAGTGGGACACTTTGAGCCTAGAATATTGCACCTTTTCACAATATTCTAATTTTCTGAGATTGTGGATTTGGGATTTTCATGAGCTGTAAGCCATAATCATCACAATTATGACAAATCATGGCTTGAACTATCTTGCTTTGCATGTAATGAGTCTATCTCATATATTAGTTTCACCTTTTAAGTTGCATTACTGAAATAAATGAACTTTTACACGATATTCAAATTTCTCGAGTTTCACCTGTACTTTATTTATACTCTGTATCCCAAAGGTTTTTTCTTTTTTAACGTGCCCAGCAGCAGAGGACTAGAAGCTGCTCCTGCCACTATTTCCCTGCAAACAGGCTAAGAGCTGGGTCATGTGACAACTGTATATTGATTAGGAAAAAAGTATTTCAAAATTTTTCCATTAAAATAATTAAAGTACTATTTTCCACATACAGACATTTTTTAAGTTTCACCTGTATTACTATCAATAAACTTTTTTTAAATTGTCATAAACATATATATCTATGAAATAAAATCTTTGTTATTTTTGGCAATACCATGATGTGGGCGGATTTCTGTCAGTCACAGGCTGTTTCACATCCCTCCAGTCTTTGTCTTAGAATAACAAGGAGGTGAAGTCTCCATCAATCAGGATGTAATATCCCACCCCCTCACCCATTGTGTTTAGCTAGGTAGTGGCCCTGGAGTGGGCTGTCATTTACCAGTGTGTATACACCCACGTGTGATTCTATAGTTACATAGGCTGCTCAGATGTGTTAGAAAGAAAAAGCTTAGCATAGAAACTCACTGAAAACTGAGCATGTACAGTAGATGCCAACACTGCTCTGCGAAATCCCCATCTGCATTGGGGACATGGTGAAAAGAGGGAGATAGACAGCTGGATCAACCAGGTTTTTCCAGAATACAGAAAAAGAATCCCATAGTGACTGAGTGAGTATGAACAGCATGTAATACAGAATTTATTGATAGTTTTTATGATGTGGGTTTAATGCCACTTTACAAAATATATAAAAAACTTGCGCCAAAGGAATAGACAATAAATTAAATGCTTCTGTTCAGAAACTGACTAAACATCAAAATATAGTCATAAAGTGATACCGTGCAAATAATACAAATAATAAAAAATGTGAAAAAATAAAAGTCCAACAAAAGTCCCAAATTAAAGTCCAATGTCCCAAAAATTTGTGAAAAAAGTTAAATAGAACTGTAACTCAAACTTCATAAATTTTCCAGCATGCTCACATCTTCAGTGAAAAAAAAATTTGATCTACACTCACCAAATACTGTGAATTCTCGAGCTAATATAGCTTTAAGAGACAAAAAGACAAGCCTGCAGGTGGGGTGTGGTATCCTCAGAAGTTGTAATACTCTTAAGCGATTTCTCCCTGACTCTCCATCCCAGATATTTCCACATATAGCGATATAAAACATAAAAAGAAAAGATGCCAACGGTATATTACTGTATACAGATAAAACATATATACAGTTGTGACCAAAATTATTCAACCCCCACTGAAATTGAGTGTTTTGGCCAGTTTGACATTGCTTTTGATCATTCAGTCATCTTGCTTACATTTACATTAAAGAGGCACTTGTAGGTCAGACAAATATAACATAACAGTTATAATGAAATAACCACAAATGTCTTTTCTGTGCTCACAGCATTATCAGTTTTATTCAACCCCCAAGTGACATTCAATCTTAGTACTTAGTACAGCATCCTTTTACAGTTATAACAGCTTTTAAACGTGAAGCATAGCTTGACACAAGTGTCTTGCAGCGATCTACGGGTATCTTCGCCCATTCTTCATGGGCAAAGGCCTCCAGTTCAGTCACATTCTTAGGCTTGCGCACTGCAACTGCTTTCTTTAAGTCCCACCAGAGGTTCTCAATCGGATTTAAGTCTGGTGACTGCGATGGCCACTCCAAAATGTTCCAGCCTTTCCTCTGCAACCATGCTCTAGTGGACTTGGAGGTATGCTTGGGATCATTGTCCTGTTGAAAGGTCCAACGTCTCCCAAGCCTCAGGTGTGTGACGGACTGCATCACGTTTCCATCCAATATCTCCTGGTACTGAAGAGAATTCATGGTACCTTGCACACGCTGAAGCTTCCCTGTACCTGCAGAAGCAAAACAGCCCCAAAGCATGATTGACCCTCCACCATGCTTCACAGTAGGCAAGGTGTTCTTTTCATCATAGGCCTTGTTCTTTCTCCTCCAAACATAGCGTTGATCCATGGGCCCAAACAGTTCTAATTTTGTTTCATCAGTCCACAGAACACTATCCCACAACTTTTGTGGTTTGTCCACATGGCTTTTGGCATACTGCAGTCGACTCTTCTTATTCTTTGGAGACAGCAAGGGGGTACGCCTGGGAGTTCTGGCACGGAGGCCTTCATTACGCAGTGTGCGTCTTATTGTCTGGGCTGAAACTTCTGTACCCACATCTGACAAATCTTTTCTCAGTTCCTCAGCAGTCACACGGGGACTTCTCTCCACTCTACGCTTCAGGTAGCGCACAGCAGTCGAAGTCAGCATCTTCTTTCTGCCACGACCAGGTAGCGTTTCAACAGTGCCCTTTGCCTTGAATTTGCGAATGATGCTTCCTAAGGTGTCTCTTGGTATGTTTAACATCTTTGCAATCTTCTTATAGCCATTGCCCTTCCTGTGAAGAGAAATCACCTCTTCTCTTGTCTTCCTGGACCATTCTCTTGCCTTCACCATGTTTGTAACCACACCAGTAAATGTCTAGAAGGAGCTGAGTATCACAGTCATTTTAAAGCTGCCTAATTGGTGCTTATTATGCTTGATTGCTGCTCGGTGACATCCACAGGTGTTTTCAATACCTGATGGAAAGCACCTGTATGAACCTCTGTTCTTCAGAGTGGTAGTCTTTAAGGGGTTGAATAATTGTGGCAATGAAGAAACCACATAAGAACCATTTACTACTGTATTACATAAACAATTGATGTCATTTTAGTTGCATTTGGGTAGTTACAACGTCCTTGTAGGATTTGATTCTGAATACAATTCCAAATGTACACTATAGTCCCTAAACCCCTTTACAGCATTGGGGGTTGAATAATTTTGGTCACAACTGTATATATACATATATATATATATATATATATATATATATATAAAGTGCCAAGAAAAAAACTTCCTTACACTCACATAAGGTGGTTAAACATCAATTTTCATGGAAACATTTGCCTCCCAAATCACAGATGTTGATCCATCCTTAACTTCCTCCAAGCTCTCACTCATGGATGGACGGATGGATAGATAAGGGCAATTTGTGACCAGCTTGTAACTCTCAAGCCTTTGCTAATGATTCCTCCTTACTTTACCCAGAATTCATTCTCATGGATGAATGCCATGGATATAGCTACTTTAAGCTTTGACAATAAAACCATAAGTTGATTGGTTTCTACGCAGAACTGCACCAGATTTTGCACCTTTCAGTTTTAATATATAAGCCCTATTATGTCCCTTGTATCCCATTTTAATATAACAACAAGGTATTGGGACTCTAGGGATCTTTGTACCCACAAAATATGCTGTAATCACTTTGACACAACGAAAGTCTCTCAGGCACATTGTGTAGAATTCTCACTCCACTTTCTCTCTTCCTTACTTATATGGCTCCAAGTACATGGTAAAAAGAAAAGAATAGCTCCATAGTGTATTATCTCTTACAAACTTAGTCCTCAAACTAAATTGGTATTACACTCACTTTTCATCAAAATAAATTGCTTTCAAAATTCTCTAAACAGTCATTAACAGGTTCACCAGTTAGAAAAGTCTTGTTAATGCCTCTGAGTCAAACCAACATACAAAGTAGAAAGTGGAGTGAGAATTCTACACAGGATCCATCTCAGTGAAAGAAGGAGGACATGACATCTGGTATACCCATCCTTTGGGAACAAGTGTGTCTTGACTTACTTGCAATTAAGGGGTCAATTTAAATCGGTGAGCCTCCAAATTTTGAGCACGGTGGTGCAAGAATTTGGGATTTTGAGCTTTTCAATTTTACTGATCACATCATTGACTTTTTATTTTAATTTAAAATTTTTTGTACTTGGTTCTCAAACTGTGTTCACTTATGTGAATATCAAAAGTAGCTAGCGCTAATGCTGGTTTATGACATCTGAGAGCACAGTGAAGTGTAATTGTATTGGCAGCTGGCAACACTAATTGAATTTTGGGGTTTGGTATTGTTTATTAGTACATTTTGGGATGGTTACAGCATGGTGTGTTAGTAATCTGTTTACCAGCTGACACATCCTTTCTGTTCACAGCAACCTGCTCTCTAATACCAGGCACATGTGGCTGTGAATGCCTTTGTGTTGCCTGTAAACTGTCACTCCCCTTCTTGCTCTGGCATCAAAGGCAGTAATATCGAGTGGTAACACAAGGCAAATGGGTCCAGGCTGGTATAAAGATGGTGACAGATATACCTGGGAAGAGTTAGGGTTCAGCCTCTTGCATTTTTAAATACTGACCCTTTGAGCAACATTACCATCCAGATGGTGATGAGAATTGTACAGCTAATTCTAGCTATCAATAAAACATCCCCTACATTGTACCCATCATTAAACAAGCTTACCAAATGCCTAATACTAGACCACTGTTGGGCAAAAATGCCCATAACACTGCCCAAAATAAAATGCAAACTGAAATAAGCATTTTCCTCTGTTTGGAAAACAACTTTGATTTCAGCATTTTATATTGTTCATACCAATGTCAGATAATGGAGCAGTAATAGTGTAGTTCAGGTTGGATTAAATAAAATCTTTATCAGGAGCAAAATGTTTGGGTGTAGTCAACACAAGATGCTTGACTGGAGCTGTTGAGTAACAGAAATCTCTGCTATCACATATAAATGTGTAACCATGTTTAGCCATTAAATTGTTTATATATTATTCTATATAAATGTGTCACTTATTAGGCACATACTTCAGTGGACCCAGAAATGTATTTTATCAACTGCAGATAGCTTTCTATTACTGGTTGTTCTTTTAAGTGACCAAAGTTTAAACCAACACATTTAGAGCAAAATGTATGCAAATTTTTTATAAAGAGCCCCCTCCCCCCACTCCCACTCCAGTGTATCCCTCCATTGTTTTTTAATAATCTTACTTCATTTCTGCCTGTAGAAGACTCTTGCTCAAGTCCAGGTGGCATCCTCTCTGGTAGCCAAATCTTCAGCTTTCAGTAGGTTGACACAGGTGCACGTTGCATAGCAAGAATGTATTGAGCACACCGGTTTCTCAGAACACAACTAATTAGCTTGAGTGAAAAATCTCCTCAAAAGGAAATTGTGATGCTATAGCAATTAGTATTTCCTGATCAGTTATATTGAAAAGGTGATAGTGGCTTCTTAAAGAAGTACCCCAACAATAATAAAGAAACTTTTTTAAGTTTCATATTCCCAAAGAGAAGTTATAGTGTTCATTTAACCATTTCCCACCCATAAAGTGTCTTATGATGTTCTCAGGTTGAAGTGGTTATACCAGGGTGATGCCTGCACCTGCACCAGTATCAAAATTTTCTGCTGCCGATTTATTTTTAGCAGAAGTGATTTGAGTGGTTAAACAGCTACTTGATTACTTCTGCGGGCGGTGAAATGTTGCCCCCCCTGCAGCCACTACTTTTCCCGAGCTCTCCTGTCCAATCAAAGAGTCCAGGACTGCTGTGACCAGTGGCAATAGCGACACTAGACAGAGAGAGAGGAACTGACATTGTTCCTCCCTCTCTGTGACCCTGGAAACTGGAAGCAGCAAGGATTTTGTCACTTTCAGTTTCAACTCTTTGTTTACCTGGCTATTTGTGGCCAGGTAAGCAGCTGATCAGACCAATATGTGTCTGATTGGCTGCATTGGAGACCAGATGAAAACTTAAGGGTCTAAGAGACCTTAAATCTCTCCATAAAGACCTGTCACTGCCCATGCTTTCACAAGGGAAGTTGTTCATCCCTTGTGAAAGCAATAAAGTTGATTAAAAAAATCAATCAATCAAGAGACAATTTAAAAAACAAAGTTTCAAATAAACTAAATAATACAATTTAAAAAAAAACATTTAAAGCACCCCTCCCCCCATGCTTACAGGCAAACACAAATGCATATGTAAGTCCCGCACACATATGTAAATGGTGATCACACCACAATTGTGAGGTATCGCGAACATCACAGCGAGAGCAATCATTTTAGCTCCAGACCTCCTGTGTAACTCTAAACTGGTAACCTGTAAAGACTTTTAAAGCATTGTTTAGTGCTGCTCCAGCAGGCATACACTATTTTAAAGCGTGACATGTTAGATATCTATTTACTAAGCCTAACATTATCTTTTATATTTTAACAAACAATTAGCTATTATATAGTGTTTGTGTGAAATAAAATTAATTTAAGTGTATTTTTCCCCTAGGGCCTATGCTAAAAATATATAATATCTGGGGTTCTAAGTAATTTTCTAGCAAAAATATACTGATTTTTACATGTAGGAGAGAAATGTCAGAATTGGGCTGGTAGAGGAACTGATCATAGTCTATTGTGAGGTACAGTGTCCAACTTTGTATAACTTCTATATTGCCAAGTTCAAATTTGCAACATGTTAACAGTGAACAAGACCAAGGAAGCCTAAAGGGGAACTTCACCCAAAAGGGGAAGTCCCATTTGTTTGCATCCTCCCCCCTCCACTGCCACATTTGGCACTTTTTGGGGAGAGGGTGGACCAGGTACCTGGTTTTGACAGGTACCCTCTACGACATCACCACAGAGATCTGGTTAGTACTGCTTTTGCAGTAAATACACCAATTATGGTAATTACTTGTGGTAAATATCACAAAATATGTGATATTCCATTAAAGTCATTTATTTTGTTAATTATCTTGTGGTCTAGCCTCTTACCTAAGAGTAGAAAAATCTAGCAGCAGTATCAGTGCCACTTTCCAAATGTGACAGTTCCAGCTGTAAGATTCTGGCTTTCAGGGAGCTGGCATGTGCTGATGACCTAACAACCAGTGACAGTTAATCTCTGCCCGGCTCTTTCAGCTGTCAGCCTGGGATTCAGGTGAATGTAGACAAAGGAGCAGGGACAGTGTTAAAAAAGTATTTGGGGGTGTCCCCACAATCTATACCAGGCCCTGGAGTGAGATTTCCCCTCAAAGTCCATACTAGACACTTATCTGAGCATGCATGCCAGGAAAGGGAGGCATACCAGGCCACATGCCCTCAACATGAGGGGAGGGGGGTACCCAAGTTGATGAGGAGAGGACAAGGGCCTCTTCCCTGCAACCCTGGCCAGGCAGTTGTGGGTGTCTGCTGGCAGGGGGCTTTTTGGAATCTGGGACCCCCTTTTAATAAGGGGGCCCCAAAATAACAGCCCCCCTCATATGAATAAGCAATACGCATACTCGTTCACAAAAAAAAAACACCCAAACGTTTGAAAAGTCCTTTTTTGTTTTAAAAAAAGTCCTATGATGTACATCCATCATCAATCATGTCATCCAGCGATGCAGGTCCCCACCAATCCTAATGAATGACTGCTGTTGAAGTGTTCGAAAGAAAAAAATAAACCATGCCTGCTGAGAGACATGTCACATCATGTTGCTTCCATCACGCTAAATCAAATCAATGATGTCACGCTTGTCTGTGGTAAAATAAGGTGTAAAAAAGCGTTAAATAAAATAAAAAAAATTAACGCATGTGGTAATTTGGCTGACAGCTAAATGAGCAGGACAAGGATGAGTCACTGGTTGTTAGAACACCAACTCATGCCAGCTCCCTAATAAGCAGCATCCTTGAGATGGAAATGTCACATTTAGCAGTGCTAGGAATATCACTGCTAAATTTTTAACTTCCCTCTGCTTCTGGGATAAATACCTTATGAATTATTCTAATGCAAGAATTCATGCTGGAGTTGACCCCCAGTAAGTCATATGTAAAACTGTAGGTAATTGCTTTTATTATTCAAATTGCTATTGAGATGTACAACAATTTATCTTATTGTTTTGGCATAAACAGCCATTCAATCCCCCCCCCCCCACACACACACACACACTCGTTCTCTCCTCACTGTCTGTGACTAACAGCAGCAGAAGCCAATCATTCCTGCTGCTGCCTAAATCTCCAGTGAGGAAAGAAAGCCAAGAGAAAGGCTGCTCTCATGCATACCGCTGGATCGAGATCGGACTCAGGTAAGTATGAGGGGGGCTGAGGGAGAGCAGAACACAGAAGGTTTGTTTACATTAAAAGTTAAAAAAAAAAACCTTCTAGCTTTACAACCACTTAATGAGTTATACATTTTGAGAAGTCTGTTTAATGAACAAGCAGACTTTCTCATTTAAACAATCACTGATCTGACACCTCTGTCATTAATAGCAAGAATAATAGCAAGATGCTGAAGCCAGAGACACTATCACAAGATCCAGATACCAATGAAACAAATGGAAAAGTTTGCTTCAAAAGACGTTTGGGTTTCTTTGATAGTGTGAGCTTTCTAGTGGGCAGCATTATAGGTGCTGGAATATTCGTCTCTCCTAAAGGTGTTCTAGAATATTCACAGCTCAACATTGGTGTGGCACTATGCATATGGGCAGCTTGTGGTGTGTACTCTATGTTTTGTGCTCTCTGTTATGCAGAGCTGGGTTCATCTTTGCCATTCTCTGGTGGAGAATATTATCATGTCAAGCGAGGACTGGGACCTATACCAGCTTTTGTAACCATCTGGACATTAATATTGTTTATAAGGCCATCATCCAATGCTGCCAGAGCCCTGACCTTTGCCGAGTATGTCAGTCGTCCATTTTTTGGAGGATGTCCGCCACCTGATTTTCTCAAGAAATCTTTAGCTATTGGAATTCTTCTGGCTTTAGGAGTCATAAATTCTAAGAGTATCAAGTTGGCCACATGGGTTCAAAATATATTTACAATCCTCAAAATGATGGCCTTGGCACTTATTGCTGTCTATGGCTTCATCGAGTTTGCAACTAATCCAGAAGCTTCAAAGCCCTTTCAAGATGCTTTTAAGGGAGAAGTTCCAAATGCGGCACAAACAGCAGAGGCCTTTTTTCAAGGCATGTTTGCTTATGGGGGATGGAACTACTTAAACTACGTGGCAGGTATGTAGTGTATCTATAATTTCTTTTATGAATATTTCTAAGTAATTATTTTTTAAGAATGGTACTGTAGAGATGAGTTGGGACCAGCTGGATCCAACAATTGTTTGGGATCGTTGGAACATTAGAAATTACTTTAGTTTTTTTTTTTTCAGTTCTACTAGGAAAGTTTCTCTAGGATCCTATTGCTCTCTCTGCCCAGAACAGGATATGAACGTACACAGCTAGGAGTTAGGAGAAAGGTAATTTTAAGATTGATTTAGTGTTAGGGTAAAGGGTTGGATTTTTGCAAGGGTTTAATTTTAGTGTGACTTCAGAGTATGGAATTGTTCTTTACACCCCAGTGCTGGAATCTTTGTGCCAAAATCATCTATGCCAACTCTTATTCATCACTTGTAACAAACTCCACAATTATACAGATTAGATACAGTCTCTATTTAACTGATATTTCTAACTCATCTAATTGACATTCAAGTTCTATTCTTCCCGTATACTAGCTGATCATCAGCAAACTTAATCTAAAAGAAAGGATGCATAACAAAATTTTTGTAATGCCTTTAAGCTGTTATGTTTGTTAATGTAGGAACATGTTTTCTCTGGACCAGCTGTGTATTACCTATCCAAGGTGGTGTGCTTCTTAAAGTAGCTCTAAACCCTAACTGGACTATGTCTAGTTTGCTAAAGCACTATACCTCAACAAAACAATTAAACAGCAGTATTTTTTTTAAATACTTAAAAATATAATAATAAAAAATAAAACACTTTTTTCACCTTTTTATGCCTTTATTTGCATTTGGTGAAACACTTTTGAAGCCATTTTCTGTCTCCATGCACTGTCTTGTTCCACATGATTGCTCTGTACCAACAGTAGATCATGTCTGTGTAATGTGTATCAGCATTGTTGCTTGTAGTCTCAATGGGAGCTTTCATGTGACAAGGTGACAACGCAGGAGTTCAGTTAGGAGACAGTTCTCAACCCACAGAATTACCCCTTGTGCCATGCATAAAATTATGAGTAGTGAAGAAAAAAATATATAAAAAATAAATATCAAAAAAACAAAATGCTTGTGAAATTAATTTGTAAAAAATATGCTTCAAAATCCTTTAGTGTGGACAGATACCTCCAAACCATGGAGACAAAGAACCACCACCACATAGACTTCTCACCTTAAAACATGGACCTCTGATATTAAAGGTCACAAATCACGTGCTCCCCTTTAACAAGCCGGATCAGCTTCAGCAGCAATCACTCCATGTGGATCTCTCACCCTTCTCCTGGTTGAATGCATCATCCATGCAGCTGAAAAATACAAAATGGGACCCAGTAGTGATCTCCATTTAAAGCTTTAAGGTAATTTTATTAGAAATTAAAACAATTTAAGAGTATAAAAGTGTGCATTAATAAATGATCAGAGCAGGGTATACCCGTGGCTCAGTGTTGAATAAGAATCTCCGGCTGACAGAACTGGAATCTGATGAATCAGCCTGCGGCTGCCATTAATGAGGGAAACCTTCCCTCAAGTCACACACAAGAAGGCTTAGTCCAATGCATTATGTCAGAGGGCTGGCTTCATCAAAGGGGACCAGAGCCTTAGTACATCAAAGCTTAAATAAACTTGCCGCAGCCAGCCCCCAGAAACCAGCTGTCAGAATGAAGCTGCCATTGCCTAGACTACACATGAATAAACTTACTCTAAACACAGGGCATGATGGAATACTATTACTGCACTCTGACTGCAGAACAATGACAAACACACCTTGTAATAATGCTCATTACATGAATTCTCCCAATAATCCGTACCCAACTGGGCTCTATAGAATTAACTATTCTGCATCAAAACGAATTGTAAAATTTATAACAGAGTTGCAAACGGTTTTTCCTTACATGGATTCTCACATTAACCCTTACTGATCTATTTCTGGCCATCATGTAGTGCCTGATTTAGACCTTAGGGGGCCCAGGGCATTTCAAGTTTTGGGGGCTGCTCAACATAAAAATTAAATTATATGACAAATAAAAAAGTAAACTGATATAAAAAATATATGCATTTGTTCTAGAAAAATTTAAGTTAGGTTCCGAGGAAGACACCTGTGATTTTTTTTCTCAGTTTTATTGACTGTAAGAATACACATTACACAGGTTTTTGGAACTGGCAAGTCATACTCTCTGCTGTTCTTCTCTGGGTAACTGCATTTATCTGCTACCTCCACTCTTAACCAGACAAACGCATTGACTCCTGTTAAATTCTCACCAAATGTTGTAATTATAACTGTGTATCTGTTGACTTGTCCTCACCTCTAGGCGCACTCAGGTTTATGACTGTGGCCTGGTTCCTAAGAATCATCCCCCCTATTCATGTGAGCCTTATCAGCTTCTAATTGGGGCGGAGTTGAATGCTCATTTGAGCATCTCCCTATAAATTTAGTTCAGCTCATGGGGGAGATCTCTGATGGGGGGCACAGTCTCTGATGGGGGTGCTGCTTATGATGGAGTGCGGCTTTGAATGAGTGTAGAGCAGTTAAACACAGCAGTTGAACTAAAGCAGGAGAAAGACACAACAACAGCAAGAAACTCTACTGCATGCTGGACAGACTGCAAGCAAACACCCTGGGAAACATCTCTTACATGCCTGAGTCCCACTCTGTGTACCTTTATATATAATACACCCCTCTTCTGCTCTTCATATTACTATCCTCTGTTCACAAATCTCATTTCATTACCCCTCTGCTCCACCCCAAAACTTGTACATCTCCCCCTCATTGCTATCATCTCCCTACTATTGCTTTCATCACCTCCCCAAAATGCCTCTTCCACTCCTCCTTCTCATTTTCCTCTCCTCTGTTCCCAAAATCCATTCACTATATCCCTCTGCTCCTCCCAAACATTTGTATATTGTGCCCTCACTGCTTCCCTCACCCCTCTATGGCACCCACCACCTCCTCCTATTACTCCACTCTCCCACTGACCCCAACACCTCCACTAGTAGTTTCTCACGCTCCTGCACATCTCGCTCCCATGCCACCTTTCTCACCCTTCTCCTCCTCATAACCGCGGGTGACATCTCCCCGAATCCTGGCCCTCCACCACCTCCCTCACCCGCACAAAACCCTCCCGCCTCCACGTCCTGCCGCAACCCCCGCAACTTAGTATCTGTCCCCCTGCTCCCTAAAATCTCCCCCCCGTTTTCATGTGCACTCCTGAACGCCCGATCGGTGTGCAACAAGCTTACCGCCATCCACGACCTCTTTGTTTCCCGCTCCCTCAACCTCCTGGCGATTACAGAAACCTGGATCCAGCCCACTGACTTTACCTCCCCTGCTGCACTCTCCTACGGCGGTCTCACCTGGACCCACTCACCCAGGCCCAACGGTCGTAAAGGTGGTGGGGTTGGCCTGCTCCTGTCACCGCTGAGCACCTTCCGAGTCCTCCCAAACCCCCCCTCCCTATCCTTCTCCTCCTTCGAGGCCCACTGCGTCCGACTATTCTCCCCAACCCCCCTGAAGATTGCTGTGATATACCGGCCTCCTGGATCCATACCCCGCTTCCTGGAAGACTTCTCCTCCTGGCTACCCTTCTTCCTCTCCTCTGAGCTACCCACTATCATCCTTGGGGATTTCAACATCCCTGTCAACCTCGACAACCCGGACACAGCCCGTCTCCTCCACTTAACCTCCTCCTTTGCACTTGCACAGTGCATACAATCCACCACCCACTCCGACGGTAATATCCTTGATCTTGTCTTCTCCAACCGCTGCGCTCCCCACAACCTCACTAACACCCCCTTCCCTCTCTCTGACCACAACCTGATTACTTTCTCTATCTCCTCATCCTCCAATGCCTACCCTTCCAAATGTCACACTACTACCAGCCGTAACCTCCGCAACCTTAACCCTGCCTCCCTCCACTCCGCAGTTGATCAACTCCATGACCGCATCCTCCCCCTGTTCTGCCCCGACTTGGCTATGACCGCCTACAACAATGCGCTGTCAACAGCCCTGGACTCACTAGCGCCTTTAACCACACGCAACATCAGACCCCGACCGCTCCAGCCCTGGCAGACTGATCACACCAAAACCCTCAAACGACACAGTCGTGCCCTGGAGCGACTATGGCGCAAAACCAAATCCCAACAAGCCTTCACCCGATACAAATCTGCCTTCCACACCTACACCTCCTCCCTCCATACTGCCAAACAAGCCTACTTCCTGACCCTCATCAAGGCCCTCTCCTCCAATCCTCGCCGACTCTTCTCCACCTTCAACTCTCTACTCTCGCCACCCCCACCTCCACCCAGCACCTCACTCACTGCCCTTGAGATTGCCAATCACTTCAAAAACAAGATTGACACAATTCGCAAGGACATTGCCGCAACTCACACGCCTTCTCAACCCGTCCCCTCTCACACAGCTACCCCCTCATCCCCCCTCCCCCTCGACATAACCCACAGGGACTTCGTCGCTGCTCAAACTCCCTCCAACCCCCTTCCCCCTCACTCAGCTACCCCCTCTACACCCCTCTCCCACGGCCCCACCACTGCTCTGACCTCCTCTCCCACCCCACCCTACATTCCTCATACTGAAGCTCCCCCAACACTCCGCACCTTTGACCTTACTACCATCGAAGAAGTCTCCAAGATCCTCTCTGATGCCCGCCTCACCACCTGCCCCCTTGACCCTATCCCCACACAACTCCTACAACCTCCCTCCCCCTCCATCCTACGCTCCCTCACCCACATCTTCAATCTCTCCCTCTCCTCCGGCACTTTCCCTTCCCCTCTGAAACATGCACACATCACCCCCATACTTAAAAAGCCCTCCCTGGACCCCAATGACCCGAACAACCTCAGACCCATCTCCCTGCTCCCATTTACATCTAAACTCCTCGAGCGCCTAGTCTACGCCCGCCTATGCTCTCACCTCAACGACAACAACCTCCTTGATCCCCTACAGTCCGGCTTCCGTCCCCTACACTCCACCGAAACTGCCTTACTCAAACTCTCCAACGACCTGCTAACCGCCAAAGCTAATGGCCACTATTCAGTGCTCCTACTCCTTGACCTCTCTGCGGCCTTTGACACAGTCGACCACCCCCTCCTCCTCAAAAAACTACACTCCCTCGGCCTCAGAGATTCTGCTCTCTCCTGGCTCTCATCCTACCTGTCACAACGCTCTTTCAGCGTTACCTATAATGCCACCACCTCCCTCTCACTCCCCCTCTCTGTTGGGGTCCCTCAAGGCTCTGTCCTCGGGCCCCTTCTCTTCTCCATCTACACCTCCTCCCTTGGCCAACTCATACACTCTCACGGCTTCAACTACCACCTCTATGCCGACGACACACAAATCTATCTCTCAACCCCCCACCTCACCCCCTCGGTCTCCGCCCGAATCACACACCTGTTGAGCGACATATCAGACTGGATGTCGCTCCACTTCCTTAAACTGAACCTCTCCAAAACCGAGTTTATTGTCTTCCCTCCAGCCCGGACACCACCCCCCATTGACTTCTCCATCATGTCCAACAACGCCACCATCAAACCCGCCCCGCAGGCCAGAGTACTTGGTGTCATTTTGGACTCCAACCTATCCTTCCAGCCCCAAGTCCACTCTTTAACAAACTCGTGCAGACTCCACCTCCGCAACATCGCCAAAATCCGCAGGTTCCTAACTCCAGAAACCACTAAACAGCTCATCCACTCCCTCATCATATCGCGACTCGACTACTGCAACTCCCTCCTCACTGGCCTGCCTCGCCGCTGGCTATCCCCGCTTCAGTCCATCCTGAATACGGCTGCCAGACTCATTCACCTTTCCAACCGCTCCGTTTCCGCCACCCCCCTCTGCCAATCCCTCCACTGGCTTCCGATTGCGCAACGGATCAAATTCAAAATCCTAACGCTGACGTACAAAGCTGTCCACCATACTGCCCCGAACTACATCACTGACCTAATATCCAAGTACCGCCCAGCACGCACACTCCGCTCCTCACAAGACCTCCTTCTCTCTAGTTCCCTGGTCTCCTCCTCCCATGCCCGCCTCCAGGACTTCTCCAGGGTGTCACCCATCCTCTGGAACTCCCTGCCCCAACCCATCAGATTATCACCTACTCTCCTCTCCTTTAGGCGCACCCTGAAAACCCATCTCTTCAGGGAAGCCTACCCCGCCCCCTGCTAACTTGCCGACCTCCTCCACTCTTCCTACCACTCCATCCCCCACAGCTATCTCCTCCTGTGCCACCATCCCCTCCCTCCTAGATTGTAAGCTTGAAAGAGCAGGGCCCTCGATCCCCTCATGTTTTGCATTGTATTGGTATTGTTCTGTCACATGTTCTGTCCCCCTTTGTAATGTACAGCGCTGAGCGAACTATTGGCGCTTTATAAATACTGTATAATAATAAATAATAATAATAATACATCACAGTTATGCATAACACTACAATAATTGCAAAAAGTCTTTCTTCTTGCACTTAGCGTCTGCAAAATCTTTAACTTAAGCCTGCCATAGATGGACTGAATCTCAGCAAGTCCAGTAGGGACCGGCCAATATTCGATCCATTTATGGACAGGCTGGTTGTACTCAAGTCAATCCATTGATCAAATTGGGTGCAACCAGCCTGTTGGATTGTTTACATGCGATTACTGCCAATGGCTATAGCTGCTATCAGTAATCACTGTGATCTGCCAGCTCCCTAAACCCCTCCCTCTGCCGGCAGAACACAATATCGCTGCAAGAGGCATTCCCCCATTAACACTGACTGTGTTAATGGGGGGATCAAGTCATTTTCTTTCCTTCCACCCATGATGGAAGGAAGAAAATCACATAATCTATGGGCTGCCTAACTCATCAAACTGCCTGTTGCGATGGAGTGAGACATAAACAGGGCCTACAAACTGGACATTTTCCTCAACAAACACACTACTGAAGTTTCTAGGAAAAAATATGTTTCATTTTTTTATGAAGGAAGTTTGGGGTCCCCTCTGCAGGGGGGGGCTCAGGGCAATTATTTCTTTTGACCCTGATAAATCTCGCACTGGCATCATGATATTAACTATTAAATGATTTACAACAATATTGTAAACTTCAATTGAATCTACTACTTTTCACTAACAATAGAATGAAGAAAATCATATAAAGTAAATAATTAATTAATGATAAATAATTTTTGTTAAGCTGAGAATTCATCACAAATATACAATAAATGAAATCAACACATGTTGTAGAAGTATAACAAATATTAACGTACACACCACTAAAAAATGAATATAAAAATACTTTACTGCATTTATAAGAATAATGCATTTATAAAATAAAATAATTGAGTACTGTCCGTGATACTTTTTTTATTTGCACTAACATACAATTTTGAGGACAAGCTTTCGGGGTATGTCCCCTTCTTCAAGGTCTAAGCAGTACTATTAAAAATCACAAAGTTTAAGCAGAATGTTAGAATGGATTGAGAGAAAAAAAAAAAAAAAAGGGCTACAGATAAGATACATCAAAAGTGAGGGGGGGAGGGGGGATACAAAACTCACACAGAGGGGGTCAAGTTTTAGCTAATAGATAGTCATAAAGCTGTCGGATAGTGGTTGAGGAATCCCATGTCCAAATTAAGACCGTTATCTTTAGTGTCAAATAGAATTATCATTCTTATAAATGGTGAATGCTTGTGAGCTATTATGAAATGAGGTGTTCAATATGTGACTTTAGATGTCCTTATTTCTCACGTGAGGTTCGCTGGCACTTGCACTGACTCATATGCTAGTGTATATATAATATTTTCAAAATAGATAGTGCCGCGCTCCCATGTACCAATATGTATATCTTATACTTTCAAAGTGCTAATGAATAGCTTTCAAGATACTGCATGTATCAAACAATTATTACTAGTGACTCAAAACATCATTGTGAATATTAATCTTCATGCAAGTGACATTAATAACTGATAATCCTAAGGTGATAGTGCCTATTAAAGTACAGTGATATACAAATCAGAAATACTCCTTTATTCTACTGTGATCCTTATATTTATATTGTGCAAACACATATATATTATGTGCACGTGCTTATGATATATTCAATAAAAAAAAAAAAAAAAAAAATATAGAGGTGAGCACATAGGGAGACCATTAAGCACTCGGCGAGAGGGAACCAAGAATCCACCTGCACATTTATTTTGAAAGACTTTTTTTTTTTTTTTTTTTTTTTTTTTTTTTATTGAATATATCATAAGCACGTGCACATAATATATATGTGTTTGCACAATATAAATATAAGGATCACAGTAGAATAAAGGAGTATTTCTGATTTGTATATCACTGTACTTTAATAGGCACTATCACCTTAGGATTATCAGTTATTAATGTCACTTGCATGAAGATTAATATTCACAATGATGTTTTGAGTCACTAGTAATAATTGTTTGATACATGCAGTATCTTGAAAGCTATTCATTAGCACTTTGAAAGTATAAGATATACATATTGGTACATGGGAGCGCGGCACTATCTATTTTGGAAAGAATTATCATTCTTAGTTCAAATGTTTTTCTTTCCTGGATGGATTTAAATTTTCCTTTCAGAACTAAAATATTGAGGTCTTCCATATTGTGGCCTGGTTGTGAGAAATGGTGTCCTACAGGTGTGCAGAGGTCATCTTCTTTATGTTCCTTGATGGTATGTCTGTGCAAATTCATCCGTGTTTGCAACCTCTGTCCTGTTTCACCAACATAAGATCCTTTGCTGCATTTTCTGCACTGGATAATGTATACAACATTACTGGAGGTGCAGCTGTATGATCCGGAGATATTGAAGATCCCTTTTGAGTGTCTGACACTTTTTGATGGATTGATTTGGTTGCACAGCTTGCAGCGTTTCTTATTGCAGGGTTCGCTTCCATTATTTGTGGCATCATAATCAGAAGGAAGTTTCCTACTGATTAGTTTATTTCTGAGGTTGGGGGGTTGTCTGAAAGCCAGTATTGGGGGTTGCTGGAATATTTCTTTCAGAGTTCCATCCTCTGTTATGATGGGTTGTAAATCTTTGATTATTTTTCTTATCCCTTCTAGTGCCGGGTTGTATGTAGTTACTAGAGGTACACGGTTGTTTGTTTTTTTCTCTTTGTACTGAAGCAGATTTTCCCTTCGGGTTCTCAAGGCTGTGTTTATGCTGGTGTTGATAGTTTTGTCCTTGTAACCTTTCTTATGGAAGGTGTCTGCTAGTGTCCCAAGATGTTTATCTCTGTCTCTTGGGTCAGAACATACTCGGTGGTATCTGATGGCCTGACTGTGTATGATGGCACGTTTCGTGTGTTGGGGGTGGAAGCTAGAACTGTGGAGGTAGTTGCATCTGTCAGTGGGTTTCCTGTATATTGAGGTGTGAAGCGTATCATCCCTGATGTATACTGTGGTGTCTAGGAAGTTGACCTGTGTGTTTGAGTATTCCATTTTTAGTTTGATTGATGGATGAAAAGTGTTCATCAATGAGTAAAATTGTTTTAGATTTTCTTCACCTTCCGTCCATATGATGAAAATATCACAGTTCTAGCTTCCACCCCCAACACACGAAACGTGCCATCATACACAGTCAGGCCATCAGATACCACCGAGTATGTTCTGACCCAAGAGACAGAGATAAACATCTTGGGACACTAGCAGACACCTTCCATAAGAAAGGTTACAAGGACAAAACTATCAACACCAGCATAAACACAGCCTTGAGAACCCGAAGGGAAAATCTGCTTCAGTACAAAGAGAAAAAAACAAACAACCGTGTACCTCTAGTAACTACATACAACCCGGCACTAGAAGGGATAAGAAAAATAATCAAAGATTTACAACCCATCATAACAGAGGATGGAACTCTGAAAGAAATATTCCAGCAACCCCCAATACTGGCTTTCAGACAACCCCCCAACCTCAGAAATGAACTAATCAGTAGGAAACTTCCTTCTGATTATGATGCCACAAATAATGGAAGCGAACCCTGCAATAAGAAACGCTGCAAGCTGTGCAACCAAATCAATCCATCAAAAAGTGTCAGACACTCAAAAGGGATCTTCAATATCTCCGGATCATACAGCTGCACCTCCAGTAATGTTGTGTACCTTATCCAGTGCAGAAAATGCAGCAAAGGATCTTATGTTGGTGAAACAGGACAGAGGTTGCAAACACGGATGAATTTGCACAGACATACCATCAAGGAACATAAAGAAGATGACCTCTGCACACCTGTAGGACACCATTTCTCACAACCAGGCCACAATATAGAAGACCTCAATATTTTAGTTCTGAAAGGAAAATTTAAATCCATCCAGGAAAGAAAAACATTTGAACTAAGAATGATAATTCTATTTGACACTAAAGATAACGGTCTTAATTTGGACATGGGATTCCTCAACCACTATCCGACAGCTTTATGACTATCTATTAGCTAAAACTTGACCCCCTCTGTGTGAGTGTTGTATCCCCCCTCCCCCCCTCACTTTTGATGTATCTTATCTGTAGCCCTTTTTTTTTTTTTTTCTTTTTTTTTTTCTCTCTCAATCCATTCTAACATTCTGCTTAAACTTTGTGATTTTTAATAGTACTGCTTAGACCTTGAAGAAGAGGACATACCCCGAAAGCTTGTCCTCAAAATTGTATGTTAGTGCAAATAAAAAAAGTATCACGGACAGTACTCAATTGTTTCTGTCGCAAATGCACTAATACGGCTACAATCACCTCAAATAAAATAAAATAAAAATGTTGAGAAACCCCTTACAATAGTTATTTTATAAATCACTAATAAAACAATTAATATTGACATCAATGTTTAAACCACTGAGGCATTAAAGTGCCAGCTTCATAAATCCACCACATTTCTTTTTCACTGTCTCTTCCAATTACCACCCCTCCAATGCTTTCTTATTTTTCCAAAATTGTACTAAGGAGGGAATTTTAGAATTAGCAAAATGTTTGCAAACTGAAGGGCCTTTATACCATTTTGTATATTGCATAAATATTCTCTAATGCATATGCCCAATGGGTGAGAAGTGCTGCCAATATACTGAAGACCAAAAGGACATTGCAGTAAATACTATTCCTTCAGTTTTACAAGTAATCAAATCAAATTTCTAATCTGATATTTTTTCTTAGTGGTATGCACTACAAAATCTTTTTTCCTTCGTATGTTGTTTTGTAGTTGTAATGTATGCCTGACATTTGCTGCACCATAAAAACCTATCACAGCAAAAAATGTCACAGCCTTATTGCTATTTATTGGAGGGTCTATTACACTTCTGGTTTTTTTGGTATATAAAGGGTGGCATGTACAGTATTATTGACTGCAAATGCTGATCCTGCTTTAATATGGCCCAGTGCCGTGTTGTGTGGTGGCAGTCACAGAGCCCGGTTGCAGGTAAACTGAGAACTTGTATTACAAAGAATGCTAACTACAAACAACCCCGGTGTGAGAGCACCACTTAGGGTAATACTCACAGTTCAGTTCAATGCAGAGATACAACGGGTAAGGATGTATCAACAGCATCTGTCTTCAGAGGGCGGAATGATGCCTGGCCAGTCCCGTCCCAAAAGGGAGGTCTCCATGAAGTGTTGTGAGTCCCTGGTCTGTCCCTACTTGTCTGGAACCTTTCCCTGCCGCTATCACTTTCCCTGACAAATGGCTGCTTTTTCTCTACTCTTGCCACTTCACAAATGCACACTAGAATCTGCGGACAGAGATTTTGCTGACACAAGATGGCCACTACGGGTCACCTGGATACGGCATAGCCAGCCGCAACGCTGCCGTCAAGGACCCGGATGCCAAAGAGAAACCAGGTTTCCCCTGATCTCTTCTCTAGGCAGTGGTACCACTAGGGTCGAGCTCAACCTACAGTTGATGAAACAGACCACACCTGCCTACACAATATCTGTTTCCTCTGAATGTTAGAATCTAGCAAAATCACCATCAAATTTAGTGTCACTTGTTTTGGTCTGTAAAATCTCTTCTCTGTTTTTCGTTTTTGCAGTGTCAATCTCACATTGCAAAAAGTCCTCCTTATAAACCTTTTAAAAAAATCTCTGTTTCAATAATTGTGACTGAAACAGAAATCTTCCTCCCTTTCCTCATTCGAATGAACTGACCCCTAGGGGAGTTGAGTAAGCAAGAGGGGTGATGGCAACTAGTTAGCGAAATATACCCTTTTCTATCAGTCTCTTTAAAGTGTGTTTTAGTGTAGATGGTATCCCCACTTGCTTGCAAATTGAGGTCCAAGAAGGTAGCATTTGTAGGCTCATAATTATATTTTAATACAATATTTTTGTCATTATCATTAAGATTGTGTAAGAATTCCAACAGTGAATTGTCACTACCCTTCCAAATAAACATGATATCTATAAAATGCCAGTAAAATAGCAAGCTGAGAAGGTCCTCTAGCCAATCTGCTCCTCACAGGCCTATCTCTAGCCCTTTCATCCTCAGTGACTTTCACAGTTACTCTTTCTTGGTGTAGGCACGAACAGCAGTGTGTCTGTACTCTATGGCTTCACGCACTGCAAGACAATGTACATCTCCCAAAAAGCCCAGGAAATAATCTTCTCTCCTGTGCAGGGATTTGTGGGTATTGAAGTTTGCAGCCACATTCACCTGCCTTGTGCAGCGTTCTTCCAGGTCTATACAGCCTATGGTCTCCTGCGCTGCTGTCTCATCCAGCATCCTAACCCTCACAGGTCGTACCGCTGCAGACAACCCTCAACAGGGGGGATCGGCCAGGGAAAGTACACACAACCACTCTGTAGCACAGAGACGGAATGGAGAAGGGATATTGGGCACAGGCATACACAGCCGCTCCTGCAGCTCTACTGCAGACCGTGTGCAGGGAGTGGGAGAGTAGTGGTGCAATGAATCATTGGAACCAGGAAGCCACAGAGAGAAGAATCTTATCAGTATTGAGTGACAGAGGTACGGATAAGGGTAATGTAAGTGCGGCATTTGAAATACTTGAAATCGGAAGTAATGGCTTTGAAGGGACTAAAAATAGTGAAAGGAACTGATTTTTTTTTTTGTTATTCTGCACAGAGCTTTTTATTAATATGGGTCTCCTTTACAGGAACATAGGAAGTTGTTTAAAGGTGAACTAAACCTTTAAACTTTCAAAAGCTGTGGTGATATCCAATATTTTTTTTGAAGATTTTCAGCCACAGCAACAAGGGCAAATAATAAAGCCTGAATGCTGAAATGGTTTCTTGCTTCTTTACCACTGATCATTTTTCCAGCATTTTGCTATGACAAGAGTTGCACTATGTTTTATTGATTATGTTTTGTTTCTGTTTTCTAGAGGAAATAAAAGACCCAAGCAAGAATATTCCTCGCAGTGTAGTAGCAGCCGTATGTGCCGTGATTGCCTTTTACTTACTGGTGAACATTTCATACCTCACTGTCCTGACACCTAATGAGCTTATATCCTCAGGTACATCAATTTCTATTTAATAATAAAGAAAAAATACTGTTAGAGAGTTAATCACTTTTTCAGGAGTGATTTTTGTTTTAGAGTCTTATGCTTCTTTGATGTTAATGTATATTTAATGTCAAACTCTTTCTAAAACATATAGTTTAAAGCTAAACGACAGGTATGGATTTTATTGCATAGTTACATTGATACAACAATGTAAGTATGCACATTCCATGCCTGTGGCATAGGACCTCTGTGGAAGCAGAGAATCATTATCACAGTCGCTGCTACTACAGTGATCACCATTGTCTTCTGAGTCCTGTGCTAAGTGGTTACCCTGCTGCATAGTAAGGAGAGGGAGTCGCTCACTCGAGATGGGCAACGCTATCAGAATGTTTTGCATTTTTCTCAATGGATGCAAGGAGTTCTCTGATTGTGGACGAGGTGGAAAAGCAGGGTGGTGATGTCATAAACTCCACCTCATCAAGTCAGAGTTTAAGCGGAGTGCAGCGCTCAATACACGAAGAGGGGAGAACTCACACAGAGGCCAGCTGACACAGAAAAGTATATTAATGTGAGGATACTGAGAAAGAGGTACAGAATCTGCATACATGGCCACACCAGCCCAACATTACTTACAGGGAATTTTAGAGAGGATATTCGTGCACACTGTTGATCCCGACAGCATCTGAAAGAGGTGATGGCTGGAAGGCAGAGCGGCAACAAGGTACTTGAATGAGGAAGGGCTACTGCCTGAGACACAAGCAACAGTCCCTACTCTGTCCCTCCTACACTGGAACCTCTCCTTACACTAGACAATCTGTCCCTAATCAGCGGGGTCACTGTCCCTGTCCTGACCTCTTGCAAATGCACACCAGCTAAAGGGGGACAGTGCTATTTATCCAACGATGGCTGCGGAGGTCAGAGAGGGTAGCAGAATCAAGTCCAACAGCTGCTCTCCTGATGAAACCTACAAAGGCCACAGAGGAACATGGGTTCCCCTTGTCATCCACTTTCCTTGCACGGCCACCAAAGAGTGCCACCTATGCAGGAAAGCCAGACTACACCTCCCTACAAGAGAATGCTTTGCATTCATTGAGAAAAATGTAAGGTGTTCTGTGAATGCCCATGTCGAGAAAGTCACCCCCAATGAGCAAAAATGTGTGGACTGTGTGTCTGTCAACACTACAAAGAAATCAAAGCTGTTTTACTCTCTCCCAGAGCAGTTCTTTCTTGCTCCAAAGTGAGAAGGGACAGAGAAGGAACTGCCTTGGGAGAGAGTAAACTGGCTCTAAAGCCCATGTAGGGCTGACAGAATCACAGCTCGCTTGATGTGCAGCTTCCTGGGTGTTAAATCTCATTGTGAGACTTTTTAAGTTACATTTCCTTTTTTTACATGAGTACATTTTACTCTGTTAAATAACTACCAATTACATGGCGAGCACTGTTTATTCCTTTTGTGTTTCCTTGAGTTTGCCTAAGTGGTTTTATACTGAAAGCTTCAACATTTTAACCACCACTGGAGGAGTGATATTCTTTATTCTGGTTCCAAAAGAGATATGTCTGCAAGACCTTGTTGCTAAAAGGTCATTTCCAGGGCTTTTTTTTTGCTAGAATTTGGTGGAACTCAGTTCCACCACCTCTGTCTCAGGCACTCTGCTCCCTGTTTACCACTATCGCTTGTAAACACAGGAGTCCCGCTTCTGTGTTTACAAGTGACAGTTTGTCTCAAATGGCTCCCACTGATTTGATCTCCTGAGCATCTTCCACTGAATGTAGGATGGAGACAAGGGAGATGCAGGTGCCCAGGATACAGTGCTGATGCTGGCATCTCCACTGGATGACCTCCCTGCAAGTGCAAGAGACAGAACCACCTACAGCGTGTGGAGAGGAACTAGAGCCACTAGTAAAAAAAAGGGGGCAAGAGGCTCATAGATTGAACATATCGCTGAACATACATTATCTGCCCAGTAACCAAAAACCAAACATCAAAAAAGGGGGATGTAAAAAGAGATTCACAAAAAAGTGGATACATTATGAACAGAAAGCGATACTCAAAATTACTCAAACAATTATGCTTTATTACAAAATTGCATTTATAGACATATCAGGTAAATACCTCAGTTAGCCATCACTACAAGATGAGACAATACAACAAAGTATGACCAAAAACCAATTATTAAAAATAGACATCATGACCGGTCATGTGTAGAAAAGGTGCTGTAAATATAATGACACATGGTCTAGCACATATGCAACACTGACACATAGGTTACACCACCATGTAGGGGGTGTTTAAAAAAATTGTGCCATATGGCTAAGCATATACATTAGATGCAGTACCAAATTCAATAATATAGGTACCAGTAAACGATGGATTCGGTAACCCAATGTATAACCTAAACAACAGTTGAGGAAAATACCAGAGAGAGATAATTGCAATCTTCCTACAATTCTACTGTGTAATACACATAGTAAAGTAGTAATAAGAGTAGGTATTGTGAGGCAAAATTGGTGATAAGATCTCAAGCAGCGACAATCATGTCCATAATGATGAAATTAAATGAACTTAATGACCGTGGTAATATCTCCATATAGCTTCCGCCATGTGTAGTAGAAGTGGCAGGGCCCTGCCAATATATAAAGGGGTTCTTTGCCGCCACCATGCGGGCTATGTACCTCCCTTATGGTAGTACTATGATGCAGAGTATAGGAGCATCCATGCCTGGTAGTAAAAGTAGGGTGCTGTGCACCATTCAAAACATGTAACATGATGTCCCCATCCTGTAATGAATAAGTGACATAAGGAAAGTCAATGTATTGTCACTTTTAGTAGCAAGGCAATGGCGGCAATGTGCCATTTATCCTTCTGAATGTATGCTATATAACACTCACCACCCGTGCCAAAAGTGATAACCTTACAAAGTCTCTCTCACAAGGATAACCGCCCGTGGTCCCGGAGGCAGCCGCCACCATCGGGACTAGAGGCAGGTGGGCTCCGCTTCCATCCTGGTACTCGTGCAGCCAAATGAACGCCCAATGCCGGTGTGTATTACCACATCCCCTGCAGGACTACGTGTATGGCGCCAATGCGTCTGACCAAAAGTGACGTAACTGACGTGTGATGTCAACGTGTTTCACCTATGGGCGTATCTTACTCAGCTTCATCAGGACCAATGACATGCCTACCTCACATGCTCGATTTACATTAGGCTAGTAACTGCCTAATAGGGAAAAGAACTAAGAAATAAAACAAACAGAAAACTGGTCATTATAAATGAACATGTTTGGATACATGTATTTATAATGACCAGTTTTCTGTTTGTTTTATTTTTATCTTTTCACATCCCCCCTTTTTTGAGGAACTAGAGCCAGCTGGGTGCATCAGCTTAATACAGCAACAAAGGTAAGACGTGGAAGGTGGTGGAGCATTTAAGGAGCAGAGGTCAGAGCTGAAGAGGGGTGAAAGGGAGATGTGGATAGGGAATTCAGAGGTAAGCAGCCATGGAAGAAGCTGGAACTCTGCTTCCTGCGAGATTTTGCTGGTCCTTCGGTTACGAGTTCGTGAGAAGGGCAGGGGTCGGGCGCCACGTTCCGTCACACTCTCAACTCTTCACAGGGTCCAAAGCACACTTCTTTACTTGTGCTGTCTTCTATTATGTCTCCTAAGCAAGTTTTAATCTCCTGGAATGTGAGAGGGTTGGAAGATGCCTGGAAAAAGCGAGCTGTGCTGAATGCACTATTGCTTTATGGTCCGACCATGATTTGCTTGCAGGAGAATCATATGAACCGAGAAGCCACTACTTTATTTAACAAATCTATATTTAAATTTTGGTATCACTCAGCCTATTCTACCTATGCGGGGAGCAGCCTCAATAATTCTTTGGCCTCCTACTGCTGCACATGAGTCGAGGCGGATGATCATTGGCAGTTACATCTTTCTATTTTGCACTTTAGAGGACAGGAAATACCGGCTGGCAAATATCTATGTACCCCCATCTTTTTTGAAACAAGGTTCTTTTGAAATTGTCCTGGGTAATGGCTCAATATCTCACCGTCCCGGTGGTTGCAGTTGGGGACTTTAACAGTGTATTGAACTGGTCTATAGATAGTCTAACTGAAACAGGAGGCAGTAGGGTGCATGGTAGCTAAGACCTGATTTATGAAGTGTGGGCATTAGGATTGTATGAGGTTTGCCATGAACAACACCCAAAAAAGGTGCCTACTCATGCTGCTCTAGTATATACCAGTCTCTTTCTCATATAGACTTGGTCCTATGCATGGCTAGTGTACTCCCTTGGGTTGCATCTTCACTTGTGGACCCTGTAGCTTGTTGGACCATTTTCCATTGATACTAACATTGGTGGCATTGAGGGAACCGGGGCTTATGCCTTGGAACATCAAGCCATTCTGGCTGAACTTAATTATGGACCAGGATAAAGTTATGCTGGATCTTACTGACTTTTTGTGTATCATTACGCTCCCCGGCCATTGGCCTGGGACACCCTGAAAGAGTTCTTGCAAGGTATTCTTACCAAAAACATTTCTAGACTATTATATAGGAAATAACTCCAGGCTAGTAGATTGTAAATAAAGTAAGTATATTGTCAAAAAGGCAAAGTAAATGGCAATACACCAGCATTAATGAAAGAATCCATTAAATTTCATTAAAATAACTGACGGAAATACAGGGCTATGATATGGCAGTTAACCTAGACCACAAGAAAAGTAAACCAAGTTAACCTGATACACACAACATTAGACACCCCACTTACGTTAGAAGAGATTGTTGAGGCCACTGCAGACTCAACCAATAATAAAGCCTCAGGTCTGGATGGTCTACCCATTGAAATATACAAAAGAAACTAATGTTATTGAACCATTCTGTCATTGCAGCTGCTGTCTCAATTACCTGGGCTGATAGAATGATCCCATCATGGTCCTGGATTATGCCTGTCTCAGTGGCCTTCTCCATATTCGGTTCTCTCAATGGTTGCATGTTTATGCTCGGGAGGTTAAATTATGCCGGCAGCAAAGAAGGACATTTGCCGTCACTCGTCTCCATGCTCCATGTCCGTTACTTGACTCCAGCTCCAGCGATGATTATCTCCACACTGATAGGATGCATATTTGTCATACCTTCCGACCTCCTCTCATTAACCAATTACTTCAGCTTTTGCTCGAGGCTCCTGATTGGACTAACTTGTACTAGCCTGATTGTTCTTCGCTTCAAGGAGCCCAACCTGGAGCGCCCATACAAGGTGAGACAAAAACCTAAATATAAATAGTGGCAATTCTGATAATATAAAGTAGATTTCTCTTTAATTCTTACCCCTTTTCAATCCCAGATTGGCGGCCCTTTAATTGGGTCTTAAAGTGGTTGTAAACCTGGAAAGTCAAATATAAACAAAACATTAAATCTAATAAAGAACAAGGGCACACATCATTTGTGCATAGTATGGCAGGTAGAAGAACAGCCTGTTAAAAAACTGACACCATAGAAAGAAAATGATGATGCCATGCCCTTTGATTGACAGCCTGTGTAATGAGAAACATGTCTGAGTCTTTATGAAGGGGGCATGTCTGGTGCTGCTCTGTACCGCACTGTGAGCTGTGACTGGGATCAGAGCCGAGTTTTCTTTCACTTTTCTCTCCTCTCCTCCAGAGAAAAAGGTACAATGTTCTCTGAGTCAGCAGAGCATACAGAAAGACAGACATCAGAGAGAGAATACAGAGAGATCAGAGAGAGACAGAGAGTGAGACAGAAAGAGAAAGTCATCAGAGAGAGAGAATACAGAGAGAGACATCAGAGAGAGACAGAGAGAGAGACATCAGAGATACAGAAATAGATATCAGAGAGAGAGAGAGAGAGACATCAGAGATAGAGAGAGAATACAGAGAGAGACATCAGAGAGAGATCAGAGAGAGAGAATACGGAGAGATACTTTAGAGAGAGAGATCAGAGAGAGAGAATACAGATAGAGACATCAGAGAGCGAGAGAGATCAGAGAGAAAATACAGAGAGAAACATCAGAGAGAGACATCAGAGAGAGAGAGAGAGAGAGAAAGTGAGACCTCAGAGACAGAAAGATACAGAGAGACATCAGAGAGAGAGAGAGACATCAGAGAATACAGAGAGAGACATCAGAAAGAGAGAGAGAGATCAGAGAGAGGGAGAATACAGAGAGAGCCATCAGAGAGGAAGAAAGATCAGAGAGAGAGAGACATCAGAGTGAGAGAGAGAGACAGAAAGAGAGAGAGACACACATCAGAGAGAGAATGATACATCAGAGAGAGAGAGAGAGAGAGAAAAATAAGAGAGAGCAATCATAGAGAGAGGCACATCAGGGAGAGATGCATTAAAGAATACAGAGAGAGAGACATCAGAGAGCATTTTGCAGTAGTTTAGAGCTTACTCATGACAGAGGAGTCAATTATAATTGCAATATCTGATATTAGCAATATTGCAGGTGTTCTAACCCAATCACTCAGCACAGAGGCACATATTTGCATAAATCATAAAACTATCATTTAGTCCTTCATACTCATAAAAAATATTTTATTATTAATTATTGAAATGCGCAGCTAGCATACCGGAAATGTATTATCTCACTGTAAATTCATAGCATTAACATGACAGCCAGGCAGAATGGCATGTTTAGAAGAAGAGGTCAGGATTGGCATGCTGTGTTTTTTCTTTTTTAATGACAGAATCCTTCTAAATGTATTTTACACAGCTAGCATAAGTACCTGAACCTGTATTTATATTAGCTTTCTGCAGTCCCCTGTGCAGTGGGGGCAGTTCAGGCTTCACAACATTGCACAGCATGGGAGGACTGGGAACCTTTGACCTAGGGGACAAGCACAACAAACTAGCCCATTTAATTTGACAGATATCTGTGCAAAGAGTGCTATGGTGTCTCATTAACTGGTGGGGTGTTCCTAAAGGGCATGGTTTGATTGTTCACACTTTTTTGCATCTTAAAGCATCAGCAGAAGCTCTGAGATGTCATGTGACCAAAAGCCCAGTGCTGTAGACAGTGTTTGGCATTTGGTCACATGACATCAGAGAACTGTAAAGGAAGTTGGTGCTGAAATACTTACTCTATGCCAAAGGCTGTGTTTGCAGGTCTTAACAGGTAGTATGTAAATATATACTATATTATAACATTTATAATACCTATAGAATATTCAGTACAATGCCTAACAAGTGCCATTGACTATGGGTCCCACTCCAAACGAAGTCTGACTAGTGAAATATCTCCACTCAGGGTCACCAGCCCAGCACATCTTATTAGCTCTGGTCTGGAAGTAAAAAATCTCCCACAACCTAGTTCTTCCCTGTTTCCCTGTTGCACAGTGCTGCCAAATTAACACTGGGAGCTTGCTAGTGTTGGGAATGCAACAGCATGTATTATAATGTACTATATATAGTATTGTATGTTAATATCACTTGACCAGTAGATGGCACTGTACACTAAGGTTATTAGTTGTGCATATGTGTAAAACTTGTTGGTTCTCTCTTCTTCTCTCTCATCTCAAACCAAGATGTCTGCTGTCAGTTTGCTGAAATGTGTTCTGTATGTTTGCAACTTAAGCCACACAAGTAAAACAGAGTTCTGCCTCATCACTACCAGTGTCTTCTCTAACACATAACCAACAGCTAGTAGGAGCAGCAAGCAGACTGATGATTACATTAACATGTTGATGATCTGTCATTGTAGTGACTTACCTGCATTGCTTAACTACAGTAGAGAATAGTGAAATCACCAGCTTGAAAATGGGACCCAGTT
Source organism: Staurois parvus (assembly GCF_062004578.1). Taxonomy (NCBI): domain Eukaryota; kingdom Metazoa; phylum Chordata; class Amphibia; order Anura; family Ranidae; genus Staurois; species Staurois parvus. The sequence continues at coordinate 6,966,194 of NW_028318026.1, read as the reverse complement.
ACATAAAAGTGCATTTAATGCATTTACCGTACGTTAAAGTAATTTTGTGTTGTCATCCTGCATCCCATCCAGGAACCTCCAACCATCATAAAAATGAAAGGAGATCCACAGATGGCCACTGGCCTGTCAAAGTAATATAAAGACTCCTGAAACACAAGACAGGCTAGACATAATTACTGTACATATCTTTTGGCAAGTGTAACAGTTTACATATCTGTTTTTAACCACGTACAGTATTTAGCTGCTTGCTAGGTATAGTCTTACCCATTCTTCATATATATATATACACATAGAAGAAACATATGCAAGAAATGAGATAAAACATATATGTAAACTAATGAATTAATTACAAAAATATAATATTTGAATTTACAAAAGCATCAATCCCACATGAAAATATTAAAAACCTATGTATTATACCCTTAATACCATAAAATCAAATATATACGATCTCATAACCACCCTGCACAATCTCATAAAGATCTTAATGTAGCACTCACCCCCGCAGGAGCCACTGGAATTAACGGGCACTTCTGTCGTTACTTCAGTGATGAACCATATATATATTAGATCCACAGCACACCAGTACACCTTGTGAGAAGTTTTATAACAGTTTCAATAAGACGGGTAAAACTCTGCAAATAGACTGCAAATTAACTTGAAGAATAGCAGTTAAATGCACTGAATACACAAACCATCTAGAATTTGCACAATAACATCAATAAACACAAGCTGTGATTTGTCATAATTGTGATGATTATGGCTTGCAGCTCATGAAAACCCCAAATCCACAATCTCAGAAAATTAGAATATTACATGCAATCAGTAAAACAAGGATTGTACATAGAACAATATCGGACCTCTGAAAAGTATAAGCATGCATATATACTCAGTACTTGGTTTGGGCCCCTTTTGCAGCAATTGCAAAATTGGGCCCCTTTTGCAGCGTGGCATGGAAGTTATCAGCCCGTGGCACTGCTGAGGTGTTATGGAAGACCAGGATGCTTCAATAGCGGCCTTCAGCTCTTCTGCATTGTTCGGTCTCATGTCTCTCATCTTTCTCTTGGCAATGCCCCATAGATTCTCTGTGGGGTTCAGGTCAGGCGAGTTTGCTGGCTATTCAAGCACAGTAATCCCATGGTCATTGAACCAGGTTTTGGTGATTTTGGCAGTGTGGGTAAGTGCCAAGTCCTGCTGGAAAATGAAGTCAGCATCCCCATAAAGCTCATCTGCGGAAGGAAGCATGAAGTGCTCCAAAATCTCCAGGTAGACGACTGCGTTGACCCTGAACTTAATGAAGCACAGTGGACCAACACCAGCAGATGACATGGCTCCCCAAATCAACACAGACTGTGGAAACTTCACACTGGACTTTAAGCATCTTGCAGTGTGTGCCTCCTCTCCATTCTTCCTCCATACTCTGGGTCCTTGATTTCCAAATGAGATGCAAAAGTTGCTCTCATCAGAAAAGAGGACTTTGGACCACTGAGCAACAGACCAGGTCTGCTTTTCTTTAGCCCAGGTAAGACGCTTCTGACATTGTTTGTTGTTCAGGAGCGGCTTGACAAGAGGAATACGACATTTGAAGCCCATGTCCAGGATCCGTCTGTGTGTGGTGGCTCTTGATGCACTGACTCCAGCCACAGTCCACTCCTTGTGAAAGTCCCCAACACTTTTGAATGGCCTTTTCCTGACAATCCTCTCCAGGCTGCGGTAATCCCTGCTGCTTGTGCACCTTTTTCTTCCACACTTTTCCCTTCCACAAAACTTTCTATTAATGTATTAAAACAATAGTGCAGCGCTACCTTGCGAATCAATTTCCCTGATGAAGCCACGTGACCGGTGGCGTAACGCATAGGGGAGGGGCTCTGACATCATCACGCTAAGTCGGCTTGTCACGGCGAGTACGAGATTTGTGCTGAGCACACACAAAGTTTGATAAGGCGCATTTCATTTGTTAAATATGTGAGTGGGATTACTGGCTATATAAATAAAGGTTTTTAAAGGATAAGGCACTATTTTTTGCTTTTCTTTTGGTATCATGTATGTGGAGACCTGGAGGGGATACAAGGAGGAATAGACCCCTGGAGGTGAGAAGGGGAAATCCATCCATCCTTATACCACCATAAGAAACTAGACACTGGAGAGACATCAGGTGGATAATTAGTAAATTGCAGTGTGGAACCATCTAGGAAGGAGTTCAGGAGCAGCAGTATTTGCATCTGTCCCCGTAGGACAAACAGCTATTTCAGCCTATATTAAGTAGGCATATAAGGAGGTAAGCGCATAATAGAGGAACAATTATCCTGAAGCCGTCCAATGTGTTGGAACAAATCCATATATTAATATTGGAGAACTATTCATTTAAATATCTTTTTGGACACTTGTTGATGGGTTATATTGTTTTCGTTTTATTGGATTGGATAATTATATTGTTTTGGTCATTAATATACTTGCATATATTTAGGTTAATTATATAGATTATTTTTTTGGATTTATAATCACAAGTTTAGGATTTATTAATTTAAGATAATAAAACATTTTTTGGTACACTAATTAATATAAATATATTTTTTAGTACACTAATTAATTAGCAAGGGAGCACTGCACTATTGTTTGAATATATAGAGTTATTAACACCATTTATGAGTTGGTGTAGGGTGCTAGCGAACCTATTTGTACATATATATAAAAATTAGTTTTATTTTTTGGTTGTGTATAACACTTTTGAATTTCACCATATTAGCTCACAAGTAATTTTTGGCACTTGATTTCTATTAATGTGCTTTGATACAGCGCTTTGGGAACATCCAACTTTTGCAATTACCTTTTTTCCCTCCTTATGGAGGGTGTTAATGATGGTTTTCTGCACAACTGTCAGGTCAGCAGTCTTTCCCATGATTGTGATTCCTACTGAACCAGACTGAGAGACCATTTAAAGGCTCAGGAACCCTTTGCAGGTGTTATGGCTTAATTAGCTGATTAGAGTGGGACACTTTGAGCCTAGAATATTGCACCTTTTCACAATATTCTAATTTTCTGAGATTGTGGATTTGGGGTTTTCATGAGCTGTAAGCCATAATCAACACAGTTATGACAAATCACAGCTTGAACTATCTTGCTTTGCATGTAATGAGTCTATCTCATATATTAGTTTCACCTTTTAAGTTGCATTACTGAAATAAGTGAACTTTTGCATGATATTCTAATTTTTTCGAGTTTCACCTGTATATACCGGTATAGCTATAGATCAGTATTAATCCCCTGCAACTACAGCAGCAATATGTCCCCAGCTAATCTGACATCTCTTTAGGCTCAGTCCCAAATTCACTTGTATACTGTAGGGTTGTAACACTGTGTGAGTCTATGTGTTGCACAGGCCTGTGTTAGTGAATCGGTGGCACACTCTTAAGGACTGACATGTCACTTGTTAGAAGTTGCTCACCACATCCAAGAAGAAGAGTCTCCAAGGGTTAACTCCTTGAAGGGATGATAAATGGGGCTCTGGCTCTCTGGCTAGTGTTTTCCTGTGTTTCACAATCTCTGAGGTGCCTCACTTGGAATGGTCACACACCTCCTCTGCGATTTCCAACACTCTGACCTCTCTCTCTGCGGTGGGAGATGTCGTTGCTGTTGGTAACTGCCGTAGTTGGTGACTGGTACCAATGATCACAGTTGCTGCTGATCTGGAAAACAGAGTCAGTGTACTTCAACAGTAGGGGCTGCAGACTCGCCCCCACATGTCCTCTGCAAAGGCACACATGGCTCACCAACCCTCCTCCTTGCAAAGCATCCTGGTCCCTGTAGTCCTGTGCAGCATAAGGTTACATTTTCTGCCTCTGTGATGAAACTGCAATTCCCACAAACACTCCAGTACTTCTAAAAGCTGAGCCAATCAAACCCTTTCTGATAACATGCAGTCTTAAAAGGGAAACTTCTTTAAAAGGGAAACAGCAATGGCCCTGCTATATTAACAATACACATACTTGGTCAGACACTTCCCCTCCTCAGTCCCTGCCTACTCCTGGAATGACATGACTTCTCAGACCAGGCAGCATCCCGCCAAATACAACATAAATTCCAAGTTGGCAGGCACATGCCAATGCATAATGCCAATTCTGGATTTTCCCACAGCCCAGCCCCTGGCAATAGCATTATGAACAACATGTGCTCCCAACTAGAACACTCTATGAACTAGTGCCACAAGGTCATATCCCATCCATACATGTCCTTGCCAACTGATTGTTCTGGCTGCATGGCAGGAGTCCACCAGAAATTCAGTCACTACCACCTCCCTATAAGGGAGGAAGGAGCACAAATTGCAGAATTACAAACATCTACACATAATAACAATATACAATCACTTTAAGTTCAGTGACGCATATCTAAATACTTAGGCCTCTTCAACACTGCAGCTTGAAAACGCTCAGCACAGCATTTTATTTACTGATCTAAAATGCGACCCATTGTTTAAAATGTGCATGCACACACAGGTGCATAAATAAGCTTTGCATATTGATAAGTTAAAAAATAAATAAATAAATAATCTGCTTTGCAGTTAATTTATTTTTTTGTGGGTATACTCACAAATACGTGCAAATACACACAAATGCCATGCTTCTTGCTTATGTGTGTGTGCATACTCTCAAATGCATATTAATATACAGCCCATCCTTTTTTCTGACAGAAATGTCCAATGCTCATACATCAGTACGGTGCGCAGTACTTATATAATTCTTTAAATGGTGTAAAACTAATTATTCAAATTAAACACCTATATTTTGCAAGCCAGGATACACACAATAAAAAAATAAATAATGAGAAAACACAACTATACTTTTGAAATGATATCACATCTATATTTTTTGTTTTCCCAAACTCTCGGACATGTATTTTTTTACATTTTCACTTACATTTAGTGTTCAGTTTCTTTTATCTTTTTAAGTATTTGCCAGGAAGAAACAAGTTATCAAAGGATTTTGCTTTTAAAGTGATAACTTGGAAATGTTCATAATTTGCTTTACTATCTAAATGTTTTATTGTGTATGTAGCTGAATCAGATTAATGAACTCAGTCCAGTGTCTAAGGGTTAAATGTAGCAATCCCCGTGCAGAGGTTGCTTTAGGTACAATAAGGACAGTTTTTTTTAACCACACCAAGGAGCTAGAGAAATGGGGGAAGTGAGCGAGAAAGGAGTGATTGCTGTAGTAATAAAAAGGGGTAAAGATAATTGGGAGACAGGGGGGTTCAAATTCCCCCAGAGTCAGTGGCGCATTAAGTAGGTCTGATTATTGCTGTGTACCCAAAGCACTGAAGCAGTGGCAGTTCTGAGTAAGGGTGACTGTCTTTTTTTCCTGCTTGGCTCCAGTCACGTGACACAGCCAAGAGAGGACTCCCCATCACTCTGAAATGCCTGGTCTGGTGAGTGGATTTCATAGAGAGGGGAGAGATCTGTATGATGAAGGGGGGGGGGGATCAGTACTACACAGTGGCTAAATGGTTAGCATTTCCACCTGGCACAACTAGGGTTGTTGGTTTGAATCCCAACCAGGACACCACCTGCCTGGAGTTCACATGTTCTCCCTCTGCATCTCCCTCTGCATCTGGCTACTCCGGTTTCTGCTCACACTCCAAAAGACATGCTGGTAGGTTAATCACTTGCCCTCCTGAGGGTTTACCCCCCTCCCCCCTTTCCTGACCAGGCCATTTTTTGTGTTACTTTAACTGCCAATTGAGCGGTCATGCAACACTGCACCCAAATGAAATTTACGGCCTTTTTTCCCACAAATTGAGCTTTCTTTGAGTGGTATTTGATCGCCTGTGCGTTTTTTATTTTTTGCGCTATGAAAAAAAAAGACCGACAATTTTGAGAAAAAAAACAATATTTTGGATTTTTTGCTATTAAACATGTCCAGTAAAAAAATGTAAAAAATCTAATTCTGTCATAAATTTATGCCAAAATGTATTCTGCTATATGTCTTTGCTAAAAAATATCCCAATATGTGTAAATTAATTGGTTTCCGTGAAATTTATAGCGTTTACAAATGGTGGTATAGATACTGGAATTATTAATTTTTTTTTTATTTTTACTAGTAATGGCGTCAATCAGTGACTTATAGTGGGACATCGGTAGGCATTCTGACACTGGGGGGAACTAATTTGATGTCACTGACATCCCCAGTGACACCAATACAATGATCAGTGCTAAAAAAAAAAGCACTGACACTGTACTAATGGCATTGGGCAGGAAGGGGTTAACATGAGGGGCATCAAAGGGTTAACAGTGTGCTGTTTTGCATTGGGCTGTGTCCGTGTGCTTCACTGTAAGAACACTGCTTTGCATGGCTGTGTTGTACACAGCCATGCAAAGCAGTGTGCATGAGCTGACAGGGAGGAGAACTGTTTTGTTTACAAACAGTTCTCCTCCCCGTCAGAGATTCTCAGCAATCACCGAGTATTCAGCGGCCGGGACCCGTTAATTGACAGCCACGGCGGTGAATGGCGTTGCGCACCATCTACCCGGAGATGCAAAATCACGTATATATACATGATTTTGCACACCCGTGCCGTCCTGTAGCAGTATAGGGCAGTTGGGAAGCATTTAATTGGATCCTGTCTAAATTGGCCCTAGTATGTGTATGTATGAATGTGAATTAGGGACCTTAGATTGTACGCCCCTTGAGGATTAAGGACTGATGTGAATGTACAATATATACAGTTGCAAGAAAAAGTATGTGAACTTCTTGGGATTATGTGGAGTTTTGCATGAATTGGGCATAAAATGTGCTCTGAACGTCATCTAAGTCACAACAATAGAAGAACACAATCTGCTGAACATAATACTACACAAACATTAGATGTTGCCATGGTTTAATTGCACATAACATGTAAACATTCACAGTGCAGGGAGGAAAAATATGTGAAACTTTGGACTTAATAACTGGTTGACCCTCCTTTGGCAGCAATAACCTCAACCAAACGTTTCCTGTAGTTGCAGATCAGACCTGCAACGATCTGGAGTAATTTTGGACCACTCCTCTTCACAAAACTGTTTCAGTGTAGCAATATTCTTGGGATGTCTGGTGTGAATCGCTGTGAATGCCACAGCATTTCAATCGGGTTGAGGTCAGGACTCTGACTGGGCCACTCCAGAAGGCGTATTCTGTGCTATTGCAGCCATTGTTTTGTTGAATTACTTGTATGCTTTGGGTCATTGTCCTGTTGCATCACCCATCCTCTGCGGAGCTTCAGTTGGCGGACAGATGGTCGTACATTTTCCTGCAAAATGTCTTGATAAACTCTGGAATTCATTTACCCATCAATGATAACAATCCGTCCAGGCCCTGAGGCAGCAAAGCAGCCCCAAACCATGAAGCTCCCTCCGCCATGTTTTACAGTGGGGATGAGGTTTTGATGTTGGTGTGCTGTGCCTTTTTTTCTCCACACATAGTGTTGTGTGTTCTTCCCAAACAACTCAATCTTGGTTTCATCTGTCCACAGTATATTTTGCCAGTAGTGCTGTGGAACATCCAGGTGCTCTTTTGCAAACTTAAAACGTGCTGCAATATTTTTTTTGGACAGCAATGGCTTCCTCCGTGGTGTCCTCCCATGTACTCCATTCTTGTTTAATGTCTTCCTTATTGTAGATGTGTCAACAAAAATGTTAGCATGTGCCAGAGATTTCTGTAGGTCTTTAGCTGACACTCTGGGATTCTTCTTTACCTCATGCAGTATTCTGCGCTGTGCTCTTGCAGTCATTTTTACAGGACGACCACGCCTAGGGAGAGTAGCAACAGTGCTAAACTTTCTCCATTTGTAGACAGTCTGTCTTACCGTGGACACATGAACATCAAGGCTTTTGGAGATACTTTTGTAACCCTTTCCAGCTTCATGCAAGTCAACAATTCTTGATCGTAGGTCTTCTGAGAGCTCTTTTCACATCAGACAGTGCTTCTTGAAACCAGTAAACTCAAAACAGGTGTGTGTTTTTTAAGGGCAGGACAGCTGTCAGCAACACATCCAATATCATCACACTGATTGGAGTCAAGGTTGGCTCACTCCTGGCTCCAATTAGCTCTGGGAGAAGTCATTAAGCTAGGGCCTCACATACTTTTTCCTCCCTGCACTGTGAATGTTTACATGTTATGTGCAATTAAACCATGGCAACATCTAATGTTTGTGTAGTATTATGTTCAGCAGACTGTGTTCTTCTATTGTGACTTAGATGACGTTCAGAGCACATTTTATGCCCAATTCATGCAAAACTCCATGTAATCCCAAAGGGTTCACATACTTTTTCTTGCAACTGTATGTAAAGCACTGTGTAAATTGCCGGCGCTAAGCATATCAGTACCTGTAATAAATACTGGGAGGGGGTAATTTTTTTGTTGTGCTTTGTTTACTGTCTTGTAAATTACGCACTTCTAACCAGCAGACTGTGAAAGGAACACACAATCCAGAACAAACAGAAGTCTGAACAAAATACCCCAACCTTCGAACATGATCTGCCCCAAATCTAACATTCATTCAGTAAGGCTGGCTATGTATGTCAGATGGTAGTTAAATTTGCACAACTCTGTCACAAAGCACAGCCCTGTCTGGCAAGGAAGGGGGAGAATGTTTTTCTGCTACAATTCCACTTGTAATTAGAGGTCCCCCTCATCACCACCCTATGACTGTCTGTGAAAAGAGAAACAGAAGACTAATGAGATCATCTCTCTGTTCCTATTAGGTTGCTCCTTGCACTGCAGCGCACCTAATTGGTTCTTTTTGCATCTTCTCCCTCCCCATCTCTGGGTTCTGCTGTACAGGCTTTAACATACAAAGCCATTCATAACGCTGCCCCAAACTACCTCACAGACCTGATACCCAAATACTACCCAAGCCATACTCTTTGCTCCTCAGAAGACCTCCTACTTTCTAGCTCCCTGGTCTCCTCCTCCCACGCCCTACTGCAGGACTTCTCCAGGACTTCCCCCATCCTCTGGAACTCGCTACCCCAATCCATCAGACTGTCACCTACCCTCCTCACCTTTAGGCACACCCTGAAAACCCATTTCTTCAGGGAAGCCTACCCCACCCTCACCTAACAGCCGATTTCCTCCACTCTTCCTACCACTCCATCCCCCACAGCCACTTCCTCCTGTACCACTATCCCCTCCCTCCTAGATTGTAAGCTCGAAAGAGCAGGGCCCTCAAACCCCTTGTGTATTGTTTGGTTACTGTATTGTCTCATGTACTGTCCCCCACTATAATGTACAGTGCTTAGCAAACCTTTTGGCGCTATATAAATCCTGTATCATAATAATAATAATAATACAGGGACTGCAAGAGGCTAATAGTAGGTCAAATTTTGTACTTGAATGAAAGTGTATGCCTAGGTTGATTCCCCCTGGAGGTAGACCAATGGTGCTCCAAAGCTCATAGTGTCTTCCTGGCACTTTAAATAGCATGAGAGTATAAGGTGAAGACCTGACAGCTCATTCTTCCGGTGAAAGTACTTTACTAATAAAGGGTAGAGTGTGCAAGTTACAGCTTCTTACGCGTTTCAGTAAAAAAATCCTTGGCTATGAATAATGTTGTTTACGGAAATGCATAAGATGCTGTAACCTGAACACTGTACCCTTTATCCATGAAGTACGTTTATTAAAACGAGCTGCCAGCTCTTCACCTTATACTGTCAGATATTGTACGTGGACATTATCATGAACAGTAAAGAATATTATATTTAGTTCCAAACTGTCTCTCAAGTATCAGTTCTCAACCAAACACCTAAATACAGACATACCACCTACAAGAAGGCACACTGATTAACCACTTGCCTACCAGGCACTTATACCCTCTTATTTACCAGGCCAATTTTCAGCTTTCAGCGCTGCCGCACTTTGATTGACAATTGCGCGGTCATGCAACATTGTACCCATATGAAATTTTGATCATTTTTTTCTCACAAATAGAGCTTTCTTTTGGTTGTATTTAATCGCCACTGGGTCGCTTTACTTTTTGCGCTATAAATAAAAAAGTGCAAAAAATTTGAAAAAAAAAAAAAAGTTTCTTTGTTTCTATTATAAAATTTTTCAAACAGGTAATTTTTCTCCTTCACTGATGTGCGTTGATGAGGCAGCACTGATGGGCACTGATAGGCGGCACTGATGGGCACTGATAGGCAGCACTAAAGGGCACTGATAGGCAGTACTAATGAGGTGGCACGGATAGGCGGCACTGATAGACAGCACTAATGAGGTGTCACGGATAGGTGGCACTAATATGCAGCACTGATAGGCGGCACTGATAGGTGACACTGATGATGGGTACTGATAGACGACATTGACTGGCATCACTGCTGGGCACTGACTGGCGGCACTAACTGGCACAACCCCTGGGCACTGACTGGTTGCACTGACTGGCAGCACTGCTGGGCTGCACTGGTGGTTGGCACTGGTGGGCAGCACTGGTGGGTGGGCACAGGTGGGTGGCACTGGTGGGCACAGGTGGGTGGCACTGCTGGGCACAGGTAGGTGGCACTTCTGGGCACAGGTGTGTGACACTGCAGAGTGGCACAGGTGGGTGCACTGCTGGGCACAGGTGGGTGATCTGCTGGGCACAGGTGGGCAGAGCTAGTGGGCGCACTGCTGAGCACAGGTGGGCGGAACTTGCGGGTGGCACTGCTGGGCACCGATCATCAGGGCACTGATGATCGGTGCCGATCCCCGCTCTGACAACTGCCGGTTCTCGGCAGTACTTTCCTCACGATCTGACAGCGTGAGGAAAGTGCAGCCGAGAACCGGCACTTGCATTTCCCTCTGATCAGCGTGTCATTGGACACCGCTGATCACGTGGTAAAAGGCCGCTGTGATTGGCTTTTTACCACATCACGTGATCAGCTGTGTCCGTAGGACACAGCGATCACGGAGATCGCCGGGTGCGCGCCCCCTGGGAGCGCGTTCTGGGAGGACGTCATATGACGTCCACTCAGAACTGGCCGGCCGTAGTGCAGCCGTCATTCGGCTATCTGCGGTCGGCAGCTAGTTAAGCAGATGATCAGGATCCTTAAAGCTGAACTCCAGGATAAGCAAATATAGTCCAAATACAAGAGTCATGTGTATTCTTACTTGAATCTTGCTGTGTTGTGTGTTTTTTGTTCCACATCTTTGCAGTAATCCAGTGTGAGACTTTGCCTCTGTGCACAAGCTTCCTGTAATAAAGAGCGCTTAGTCCTGCTCCCTCTCCTAGAGCAGGGTGGCTGGTCTTGTATCTGCTTTTTCCACCTGCCAAGCCCCTCCCACTGCTATGATGTCACTGCTACTTTTACCAGGTAATACATGGGTTTGCAAAGGCATTTCCTGCACACAAAGTGTATTTATATCCTTTATAGCCATTAAGGAATATAATTGAATAAACGTTTTTGGGCCCAGAGTTCAGGTTTAAGTGAATTTGGAAAGTATGAAGAAGAAGGTGGTTTTAGAAAATAGGGTCAAATTTTTATTTTGTTTCTTTCTGTGCTTAAAGCTGTCCACAACATTGGATATGCTAAGCGGTGATTGGCAACAAGGACCAGACACTTACAAATAGTCTAGTAAGTACAGGAACAAACAGCTACATAAAATAACAGATACAAAAAAAAAAGTGGAGCAGAAATGGTTACAGGAGCTGTTTATGATGTGACTTTTATTATATAAAGACTTTGATGACTCCAAATAGAGGATATATTTATATAATAATCAATATTTTTGTGTTGTTTCCAGGTCTTTCTTCCTCTTGCCTTTATTGTTGTTGGAGTGTCGGCTTTTCTGGTCCTGGCTCCCATCGTACAGAATCCAAAAGTGCAGTATTTTTATGTTTTGCTGTTTATGTTCAGCAGCATCATTGTCTATATTCCCTTTGTCCATTTCAAACTGAAAATCCCATACATTGATAAAATTACTTGCTATCTACAGTTACTGCTTGAGGTTTCCCCAACTGATATCTTTGAAGATTCCAAAATGAAATAATAATGTTGTTGTTTCAATATAGAAGAAAAAATGTGCCTAGTTGTTGCTTTATTGCCCTTTAAGATAACCTAAATTAGTTTAACCAGAGGCATAGCCAGACATACAGTAATAATTATCCAGTTCTTTTAAATGGTATTCGATAGACAACCTTGGACTATCCACTTCATCAGGTCAGTACAGGTAGATGGCAAATGTTGACATCATTTCATGACCCGAACAAGGGCTTAGGGGAAGGACCAACCAATCCCCATGGAAAGCAGACATATTTCTGGGCTTATAGTGGCAATATATTGCATGCAGTGACTATTGCAACAGCATGGTACAATCTATAACTGCGAACTAAAAGAAATCAGAATAAATATCCAGTAGACCCCAGCCTGAAGTTACTGCTTCCTTATGGGGTATTCAGCTGGTGTCTTGTATAGTCTCAGAAATTTCCAGGTTTTCCATACTATACTGCCAGAGATAGTTGGTTTATTTTTTAATACAATTCTCAATGACAAAATAAGAACATTTGATCGGGTCTGGAATCCTTGGATTCAGCCCGAAACTGGCCGTAGGTTACACAGGGCATTTGCCTAGTGGGCCAGGCAAGCCTGGATAGGAGGGGAGGCTGGGCAGCATATAGAGGAATCAATCCATCCATTTCCCGCCTGCTATTGCTGAATGCACACTTCTTCTCTCCCTCATGCAGGATTGGTTCCTTTATATGCTTCCCCGCTGCCCCTCCTATCCATTTTCTTTCTGCTGTCCCCAGGCCCCTGTCCTCTCTCCTGGACCCCATGAACTCTCTCAGGGCCCCTGTGTGCTCTCTCCCAGCCCTTCTCCTCTCCCCCACTGTGCTGCTAGGTTCCCCCCTCCTCTCTCCCGCCATCTGCTGCCAGGGATCTGTCAGGATGGAGAGCGGGGAAGGGACAGGTAAATATTTCATTTACTGGAAACTTGTCTGAATGGACAGTCAGTGATCAGTACTGATCACTGACTTTGTCCATTCATATCTGAGGCTTAGTAAACTGTGCTTGCTATACTTCAGTTTATGAATGAACGGGAAGCTCTGTACAGAGCTAATCCTATCCATTCATTCTGTGCTGCTGAGGCTACAGAGATGAAGACTGAGGGCTGTGTCCTCAATCTACCTTCTTTGTCTCAAAAGAGAGATGTCAGGGGTCTATTTAGACCCCTGACATCTTACCAAACCCCCCCCCCCCCCAAGAGGGCCACTAAAAAAATGTAAAAATACTATAAATGAATAAATAATATAAGATGGTAAAATATAATTTAAAAATGTTTTAAATGCGCTTGAGAATATGCAAATAGAATTAGCAGCTAATAGAATATAGGCAAAAATACACAAATAACAAACACTTAGTGTAAAAAAACGAATAAAGAATAACAATGAAGTTCAAATCACCACAGATGAAAAGATATTGGTGAAAGTAACATAATAAATATAACAAAGTCTCTGCAAAAACTCTTCAAAATCCTGTGATAGGGGTGCCATATGAAACCAGAACCGGAAAGAGAGAATCCTTCACCCAATCATTCGGCCTCTTACAAGAAAGTTTGAGCAGATATCAAGCCCAACAGACGAGTCCAGGACTCCCAGAAGGCTCTCCCCAGATACTAGAATGAGTTAGAAGCAGGGGCGGACTGACAACTCATGGAGCCCCTGGGGAATAGGGGATCAACATGTGACATCATCCCACATCTCTATGGACCGCTGCCATCTTGTTGGTTAGAAACAATACTCATATCTGCTGATTTTTACTCTGCTTGTTGTAAGTACAATATTTGAATAAATGGTATATTTTATATAAATACTACACTATGGGCAGATATATTTCTTTCCCTATGTGGTGTTAACTATGCGGAGAGATATTTGCCATCTTAGACCGCAGTGTTTAGTAAGAAGCTTCTAACTCATTTTGGTATCTGGGGAGATCCTTCTGGGAGTGCTGGACTCATCTGTTGGGCTTGTTTGACCAGTCCTTCGGGTGGTCAAACTTTCCGGTAAGAGGCCAAATGATTTGGTGAAGGGTGAAGGATTCTCTCTTTCTGGTTCTGGTTTCATTCAGCACCACTATCACTGGATTTGAAGAGACTTTGTTATATTTATTATGTTATTTTCAACAATATATTTTCATCTGTGGTGATTTGAATCTAATTGTTATTCTTTATTCTTTTTTTAAGTACTACACTAAGTGTTTGTTATAGGGGTCATAACGTACAAATGCTCCTACAGTGCCCACACTCAAGAAACAAGCTACAAAATCATTTCTCACTGGTACAGCACAACCAAACTTCTACACAAAGCTAGCCCACAGGCACCTCTGACTTGTTGGAAATGCCAAAAAGATAGAGGTACACACATCTTCTGAAATTGCCCCAAAATCCAAACATTTTGGAAAGGGCTGCTGCATACCTTGATATTGCAAATTACCAACTACTCTGTAGCCTTCAGAAATACCTGGGGCACCCCTTGTTTCCACCTTGTTGGAACTTTGAGTAAATACATTGTGCTGCATTCCTTGGCCTCCATGTGCATTTGCTCCACTTTGGATACCAAACACCTGGTCCCTCTTACATGCTATCACTTTTACTAAACCTGTACAAGTCCTGTTGCCTGTTTCTGAGGCATTTGGGACACTGTATGTACAGTTCTAGTACAAAGTGGGAGTGCTCATGTAGAGGAGACTCATACAGGATGTAAGTCCTGGAGGCACAGGGAGCACAAACAGAATGGGAAGTGTGTCAGAGCAGATGGGGTCAGTTTCAAAAGTTAACTCAGAGAAAGAAATTTACAGAAAAGCAGCTAAGTAAGTACAGTAAGTTACATTATTATCTGTTTAAAAAGACTTTAATGTTACTTTAATAACCCCCACTGTAGAGAAAGAGATACAGTGTAAGTCTATGTGAAATTACAAGTTACAAAGATTCCAGCTTCTCCTGCAATTACTATTGTTCAAATAAAGACATCACAAATGTAATAAATATCATGTGATAACAAATCATGACAAAAAATGATAATTAAAGTGCTGACACAACCAAAATGTATGTGTATCATTCAGATAAAGATTTTGCAAACATAAAGAGTACGGTATGGTAACAAATCATGACAAAGTCCCAAAAAGTGAAAAATCTTGAATGTGCAATAATTTCACTTTTCAATTGAGATCAGAGGTGCTCCCCCAGAAGATGAACTCTGACCTCCAAAATCCACTAAATGACCCCCACTACAAAGGTCAAACTGGCATATTAGTCAGGCACCAGGACCCAGGAGGAATGGACCAAAAGCCAAGAGTTGCCATCTTCGCTAGATCAGCCTGTGTCCTGTATAACTCAGAGAAATGACCTCTGCAGCCCAGCCGTTTTACTGCTTCAGTTAGTCACATCCAGGAGAAGGGTATAACTTTCATGCTCAAAAATAGAGAAACCAGGCCATAGTACTTACTATAATAAAACCAGTGTATTAAAAAGTTAAATCGCACTCACATGGCAAATAAAGCTGCTGTCAAGTCCCTCCAGATCACAAATATGTGTTCAATTCAGGATCGCTGTGACTGCCCGACATGTTTCCGCATGAATTACTTCCTCAGGAGCAAAGAGCACAGCGAGACTATGCCTTGTATTTATCCACCAGTACAAACAAAATGGCAACCACACCAATGTGTAACTTGCCTATGCAACAAGGAGCACATGGAAGGGCAATGCATGTCAAAAAACAACAAACAAAAGCTCACTTACCAGCCAGCCTGCAACAAACAAAATTACCATGTCTAACAGTTCACATTAAAACCAGGGTTTAGTTTGCACACATTTTCAAATATATGCATAAACTGCAGAGGCCACTTCACGGCACCCAGTGTACTGCAGTCCAAACTCTATAAATTTTAAAAGCCTCCAAAGTTGAAGCACGATATATAATAATATATAATATTAGGCAGATTGAGGGCAGGTATGCCTGGAGGGAACCAACCCCTCCTTATTTATCCAGCAGAGGTCATCTGCTGCAGCTGCACAGTCGCACTAAGAACTAATTCACAGAGCAGCATGTTCCAAGAGACCAAATAAGACAACACACAACATAAAAACAAAAACAGCAAAAACCCAAAACATCGTATGTACTATATTGATTCGAGCCTCTGGTCCACATGGCATTGTAAGCAGGACTATTATGTAGATTTAAAAAAAAAACATAAAAACAAAAGGCAGTAAAAAGAAAAGGAGAAATGTTCAGTCCTGAAGCCAGCCGGGCTTAAGCAGGCTCGGATGGGGGGCAGCCCGGGTGGGCATGTGGTGATAACTTGGCACCTTTTACGAATTGTAGTAGGAAGGGGAGATCAGATCGGGAGTGCCGGCAGGGATGAGGGAGTACTGTCAGACTGGAGTGAAGTCCAGAATGGAGAGGAAGGAGCAAAAGAGGACCGTCACCCAGACCGTGGATTGATTGAGCCTCAGTGGCAGAAGCAGGAGCTTTGGGGCAGCTGGAGGATTAAGAATCAGAGGACTGAGGCCTGCCGTCTAACTGAGCCTGCCCTCAGTGCCCCCACTGCCCTGCACCTCAGCAGTCCTACAGAGGAGGCAGGTCAGTGACAGCTCCAGCCACCTAGGCTACACAAAATCTGCAGGATCATTGATGTAAGGGAGGACTCAGAAGGAATACACTAAGGTAAGGGGAAACACTGATATAAAGGTTCCCCAATATATCAGTAACCCCCCTTACCTTAGTGTACACACTCTACGGAAAGTGGTCTGTGGTCACTAGAGTCCCACCTCCCACATCAGAGTTCCCAACGTTCCCCCTTAAATCAATGTCCTTAGAGGTCCCCTTTACATCAGAGTCTACAGGATCTCCCCTTACAGTGTAAGGGGGAACTCTGCAGATCCTGACGTAAAGAGGAATTCTGATGTAAAGGGCAATGATGCAGAGTGCAGACCCTGATCTAAGTGGGAACCCTGATGTATAGGGGAACACAGCAGACCATGATGTTAGGGGGAATGTTGCAGACTCTGATGTAAGTTGGGGGGGCTCTGGTGACCAGAAATTGCCTTACATCAGAGTTCCCTTTTACACCAGAGTCCACAGCATACCCCTTTACATCATGGTCTGCTGCATTCCTCTTTACATCAGTTACCTTTTACATCAGGGTCTGCAGAGTTCCCCTATACATCAGCGTTTACCTTTACATCATGGCCCACAGAGTTCCCCCTACACTGTAAGTGGGAACCCTGTGGACTCTGATCTAAATGGTAACTTCGTGGACTTACACTGTAAGTGGGAACCCTGTGGAATCTGAGGTAAGGGAGAACTTTGTGGACTGTGATGTAAAGGGGAACTCTGGAGTCTGATGTAAGGGGAAAACTCTGTGGACTGTCATGTAAAGGGGAGCTCTGTGGACTCTTGTGTAAGGAGGGAGCTCTAGTGACCAGAGATTTACCTCTGCTTAGTAAATGGTGTTTGACGGATCTCTTACAGTACTGTAATCTTGCGAGATTATAGTAAAAGCAGACGTTTTCCAGCGTTTGTAGATCGTTCTTCCTTCATTCGGAGAACTGATCTACACAGCTTCATAAAAGGCATTCACAGGAGAACTGTGTTCTCCGAGAATCTTGGAGAACTGAGCAGCGGTCTTTTACCACTACTTGATAAAAGGACACCTATACCTCTTTTAATACAAGAGAGGATTTTGCTCACTTTAGAAACCTCAGCTTGGCATTGCATGCCATTATTAAGCTTGTGATCTACCAGAACTCCCAGATCCTTCTCCACCATTGATTCCCCCAGTTGTACCCCCCCCTAGTATGTATGATGCATGCATATTCTTAGCCCCCAAGTGCATAACCTTACATTTATCAACATTAAACCTCATTTGCCACATAGTTGCCCAATTCAACAGTGCACTGAGGTCGGCTTGTAAATTGAAGACATCCTGTAAGGACGTTATTCCACTGCAAAGCTTGGTGTCATCTGCAAAGACTGAAATTATACTTTTAATCCCAGACCCTATTTCATTTGTGAATATATTAAAAAGGGTCCCAACACTGAACCTTGGGGTACACCACTGACAGCCCTAGACCAGAGTATGAATCATTAACCACTACTCTCTGAATATGGTCTTTTAGCCAGTTTTCTATCCATTTACAAACTGACTTTTCCAAGGCGGTACACTTTACCTTACACATTCTCCTTTAACCTCCCTAGCAGTATTCCCGAGTGTAGCTTGGGGTAAAATGTCTGTACCAAAAGCGGTAACCCTAAGCTACACTTGGGCTTACCATGCGGCGCTGCATAGGGAGTCCCTGCAGAGCTTACCTTGTCCTTTGCTCCCGCAATGTGTCCCCTGCAGTGTCCCCGGCCATCTCCTCCGGCTGATGCCAGCATCCGGCTCCTGTGTTCCGGTCCCTGTGACGTCGGGACGTACGGGCGCCGGCAGCAGCGGGAGATTTGAAAATTTTAAAAAAATGTCATTTTTTTCAAAACGATTTTACATAGTAAAACACTGCTGTTTCAACCAATTTCACATACATTTTGTCCCTAGTGCTCTGTCCTGTCCCCTGTCTGCATTTTGACTGTTTTTTCTGCCTGAAAACTTAGAAAAGTCCATGGCGTCCAAAAAGTGTCCCTTTAGGTCAAAAGCGGGTTTAGATCAGCTAGAGAACAGCGATAGTAAATCAGAACCACTTGCAGAGTTGAGTGATAATGATTCGTGGAGAAATTCGTCATCAGACACTGAAAACAATTTTGCGAGTTTGCGAACTTGGTGCTATATTTCAAATTTCAGTGTTTTTGGTTTGATTATATTATTGAATTAAATGTATTATTATTATTATATTATTATTTTTTATGATTATTTATTAAATTATAATTTATGATTTTTTTTTTAATTTTCTCATACCCGGGATGTTTAATAGACTCTTATTCGGACAGATTTCAGTGAGTTATTCCTAAAAATTACAGCCTACAATAAAAGAACTACATATTTCCATGCAAAATAATGGTACCGCTTTCAACACCAAAAATCTGAAATAATCATACCGCCAGGGAGGTTAAGTTCCTTTTTACACGTACTGTTATATTCTTTGTAATATGTAAATGATGATAGCGTTCCTTAATTTTTATATTTTATAAAAGCTCTTTTCTTATTATCTATAGCTTTTTTTAACTTTGGCGGTAAGCCACATAGGTTTTATTTTTAGCCTTTTAAACTTGTTGCCTATAGGAATATATTTTGCAATGTGTTTGCATACAGTCTTTTTGAAGAACTCCCATTCCTGTTCTGTGTTCACTGATGCCAATATTCCCTCCCAAGTCTTGGAGAGTAGCCCTGATCCAATGGAAAATTAGCTCTCTTAAAGTTGAGTATTTTTATCTTTCCCATATGAATAAGGGAGGGTTATACCATCTCTCATACCATCTCTCAGAATTGTTTTTTTTTGCCATCTGTATCACACTGGGGAGATTTTCATGTTCTGTCCCATAGCCACAAAAAAGTTAGTGAAAGGAAATCCCCGCAGGTCTGTCAGAATTACTATGAGAGAAATTTTATCTTATATTCTCTCCAACTCAAACTATAATTGTATTAAACTTAAGAGGCCCAGAAATCCAGAGTCAATTTCAGGTCTCAGTTCAAGCAGGATACAATCTTGTTCCCAACTGAGATAGTTTTTTTTTGCAAACAGAGTTATTTTACAGAGCTCATCTTGTTGAACAATGGATCTCTCCCCACATAAAGTCTAGGACAGAGTCCTCTGATTGTCGCGCATATAGTATCTATTTGACAAGTACAAAATTGAGAAAAGCAAGGACACCTCAGAGCAGGAACAACAGGTTTCTATCCTTCTCTGCACCTGGAGCAAATAGAAAATACCAGCCTTTCCAGGCCCCATAAATGTAAACTGTGGGGACATCTTGCATATAAACCTGGATTCAACAAATTAGCATTCTGGCCATTCAGTAACTACCATTGTTCAGCTTTGTCCAGAGCTAAATTCTGGATAAAACCATTATTATTATCACAGATATATTTAGAAATATATGGTTTTAAAATTATAACACAATTTCGTAAGATGTGGCTAAATGGTTAGCACTTCCACCTGGCAGTACTAGGGTTGCTGGTTCGAATCCCAACCCTGGTACCACCTGCCTGGAGTTTGCATGTTCTCCCTGTGACAGTGTGGGTTTCCTCAGGGTACTCTGGTTTCCTCCCACACTCCAAAGACATGCTGGTAGGTTAATTGGCTCCTGTCTAAATTGGCCCTAGTATGTGTATGTATGAATGTAAGTTAGGGACTTTAGATTGCACGCTCCTTGAGGGTTAGGGACTGATGTGAATGTACAATATATGTATGTAAAGCGCTGCGTAAATTGACGGCGCTATATAAGTACCTGAAATAAATAAATAATAATAATAATAAAAGAGTTTATCCTAACACAAGATCCCATTGTAAGAAGGAAATACCGAATATTAACACTGGCCGTTATGTGCAATCCTATATATTTAGTGTGTTCAAAGGTATCTTATTGTAGAATAGTGTATGTGTGATGCCATATCTCTGACCAGTCAGTAGTGAATTAGTACGTTTATATGGAGATATGGATATATGTATATCTATATATAGTGTATCTTTCTGTGCTAAATGTGCATACGAATAATTTATATATATATATACTGTATATATATATATATATATATATATATATATTTATATATAACTCTTTTTAGTTAAGATTTCACATAATTTGCACTCCAAGACAGTTATACAGTTGTCACAAAGTCCAATTTGTTATAATGAAATATTAATCTTTTCCTATAACAAATGAGTTACTTCAATTTCAAGGAAAATCAAAATAGTCAGGACTTATCTTAGAGTGACACTCAGTGGCAAAATGGTGGTAATACTAAAACAAAGAATGGGTGGAGTCTGAGACAAAGTCACCAATTAAGGAAAGGTCAGGTAGACAGAGGATATGATCATATCATCAGATGATATCATCACATTCACTGAGACAGATCACCTTCATAAGACAAGGCCACATCCATTTGATCACAACATTCCATCAGGACACAACTTCCATCTGACCATCCATCTTACTGCATATCTGGCATACAACTCTAGCCAGTCCAGATGCCATTTTGTGAGAGCTCAATTCCACCCATCAATCGGCACCCATCTTTGATTTACCTGAGAATTGGAGGGTAACTATAATCTCTATTTTGGTAATTCAACTTGACCAAATTAATATGGTTTTTTTTGTCATTTTGTGGTAGCTTAATTGTCTCCTTACGATAAAATACCCACCCGCTTTTATATAGTTTAGTTTTAGTAGTACTATTATTCCTATTTTGTTCTAGGGCCATATTGGCATATGGTTTTATGCATTTGGCGCTTATTCCACCTGCAGGGGAATAACCACTGAAATTTTGTAAAACAGACTATTGTCTGATAGATATTAATAGTTACTTTGTCTATGGGGAGACATTAATTATTACTTTTATTCATCCTATATATATCTATACAACCAGTGATGCAGAAAATTTTGTAAAGTTTATGCACATTATCCTGGTGTCTATGTGCATCACAATCGAGCTATTATATTATGTGTTTGTATGTGACTTATTGTAAATAAATAGTAATTTATTTAAGAATCTGTAGTCCGTAATTACACTGATCTAATCTGTGTTTTAAAGGATTATGATTGGCTCTAAATTACTCAGAATTATTAATTAAGTCAGTTAAATTATTTTATATTTGCTATATTTGCAAGCCCCTTGAGCTGACTGAATTAATTGTCCAAACGTTACCTGGAAGAAAATATTATTGTTGGAGGTACTGCTGGATGAAATATTAATAATTAATAATTCATCAAAAGCACAGGTCACAGAACTAGTGTCCCCATTGGAATATTTCCTCTTTATGACTTTTCTGGGGACAACCCAAAAACTATGATTTTTCCTTTTACTTTCACTTTTGACATGTAGTGGGTGTGATAGATAGCTTACGATTTTTTTTTCATGTGATATATACACCCAGTAAGGCCTGCAGAAATTTTTTTTCTCAAGAGAAAAACACTTTCCCGATAGGCAGGAGGTAGGCAAATTAGTCTGTAAATACTCTTGTGTACAGTCCCCTGAATAGTAATTTAGGCAAGAGACAAAAACATAATCTCCTTTATGCTCTTGAGACTGTGCTGGGAGAAGCAGCAAACCTTCTGGCAATGGCACGTATTGATGTGTCATCCTGGAGGAGTGGAATGCCTGTGCAACCTCTGTAGGGTCCAGGTATGGCCTCATGCTACCAGTTGTGACACTGACCAGTGACTAGCCAAATGCAGTCAGAAAAAATGAGTAGGGAAAATGTCAGTGGCCTCCACCTGTAAAATCATTCCTGTTTTGGGGGTCATCTCATTGTTGCTCATCTAGTGCACCTGTTGTTAATTTAATTAACACCAAAGCAGCTGAAACTGATTAACAACCCCCTCTGCTACTTAACTGGCCAGATCAATATCCCAGGAGTTTAATTGAGTTGATGCTATACTCTGATTAAAAAGTGTTGCTTTAATTTTGTTGAGCAGTGTATTTAACGCCTCCATTGCCCTAGATGTTAACCCCTTCCTGCCCAGCATCATTAGTATAGTGACAGTGCATATTAATAGCACTGATCACTGAATTAGTGTGACTTGTAATGTCATTGGCAGCTAGTTAGTTACCACAAGGTGTTAGTGTCAGATTGCTCGCCACACTGTCACAGTCCCGTTATAAGTCACTGATCACCGCCATTACTAGTATTAAAAAAAAAAATAGATAAAAATTCCAGTACTGTATATGTACAACATAGTTTGTAGACACTATAACATTCACACAAACCAATCAATATACACTTATTGGGATTATTTATTTTACCAAAAACATGTAGCTAAATACATGTTGGCTAGTGAGTATTTTCACGAGTACTCGTACTCATGAAAATGCTCCCGATACCTAAAACTGATACTTTGTAGTGCGATTTGCATCCATACAAAATGTATGGATGCACACTGCACTGCAAAGAATAGCATGCGATTTGAACAGGAATGAGATTCCTGTCCAAATCGCATGCGGTTTCTGCACTGCTCCTGTGTGAACCCAGGCTTGTCATAGAGTTCACACAGTGCAATTTGCGGCCATACATTTTGCATTGGTGCAAATCGCACGGCAAAGTATCAGTACTTGTGCTCACCAATCAAAAAAGGGTATCTGTGCATCCCTAATTTTGACCAAAATATATTAACCTCTTCCCGACTGCCCTATAGCAGAACTACTGCTACAAGGTGGCAGGGCTGTCCAAAATCATGTATATATATATATATTTATATATATATGTGTTATTTTTCATTGTCGGGTGGGGGGGTGCGTGTGCTCGCTGCCCTACCAGTGCCGCCATTGGCAGCTACAGCTGTCGATCACCAGGTTCTGGCCGGAAATTCCCCACCAGCACCTGGCAATTGCCAAGGAACACTGACCAGGGAGAGGTCTGTATGTAAACAAAACAGATCTCTCCCCTATCAGCATCAGCATACTGCTTTGTATTGCTCTGCAGAGCAATGAAAAGCAGTATGTTTCCCTAGTAAAACACATACAGCACACATAGTAAAACAGCACACAGTGAACCCTTTGATCGCCCCAGATGTTAACCCTTCCTGCCCAGTGTCATTAGTACAGTGTCAGTGCTTTTTGTTAGCACTGATCACTGTATTAGTGTCACTGGGGATGTCAGTGGCAGTTAGTCTGTTCACTCCAGTGTCAGAATGCCCGCCGCAGTCCCACTATAAGTTGCTGATGGCCGCCATTACTAGTATTAAAAGAAAAAAAAATTCTGGTATATATACCACCATTTGTAGATGCTATAACTTTCATGTAACCCAATTAATTTACACTTAATGGGTTTTTGTTTAGCAAAGACGTAGCAGAATACATTTTGGAATAAATTTATGAAGAAATCTGATTTTTTTTTAATTTTTACTGGATATGTTTTATAGCAAAAAGTAAAAAATACTGTTTTTTTTTTTCAAAATTGTCGCTTTTTTGGTTTAAAAAAAATGCAGAGGAAATCAAATACCACAGAAAAAAAGCTCCATTTGTGGGAAAAAAGGATATAAATTTCATTTGGGTGCAGCATTGCATGACTGCACAATTGTCAGTTAAAGTAGCATAGTGCCATGTTGCAAAAAATGGCCTGGTCAGGAAGGGGGATAAATCCACTAGAGGGCAAGTGGTTAAGAGATTTGATTTTTTTTTTTTTTTTTATCGGATATGTTTTATAGCAGGAAGCAGAAAATATTGGGGGGGGGTTCCAAATTGTCAGCATTTTTTATAAAATAAGAAACCCAAAGGTAATCAAATAGCACCGAAAGAAAGCTCTATTTGTGTGAAAAAAAGATATACATTTTGTTTGGGTATAGCACTGCAGGGCAATGCAATTGTCAATTAAAGTAGTGCAGCGCCGCATAGCAAAAAACAACCTGGTCAGGAAAGCGGATAAATCTTCCAAAGGGCAAGTGGTTAATGATAATGGTAAACAGAACAAATAAAGTGGGTGAATCATCCTAACAGGGGTACAGACACCAATAAAAATAACTAATAGGTGTTCTGATGTATCTACACTCTAAACTAGAAAAAAATCTTTTGCCTTTAGTTACACTTGAAATACTGATCCTATCAGCAGCATTAAAGTCCATGTGGTGATAAATGCTGGGATAGATCTGACTCCTTATTTGACTCCAAAACACAAGAGAACTGTACAGCTGATTTTAGATATTAGTCCTACATCCTATGTATGCCCTACATTGTACCCATCATTAAACAAGCTTACCAAATGCCTAATACTAGACCACTGTTGAGAGTAATACTGCCCAAAATAAAAGGCAAACTGAAAAGAGTCCAATCTTCTTTTCAAATAAGCTTTTACCATTGTTTGGATAACAGGTCTGATTTCAGCATGTTATGTTGTCTGTGTCAATATCAGACAATGGAGCAGTGATAGTGTAATCCAGGTTGGTATAATGGAAATCTTTATCAGGAGCAACCTTTGGAAGAAGTCAACACAAGATGTTTGACTGGAGCTGTCAAGGGACAGAAATAGCTGGTATCACATATAAAAGTGTAACCATGTTTATTAATTGAACTGCATATATATTATTGTATATAAATGTGTCACTTAATAAGCACTTATGTCAATGTGCCCAGAAACGTACTTTATCAATTGCAGATAGTTATATATTACTAGTTGTTCTTTTAACTGACCAAAGTTTTCACCAAATTTAGAACCAAATGTATGCACATTTTTGATGGGGAGCCCCCTCCACTCCTTTCCCACTCCTGCATATCCCTCCGCTGCTTTTTTTTTTAAGTGGTAGTAAACTCTTACCATAAGTTTTGCCCATACCAATCATTGCTGTAGCGGGGCCATTGCCGTTTCCCTTTTGAAGAACTGTTTCCCTTTTAAGACTGCATGTTGTCAGAAAGGGTTTGATTGGCTCAGCTCTCGGCAGTATTGGAGTGTTTGCGGGAGTTGCAGTTTCATTACAGAGTCAGACAATGTAACGTTACACTGCAGAGGACTACAGGACCAGGAGGCTTTGCAAGGAGGAAGGGGTTTGGGAAGCCACATGTGCCTTTGCAGAGGACATGTGGGAGCTAGTCTGCAGCCCCTACTGTTGAAGTACGCTGACACTGTTTCCAGAACAGCAGAGGTTGCTAAGGACAACGGTTATCTACAGCAGCTGAAGTCAGCAACAACTATGCTCATTGGTAATGATATAAGACCTCCTGCACTTAAATGGATAGACTACAAAGAAGCTGCTATCACCTAACCTGGCCTTAGTAGGTGAAATGACAATAATAAAATAAATGGTGAAGCGCTATTACTAACAGATAAATAAATATTGATAACGAAGAATGGCCACACTAATGAACACATACAATTATATTAATAACTAGAAAAGCTACAATTTCTGGGGAAATTGTGTGAAGTGTTCTTGCCTCCACCAGTAGTCTACAACTCACACTCTAGCTTTTGTCATTCTGCTGCCTGCTCACACACCTGGGTTCCTATGGCAACTCACTCTACAGCAAGGGCAGAGAAGAGTGGTTAAAAACAAACTGCTCCAACTTGCTCACTTCACTAGTGGTTGCCATATTAAAACGGTTGTAATTTAAAAAATATAAATCATACACCGAAGAGCTTTATATTGTGAGAATCACAAGACCCAGACCTACATTTTGATGCATAGTAAGTCTCTGAAATATTAAAAATGAAGGCACAGTCGCAGTTTAGAAATTGCCCTTCAAATTTGAGGTGGCTAGAGTGGAGTTTCAATGAATGTCAATGGGCGGCGTGAGTTGCAAACAAATGGTCATATTGTGAAAACTATCAGGACTATGGCTTAGCCGTGGACATTGTTAGTGGCAGCAGGGATAGCTGAACATTTTGATATAAGATTTGTGTAGGTGAGCTTGAAAATGAGGGAGTGATGGCAGTTTAGAAATCATGTCCTGATTTTTCAGCTCACACTCTAGCTTTTGTCAGCTCCCACTCTAGTTTTGAACATTCCGCCATTCATTCCTATGGGACCAATTTCACCACAAAAACGCCGATATTTCGTGAACCATTCGGTGAAACGTTCCACAAAGTAATAGCACACCAATCAGGAACAATCCGCACGTTTCGGTATATTACTGTCTATGTAGTGTAAAAACTGTGGGAGGAGTTAGGGTGGTAAATTTGGCTATAATAATAAGAATATATATGTGAGATAACAGGAAGTGGTCTTGCCATGCAAGAACACTTAAATATTCGCATAAAATATAAAAAAAATCAGTACAGTATATAAATTCAGTGTTCTGATCCAATTGGATCCAATAGGTGCAACTAAGGTGAAGTTATAGGATAACCTGTAACAAAGAAAGTGGATCCCTTTTCCTGACGGAAATAAACACAAACCTCCCCTTGTCCCCAATTGGGACTTGAATTGGTTAATATGTGACCCCTCAGGAGGGGTATGAAAACCAAGTCCAAGTGACCCGTGTCAAAAATAAATGAATAAAAGTCCAAAAATCATTTAAGCACCTAAACGAATCAATATCAATGTCCAAAAACATAAAGCTGATGACTTCAAACCCTCACACTCGTGCACGTGATTAGGTGGTCTTCACTCAGGTGACAAGAATCCTACAAATGGCAGAAATGCCCCCTCACCTCCAAGCATTAACCACAAGGGCCAACTCGCCTTATAAGAACACACCAGGATCCAAGGAAATGGATCCTGGTGTGATCAGTATTTAAACGATTGAGTGTTTTGTTTTGCAGCATCAAACTATTCTTAGCTTCCATACTGGTGTGAATGGATATAGTTCTCCACTATATAAGTTCTGGTCTTTTGTTGTCCCTTATCACATCTCACATGAATTGTAAAGAGCAGCCTTCTTTGAATCCTCCAGTTTGTAAATATCGTATAAATCAAGGGACTTATTCTGTACATTGCGTTGTAAATACTGTTTAGCGTGTAATTTGCATATATTATGTAACTCTATCAATAAACGTATATTGCAGATGGTACTACCTATTTTGTGTAAGAACTGTCAGATCTAGCTGTGTATATGGAAAGACTCCTACAGGGATTAGGATGCATTCACATGTACACATAACCTAGTTAACAGATGGCGACCATGAAGGGACACAAATACGGTGGTCTCTTTCAGCAATATTTTAAGGGATTGCAATTTCTACAAAGGCACACTAATGAAGGGGTTTTCATTTTACTGCTAAGAATGAACATTGGGTGCTCTATATGCTTAATATAGAAATGGGCTACAACAAATTCAGTAGCTGTCTGGTGCAGTTTATAATCAATTAGAAGCCTACTGTTAATATATTGAGGAACACATAATTTTAGTTGTACATTTCAAAAGGTACCGTATTTTTCACTCCATAAGACTCACCTGACCATAATACGCACCTAGATTTTAGAGGAGGAAAACAAGAAAAAAAAATTTCTGAACCAATGGACTGCAGACATAGTACAGGAGATGACTAGAGACTGCGGACACAAAACAGGAGATGACCAGAAACTACGGACATACTACAGGAGATGACCAGAGACTGCGGACACAGTACAGATGACCAGAGACTGCGGACATAGTAAAGGAGATGACCAGAGACTGCGGACACACTACAGATGACCGGAGACTGCGGACATAGTAAAGGAGATGACCAGAGACTGCGGACATAGTACAGGAGATGACCAGAGACTGCGGACATAGTACAGGAGATGACCAGAGACTGTGGACATAGTACAGGAGATGACCAGAGACTGCGGACATACTACAGGAGATGACCAGAGACTGCAACCATAGTACAGGAGATGACCAGAGACTGCAGACATAGTACAGGAGATGATGACCAGAGACTGCGGACATAGTACAGGAGATGATCAGAGGCTGCAGACATAGTACAGGAGATGATCAGAGACTGCAGACATAGTACAGGAGATGACCAGAGACTGCGGACATAGTACAGGAGATGACCAGAGACTGCGGACATAGTACAGGAGATGACCAGAGACTGCAGACATACTACAGGAGATGACCAGAGACTACAGACATAGTACAGGAGATGACCAGAGACTGCAGACATAGACAGGAGATGACCAGAGACTACAGACATAGACAGGAGATGACCAGAGACTGCAGACAAAGTACAGGAGATGACCAGAGACTACAGACATAGTACAGGAGATGACCAGAGACTGCAGACATAGTACAGGAGATGACCAGAGACTGCCGACATAGTACAGGAGATGACCAGAGACTGCGGACATAGTACAGGAGATGACCAGAGACTGCAGACATACTACAGGAGATGACCAGAGACTACAGACATAGTACAGGAGATGACCAGAGACTGCAGACATAGACAGAAGATGACCAGAGACTGCAGACAAAGTACAGGAGATGACCAGAGACTACAGACATAGTACAGGAGATGACCAGAGACTGCAGACATAGTACAGGAGATGACCAGAGACTGCAGACATAGTACAGGAGATGACCAGAGACTGCAGACATACTACAGGAGATGACCAGAGACTGCCGACATAGTACAGGAGATAACCAGAGACTGCAGACCTTTGGGGAGCGGTGGGGGAATCTGACAGGCACCAGCTCCCACTTCCACTGCAATCGATCGCCTAGGCATTTGAAAGTTGAAGTTGTCCTCCCTCTCTCCCTCCCTGTTGTCTTCTGGGACACGTGGCAGGTCCCAGAAGACTACGGGGCCATTCACAAAGAGCAGCGCTTCTCGCGCATGTGCAGTGGGCACCCGGCTGTAAAACTGCAAGCTGTCACAGCCGGGTGCCCACACTAAAGATGCCAGCGCCAGGGAGAGAAGATGGCTGGTGAAGCCAGCCGGGGTGGAAAAAGCCAGTAATTACATTAAAAAATCAGCACGGACCTATAGTGACAACAACTTTTTTTAAACTTTTTTCTGACCTCCAGAACTGATTAATTGGTTTTCAGTGCATTCCTATGGGAAACCACGGTTCAGTTTACAAATTTTTAGCAGTACGAAACGTCCCAGAGAACGCATTAAATTCGTAAACTGAGGTACACCTGTATACATAAATACACACACCTAGCAAAGGTAAAGTATATTAGGCAAGGTATACAAACATGGTAATTAATAATGTAGTTTTAGTTATCTTCCACAAAGGATCTGAAGAATTCTATAAGTATTCAAAGCTATAGATATACAGGGGTACAAATATTGCTTACTCTTGTTTCATGGATTTGTTTTCATCTTTTTGGAGAAAAACTTAGATCTGGTAAAACAACAAACTGGCGGAGTCTGCTTTGTTTTATGACATATGATAGCTACAATTAGGTTTTCTTTTTTTTTCCTTTCCTTTCTCCTTTCTTCTTCTCCCGTTTGCAAGAAACACAAAGTAATTCATTTCAAATTACATGAGCTTTCTCTAACCATAATGTATGTGACTCAGTTAACGATTTCAATCAATGTGTGTGTCCGTGTGATGTACTGGAAGTGTATGAACTGTATATATGTAAAATTAATACTTTTTCTCAGAGGTGTGAACACACCATTGTTTGATGGCCATCAATGAGAAATATGATCACTTTTACACGTATGAATTTACTACTTTTTTTTGTTTGTTTGTTTCTCTTTCTGACCCCTGTCTAATGAGCTCAGTACTGGCAACAAAAATGTTTTTGTTTTCTTTTAATCTTATTTGGTAAAGAACCTGTGCACAGATATAACATCTTAATCACAATAACTCTTAGAAAATGTAGGAGCTTAATTTATTTATTTTTTCTTTTCTTTTCTGGGGCTCAGAGTGAAGTTTTCATTCACACTGACACAGGGAAAGTACATGATAACATGTTATTTTCCACTTGATGGTATTTTGTGGATTTAGTATGTTTTTTTTTCTCATCCAAAAGGACTCATGTCCTAATAATGTGTATAAAGGCTACAGGTTTACATGTTGTTGTTCTAGATTACAGGTACCTAGAAACCCACTGAGTCTAGTTCTTCTTAAATTTTTTTTTGCATAACATTTTTGTCAGAGTATAGATACAGTATATGTGTGTCCCCAATCTTTTCCAAATCTACTTACAGTTGACTGCTGGAAGTCAGTTCCAAGCATTCACCACTAGATTAGTCATAAGAGACCTCTCTGAGAGGTAGGGTGAGGTGTTATTAATGATATCTGAGTTTTGTATTTTAGAAAAAATACCAGAACATTGGTGGATAATCCAGATTTGACCTAGACTGGGCAAAATACTTTTAAAATCGGAGAACCTTAAAGCATAGCAAAAGTTTTCTTTTGATGTTTGTTTTTGGGAGAAGTCTCTGAATTGGATCAATTAATGGCAGTCGGGACTAAATACAATTTGAAAATACAAATAAATATTTTTTTCTCTTTCCCTTCATTAACAATAATTTTTGTTTCCATCTCTCTACTTTTTTTTTTTGTGTCCCTGCCTTGCAAATTTGGTCTAAAAGTGGATCAATTTAATCACTACAGGACAGGAGTGGCTTGTGATCATTCGCCTTATAACAGCCATGTTTTTTTATGCAGTTTACATTTTGATTTTGGAAACTGAATATAGATTCAATGCTCTTTAACAAGTTAAAGAAAAAGGCATAGGATAAATGTCATGTTGAGGGCACACAAGGAGGAGCCTGAACATGGCCCTGAGCGGAAGCTCAATGTGAGAGCTCCCAGTTACCAGGCACCCCCATTGTCCCGCCTGAAAGAAAATAAATGCCTGGGAGGCTGCTGCTGAGATCTACCTAAGCATGGGTACAGTCCCCCTAGAGGAGTGTGAGTCCCATGGACCCTGTTTTGTGGGGTCTGGTGGTGGAGGAAGATGGAGCTGAGGCGAAGGAGGAGAGCGGGATCCATGTCAGTTGGGAAGGAGAGGAGGAGGACCTAGCCAGAGCTCAGTGGATGCCGAGTGGTCACGTGGTCCACCACAAGGGAGTGCTGGGAGGTGGAGATGTGTATAAGTGAGCGAACCCCGGCTTTCTCCTCTCTTGCCCGGGACTGTTGCTGCCAGGATTTTGTGGAGTCGAGCTGTGGGAACCCTCCCCCCGAGAATCCCTGCCACTTGGAGGGACTACTGAAGTCAGCAACCCCCAGGAGAGAGCACCTGAAGCCACCTCAATTAAAGTGGAGGAAGAAGGAACCAAGAGGGTGAGTGAGAGCTGCAGGAGTACTGTGATTGGTACATTGCATGGTGAATTGAACTGTGTTTCAAATCTGAGGGGGGGGGGGTTCACCCAGGGGGTCATAGAAGGAGGTGTGGAAGGAGGGAAAATTAAGAAAGATAAGATCCTGAAGATCTGCGGACCCTGGCAGATGATTTCAGGAGAGAGCGGAGAGAAAAGATTTAAAGGACAATATCTCTGGAGGGTTATGATTCTTATATTAAAACTCAGTGTGAAAATAAAGGAAACTATCAATGCCACTAAGTCACGCTAGATGCAAAATTGTAACTCAATAATTGTGTGTAAATAATATAAATCCCTTCCTGCCAATATACAATCGTCAAAATTAAATAATATAAAACCACAGTGAATTTGTGAAAAAGTGGCGCATACACTTCACAGTGTCAAAACTAATCATAAAAAAATATATATTGGAATCTTAACCCAAATTTGTTATCCTATATACTCAAAATATTAACCCCTATGAGTAAGTCATGAAATGATGAAATGCGTTAGGGTGTGACGGTGCTGCAAACTGGAAGTGACGCAGGTCCATAACCAAAAGTGACATGACGGCGTCTTGTCCGACAGTTCCGGAGGTGGTAAGAGCAGCAAGCGGTCCGTGCTGATCACTATGACTATCATTATGGGCTTGTTTTAATTTTATACATTGTAAGTGCAATACTTTTAGCAATAAAGTGATATATCTTGGGTACTACACCATTGGAGCGGGTCTTGTTCTTCTCTCTTTTCATGATATGGTGGAGTATGGAGTAATAATGGAGTGGATACTTAAGTAACCCTGGCAGTTGTTTATTGTATGAGCTAAGTTTGAGAAACTTCCAGTACTTACCAGTTGAAGCCTTCTTCTATATTCTACATACCAAAGGCAGAGGACATTATAATACTGGTGAGTGCACTGTGCACTGTGTGTGTTTTTTAACACTGTATGATTTTCATCATGGGACTTTTTTACCACTGGATTTGTTTTTCTCACTATATTGTGTTGATTTGAACACTTGATTTTTTGGTCACTGCAATTTTATTTATTTAATATTTTGAGTATATAGGATAACAAATTTGGGTTATCATTTCAATATATAATTTTTTATGATTAGTTTTGACACTGTGAAGTGTATGCGCCACTATTTCACAAATTCACTATAATTCTTATATTAGCAAAAAAAATAACCCCCAGCTCTGGGAAAGATAGGAAAAATAGAAACAATTACTGACTGTCAGCAATCACGGCAGCGCACGGCTCTGCACATGCGCAAAACGCCAATGCGCTCTAATCGGCAGGCGCTAGGACCTAGGCAGCTGCGGCGGCGGCCACGCATGCGCACTCGCAATCACGGACGCGTGCCTGGCACCAATGACAGCACAGGGCGCACTATTTAAACCAGCCCTGCACAGACACTAGTTGCCGTATGGTCTTATTACCCTGTTCCTGCTCTTGTGTTCCTGCTAATTGACTTGTTGCTGACCCTGCTTGATCCTGACCTCTGCTGACTATCTTCTGCTCTGATCCCTGGCTTGTTTGACTACTCTTCTGGATATCCCTATTGATCTGAACTCCTGTTACCGAACATGGTGAGTGACCTGACTTCTCTTTGTCTGCTGCCTTGTACCGTGCTGTCCCCACTGTTACCGACCTGGCCTGTCTGACCACGCTTCACTACCCTGCCATCCATCCATCCATCCTGTATGGATCCGGTCACCGCTGCTCAGGCCTATCCGCCTCTTCACGTCAGGCTCTCTACCAGTATATACCTCTGGCGGATCCCTCTACCACAGGCGGGTGTACTCAGGGGCCGCGACCTTGTTACTGTCTGCTCCAAGTCCATCCCCACCATCAGGGGCCCTGGTGAACAAGCAGACTGGGGCTTAGACCCCGCGCCCTGAGGACTCCTGTCCTGTGGATCGCTAAAGGTACCGCCAGGCGGTGTATGACACTGACAGTATGAAAATTAAAGTGACAAAAGGAGGAAGGCCAAAGGCTTCCCAAACAAGTTAAATTAAATAATACATACCCTCACAAGAGAAACAGACCCCAGAGACACAACAGGGAATGAGTGGAATACGAGAGATGGAAAATAGTATTGGAGAATGTTCCAGACTATCTTTGAGAATGGCTAACATCAGTCAAAATATAGAAGAGGAAGATATAGAAAAGTCAGCGGACACAGAGAACTATGAAGAACAAGAACACATCTCACAAATGCCTACTAAAACAGAAATAGCAGAAATGTTTAAGGGTCTGGAAACAGGAAATTGCGAAATTACATAAAGATCTGGGGCAGGTGTTATCAAGGGTGGAGGAGACGGAAGAAAAATTGGATAAGCATGCTCAAGTTATATTAAACTTAGAAAAACAGATGAAGGAAATGAGAAAAGAACAAAGGAATCTGCTATATAAATTGGAAGACCAGGAGAACAGGGATAGAAGGTGCAATCTAAGGATACGAGATTTGCCTGAGATCTCACAAGGGGAAGATCTGATGGAAATAACAGGGAAAATGCTTGATACAATAATGGATAGATCTGCAACAGAGCCTCTTACAATTGATAGAGTGCATAGAATTGGAAGATTCCAACAAGAAGGTAGAAAGGAAAATCCGTGGGACGTGATTGTATGATTCCATTATTATCAAGATAAAGCGGAATCCCAAGAGGATAAATGGAAAAGCAACAATAGAATAGCTAAAAACGCAAGTTTAAGTTGGAAAAAAAGATGGAGGACCCTGAGGGGCGCATCCTGTTTTTAAGGGGGAAATTGCAGGAAATAGAATATATATTGGCAAACATCTACTGCCCTAATAAAAAACCTGAGGTTTATTTAAAAATACTCAGAGGAAGCTCCTGGACTTTAAAAAAGGCAAACTAATTGTGGCAGGAGATTTTAATTTTTGCATGGATCCTCAGACTAATACAACATCACTTGTGCAGAGAGATGGGAGCAAGCCTTAAAATCCATACGGAGAATGTTGCATCAATGTCAGATTGTTGATGTCTAGAGAATTAAACATCCGAAAGACAGGGATATACGTTCTACTCTCATGCACACGAGACATACTCGAGGTTAGATTACATAATGTTGGACCATAGACTCGTGGAGTCCCTGGTTAAAGTAAATATAGAAGTCATAACAATATCGGACCATGCACCTGTCACAATGAAGTTATTATGGGGAAGAGAGCAAAATAAGTTAAACACATGGAAATTAAATGAGACACTCCTTCAGGATCATGAGACGGAACAGAGGAAAAAAGAAGATATAGAACAATATTTTGAAAGAAATGTGACTGAAGAAGTTTCAGTGGCAATGGTATAGGAAGCCCAAAAGGCCTATATTAGGGGATTCTTGATAGTGATTGGGGTAAAGAAAAAAAAGAAAGAAAAGAGAAAATAAATATGCTTCTTAGGGATCTATGTGAATTAGAACAGCTGCATAAAAAGAGAATAACAAAAGAGACTCAGCAGAGTATGATAAATAAACGAGAGGAACTTAGTAATCTACTGGAGCAACAAATGAGGAGAGCTTTTAACAGGATGACAAATGAGAGATATCGTTGGGTAGACAGACCAGGGAAATATTTAATGAGAGCACAGAGAAAAAAGAAATCTATGAATTATATAGAGAAAATAAGAGATAATAATGGAGAACTAGTGTATTCAACTAAGGATATTGCAGAAGTATTTAAAAAATACTATAGTAAGTTTATATAATATCACCCCCAATGGCTCATAAGAGAAGAGGAAGAAAGAAATAAAAAAAGACAGATATACTTAAAAGAGGTGGGATTGCCGAGAAGAACAGTTAATATCGCTTGAAAAATCGATAACGCAGGAGGAAATTCAAGTAGCAATGAAGAGTACAACAGCAGGGAAAAGCCCTGGACCCAATGGGTATACTGTAAGATATTATAAAAAAATTTAAAAACCAATTAATACCCAAGTTGAGGTTATATATGAAGGCATTGGGAGGAGGGATGGAAATGTGGGAGGAATCCTTGCAAGCTTATGTTACAATCATACAGAAAGAAGGAAAAGTGTTCCAGTTATAGGCCTATATCCCTCTTGAACACAGACACAAAACTATAGGCAAACTTCCTTGCAAATAGGTTGAAAGACTTGCCAAAATGGGTTCATATGGATCAGGTGGGTTTTGTACCGGGGAGGGAGGGTAGGGATTTATTTATTATTTATTTCAGGTACTTATATAGCGCCGTCAATTTACGCAGTGCTTTACATATATATTGTACATTCACATCAGTCCCTAACCCTCAAGGGTCGTACAATCTAAGATCCCTAACTCACATTCATATACAAGGGCCAATTTAGACAGAATCCAATTAACCTACCAGCAAGTATTTGGAGTGTGAGAGGAAACCGGAGTACCCAGAGGAAACCCACGGAGGCACAGGGAGAACATACAAACACCAGGCAGGAGGTGCCATGGCTGGGATAATGGATTAAGATCTTTGCTTCTTATACAAAGAAGCAAGTGAGAAAGTCCCTGTTCTGCTATTTTCTGTGGATGCAGAAAAGGCTTTGACAGGCTAGATTGGGGGTATATGCTAGATACGCTTGAAGTCTTGGGGATAGGTCCCAGACTGAGAGAATAGATAAGGAAGCTATATAGTCAACCCTCTGCTGCAATAAAGGTCAATGGAGAGCTATCAGAGTTCTTTAGGATGTATAATGGGACAAGGCAGGGATGCCCATTGTCACCTTTACTGTTTCTATTATCCTCCTAGCAATGATAAGGAAAAGCATAGACATAAAAGGGATCCAGTTAGGAGAGACAGAGACAGAGCATAAGGTAGCAGCATATGCTGATGACATGCTGTTCTATGTGGTTAACCCCAGGTTAACATTGCCTAACCTAATGGAAATAATGAAAGAGTATGGTGAGTTGTCAAATTTAAAGATTATTTCAACTAAAACTGAGATCTTAAACGTTAATCTTCCAATTATTGAGAAAAAATTATACAAAGAGAATTTCCCTTTTCATGGAAGGAAAGGGAAATAAAATATCTGGGAATAAATTTAACCGCATCCTCAAAGATCCTATATAGAGCAAACTATATTCCATTAATAAATGAGATCAAGGATGAATTAAGGAATTTTGTGTCAGGAGCTCCATCTGGGATAGGACAAATACATTTGATAAAAATGGTAATTGTTCCAAAACTTTTGTATACATTCCACATATTGCTATACAGCTTCCAGGAATGTATTTTAAAATAATTTAAAACATTATAACAAGATATATCTGGGGGCATAGAAAACCTAGAATAAGCTATGAAGTTCTATGCAGAGATAAGGATAATGGGGGATTAGGTGTACCAGATTTTAAGAGATATAATTATTCAGTATTGTTATCACGTATTTTTGATTGGACACATAATGCACTTGGGAAAAGTTGGATAAACATAGAAAATACACTAAGTGAGACACAATTGAGTTGGATAGTGTGGCTACCACCTCAATATCGTAGGCTGGCAGAAAGCACAAGCACTTATACACGAAATGTATTTAAAATTTGGGAATGAAAGCATTGTGGGGAACTGGATAAGAAAGGGAGATGCACAATTAAAGGATATAATGAATGGGGAAGAAATCTGTTCCTTTCAGGAACTGAAATATAAGAATTTGTTGTTTTCTAAATTTGATGAGTGGCGATATTTTCAAATAAAACATTTTGTTGGAAAGCTTCCTAGGCCCCTAAGGACAAAAGTTGAGTTGAACCCATTTGAACTATTACTTAGTACACATATTGACGGGAAGCATGGGGCTTCCCACATTTATAAAATCCTTACTAGAATGACAGAAGTCACTGTCCCTTTGTATATGGAGAAATGGGAAAAGGAATTGGGTCTATCATTAGACGAACAACAAAAAAAGAAGATTTATAGATTAGCACATGGGACTGTAAATATGAAGGTGGTGGAAATGAACTATAAATGTTTAGCTAGGTGGTATATTACACTGAGCGTATTACATATGCAATGTGGAATTAATCCACCTTTGTGTTGGCGTGGATGTGGGGAGAAGGGCACAATGGCACATATTTGCTGGGAGTGTCCTAAAATTCAGGAGTATTGGGAGGGAATAATTCACCAGATTCAGGAAATAATTGGGATTCAAATTCCAAAAGATCCAGGGGTCTGCCTACTTCATGAGCTTACAGTGGAAAAATATAAAAACTTATATAAAAAAAATATAAAAGCACCAAAAATAAAGGATTGGATAGGAAGGGTGGATTATATGTATAGAATGGAGGAACTTTATCATACAGATGAAGATAAAATGGAGAGATTCGGTAAAAGGTGGGGAAAAAGGGAAGAATTCAAATAAATATGCTGACATGAGAGAAATAGAGATGAGAGGATGTGTCTAATTAAATGTAGAAAGTAAGATAAAAAAAGTGGATGAGGAAATCCCGAGGACTTCCACGAGGGGTGAAGAAGAACGTGGAGCTAGGGGAAAAAAGATTAGGGGGGAGGGAGGAGAGGGTGGGTTTGTATGGGGGAAGGTAAAATTGTATTTTGTTTTTGTATTTGTATTTTTATACTGAGATGTAATGATACAAGAGCTTATTTTTATTGTACAAAATAGGTTGAAATTGGAAAATGAGTAAAATATTTATAAAAAAAGAAAATGTTATGTTGAGGCAGCATTAAATCTGTACTTTTTTATTTTTGTTTCTTTTTTTCTCTTTTTCTGTTTATCCTTTTAGCACTTCTTTTGTTCCCGGGTGCTTCTAAGGTTGTTTGGTTTTGCTCTGATGAAAGAAAAAAAAAAGATAGGGATATGGGGTACAATATATGGAGAGCATTTTGAAATTTCACATGGAGAATATGTTTGATATAGAATATTAAAGCTCCCTTACAGCATTTTGTGTTTGAGCGAATTTCTAACATTTTTTTTTTCCTCTCTTCTAACATTGAATAATTGTTTTTATATACATTTATTGAAGCTCCCTTATGTCGTTTAGTTTTTGCCAACTACAACAATAGTAAAAGTAACACCAGATTTAAGAAAGAGTTGTGTATCCATTCCACTTGTACATGTCACTTGAAGTCCGCTTTACAGCCCTAAAAGGTGTCAGTCCTCAAATGTGTTTTTTTTTTCTATTTTTGTTTTGCCATTACTAAGTTCAAAAGGAATTGCTTGGCTATCATATAGATATGCTGGGACTGTTGAGACTCGTAGTGATTGGCAATTAACAGGTTTAGTATAGTACAAGTGTACTTAAGGGTCATTTAGCTTGAATATTCCTGAAGCCACAAGTAACTGGTGACATCACACTTCTCCGTATTCTGAAATTAAGTTATTTTGTCTGCTTATTTGACACTGCCTATTCTGCTCTGGGACCTCTTCCTTAGCCTGCTAAAGGTATGACCTCTTCCTTACCCTGCTTAAGGCATGGCTCACACAGTAGCTACACCCAGTAGCCAAGGACGGAATTACGTGCACAAATGTTTGGCACCAACCAAGGCTTTAACCCATAAGGGTTTGTATAGCTGAACGCAGTTTCCAGTAAAAGTATATAGTGGTGTATTGCGATGGTAACAAGATCCCCAATGGAGACGTGAAGGGTTATACACACACTGTGGTCATCAGCAGAAGGTGGGACATTATTTCAGGCTTATGACAATGGATGAAGACAGAGGGTGTTTTCAAACCAGAGAAACTGTCTGAAGGTGATAGCTATCCAAATTGTTAATGTGAAAGGGTCTCATGAGTATGTCGCAGTACATCTTTAGCAATTGCCAGCAACGGTCCACAATAATCAGATGTAATCAGGGGTGGACTGACAACTCATGGGGCCCCCAGGCAATAGGGGATCATGGGGCCCCTGTGTCCTTGCCCAAACTCAAAAAAGCCTATGAAAAAGGTACCAGGGGCATCTCATGGGGCCCCCTACTGACCCTGGGCCCTTGGCAGTGCCCGAGTTTCCAAATTGTCAGTCCACCCCTGGATGTAATAGATAAACATCACTTTGAATGCATCTGTCTTAAAAGTGCTCTTCAGGAAACCTGTGTTTTCCTTTATTATATTTCTGCCCATAATAATAAAGTATAGGTATACCTTCAGAAAGTCAGGAAAGGTGATTCACATGCGTCTGCTGAATACACTATACCAAATTAAAATTGTCACAGAAGGATGTCACAGAAGCAAGTGTAAGGTGATCAAATCTGCATTATGGACTTTATTATTATTATGGGAATCAAGATCCTCAATTTTTTTGTTGGTTTTGTCTCCTCTTATTATTATGGACCTATTACATACAGAACAAGTGAACTACAGGTATTGAGATCCAGAAATGTGGACTGTAGAGATGGAGAGTTTAAAGGGTCTTTTCTAAGAGTTTTTTTCTTTTTGGAAGGCAACAGCAAAAGCTCTGAATATTAAAGGAGATTACACATAAACCATTATTTGAGGTGTGCCTTGTTTCCCTGGCCACAAGGCGCAGACTGTTTGATAACGAGCTTATGTGAAATCTTCATTAACAGATGTAAATATTATTATAATTACAAGTATATTTTAGTTAGATGGAAATATACAGTATTTAAACCATTGAGTGTTTGAAACTATTCCTAGCTTCCATACCGGTAGGGATGGATATAGTTTTCCACTATATAAGTTCTGGTCTTTTGTTGTCCCTTATCACATCTCACATGAGTCGTAAACAGCAGCCATCTTTGAGTCCTCCAATCAGGCTGTGCCCAATAGACATTTGCTAGGTACAGGGTGCATTCACATATACACATAACCTAGTTAACAATTTATTTCAGTAATTCAATTCAAAAAGTAAAACTCATCTATTATATAGAATAATTACACACAGAGTGCCCTTCCATGGACACAGACCTTAGTGAGGTGGAAGGGTTTGTGTGCTTCAATGATGTTGAGAGCTATGCTGGCGTCAGCATTGCTGCTGGTAGGGCCACTCAAGCCAGACAGGTCGCAACTGCATGGCCAGACTAACTGTGTCCATCCCCAGCCACGCAGGATGACTCCTGCATGATAGGGGTTGGGGAAAGACCTGGCAACCTACCCTGTAAAAAAAAATTGCCAAGAAAATTCATGGAAAGTCACTTATGGATTGCAAATGTACCCAAAGGTGGGTCCCCCAGGCCTGTAAGTACCTAACAAATGACTGGGGAAGAGCAAAGATCCTTTGCAAGTAATTCGAGAAATTATGATTCAAATGGGTCAAATCCCTCAGGAAGCCCTGCTGCTAATGCTGCCTGCAAGCAAAGAAAGAATCTGCGCTGCACTAAAGTTCATAAAATTGCAACATGGAATGTTCGTGGAATGTGTCAAGGAAAATTGGAAATTGTCAAACAAGAAATGGCAATATTAAACATAGATTTACTTGGAATCAGTGAATTGCATTGGAAAGATGATGGCTATTTCCAGTCAGATAACTTTTCAGTGTATTATTCGGGTAATCAAGAAATTAGAAGAACTGGCATAGCTTTCATAGCTCAGAAAAACATTGCTCCTGCAATTGAAAGTTACACCATCATTAGTGATCGTATAATGGCCATTTGTTTACGTGGGAAACCATTAAATATCACAGTTTTACAAATATATGCGCCAACAACAGATGCTCCAGACGATGCGCCAAACTTGATTCAGCCTTAAAACAGGTACTAACAAAGGATATTATTTACGTCATGGGTGATTTTAATGCAAAAGTTGGCAGCCAGAAGGAGATGAATATTGTTGGAAGGCTTGGACTGGGTGAAAGAAATGAAGCTGGTGACCATTTGATTCAATTCTGTAGTGAAAACTGTTTTTGGATCGCAAAAACTGCCTTCATGCAGCCTAAACGTTGACTGTATACATGGACATCAT
The DNA here is from genome assembly GCF_062004578.1 of Staurois parvus. Lineage (NCBI taxonomy): Eukaryota > Metazoa > Chordata > Amphibia > Anura > Ranidae > Staurois > Staurois parvus. The sequence continues at coordinate 6,924,564 of NW_028318026.1, read as the reverse complement.
CAAATGGACAACATCGCAATCAGATTGACTATATACTCTGCAACCAACGTTGGAAAAGTTCAATCCAAGCCATAAAAACATTCCTCGGTGCTGATTGTGGTTCTGACCATGAACTACTTGTAGCAACCACCAAAGTGAAATTCGGTAACACCAAAAGAAAGGCCGCCCTAAACGATTTGACGTCTCAAAAATTCCAGTTACATATGCTGTTGAAATTAAGAACAGTTTTGAGCTCCTCAGCATGATGCAAAAGGAGCCAAGTGAATTGTGGCATGATATAAAATCAACAATCAATCAAATTGCACTTAAGCATATACCTTATAAAAAAAACGGGAAAAAGGAGTGACTAGCTATCGGAAAAAACAATTAAAATTGCTGATGAAAGAAGAGGAGCCAAGGTAATTGGGGACCATGTTGAGGTAAGAAGGTTTAATGCAGAATTTCAAAGAGCAGCAAGCAAGGACAAAGAAGAGTACTGGGATCAACAATGCAGAAAATTAGAAGAAGACGGCAAAAAAGGCCATACCAGAAATCTTTTTGCACAGGTAAAGAAAGCACGAATTCCGTTTTCTGCTCGCAAAGGAGCAATAAAAGACAAAAATGGGAAAATCCTGATTGATCAGCAAGGCATCAAATGCAGATGGAAGGAATATGCAGAAGAGCTGTTGGCAGCCAATGATAATGTGGAACCAGTACTTGAGGACCCAGTAGAGTTAGAGCCAGCAATACTTACTGAGTAAGTAGTATGGGCACTGACGAAGCTACCAAACAACAAAGCTCCTGGAATTGATTATATTCCAGCTGAATTGCTAAGACCCATCCCATCAATAGTGATCAAAGAAATCTGCCAGAAAATCTAGAAGACTATGAAGTGGCCAAAAGAGTGGAAAAGATCAGTTTTTATTCCTCTACCAAAGAATGGCGATTCACGAGACTGCAACAATTACCGCACAATTGCATTGATTCCTCACATAAGCAAAATCTTGCTAAAAATTATTCAACAGCGCCTAAGTCCAGTCATTGAAAGAGAATTACCTGACTCACAAGCTGGTTTCCAAAGAGGTCGAGGTACACATTATCAGATTGCTAATCTACGTTGGATTATGGAAACGTAATGAATATCAAAAAGCATCTACATGTGTTTCATTGATTACACCAAGGCATACGACTGTGTTGTACATGACAAGCTATGGAAAGCATTGCAAAAAAGGGAGTGCCAATGCACCTTGTACAATTAATAAGGTCACTTTATATCAATCAAGAAGCTACTGTTCGGACACAATATGGCGACACTGAGTGGTTTAAAACTGGAAAAGGTATACGACAAGGTTGTAATCTCTCCCCTTTTCTTTTCAATCTATATGCAGAGGTCATCATCAGGAAACTAGATCTAGAAGAATCTGAAATTGGGGTGAAGATAGGTGGTAGGAATATTAATAACCTTCGATATGCTGATGATACAACTTTACTGGCAGAAACAGAAGAGGATCTGAAACACCTTATAGCAAAAACACAGGAGGAGAGTGCAAAAATGGGGCTCCGTCTTAACATCAAAAAAACAAAGATCATGACAACATCTAAAACTCGAACAACCAAAATATACATTGATGAAGAGGAAATAGAGTGTGTTCAGGATTTCTGTTTTTTAGGATCTATGATAAACCAAACAGGAGATTGCGTTTCTGATATTAAAAAAGAGATCGCATTAGGTCGAAACGCGATGCTAAGTATGCATAAATTGTGGAAAAGTAGGGATATCAACCTCATCACCAAATGCAAGCTGATAGTTTTCCCTATAACAACGTACGGGTGTGACAGCTAGGTTATGAAAAGAGCCGATAGAAGGAAGATTGATGCATTCAAATTATGGTGCTGGAGAAGGCTATTGCGGATACCCTGGACAGCAAAGATTACCAACAGAGATGTTTTAGAGCGAGTTAAACCAGGAATAACTTTAGAAGGAAAGATAGTCAAATTACAGCTAACTTATTTTGGGCATGTGATGCGATCTGATTCCTTAGAGAAGGCAACATTACTTGGTATGGTCAGTGGGGGGAGAAAAAGAGGAAGGCTGAAAACACGCTGGTTGGATGTTATAAAATTGAACACTGGCCTAAGCATGTATCAGCTAATAAGAAAGGTGCAAGACCAGAAAGAGTGGAGAGTGATGGCCCATGCAATTGCCAAGAGTTGGACATGACTGAATGGATAGAGAGAGAGACACACAGAGTGATATATTTCAAGCATTTCTGTTGGCTGATGTCAATCAGCCGGTCCAGGCTAAGGAAAGATCCCAACTTTAAAGTCGGAATCCACCCCAAAGTCTGGAGTGGCACCTGGCTCAGCCACTCCACGATCTGTTGAGAGCCTGAGCCAGCCCCTCCCTCCCCCTCCACAGCCCAGCGCTCCAGTTAGTATGGGGGGGTTGAGCAAACAGCGGTGACAGTCGCAGCTCTCTGCACAGAGCAGCAGGGAGAACTCAGTGATCAGCAGTCATGCGATCGCTGAGTTCTCACCCTTAGAGCTGGCGGGGGACAGATGCTGCATCCACCTAGGTAAGTATAATTAAAAATAAATAAATAAATAAAAAATGAAATCCTAAACTTCTCTTTTAATGAATGTAAAAATATAATAGCCAGTTTTGAGCTGTCTCTACCTTTTTGGATCAGTTTCTCAACAGTGATGCATAGAAAGCTAAATTAGGAAAAACACAAAATCTTTGGGGCTAATTTACGCAAAGTATAACTAAAAGGCAAAACTTTTTTTTTCTGTTTTGGATAGAGTGGAGATAAATTAGGCCCCCTGTCAGGTTTTTGTTGCTCTTTGTCCCCGTTATGGAGATTCGCTGTCTTATGTGTCCTGGTTACCATTATCATTAAAAGTGAATGTGAAAGTTAAAAAAAATCACACATTTTGGGTTGTCCCTAGCAAAGTAATAGAGGGGAAATCTTCCAATAGGGACACTGGTTCTGGAAGTAAAATCTCACCAATGGCAACGTTGACTTTTTTATTGGTGGTGGAAGAAGGGTATTTATATGTGTGATTTTTTTTATATTATTTTTTTTTAATATTTGATAATTATAAAGATATTTTATATTTACCTAATGTAATTTAATTAAGTTGTTCTTGATACACCACGTGTGTCCTGTGAAAGCAAGATTCCCTTTGACTAGTATTCCAGTCCCAATTTTTCTTTTGTATTATTACATATGCTGCAGGGACTGCATTGACTTAGTGAGTTTGCAAATTTCTATGGTTTAAAACACTTTACCTCTTTATTAGCAATAAAAACTGACAGGGGTTCTAATCCTCCACTGTATCCATTCCTCAGCACGAGATCAAATGCTGCATGGTTTCATGAGTAAAACACTTTACATTTTGATGAACTAACTCATGCTTTATTTTAGTGGCATTTTTTTGTGAATTGCAAAAAAAAGTTTGAATAAAAATCACTGATTTTAAGAGTAAAATAACTGTAACTTAAATAACTTTGTGACTTGAACCCCAGGTGTTAATTTAAAATGATTTGCAAGAATGTCACCGTTAGAACTGTAATCAACATTTTGATAAGTAATTTCAAAAGTAACATAAGTAATTAAAAAGTTTAAGATTAACTAAGGGAAATAATTTTCTTAGTTGTAAGACAGCATGGTTGTCATGTGTTTTTGCACCTTTATAAAGGGGATCTGCACGTTCTGAAACATCAATTCTTGGGGTAGGATTGAACCTCTGTGAAATGCTTTGATTAGAGGTGTCTATGTGGCAATAGTAGACTTTATGGATGTACTGTATATTGCTGGCAACTTTCAAGGGCATGAAGGATTTGTTCTAAGCCTACACTGTACATATTGATATATTCATTACACTTGAGAAGCATTATAAAGAACAGCTAACCAATACATGTATTTTTGTTGAGATGATGTTCAGTGCATATTTTTATGCACCAAGCTGTTTGTATACTGTACATTGCTTCTAGCCTGCAATGTCTGAGAAGTCCTTGGCACTGATTTACTAAACCTGGAGAGTACAAAACCTGGTACAGCTCTGCAGAGAAACCAATCAGCTTCCAGGTTTCATTGTCAAACCAGGGGCGGACTGACCATTCGGGCACTCGGGCACTGCCCGAGGGCCCGGGGTCAGTAGGGGGCCCCATGAGATGCCCCTGGTACCTTTCATTGGCTTTTTCATAGGCTTTTTTGGGTGTGGGCGAGGACACAGGGGCCCCATGATCCCCTATTGCCCGGGGGCCCCATGAGTTATCAGTCCACCCTGTGTCAAACCTTAATTGAATAAGCTGAAGTTAGAAGCAGATTGGCTAACATGCACAGCTGCACCAGATTCCGGTGTACCAGTTTTAGTAAATTCCCCTCTTTATGGCTGTAAAGCTGGCCATACATTATACAATTTTCTTGCTCAGTTTCCTTTAGATTCACCTTCAGTTATGTTGTGTAAGAGCCTGCCTGTGTGCATACAAATTGCAAGGTTTTAGGGTTGACCTCATATTATATGGTTTTGGTATATCTAAAGGAGAATTTGTAAAAAGAAAATTGTATAATGCATGGCCAGCCTTAGGATGTTACTCTATGGCTAAAAATCCACGTTGCTTTCTAATTAAAACCACCTTGTTGGTTGACTTATTAGACATTCTAACTTGTGGAGAACCCTTGTATTTATGACACACCACAACAATGATTTACTCAATTGTAACAAATAACTTTTAATATATTCACTATCCATAACTAGTAGTCATGATTTTTTTTTATCATAATGACAGTCCATAAGCATCAATGCATTCTTGGATATAAATTTATTTTTTGTAGCTTACAAATTCTTAGTGCTAAACTAACTGCACACTTGATGTCACCTCTCAAAGTACAAGACTGAAAAAAAAGAAAAATTGACATGCAGCACTTACCCCTGAAAAAGCCACTTGATGTGTTAGGTCCCCTTTTCCTGTGCCCATGACAGTGCCACATAGTCTGACATACCTGGCTGGGCAGAGAATGTTATTGCAGGCAGCTGTATATACAACAAAGACTCAAGGTGCGTAGACACCAGGAAGGACACAGCAACTAATTAAGTAATAGCAAGAAGTATATTGCAACAGGGTAAACAAAAGAAATATACTGTAATGGTTAAACAGTAAGATAATTGTACTGCAATGATTAAGCAGTAGGAGTAATATGCTGCAGAAACAATAATTGTTATAACACACAACCCCTTCCTAAACCCTGTACTTGAAACCCTAACTAATATAAATATAGATATATATATAGATATATAGATATATATATATATCTATATCCAATAAACATAACCCATAAGTTCGTTGGTGAACGCCCAAAGTTGGTATTCCGCAACAGCCATTCTCTTCGAGATAAACTTGTTAATACTCATCTGACACCTTTGGAAATACTGGAAGTGCCCCAACAGGGGGCAGGGACATATAGATGTGGGGAGTGTGGCTATTGCTCATGGATCCAAGAAGGTAAACGATTCCCCAACCCTCGTGGAGGTATTTTGAATTCCAAACATCATGTCAACTGAATACGAAGAGAGCCTTCTGTCGTAGGATTCAGAATCACCTTTATTATATAGATGCGGGTTTACTATATACCCCAATTGGTAAACATGTTGACTTAACGCATGGATATGACCTGAATGTCATCTACTTTTTTGCCCTGGATAGAATTTATATGGACTAAAGGCTACTCACCCTCCAGGGCTAAACACTGCACTTATTTTTAAGCCATTTTTGTAAATACCTTTTTTTTCTTTTTTTTATTGGTATTAGCTGATTTTGTGGTGGTTTGTTTGTGTTATTCTGTAATTACTATTGTCATTTGGTCTTGATCTGCTGGTTCGGGGGAGTGGGTCTCAATTTTGCCTTATGATGTAGCCAGACATTCGAGTGCCAGGCTACTGTTGGAGAGTAGATTTTCCCCTCCATCCTTGGGCGGTACTCATTCAGTGCCGGACTTTGGAGAGCATTGCACTCCTCTTCCGGTAGTTGGTTTGACGTTTCTGGTTTGGGCGGGCAAATGCATGGCAGTCTGACGCCCACGGCAGGTGGGGCGTCATATGTGGACCCGACGTCTGAGACGCCAGGGCCATATAGGGGAGGGGCAGTGGCGGGATGAGACACGATCAGTGGGCTGTTGCATTGTTTGATGGACCAAATGCTGCTGGCCATGAGGAGCAAGACTAGATTGCCTCTATCATCATTATCCAAGTGTCTTGGTAATTATATTTATTGCCCATTTTTTTGGTCTGGAGGTTGGTGGCAGATACTAATGGAGCAAGTGGTTTTGAGGTGTCTCCTCTTTGGAGGAGTAATGTTGTTGTACACCCCACATGCAAAAAAAAAAGTGTATGCTTATGATATTGCTTTGAATAATGAGTTTAGTCCATTGGGGTATTTTTGCTTGGAATAATAAGTCTATCTTTATCATTACTGCCTCCTATTAAAGGCATTCAGTACATATAATTATTTTTTTAATATATATATATATATATCCTGGATAATCGACGTATAACCTGTTGTGAAACTGCACAAGAGATTAATCTTTTTGTGGGATCAGAGAACACAATCATTCACAAATTTTTGCATTTTAAAAAAGTTAGCGTACTCTGGGTACCAAGACAGTTTTCTGCTTTTGACAGACAAAGAAGAGTGGAAGTCTGCACTGTGTTAAAGGGGCATTTTGACAGGGAAGGCCAGGATTTTCTGGATCGCATCATTATACGCACAAACTCATATTGCTCACTGCACTACTTGCTCATTACAGTAACTCGGCTGGGAGGTATTGCCACTTCTCCCTTAAAGCCCACACCTCACTCCAAGGGATTTACACCTATTTGGACCCAATAAAAGACGAAGTGAAGCAGGATGTCCTAGGATGGTTCAAGCATACTGACAAATCTTTATATGCTGACGCTTTCCAGGCATTAACTAAATACTAGGATAAGTGTATACATGAAGCAGGGGAGTAGGTTGAAAAATAAATTCAGTTTCCACTCCTTGAAATTTGTTCTTTTATTATATAAACTCAAAAGTTCTGGTTTGACTTGAATGCCCCTCATGTGTATGTATATATGTATTGTGGCAGTGCGGTATCTTGCCACGGTGAAAATCACGGTGATAACCCAGGATTCTCAACTATACAGGTTGAGGGGCTCCAGGCAGTTCTCTTAATGCAGAGGAAACTGGTTTATCAGTTTCCTCTTTGGTTTGTAAAGCCCGTTTTGGGACCTGTGGCCTGGAGATCTCTAAGAGATTTGGGAGGGATGAAATCTCCAATCATGAGTCCATGTTTTGAGAGCAGCCAGCACACTGATTGTGCAGGTGTGTGCAGGCCTTTTTGTAGAGGCCCAAACCATGATTCTGGGCTCCACCCTGGCAGACAGTAGGTCTCTGCTTTGGAGTCAGGAGGGCTTCACCTAGGAGAGGTGGAAGCCAGACTAGCTGTGTGCTAGTGGGTAGTTGTGTGCAAAAAAGCCATTTTTGAAAGAGTCTGCAGGAGACAGACGTAAGCCTGAAGTGGAAGGCCAGAGGAGGATTGTATGTATAAGCAAAGAGGCTAAAAGTCGGTTTTTGGAAGAATGAAATGCTGAAAACCCCTGTGAGGGAAATTGCTTGCTTTGGCTTTATGGAACTTTTCCTTTAAATAAAAGTGGGCTAAAACGGCCCTTAAAAAGAAAGCGAGTTGCTGTGTGCTTTAAAGAAAAGCTCTACCATTTTGATGAGAGTTCCCACAATATATATATATATATATATATATATATATATATATATATATATATACTATATTGCCAAAAGTATCAGGTCGCCTGCCTTTACACAAACATGAACTTTAATGGCATCCCAGTCTTAGTCCATAGGGTTCAATATTGAGTTGTCCCACCCTTTGCAGCTATAACAGATTCAACTCTTCTGGGAAGGTTGTCCACAAGGTTTAGGAGTGTGTTTATGGGAATGCATGACCATTCTTCCAGAAGTGCATTTGTGAGGACAGGTACTGATGTCGGACGAGTCCTGGCTCGCAGTCTCCACTCTAATTCATCCCAAAGGTGTTCTATCAGTTTGAGGTCCGGACTCTGTGCAGGCCCGTTAAGTTTCTCCACCCCCAACTCGCTCATCCATGTCTTTATGGACCTTGCTTTGTGCACTGGTATGCAGTCATGTTGGAACAGGAAGGGTCATCCCCAAACTGTTCCCACAAAGTTGGGAGCATGAATTTGTCTTGGAATGCTGATGCCTTAAAAGTTCCCTTCACTGGAACCAAGGAGGCAAGCTCAACCCTTGAAAAACAACCCCACACTATAATCCCCCCTCCACCAAACTTTACACTTGGCACAATGCCATCAGGCAAGTACCATTATCCTGGCAACCACTAAACCTAGACACGTCCATCAGATTGCCAGACAGAGAAGCATGATTCGTCACTCCAGAGAACACGTGTCAGGAAAGGCCTGCCCATAGTGCAGGTGAAGTTCTGCGGTGCACAAATATGCACATGCTCAGAGTCCTTACGAGGCAAGTAGATGTGAAAGCACTGGGACTTAGGAGTGTGCATGCAAGCACGTGCCTGTCACCAATGCTGGCGCAAAAAGGGCTATTTAAACTGGCTGCAGTAGTTGTCTCATTGCCATATGGTCTTATCCCTGCTTGTGTTCCCTGATTCCTGTGATTGTCTCCTGATACCGAACCAGCTTGTTCCTGACCTCCGCTTGACCACTAACTGCCCTGACCTTTGGCTTGCCTTGGATTATCCTTCTGTCTCTGCTCCTGTCTGGTTGATCCTCCATTGCTGACCTGGCCTGTGACCCGACTACTCTTCCTCCTGCCGCTATAAGCCTGATCTGCCTAACCAATACCGAACCCGGCTGGTCTGACCCTGCATCCTCAGCACGCTGCTCTCGGGTATCCATCCATGCAGCACGGCTGCATCAGAACCCTGCTCCCTGCCTACAACTCATCAGTTTACCAGCTATTACTGGACTGATCACAGGCACTCATACCTCACCGTGCCCCTGTGACCGCTGTCTCACCATCAGCGGTCCTTGAGCCGGAGTTGTACGGGAGGCCTGCCTCTTCACGTCAGGCTTACTATCCAGGTACGTGACAATACGTCTCCACTGCTCTAGAGTCCAGTGGTGGCGTGCTTTACACCACTGCATCCGACGCTTTGCATTGCACTTGGGGATGTAAAGCTTGGATGCAGCTGCTAGGCTATGGAAACCCATTCCATGAAGCTCTCTACGCACTGTTGTGCTAATCTGAAGGCCACATGAAGTTTGGAGGTCTTTAGCTACTAACTCTGCAGACAGTTGGCAACTTTTGTACACTGTGCGCTTCAGCATGCTCTCACCCCACTCTGTCATTTTACATGGCCTACAACTTTGTGGCTGAGTTGCTGTTGTTCCCAGTTGCTTCCACTTTGTTAGTGGAGGTTTTGATTATGGGTGACTTCAACCTGTCTGACATTAACTGCAATTCTCAAACTGCTGATACAAGCAAGAGCAGGGATGTAATGGAAGCACTGAATGGGCTTTCTCTAAAACAGTTAATAAAAAGTCCAACCCGAGGCGATAAAATTCTAAACCTAATACTGACAAATGGGGATTGACTGTCTAATGTTGAGGTGGGAGAAAATTTGGGTTCTAGTGATCACCAATGTCTTTGTGTAAAATGATAGGAGTAAGTAATCAGTTAAAGTCTACCATCCTGACGGCAACTAGATTATATGTCAGGCAAGTTATTAAGAACAAACGGAAGAAAAAAAACAATATGGTTATTAAGAACAAACGGAAGAAAAAAAACAATATGGTTCACTAAAGAGATAAGTAGGATAGTAAAGGAAAAAAATCAGCATATAGTAGATTCAAGGAAACAGGAGGCATAGCCGACAGAGAAGAGTATAAGAATAGACAAAAAAAGGCTAAACACATTATCAGTGCTGCCAAAGCACAGAAAGAGGAGGAAATTGCTAAATCTATTAAGAAAGGAGATAAAACCTGTTTTAGGTACATTAGTGATAGAAAACATATGATGGGATCACTAAAATGAAAACTGGGCGCAACACTTATGTTAAGGGAGACCTGGATGTAGCAAACCACTTAAATAATTAATTTTGTTCAGTCTTCTCAGAAATAAATTATAGTAACTGGGAACTGGGAAATCATATTGGTTCTAGTAATGATGGTTCATTTTTAGAATTTCCAGAGAAAGAGGTAGCAGAGGAACTGGCTCTGTTAAAGATTAATAAAGCAATGGGCCCTAATGGTGTTCATCCCAGAGTTCTAAGAGAACTTCAGGGTACAGTTGTTGGACCATTAACTGATCTTTTTTTAATCAATCTCTTCTAACAGGAGAAGTTTCCCATGACTGGTGGACAGCTAATATTGTACCTATCCACAAGAAGGGCAGCAAGGTAGAAGCTGGCATCTACAGGCCAGTGAGTTTAACATCGGTTGTAGTCACGTTAATAGAATCATTCCTGAAAAGAAGGATCATTGATCACTTAAAAACACACAACTTGCTGGATCCAAAGCAGCATGGCTTTGCCAAAGGCAGATCATGTCAGACTAATCTGATTGGATTTTTTTTTGCTATATTACCAATGTTTTGGACCAGGGTGGTGAGGTGGACATAGCATATCTTCATTTCAGCAAGGCATTTAAAACAGTTCCACATAATGGCCTAACACAAAAGTTGTACAAGCTAGGACTTAACATAAAATGGCAACCATCCCAACCTATACCCAGCTTTAGCAGTAAGGTGCACATGGAAGGACAATGAACATCGCAAACAAACAAAGGATTTCCCAGCCTGAAAAACAACCAATTTGGCCCTGTCTAACAGTTTGCGTTAAAAATGGAGGCTTTTGTTTGCACACAATTGCAAATACTTGTGTAAGCCACAGTCCCGCGTCAAGGGTCCTCTGTATTCTGTGGACCTAACTCTAAAATTTCAAGAGCCAAAAGCTATGACTTAGCCCTTGGGTGGTTAAGTGGATATGCAGCTGGCTTAAGGATAGATACCAGAGTGTGGTTGTAAATGTGGTTCATTCTGAACTACTGTACTAGATCCTGTTCTATTTATTCTATATGTAAGTGATATAACTAAAGGCTTATCGGGTAAGGTTTGTCTTTTTTTCTGATGACACAAAGGCGTGTAATAGGGTTGATATGCAAGGATGGAACATGATTTGGCATTGATGGAGGATTGGTAAAAAAAAGTGGAAATTGCAGTTAAATGTTTCTAAATGTAAAATAATGCACGCAGGGAAAAAGAATCCCTTGAGAGAGTACAACACTGGGGGGTACATTGTTGGCCAGCACTTCAGTGGAAAATAACTTGGGGGTACTTATTTCAGATGGTTGCAAAATGAGCAAACAGTGTGGCCAGGCAGTGGGGAAAGCAAATAGAATTCTAGGATTCATCACTAGAGGGGTCACCAGCAGGAGGAAGGAGGTCCTGATTCCCCTATATAGCTCTTTAGTTAGACCTCATTTAGAATACTGTGTCCAGTTCTGGAGACCTCACTTATGAAAAGATATTGATAAGATAGAACAAGTCCAGAGACGGGTAACAAAAATGGTATAAGGTCTGGGGGATAAAACATATCAAGAGGGACTTCAGGAACTTAACATGTACAGTCTTGAGGAAAAAAGGGAAAGGGGAGACATGTCTGAAGCCTTTAAATACATCAAGGGGGTGAATAGGGTTCAGGAAGGGAGTATTTTCAAAACGAAACCAAAATCAAGGACATGACATTACACTAACTGGAGGATAGTTCAAAGCTAATCTCAAAAAGTACTATTTTACTGAAAGAGTAGCTGATGCTTGGAATAAACTTCCAGCAGAGGTGGTGAGCCAGTCAACAGTAAATTTCTTCAAACATGCCTGGGACAAGCATAGATCTATACTCAGACAAAAAAGTAAAAAGGTAAAAAAAACATCTCCCCCAACAAACAAACACCCCCCCCCCGACTAAAAAAAAAACGCACAAAAAAACAAAAATAAAAGCCACACACAAAACAAAAACGGGCACACTCCATGCATCAATCGGTCTTGTTCATCATTTTTCTATGTTTCTATAATACCACTACAGTTGACTGTGGAATATTTAGTAGCAAGGTAATTTCACGGATGGACTTATTGCACAGGTGGCAACCTGTGACGTTACCATGCTTGAATTCACTGAGCTCCTGAGAGTGACCCATTCTTTCACAAATGTTTGTAGAAGCAGTCTGCATGCCTAGGTGCTTGATTTTATACATCTGTGGCCATGGAGGTGATTGGAACACCTGAATCCAATGATCTGGAGCGGTGTCCCAATACTTTTGCCAATATAGTGTATATATATATATATATATATATATATATATGTACACCACAGTAACACTTCAGTAGTCAGTAATATGCTACCCTATTTTTTCTGCTGGCCAGCCCAGCCGCTATGGTGGAGCGCTCAAGGTAATGTCCCTTTGAGAACTGATGCAGGCACTGCCACTGTATTTCTTGCAGACAATTCTGCTTGCTGGGCAATTTATTCCTCAGTCAGTGCCTCTGCGTTCAGCTCCCTAATTAGAGAGCAGGCTCAGCCAGCATCTAAGGCACCTTCCTGTGTTCTGGAATGAATGCCACTGTGTCACTCTTCCTCCCAGGTGCAGCAGTTCGCTCTCAGCCTCAGTATCTCTACAAGTTGTCCCCTAATCCTCTCCTCCTGACTAAAAAAAAACAAAAATAAAAGCCACACACAAAAAAACAAAACAAAAAACGGGCAGTCTCGATGGACCAATCGGCCTTTTTCTGCCATCATTTTTCTATGTTTCTATAATACCACTAACAGTTGACCGTGGAATATTTAGTAGCAAGGTCTTTTCACGGATGGACTTATTGCACAGGTGGCAACCTATAACGGTACCATGCTTGAATTCACTGAGCTCTTGAGAGTGACCCATTATTTCAAAAATGTTTGTAGAAGCAGTCTACATGCCTAGGTGCTTGATTTTATACATCTGATGCCATGGAAGTGATTGGAACACCTGAATCCAATGATTTGGAGGGGTGTCCCAATACTTTTGGCAGCGCTCAAGGTAATGTCCCTTTGAGAACTGATGCAGGCACTGCCACTGTATTTCTTGGAGACAATTCTGTCTCTCTTTTACCAAGGTGTAATGCAGGGTTGGCCAGCAGCCTCTTGCTGGGCAATCTATTCCTCAGTCAGTGCCTCAGCATTCAGCTCCCTGATTAGAGAGCAGGCTCAACCAGCATCTAGGGCACCTTCCTGTGTTCTGGAATGAATGCCAATGTGTCACTCTTCCTCCCAGGTGCAGCAGTCCGCTCTCAGCCTCAGTATCTCCGGAAGTCATTCCTTCTTCTCTTTTCAGCCTGGGAATATTATAGCCCTCCTCCTCCCCTCCACCACAGTGCCACTTGAAGTTAAAGTCTCTTTTCTCTAGAGTCTGAGTGCTGGTTCACATATATGTGGATTGGATGCAGTTTGAGCCACATCCAATCAGCATGACATGTGAAATAACATTTCTTCCTATGGTGCCTGTTCACATATGTCGGTGCACTGGCAGTGTGAATTCAGTGCGGATTGAAAAAGAATCCTGTATGATTTCTGAGCAGTGCGGTCCGGTTCAGGTGTGGTTTACAGGCTTTTGAATTCTATGGAAACCATGTCTAAGCCGCACATGTCATCATTTGTGAACAGGATAAAATCCTGTCCTAAACCTCATGTAAACCTGACCTGAACCGCTGAACACCTACTGTGTCAATTAGATGTGAATCCTGAGCTTCAATCTGCACCACACATGTGTAAATCCACACTGAAGCTAGTTCATACTGTAGAAACTACACCTCCCACAGTCCTCCACACTTCTCTCCAGAGTCTCAGGCAATTCACATCCAGTTCGCCCCCTAGTGGATGGATGACTTAAGATTGGCTGCTATATGTTCAGTGACAGCAGCCATGCCTGTAAGCTATCTCACAGATAAGACACAAAAATGCCCCTCCCCCCTCCAATGTGAACAAGAGTAGCATTGTACACAGGAAACTGACAGTGAGGTCCATGATGTTTTTCCTCCCCTGCCAGTTCTGCTGACCAAGCTACACACTTCCCCTACCAAAAGTCTTTGGTTCACAAAGAAAGGACTGGGCCTGGCAGAAGAATAAAGTGTTCATAACAAATGGAATAACACAACATGGAAAAAGATTTATCTAACAAACATTTTAGCCAGGGCAACTTACAACCAAGGTGTGTCAGGACGTGGGCCAGAGTCACCTTCTACCAAAGCTGGAGTGGAAAGGATTGGTATTTTTCGGGATGTTTGAGCTCTGGATAGTCTCTTGTGAACATTGGCCTAAGAAAGTCAAAGGTTCAAATTTGCAGTATGTCAATAGTGAACATGACATTCTTTACATTAATGCATAGTATGCATTAAGGTAAAGAAAACCCTTCTAGCTTTACAACCACTTAATGAGTGATATATTTTGTGAAGTCTTTTTAATGAACAAGCAGACTTGCTCCTTTAAACAGCCATTGATCTGACACCACAGCAAGACTAATAGCAAGATGCTGAAGTCACAGTCATTATCACAAGATCCAGATACCAATGAAACAGATGGAAAAGTTTGCTTGAAAAGACGTTTGGGCTTCTTTGATAATGTGAGCTTTCTGGTGGGCAGCATTATAGGTTCTGGAATATTTGTCTCTCCTAAAGGTGTTCTGGAATATTCACAGCTCAACATTGGTGTGTCGCTATGCATATGGGCAGCTTGTGGTGTGTTCTGTATATTGTGTGCACTTTGTTATGCAGAGCTGGGTTCATCTTTGCCATTCTCTGGTGGAGAATATTATCATATCAAGCGAGGACTGGGACCTATACCAGCTTTTGTAACCATCTGGACATTAATATTCTTTATAAAGCCATCATCCAATGCTGCCAGAGCCCTGACTTTTGCTGAGTATGTCAGTCAACCATTTTATGGAGGATGTCCCCCACCTGATCATCTCAAGAAATCTTTAGCTATTGGAATTCTACTGGCTTTGGGATTCATAAATTCTAAGAGTATCAAGTTGGCCACATGGGTTCAAAATATGTTCACAATCCTCAAAATGATGGCCTTGGCACTTGTTGCTGTCTATGGCTTCATCGAGTTTGCCACTAATCCAGAAGCTTCAAAGCCCTTTCAAGATGCTTTTATTGGACAAGTTCCAAATGCGGCACAAACAGTGGAGGCCTTTTATCAAGGCCTGTATGCCTATGGAGGATGGAACTACCTAAACTACGTGGCAGGTATGTAGTGTATCTATAATTTCTTTTATGAATATTTCTAAGTAATTTGTTTTATAGGAATGGTAGAGGTGGGTTGGGACCAGCTGGATCCAACAATTAGTGTTCGGGGTTGTTGAATCATTAGAAATTAGGAGTGAAACCCCTGCGCTACCTCAATAATGAGAGAGAGGAAGAGAAGAAGAAAAAGTAACGCACACAAGCAGAAAGAAAAATAAAAACAGTGTGATGATAGTGGCTGCTGCTAACATCAAATTGTGTTCTCACAATAGTAAAGCAAATTAAAAATAAATAATGATGTAGCGCTGCTAAATAATAGCTACAAAAAATAAAAGTGTGACATAGCTGAATAAAACGTCCATAATGAGTCCATATATATAAAACCAATCAATTTGTAATAAAGATTGTTCCATAGTTCATGTGCTTTCTTCTTCTGCAGATATCCCAAACACCATCAAATAAAATAGTGCGCATAACATATAGTGCCACCTCAGTGCTCACAGAACTCTCACTTCAGAGCACATGGAAATGTGCTTTATGATATCAAATGAACAAAAGGAGTTTTCACTTTTTCAATCCACTGCCAAGTGATAGTAAACAAACACCTATGAGATTTCAATAGATTGTCAAACCAGAGCCAGGGATCGGTCCCTTTAAGGGTGATGGAGGTCACACATTCCTATCCTTAAAATGGAACGAAGGACACTCCCATGATGCAGTATGTACTAATATAAAAATGTATTAGGAAGCAGCAATACACTCACATGTAGAAAATGAATAATATTCCTAAAAATCATCAGATGCAGGCTTCACTTGTCAGCTGAACTCACTATTCATGTGTGCCCAGAGCTAAGCCCCTTACGATTTACATCACGCCCACATGACTTCATCAGACTTCATCAGAAATTACTTTCTTTTTTTCAGTTATGCTAGGAAAGGTTCTCTGGGCTCCTAATGCTATCTGCCCAGAACAGGATATGAATGTGCAGAGCTAGGAGTTAAGAGAAAGGTCATTTTAAGATTGATTTAGTGTTAGGGTAAGAATTGGAATTTTGCAGGGGTTTTACCCACATGCTCCAGGCCATTTCTGGCACTTTTTGTTTACATGTAACAATCAGTATTTTTTGCTAAAAAATTGGTTAGAATCCCCAAACAGCAGAGGCACTAGAGAATAAATTGGTGCGTTTTGCAATTTTTTATGGCACTTGGTATTTGCGGAGTGGTTTGCAAACACATTTTTTTGGAATAAAATGCACGTTTTTGAAGTGTAAAACTAAAAAAAAAAAAATACATCACTATTTTTTATTCAATATAAAAGATGATGTAAAGCCAAATACAGAGATACTAAACATGTCATGCTTTAAAATTGCGCATGCCCATGCAACGGTGATAGACCGAATGACGGCTACAACGCTGTGTGCTCGCAGTGGTACGCACCCGGCTTTCTCTGTGATCACTGTGTCCTTCGGAAACAGCTGATCACATGTCATGGTAAAGGGCCAATCACAGCGATCGTTTACCACGTGATCAGCTGTATCCAATCACAGCTGATCATGATGTAAAGACACTTGCCTGTTAGAAGTCATCTACACTGATAATCAGGGCACTGATTATCAGTGCACCCCGCAAAAGTGCCCATCAGTGCTGTCTATCATTGTCAATCAGTGTCCAGCGGTCCTGTCAATCAGAGGCCAGCAGTGCTACCAATCTGTGCCCATCAGTGCTGCCAGTCAGTGCCACCTATCAGTGCTGAATATCAGCACCAACTATCAGTGCCCTTAATGCTGCCTATTAGTGCCCATCAGTGCCACCTATCAGTTCCCATAATTGTCGCCTATCAATGCCTGTCAGTGTCGCCTAATCAGTGCAGCCTATTAGTGTCTATCAGTGCTGCCTATCAGTGGAGCCTCTTCAGTGCACATTAGTGAAGGATAAAAATTACTTATCTGCAAAATTTTCTAATATAAACTAAGAAAAACTTTTTTTTCAAAATTAGTCTTTTTTGGTTTGTTTAGCAAAAAATAAAACCCCAGGGGTGATTAAATACCACCAAAAGAAATCTCTATTTGTGAGAAAAAAAAAAGATAAAAAGGGGGTAAAAGTGCGCAGCAGGCAAGTGGTTATAAAAATTCCCCCAATCTCGATGGAAGAATCTGTACTGCCAGCTATTATATTAATACAGTAACTGCACCCACAGCTACCTGAATACCAGAATGGTGACTGCAGCTAGCAGAACCACCAGTTGCTCACATTTCACCTGATTTGCAGCCTTGTATGGCTGGCTTTTGTCTTTGTAAGCATTTTGGTGACCTGTTCTTCAAACCTTGACTGCTTTTCTGGTTAGGATTAGGGATGAGCATATTTGGTCCATGATTTCCAAAGCTGATTTGTCTATGTTGCGCTTACTTTCCCAAGAACCACTTGGTATGACTGGTTCTCTGTTCTGCCATGACTTGCTGAATCTCTTTATCCCCTTTGACACACCTGGTTTTATCATAAAATGCTGCAAACACCTGTATTAATGAAAGAATCTGCTAAATTTCTGTAAAATAACTGACATAAATCCTAGGTAATGATATGACAGTAAACCTGGACCACAATAATACTAAATATAGTCAATCTGATATATACAGCATTGAAAAGAACATCATTAAAAGTAAAAAGTATAAACGGCAATGAAAAGTTTCATTGCAATTCTCTGCAACAATTGATCAAAAAGTGTCCCAGAATGCACTCTGTGTATATACTGTACCTCTGTCCTTAGATATATTTTCCTGAGCGAGGCACCTCTGAGAAGTGGTTTTATAGTACTTGGGACCTAATTTTCAAACTTAAAGTACTACTGAACGCACAACAGTAAAATCAGTCTGTATATTCAGTAAAGCATGCTTGTTATACTCACTGTGGAGCCTAAGGAGCTAATCCTCCACATTATGTAGCAAGGCTTTTTGATCCTGTAATTATAGTGTGTTTACTTGTGAGCCACCAGGGTATACTAACAGAGGAGCATATATATTTTTCTAGATCGCTGGTTATTTTGCACACTCTCTACAGGTATGCATTTGATATCAATTAATTCAATAATTACCGCACTCTAATACTAATTAAAAAAGTGCTCAGTGCTTGAAAAATAATATAAATAAATCAACAATTAATGATACCTTTAAAAAATTGTAAATACTTCTATATATGTGCCAATTAATAAATCAAATAATAATTCATGATAAAAATAATATATAAAGTCCAAAAAAATCCAAAAGGTATAAATAAAAAGTCCCAAGTGCAAAAAGAAAGTGCTATAGTGTTCAAGTCAAATCAAATCATACTCTCCTTCCAACATATGGTTTGCTTCAATCCTGCAGCTTTATAATTAGCCTGTGTGTCTGTGAGGGATGATCCCTCCTTTGATCCACTCTCTCCTTCTAATATGTGCTTCAATCCTGCAGCCTTGCAAGTAGCTTGTATGCCTGTGAGGGATGATCCCTCCTTTGATCCACTCCTTGTTGTAACAGCCAAATGCATGCAAAGAGAAAAGAATATATGGTGCCTTATCTCAGAGACAAATTCATATGTTAATTCACTTTCACATTACACTCACATGTTAAAAACATCAATAGCGCTTTTTGTATAGCAAACAACCGCTGCCTGCGGTGAAGGTCTGGCCAGAGGGTGTGTACCCCACGCCGTCAGTACTCGCCGTATCAGATGTGCGGTGACGTCACTGCCCCTCCCCAACGCGTTGCGCCACAGGGACTGCGTAGCTTCATCTGGGGGATGATGTGTCTTTTTGATCCTGTCTTCTCTATTCCTCCCCTTCTACTGTCCCCAATCCATCTGCTGATAGAACAGAGCCTTGGGGGCAAGCTGCACATACTCAGTGTGGTGTGTATTGCTAGAGAGTTTTTTTTTTACTTTGAGAGAGTGAATGTGATAAGCACAGGGCTAATCAGCGCTATCCAGACAAAGGGTCAGGGGTAATGCAGCCTCATAGGACAATCATGGGAGAATAAAAACTCCTCCTACAAGCTGTAACCAGTGCTCTGCTGGACACTGATAGAGATCACAAGACTGCTATATACTGCTGATGAGAATAGGTATTTAGCAGTTTATATTTACTAAAATAATTACATTTCCATGTTCTGTGTACTGTGCAAGACCAGATATAGTGAATGCAGGGTCCTGGGTTTAATAACTCTTTAAGCTAACCTTTGGGCCTTGTCTGTACGGTGGTACACTTAATTACCAACCCTGCGTTCAATAATTAGTTCCTGGTAGAGACTAGTCCTCAGGGGTGGACTGACCATTTGGAAACTCCGTGTCAGGGCAGGGGCCGAGGAACGGACAGGCAGGCCTAACAATGTAACGCACTGGCTGACGACAACCACCACCCACAGACTGAAGTCCATCAGGGCGCGGAGTCTAAGTCCCAGGCTGCCCTTCACCAGGGCCCCTGATGGTGGGGATGGACTTGACGCAGCCAGGAACCAGGTCGCGGCCCCCGAGACACCTCAGCTGCGGTAATGGCCGCCGCCAATGGCGTGTAGCTGGTGGAAGAGACAAAAGAGTAGTCAGACAACAGCAACAGGACAAAACAGTACAGGACAGCAGACGAGAATCACAGGTCACGAGCCGGGTTCAGCAACAGAGGGTCAGATCAAAGGAGAATACAAAGAATAGTCGAGTCACAAGCCGAATCAGATACCAGGAGAGTCACGAGAGTCAGAACAGAGTAATAGCAACACAAAGACACAAGACACAAGTGCAAAGAGCATGTGCGGACCACAGGCTTATACGTCATCAGCCACACCCCTCTGGGGGATGGACCTCAGAGACCTGAAGGCATAAAAGGATTCCCACCATGCACAGCAGAAATCCAAGATGGACGCCAGCACATGGAGTAACATAACCTCAGGGAAAAGGTAGGACCTTGACACTCCGGCACTGCCCGAGGGCCCGGGGTCAGTAGGGGGCCCCATGAGATGCCCCTGGTACCTTTATCATAGGCTTTTTTGAGTTTGGGAAGGACACAGGGGCCCCATGATCCCCTATTGCCCGGGGGCCCCATGAGTTGTTAGTCCACCCCTGCTAGTCCTCTTCCTGATCTGTTAGCAGCAGTAATTTGCAGACACTCAGCAGTGGCTCACCAGTTCTGGCAGTGCAGCGGATCTTGGTCTGGGCGCTTGTCTGTTTGGTAGTCCCTTTGCCTCTGTCCTCAGGAATCTGATCTTCAGTGGCTCTCACAGGTCTCTTTCTTGGTGTAGGCATACACAGCCACACATCTGCGCTCTCCAGTTCCCCACACTGCAAGACCCTGTCCCTCTCCCTGAAAGCCCACCAAACTGTCTACTCTCCCTGTCTGCAGGGATTTGTGGGTATTGAAGTTTGCAGCCATATCCACCTGCCCTGTGCAGCACTCTTCCAGGACTATAGATCCCATGGCCTCCTACGCTGCTGTCTCATCCAGCTCCCTAACCCTCACAGGCACTACCACTACAGACAACCTCCAGCGGGGGGTAGTGGGATCGGCCAGAGAGCATACACAGCCACTCTGTAGCACAGCAGGGGGATGGGAGAAGAAGGAAGAGTGGGCACAGGCATACACACAGCCGCTCCTGCAACTCTAGTGCTGAGGGAAGTAGGACAGAGAGGTGCAGAGCACATGCAGGGAGAGGGAAAAAAATGGCACAATGCATCATGGGAACCAGGAAGCCACTAAGAGGAGGAGCTTATTAGTCTCAAATGAAAGAGGTACGGATAGTAATAATGTAAGCGTGACATTTAAAATACTTGAAACCGGAAGTAGCAGCTTTACAGGGACTAAATTTAATGAAAGGAACTAATTTTTGTTATTCTGCACAGTGCTTTTTAATAATATGGTATCCCTTTACAGGAACATAAGAAGTTGTTTAACCCCTTCCTGCTGGCACCCTCTGGCTCTGTAAGACATTCTAGATGCCGGAAGGCGGAGGCGGGTATTTCGGTCATGTGACCTTCATGATTGGCTGTCACAGCGATCACATGATCAGAAAGCTCTCAATCACAAGTCGAGATCAGGAGCCACCAGTAACTGTGCTCTCAGATACACATTTATGCGGCCTCTCAGTGTTAAGGCCCACCCACCAAGAGGCTGCATATATGTGTATGGCCGGTGGGAAGAGGTTAAAGGATTCAAAAGTTGTGTTGTTATCCAATGTTCTTTTGAAGATTTCCATCTACAACAGCAAGAACATTTGATAAAAAGCCTGAACATTCAGATGGTTTCTTCTATCTTTGCCATGAATCATATTTTCAGCATTTTGCTATGACAAGGGCTGCACTATGTTTAATTGATTACTTTGGTTTCTGTTTTCCAGAGGAGATAAAAAACCCAAGCAAGAATATTCCTCGCAGTGTAGTAGCAGCCTTGTGTACCGTGATTGCCTTCTACTTGCTGGTGAACATTTCATACCTCACCGTCCTGACACCTGATGAGCTTATATCCTCAGGTACATCAATTTCTATTTAATAATAAAAACAGAGTTAGTAAACTTTTCAGAAATAAGCAGAGAATTTAGTCATATTAATGTTTCTGTAATGTAAAACTCCTTCTAAAACATCTAGTTTAAAGCTGAACTCCAGGTATGGATTTTATTGCATAGTTACATTGGTCCATCAATGTAAGTATGCACATGCTATACCTGTGGCACAGGACCACTGTGGAAGCCTAGAATCACTGCAGTAATCCCCACTACCACAAAGATTGCCACTGTCTTCTGGTTCCTGTGCTAGGTGGCTGCTCTGCTGCATAGTAAAGAGAAGGAATTGCTCACTCAAGACGGACACTATTATCAGAACGTCTTGCATTTTTCTCTATGGATGCAAGAAGTTTTCTGATTATGGACGAGGTGGAAAGGCAGCGTGGTGATGTCATAAACTTTACCTCATCAAGTCAGAGTGTCGGCGGGGTGCAATGTTCGATACCCGAAGAGGAAGAGAACTCACACAGAAGCCAGCTGATACAGAAAAGTATATTAATGTATTATTGAGGATACTGAGATAGAGGTACAGCATCTACATACATGGCCACACTGGCCTGACAGCACTTACAGGGAACTGGACAGAGGATATTCAACCACACTGTTGATACCTGACAGCATCTGAAAAGTGAGAGCAGACCAGCAATGAGGCACTTGAAAAGGGCTGGAACGCATGTGGAAAGCAGCGTAAGGCATGATGACGTATTCAGACGTCTTGTGACGTCATCTCGGCTTACACCGAGTTCCTCTTTCCTGATCCTCCTCCATACTCCAGCTGGCACTTGAGAGTGAGGTGAGCAGCTTACAGCACAGCTAAGGACATGGCCAGCGTTGGGATCTTTCTTCTCCTCACCTGACACAAACAATAAATAAATACTATAAACAGTCTTAATTTAGAGGTGCCTCTATATTCCCTTTTGGCTCTCCTGATGACACCTATGGAAGCCTCAGAGGAATATGGGATCCCCTTATGCTCCGCTCTCTCTGCATGGCCACCAAACAGTGCCACCTATGTAGAGAGGCCAAACTACCACTGCCTACAAGAGAATGCTTTGAGTTAATTGAAATAAATGCAAGGCTCTCTGTGAATGCTCATGCCAAGAAAGTGACTTTCTGTGGTTACTATGCAGCAGGGCAGCCGCTTGGCACTGGACCCAGAAGACACTGTTGATCACTGTAATATTGGCGACTAATACAGTGATTCTCCGGTAGCACAGTGATGCTGCCCCATATACGACAGTGCATCTGTGCTTGGTTGCACTAATAGGTGTGGACCAAGCCTCAGGGTCTTCTTTTCTGTGTCTCTCACACAAAGGGCAGCCCAATAAAATGAATAGGCTGTTCGACAGGCAAAAATGTGTGGGCTGTGTTTCTGTCAGCACTACAAAGGCATCAAAGTTGGTCTACTCTCTCCCAGGGCAGTTGCTTCTTGTTCCAAAATGAGAAGGGACTGAGAAGGAACTGCCCTGGGACAGACTGGCTCTGATGCCTGTGTAGCGCTGACAGACACACAGCATGGCTCAATGTGCAGCTCCCTTAGTGTTACATCTCATAGTAAGATCCTTAAAGCAAGAGTGCTTTAATTTTAAACGTGAATGCATTTTACTCTGTTAAATAAATACCAATTATATGGTGAGAACAATATTGTTCCTTTTGTGTTTTCTTGAGTTTGCCTATGTGGTTCAACATCTTTACCACTACTGGAGCAGTGACAGCCTTTATTCTGGTTCTAAAAGAGATATGTCTACAAGACCTTGTTGCTGAAAGGGCATTTCTTTAGGGGAGAGCATGCTCATATGAGTGGTTGTTGGACTCATGGAAACACAAATATTCAAGTTTGTTTCAGCACTTATGGAAGCTATCAAAGGATTTATGATTTGGGTTTTTGGACACTATGCATGGATTTATGGATATGTTTGAACATTGCTTTTTGAAGTCTTTATACATTTTTGGATATAAGATTGTTGGACACAAACATGTTTGAACACCAATTATCATTTGCTTAGAAGCTGCAACAAGTCAGATAGAACACATTTCTTTTCCTGACTGAAAGATGTCCAACATTGTCTGGCCTTTTTCTTCCTGCCTTACTGTCCCTGGCCTGCCACTTTTAGTTCTTCCAAATATTGAGACTCTGTATCCCATGTGGACATTATCTAGGGAAATCTGCGTGCAAATGAAATCCCTCTAGGAAAGACCACTCCTCTAGACTGACACCCAACCATTAAGACATTTTGAGGTTTGCACGTCTCAGGACTGAGGGCTCTCAAGAGGAGAGCTGAGGGAGGCAGAGCACTGTAATATTTTTAGGAAGCTATCTACAGCACCCTGATGGCCCCTTCCATCAGCCAGGGCATAGTGAAGCATAGAGACCCAATGATGATGCCAGCAGATCTACAATAGCGGGTCTAATGAAAATATAAAGGTTTTTATTAACATGCTGATGAGCAAAGGGGGAAAGGAAGAACCAACAAAGGCAAAATATGACCAGACTAAATTTCAGCTTTACACAATTTAATAATTATACAATATATGCACTTACTAAAAATACACTATTCTTTCTCCTTAGTTAAAAGTTTCCTAGATATGTATTAGGGTACACAGTACTCTATATAAAATATTTTGGATTACTTGCTTTTTCATTTCTGGGACCACTTAACAGTTTTACACTGACTTTCTGAACAAGGTTAAACTGATTCTGTTATACCATTCTGTCATTGCAGTTGCTGTCTCGATCACCTGGGCTGATAAAATGATCCCATCGTGGTCCTGGATTATACCTGTCTCAGTGGCCTTCTCCGTATTCAGCTCTCTCAACGGTGGCATGTTTACGCTGGGGAGATTAAATTATGCTGGCAGCAAAGAAGGACATTTGCCGTCACTCATCTCCATGCTCCATGTCCGTTACTTGACTCCAGCTCCAGCGATGATTGTCTCCACACTAATGGGATGCATATTTGTCATACCTTCCGACCTCATCTCATTAACTAATTACTTCAGCTTTTGTTTGTGGCTCCTGGTTGGACTAACTTGTACTAGCCTGATTGTTCTTCGCTTCAGGGAGCCCAACCTGAAGCGTCCTTACAAGGTGAGACAAAAACCCAATTATGAATAATGGTAATGATGATAGTATCACTTTGGAAAAAGTACATTTATCTTTAAATCCTAACCGCTTCCCATCCCCAACCAGCAGCCCTTTAATTGGGTCTTAATGCCAGTAGGTGAGACGGACCTCCCCATCATGAGATTGCTGTGATTGTTCATCTTAAAGATGAAAGGAGATCCACAGATGATCACTGACATATACCAACATAAAGACTCCCGAAACACAAAATAGACTAAACATACTTACTGAAAGAAATAATGCTGCTGCACTTTGAATAAAAGCAAAAATGTCAAATACCCGTATATAGCAGCAGTCCTGATTGTGAACTCATGCACACAAAAGTAAAAAAGGTGCTCAATCCTTGATTGTGAACTCCGTATTAAAGTGACAGGTGCTCCTCTGTGCTCAGACTGGTGCCCCACATAGATTTGCACTCACGGTCACCGTCCGTTTTTGTTTTTATTTTTATGCTGATTACTTACTATCTGTGGAGGAGAGGAGAATTTTTGCTATTGATATAGTCCCTATGAAAGAACACCGGTTACCATTAGCAATGTCGCTTAATGCTTGTGAAGGAACATCGGTTACCATTACCACGTTGCACACTGGGATAGTCCCAAAAGCGCATATTACCATCCTAGAGATAGGTGGTCAGGGATTGATGGTGAGTGCAAATCCATGTAGGGCACCAGTCTGAGCACAGAGGAGCACCTGTCACTTTAATACGGAGTTCTCAATCAAGGATTGAGCACCTTTGCACTTTATTTCACATACTGGGACTGAGTACTATTGCCAGTATAAAATATGTTTATTGTTTATCACAAATCATTTACCTATTGTTACTAAGTTTATTGTTTGCACGGGCCAAGCGCAGTCTATATGTTATTTTTTCCAAACATTATTACTGTACATATCTTTTGGTATTTTTAATAATTTACATATATGTTTTTAACTGCATATTTTTTTATTTTTTTTTCCCAAAAAATATTTTTATTAGAAGAAGAAAGGCATATCAAAGCATATACAACTACGGATCACAGTCCGAACATAGACACAGCATTTAGCCTCCCGTTTTGCAGACGGGCTAAGGATTTAAACTGCAATACAGATCAAGATGGGGTATAACATTATATCAAGTGTATATTGCAAAACAGTAGATACAAAGAATATAATATATAAGTCGATATAGGGATATTGTATACTGACCTATGTATTAGCAAGCTCTTTTGTTAAGGGAGTGTTGAGTGTTGGGTAAGGATAGCATATAATGGTGTGTATGTTATGATTTGTGAGTCCATATCAGGAGCATGTGAGCTATGTGAAATTAGTCACACCTGTATGAGGGTAAATGCTCTATTTTGTTGGGGATAAATGAATAAGAAGAGCATATAAAAAGTGTGAGGTAAAGAGAAGTCAGAAAGGGGAATAGTTAGAGAAAGAAGTGTAGAGTGAGGTAGTGGGGGGTTAACTGCATATTTTGCTGTTTGATAAACATTGTCTTATTTATTTCTGTTTTTTTAAGATATACACATAAAAGAAATATATGCAAAAAAAGAGAGCAAAATATACATAAACTCATAAATTCATTACAAAAATAGAGTTTTTCATTTGACAAAAGTATCAATCCTGCATTAAAATATATAAGAACATACACATTATACTCTTAATGCCATAAAATCAAACATATACAATATGATCTCATACACACCCTGCACAATCTCATGAAGATCTTAACAATACACAAACTTGTTTAGAACACTACACATCAACACATTTCACAGACATTGTCCACTTCTTCAGGAGTACAATGTCTCTGCAAAAATGAAAGTCAAATCCACACTCTTCTACATCAAGGTCTGTACTTGTAGGCTAGTTTAAAAGATCAAGGTTTAAAATACATTGAAGCAATATAAAATTACCAAAACAAACTATTATATATAAATAATTATCAAATAAAGAAATACCAACATTACAGTACAGACCATATTACCATATGAATCTCCACTGTTATACATTTGCCTTATATCGCAAATGGGCAGACTGTGCACTCATGGCAGAAAAACTGAAAGGAAGCAGTAATAAGCCATAAAACACCACTAGATACCCCATGCCACCTGAGTAAAAGGCCTATGTAATATATAAAGTAGATCCAAAAATGGTGTACACACTGTCCACCACCATCTACCCAACTGGACATGTGACAGGGGACTCCTATTATCCACCGCTCTGCTCCTCCTCCTTTCAGCCCTTGTCCACTCCTGGAATTACCTAACTTCTGATACTGGGCAGCATGCTGCCAAATGCAGCATAAACTCCAAATTCGAGTGCACAGCATGACATCACAATGCCACTTCTGGATTTTACCACAACCAAACCCCTGGCAGAAGCATTACGAACAACATGTGCTCCAGACTGAAGTCTAAAAGGTCATATCCCTACCAGACATGCCCCCACCAACTGGTTGTTCTGGCTGCATGGCAGGAATCCTCCTCCCTATAAGAGGGACAAGAAGCAGAAATCGCAGACATCTACATATAATAACATTATACAAACACTACACATTTAGTGACACATATCTAAATGTATATACAGCTATTTTTTTTTTTCATCGCAGGGAAATGACGGACCTTCTATACTATTATTTAAATGAATGCTGTAAAATTAATTATCCAAATTAAACACCTCTTTTTGCTAGCCAAGATATACACAATAAAAAATAAGTAATGAGAAAACACAAACTTCAATATTTCATGATTTTGTCAAACACTTGGACATGTATTTTTCACATTTTCACTTATATTTAGTTTAGTAATTTGCCAGTTAGAAACAAGTTATCAATGGATTTTGCTTTTAAAGTGGCACCCTGGAAATGCTCATAAAATGCTTTACTATAAATGTATATATTATGTATGTAGCTGCCTCACATTAATGAATTCAGCCCAGTGTCTCAGGTTTAAAGGATATGTTCACCTTTGGAAACATGTTCCTCCTGTTTTTAGGGTGGAACATGTAACATTTTCCCATAGCTGCAGCAATGTCACCCCCTCCCTCTGACAGATAATACGGGGAGAAGTCTCCACATACTATCTGTAAGATTTGAAAATAGCGTGTCCGTGCAGGGCTTGGTCCACGCGGCTGTCTCATTCATCCATGGACTTCTGTGAATAAATGAATGAAATGCAAGTCCCGACAGCCTTTGTGGCTGTTGGCTTGTAGTTCTACCATGGCACTGTAGAGTGCCGTGGTTGTTCATTCAAGCTTCCTGTCAGAATATCTGCTTGGCCGTACATCCCGTACAACAAGCAGATATTCTGACAGGTCTGTAGGAGACTTTCATGGCATCAGCGATCTATTGATTGCGGGTGCAATGCTTTCCAGGCTCTTTTGCAAAAAAATAATAAATGCACATTTTTTTACTTGCAAAAAAATGTGAATTTATTATTTTTGTACAAAAAGTGAACTTATCCTTTAAATGTAGCAATCGCCATGCAGAGGTTGCTTTAGGTGCAATAAACCGCACCAAGGATCTAGAGAAAATTGGGAAAGGAGTGAGAAATGTGATCTTATTGTAGTAATAAAATGAGGTTTAGCTAAGGGGGGGAACAGGGGGGTCCAAACCCCCGAAGAGATTCAGCGACGCAGTAGGTAGCTCTGATAGCTTCTTCAGTGTTAAACATTCCATATGATGCTTTCAGTGATTTCATGAGTGTTAAAGTGCTTTCATTCCATTAATGTGCCCAAAACCAGTGATGTGTCCAATCGATCATCTATTTCACCACGTGGTAAGATTAAATGACTTACCAGAAGCCTACTAATATAAGCATATCACATGATCCAACCCAAATTTTGGAAAGGCGCCCGTCACCAAGGTCTTCTCCAACCCTCTCCGTTAACAATGGGACATAGCAATATGTACAATCAAAAGAAAAAGATCACTACTATGGTGTAGTATATTTATTAAAAGTAGAAAAATTAAAATAAAATTGCACTCACATATCATGTTCCACTGACGGCACTATCACAAAGGCATGGGATAGATACAAGGCACTGTGCCCCACCGCTCACCCTCTGTGAGCTGGCGTGATTTCCAAAAGCTGGATCCAAACCAACAGAAGTGATGTATCACAGGGACCAGAAATTAAGACAACGGCTGGGTCTCAATGCATTTTCTGGAATCACATCATCAGGAAGCTCAGCCGCCATCTTTAAACATCCATATATACCCTCAACAACAAAGGAGATAATCAATGCAATGTAAATGCCAAATCATTCCAATCTCCAAAAGACACCATGCAAATATCCCTTGGATCATGATATATTAATTACATGCAATTACTTTCAAATACAAATCTTAAAATATGTTCATTAGTATATCACAACATATTTCTAAACCTTCATGTGAAAATCAACCAACTCTTGTAATGTTTTTGAATTTACCATGTGCAACCAATTATTCTAATTCCACCCATACATACCATACCATTAAAATAAGTCAACACAACAAAAAAATCCTAAATGCCATCTTGTGGTCAAATAATGTGTTACACCTATATTGTATTACCCCTAAATAAAAAATTACCAGATGATAAAAAGTTCTCCACTTTTTTATTTCCATTTCTATTTTGGGTGATCTTTCAAGAAATACACCTACCACATTTGTAAAACCCTACTTTATCCAAAAAAAGTGTCAATTCTCTTAGGAAGAGCCTGTGAGGCTGCTTGTACATTTACACACTACAGTGCAAGTCACCCCATTGCCCCAATTTAGTGCCCCATGTGTCCCTGATCACTGCCCCACAATGCCCCTAATAAATAATGCAGCCAACCCCTGTCACCTGTCCTAGTGCACACAAAACACCCCCATACATCATACCAATGTCTTGATCACTGCCATACCAGTGTCCTGATCACCGCCATACCCCATATCAGTGTTCTGATGACTGCCATATCCCACACCAGTGTTTTGTTCACCGCCATACCCTATACTAGCATACTAGCTACTACCATACCAGCGTCCTGATCACCGCCATACCCCATACCAGCACCCTGATCACCCCCATACCCATATCAGTATTCTGATCAGTGCCATACTCCACACCAGCATTTTGATCATGGCCATACCCAATACCAGGATCCTGATCACTACCATATCCCATACCAGCGTCCTGATCACTGCCATATGCCATACCAGCATCCTGATCACTGCCATATGCTATACCAGCGTCTGGCATTTTAGGTTCTCAAATATATATTCTATGGTTTGTAGACTCTATAGCTTTCACACAAACTAAATAATATAAACTGTTTTGGGTTATTTTTACCCCAAAAATATAGCAGAATACATTTTGGCCTACATTTATGAAGAACAATGGTCTATTTGCAAAATTGTATAACAAAAACTAAGTAAAAGAAATTTTTTTTCAACATTTTTGGTATTTTTTCATTTATAATGCAAAAAATAAAAAGCCCAGTGGTGATCAAATACCACCAAAAGAAATCTCTGTCTAAAAAAAAAGGATAACAATTTCATATGGGCACAGCTTTGCGTTGTAATTATCACTCAAAGTGTGATGATGCTGAAAGCTGAAAATTGGTCTGGACTGGAAGGGGATGAAAGTGTTCAGACTTGAAGTGGTTAATAAATATACTACACCATGGTAGCGATCTTTTTCTTTTGATTGTACATATTGCTATGTCCCATTGTTAACGGAGAGGGTTTGAGAAGGCCTTTCCCAAATTTGGGTTGGATCATGTGATATGCTTATATATGTAGGCTTCTGGTAAGTCATTTAATCTTACCACATGTGGTGAAATAGGCGATCGATTGGACACATCACTTGTTTTGGGCACATTAATGGAATGAAAGCACTTTAACACTGATGAAATCACTGAAAGCATCGTGTGGAACGTTTAACACTGAAGAAATGGAATTCAGACACAGGCAGCGGCAGAGTGAGGCTGTCCTTATCTCCTGCTTGGCTTCAGTCACGTGACACAGCAAAGGGGGACATCCCCTCACTCTGGAAAGCCTGATCTGATGAGTGGGTTTCATGGAGAGGGGAGAGATCTGTACTGGGGAGGAGGGGGATCAGTACTGGGAAGGGAATTTGTAGTGGGGCAGGAGATTTGTACTGGGGAAGAGAGGAACCTTATTGGGGGGTGATATGTACAGGGGGTTTTGACTAATCTGTACTGGGGGGATTTCAATTTGGGAAGGAAGTCATTTTTTGTCGTGCTTTGTCTACTAACCTGTGCATTACACACTCCTGACCAGCAGACAATGAAAGGAACACACAATCCAGAACAAACAGATCTCTGACCAAAATACACCAACCTTCAAACATGATCTGTCCCCAAATCTAATGTTCATTCAGTAAGGCTGGCCATGGACATCAGATAGTAGTAGGCCTTGCACAGCTCTGTCACAAAGCACAGCCCTGTCTGGAAAGGAAAGGGGAAATGTTTTTATGTTACAATTCCTCTTTTAATTACAGGTCCCCCCATCACTACCCTGTGGCTTTGAAAGGAAAAGATTGATGAGCCTATCTCTCTGTCACTCTGCTCTCTCCTGCTGTCACCATGTTCCTTGCACTGCAGCACACCTATTTTGCTTCTTTGGATTCTTCTCCCTCTTCCTCTCTGGGCTCTCTGCTGTACAGGGACTGAAAGAGTCTAATACTAAGACAAATCTTTTGTAATTGGAGTTTATAATTAACTGTTAACCTTCAGTAAATAATTATTAGTTCCAAGCAGGATCCTTAAAGTTGAACTCCAGGATAAGCAAATACAGTCTAAATACAAGAGTCATGTGTATTCTTACTTGATTCTTGGTGTGCTTTGTAGTGGTGCACCGAAATGAAAATTCTGGTGCCGAAACCGAAAACAAAAATTCAAAATGCACTTGGCCGAAAACCGAAATGCGCAGTTTTTAAAAAGGAATATATATTTTTTTGGAAAAAAATACACTTTGATTAAAAAAAAAATATATACCCCAATTTTATGGTGAGTAAATAGATACCCAACATGTCACACTTTAAAATTGCGCACACTTGTGGAATGGCGTGAAACTGAGGTACTTAAAAATCACCATGGGTGATGCTATAAAAATTTCTACAGGTGAGCAGTGTAACGTTACAGAGGAAGTCTAGTGTAAGAAATATTGCTCTAGCTATTAAGGAAGATATTTGAATAAAAGTTTTCGGGCCCAGAGTTCTGTTTATGTGAATTTGGAAAATGTGAGTGAGAGATGGTTATGGAAAATAGGGTGAAGATTTTATTTTGTTTCCTCCTGTGTTTAACCACTTCCCCATCGCCGTATAGCAGATATACTGCTACACGGCAGCACGGGTGCGCAAAATCACGTATATACGCGATTTTGCATTACCGGGTAGGGGGCACGCACGCATCGCCATTCGTGGCCAGTGATTACCAACTGTCACCGATTGGCAGCACAGCCATCCCAATCAGTGTGCTTACAATGAAGCACACACCCCACCCCCTAGTAAAACACTCCCTGCACATAGTTAACCCTTTGATCGCCCCTCACATTAACCCCTTCCTGCCCAGTGCCATTAGTACAGTGTGAGTGCAGTTTTTTAGCACTGATCATTGTATTGGTGTCACTGTGGATGTCAGTGACACCAAGTTAGGCTGTAACGCCAAAAAATGGACTGGTCAGGAAGGGGGGTAAATCCCTGGTTATCCGCTTGCTGCCTGCCTGCCTGCAATGTACTGCAGACAGGCGGCAGCTACAGGCAAAGCGACGTACAGGTACATCGCTCTGGCTGTACTAACACAAGGGGGCACTGCGTGTACTAACACAGGGGGGGGGCGCTCCCCACTCGCAATGAAGATCCCAGTGAACGGGTCTCGGTGATCATGTGATCGCTATGCTATCACATGATCACAATGTTAGCAAAAGCTGTTATGAATCAATCTGATTCATAACAGCTCTGATTCTTTTCCTGGTGAGCTGTGATTGGCCCACAGCTCTCACATGATACATGGGGCCAATCACAGCACCCTGCACCATGTGACCAGCTCTAGCCAATCACAGATCACCATTATATTGAACTGTCATGAACTTAACTCAGTTCAAAGCAAGCTCTGCACTGCAGAGCAATAATCTTTATTTGCTCTCACAAAGTAAAGTGGAAAAAAAATCCCTGATCACCCCCCACCAGAGTAGTACAATGTTACTATGGTAACATTGCACTACTCTGATAAACTTTTTTTTTTATAATTAAAAAATGGAAAAATAAAATAAAAAATACTGTATTGAGAATTTTTAAGGGTTTTTTTTTAACCACTAGTTGACCACCTTCCTGGTGTAGGCGAGCAGTGGCTCTGAGCAGAGCGACGTAACCTTACATCGCTTTCTATTTTAGATTGTGAACACACCTGTGCCCCCCTGTCCAGGGAAAGAAGAGAGAACACTGCACTGTAAAAGCACTACATTTTACACACACACATTAGAATAGCACATTTAATCCTTTGATTGCCCCTATTAACCCAGCCAGTGCCAATAGTACAGTGTCAGTATATAAATTTTTTCACTTATTGTATTACTACCACTAGCGACATCAGATAACATCAAAGTCTGTAAGCTGCCCTCCCAGCCAGGGTCCGCTAGCGTTAGATTGCCAGCACACTATCGCACTCACACTATAGGTCGCTGATCACCGCCATTACTAGTATAGTATTTGTATGGGTCAATATGTTGATCACAGAACTATACTAGTGCTTCCTATGTATATGTCCCCAAAAATGCAGTATTAGCATGATCGGCCCTGTTCCAGCACTAGTGTTTAGCCGCTCCGCTGTTTTATATGGAAGATTTGTATCAATTGATTGTGGACCAAGGCAATTTATAAACACAAAAATACATCACCACCCACCCAAATTCAGCTCTTGCCAGACAATTCGCATGGAAACCTATCGCGGTTTCTGAATTTAAAACTTTTTTGTGCCTAACCTTCAACATGGGCGTTACAAAAAAGAATGAATTGCCGTCGTATTGGCCCACAGACCTGATTCATCATATGTCCATGTTCTCTGTCATTACACATATAACCAACAAGGACCAGCAACATACTGGTACATTTCTGGACTTTGAGTGGTTATACCGGGATGATGCCTGCAGCTAAAGGCATCATCCTGGTATATTTTTTTTCAGCTGGTGGTTGGCTTTCATGTAAAAGCAGTCCGATTGGCTAATTAGCTTCAGGATCGTTTTTAAAATTAGCAGGATGGGACATGTAAAAATAAAAAAAAAATCAAAATTAAAAAAAATAAATCACTCACCCCCTTCCCGTACTCAAGCACAAATGCAAACAGAAGCATTGGTCCCCATGTCGGTATGTAAATAGAGATTGCACCATGCATGTGCGGTATCACTGCAAACATCAGGGCAGTTATTCAAGCACTAGATCTGTGTAAATATAAAGTGGTGACCTGTAAAGGCTTTTAAAGTGTCACCTATCAATATTAAACATTTGCGTAGTTTGTAGCCATTGCACAGGCATGTGCAATTTTATGTCATGTTTCATGTTTGGTATCTATTTATTCGACGTAACATCAGTTTTATATTTTATCAAACAATTGGGCAATATATTGTTTTAGTGCATTTAGATTAAAAAAGTGTATTGTTTCCAAAAAAATCGCTGCGCAAATACCATGTAACATAAAAAATTGCAACACCCACCATTGTATTCTGTAGAGCCATTGCTTTAAACATATGTATAATGTTTGGGGGTTCAAAGTAATTTTCTTGCAAAAAAAATGTTTTTTCATGTAAACAAAAAGTTCAGAAAAGGCTTGTTCTTCAGGTGGTTAGAAGAGTGGGTGATGTGTGGCATAAGCTTCTAATGTTGGCCCTGAAATGCCAGGATAGTAGAAGCAGGCCCCCAAATGACCCCTTTTTAAAAAGTAGACAAGATATTTGCTAAGAGGCATTGTGAGTATTTTGCAGATCTCATTTGTTGCAACAAGTTTTTGGAAAATGAAGAAAGAAAACAAAAATGTATTGCTTCTTTTTTTCTTTTTCAAAACCCTGTAACAAAAATTATATCTGCAAAATACTCACCATGCCTCTTATCAAATTTCTTGGATTGTCTACTTTCCAAAAAGAGGTCATTTGTGTGTGTGTGTGGGGGGGGTTTGTACTATCCTGGCATTTTAGGGTCTCCGAAACTGTGATAGGTAGTGAGGAAGTGATATGAGGAAATATGCCCTTTGAAAGACTGAAAGTGGTCATTGGATTTGGATAGGCTGCCAAAAAGTCTCTCACATGTGGAATTCCCATACTTGCGAGAAGTAACAGAATGTGTTTTGGGGTGTTATTCTACATATACCCATGGCATATGTGAGCAATATGTCATTTAAGTTACAAATTTGTGTAAAACAAAAAATGTCATTTTTCAAAAATTTGTGTCAAAAAACTAAAATCTTCCATGGACTCGGCATGCCTCCTAGCAAATTCCTTGAGGTGTCTACTTTCCAAAAAGTTGTAATTTGGGGGGTCTTTGTACTGCCCTGGCATGATAGGCAGTCAGAAAGTAAAATTACAATATATATACCATAGTTTGTAGACGCAATAACTTTAACACAAACCAATTAATATACACTATTGGGATTTTTTTATACCAAAGAAATGTAGCAGAATACATTTTGGCCTAAATATATGACTAAATTTGAGTTTATTGGATATTTTTTGTAATCAAAAGTAGAAAATCTTTTCTTTTCAAAATGTTCATTTTTTTTTCATTCATATCACAAAAAAATAAAAAACCCAGTGGTGATCAAATACCACCAAAGTAAAGTTCTATTTGTGTGAAAAAAAGGCATATATTTTGTTTTGGTACAGCATTTCATGACCATGCAATTACCAGTTGAAATAGCGCAATACTGAATAGCAAAAATTGTCCTGGTCAGGAAGGGGGGTAAATCTTCTGGAGGGCAAGCGGTTATGCTAAGCGGTGATTGATAACAAGGACCAGACACTTACAAATAACAATTAAGTCATATTTTGCTCTGTCTACAACATAAGGCCAGAAACGAAGAGCTACATAAAAATAACAGATACAAAACAAACTATCTGGAGCAGAAATGGTTGCAGGGGCTGTTTATGATGTGACTTTTATTATATAAAGACTTTGATGACTCCAAATAGAGGATATACTTATATAATAATCAATATTTTTGTGTTGTTTTCAGGTCTTCCTTCCTTTTGCCTTTATTGTTGTTGGAATGTCGGCATTTCTGGTCCTAGTTCCCATTGTACAGAATCCAAAAGTGCAGTATTTTTATGTTTTGCTGTTTATGTTCAGCAGCATCATCATCTACATTCCCTTTGTCCATTTCAAACTGAAAATCCCATACTTCGATAAAGTCACTTACTATCTACAGTTACTGCTTGAAGTTTACCCGACTGATATATTTGAAGATTCCAAAATGGAATAATAATGTTGCTGTTTCAATTTACAGGAAAAATTGCCTCTGTTGAGAACTGATGTGAATAAATAAAGATTTTTCAAATTCCTAGAGTACTAAAGAGCTGGGTCATCATGACATATCTATATTCAGTAGGCGGATAAACATGCTCTACACTGCTTGATGAGGGTCAGAAGGAATATCACCCCAACAAGGAAACAGTAATTAGGGACACTTACCACTAATAACACCCTAGAGATAAACTTTATTTACCTTTCTGTCTTATTTGCCTCCACAGGGCCTCATGAAAAAAAATTAATCCTTTTGTACCTCTTGCATGGCCAGAGAAGGAATGGAGAGGACAGGGAGTGAGGAACCACACACGAGGTAGGGGAGGCTCAAATCTGAAGATAGTGTGAGTGGACGTTTTCCCTGAGGCCCCATTCACATTATCGCTTAATGTGAACAAACATTCACGCTATGTGATTTTGACATCATTGATGTTAAACTGGCAGAAGTGATTGTTGAGACTGGGCAGCTCCTCTCTAGACTGCAAGACTATTGCCACAATGGGAAAAGGTCTCTTCAAAAGAATAAATTGATTATGGTGGTGACACAGCTATGGTTTGGCCTGTGGAATGCCTGTCCTGCTATCAGCTCTGATGATAATCCTGTGTTGAGTCCGGTCAAGCAATAGCGGCTACAGGAACTAGGCCACAACTTGTAATAACTGTGTACAATGCCCACAGCTGTGTGCAGGAAAATAAAGATGGAGCATGTTTCAGTGTTCTCTTTCCATGGTAATGCTTGAGACTCTCTCACCCAAGGGATGGCATCTGGCGAATTCTGGCAGTATTTCTCGATCCTCCAATGGAGCCTCCATGCACTCACCGGTCCCGCCTCATTTGCTGACAGATTAGCTCTCTAGAAAATGCTGTAAGGTCAGCGATTGGCAGAGTTAGCTTGCCTCTTTTTTCTTTCCTCCCGCGGCCTGGTCTCGTCTTCCGGCAGTCAGCACACTTCTCTCTTTAGATCTCTCCCTTCTCACTCTCCCTTTCGTCTCCCTGGCTTACTGCTACAAAACAGGTCATGTACTCGGATTATGAAAAAAAATATGAATATATATCAACTTTTAATTTTTACATATAAACCGTTAAAAACAGGAGAAACTGTAATGACCTCTTAACAGGTTGTTGCTCTATCCCTTGTAAAGGTAACTTTTATTAATTTAGCCAGAGGCATAGCCAGACATTGTGATTGTCCAGTTATTTTAAAGAGCATTTGTAAAATCAATAACTATTGATTTGTAAAATCAATAACTATGCACTACAGGAAATTAAAATAAATAGCCCATAGACCTCCGCCTAGAGTTACTGCATTCTTAGGGGTACCCAAATAAATGATGTAAAGCTGGTTTCTTGTATATTCTCATAAATCTTCATACTATACTGACAGATGATTGGTTTATCTTGGGGATGCAATTCTCAATGACAAAATAAGAAACTTTAGTAGGTCTAGAATCCTTGGATTTAACATTGGCACAGCACAGGGCCATTCAGCAATGCCCAGACAGAGGTAAGGGGTTCTGCATCCTCCTAGAGCAGAATGAAAAGTCCTCCTACAAGCTTTAACGTGCTCTGCTGAACACTGATAAAAGTCACAAGACTGCTCTGACTGCTGATGAGAAATGGTATTTAGCAGTTTACATTTACTAAAATAATTGCACTTCCATGCTCTGTGTACTGTGGGAGACCAGATATAGTGAATGCAGGGTCCTGGGTTTAGTAACACTTTAACAGTGCAGCACTTCATCGTGTGAACTGATACAACCAAGTGAATGATAAATTACACATAAAATATAAATTACTATTTATTCATACACAACTAAATGCAAAAACAATCCAATATATTCTGATATCAAAGCCCATCAGAGTAAGCATCAGCATCAAAGAATACCACCTGGATCCTGCCTGGCTTACACGTTTTGTGGGTAGCACCCCCTTCCTCAGGGTGCTCTATTCAAAATGCGTAAGTCAGCTAGGATCCAGGTGGTGTCCTTCCAAGCTGAGGAGCATGTGCAGTAGATTGAGCTGGTTTCTCTGATGGGTTTGATATCACAGTATTTGTGAATACAATTATGTTGAAGTATTAATCAATGTGATATTGGGATAATGAGCTGGGCTGGTGCACCCTCTCTTCTTTGTATTTTCTATAGTAAGCTATTGAGGCATCCCCAGTCATGAGAGGGCAGCAGAGCGCGGTGTATCCTCATCTTCCGCTAACATGCTGATACGCAGGAATAATTGGTGTTTAGCAATCACACTCCTGTGCAGGAGGTTTTGCTATGTTGTTGTCATAAAGTCCAATATATATATATTTTTATAGAGTGCAGTATGTGATGTGATGATCAATCCATGCCTTAAAGATGAATAAACATATACAGTAAACTGTGGAAAGTCCACCAATCCAAACACAAACCGTGCACCAATTTCTCACAGAGAGTCATATGAAGTGATATTAATTATGTCTTCTTCTTTGGCAAACAGCAACGTAATATGTCCTCCATCTCCACTTTTTTGCAGTAAATGGATGTTTGCCCTGAGATGCTGACCTCTTAATCAGAAGAGGCCAAATTCAGCCCACATGGGATAGCATTATCTGTCCTTAAATAGAGCCACTACAATAGAAGATAGACAGCAATCCCTTTCTAATGGTCAGAACACAACCTCCTCACTTTCTCCCTGATAGTTTATAAAAACTCACAAATAAACAGAAGAAATATCTGGTGCTCTCTATAAATATTCTGGGGGTCCAATAGCACCAGGTCAGATTCAGAGTGACCAGATTACATGGCAGTATGAACTCAGACAGATAGGAGTGTATTTACCACAAGGCAAACAAGGCATTTGCCTAGGGTGGCATTTTTCAGGGGGGGCAGCACTGCCCCTTGGAAGAAGGGACACACACGGCATGGGGGCCTGGTGGGTTCCGAGAGATGCTGTGGGTTTCATGACGTTGTATGCACAGCCCAATTCATGTTCCTGGGGATGTCCGGAGATGCGAAGGTGAATGTCTTTCTCTCTCTCTCACCATGGGGGATGGTGGCTGGTGTATGGAAGGCAGTGGTAGTGGAAGGCTCAGGTGGAATGCAGGGGTGTTCTTGGTCAATGTCTGGCTCTTTCTGCGGGGGGGGTGCAAATTTTTGTGTTGCCTAGGGCAGCACAAAACCTAAATACACCACTGCATGAGACAGATTCATATATTGATGGCTCTTCCACCTCCAGTTAGTAAGGGCATCTCAATAAGTTCAAAGTACCTGATAATGCTATCCAATGTGGGCTATTTTTGATCTCCTGTGATTTTAGGGGTCAACATCTGAGGATAAGCATCCATTTACTGCAAAAGGGTGAAGGTTAAATAAATTATACAGTATACCTAGAACAATTGATTTATGTACATGTTTTATGATGTCGGTGATGTGTGGTGCATATATTTATGGACCTAGCTGCTTCTGTGCAGTGGGGTTGATTTTAAAATTGGAGAGTGCAAAATCTGGAGCAGCTGTGCATGGCAACCAATCAGCTTCTAACTTCAGCTTGTTCAATTAAGCTTTGACAAAAAACTGGAAGCTGATTGGCACCAAATTTTGCACTCTTCAGTTTTAGTAAATCAAACCCATTCCCACTACCCTGCAGAGCACCAAGGAGTCTATATAACTGCTATGGGTGATACTCTATGGCTAAAAATCTGCTTCACTTTTGGATTAAAATCACCTTGTTAGCTGACTCATTCCAACTATGAGAAACCTACGTTGTGCTGTGCTGTGGAATATGGAGGACCATTGTATCTGTGACAAACCACAATAATGCTTTACTTCATGGTAACTAATAACTTTCACTATACTCACTATTTGTAGATATTAGTCATGATTATATCATGATGATATTTTACATATGGATAAAAATGACAGTCTGTAAGCATCAATGCATTCTTGCATATACATTTCCTTATTGTAGCCCATAATGTCTGTATTGCTGAATTAGCTGCACCCTTGATGTCACCTCTCAAAGCAAAAGACTGAAAAAAATTAGAAAATAATAAAGGAGAAGGTTATTTTTGCACACTATACCTGAAAATATTAAAGCAGCTAAAAGTATATTTATTCTTTAATGTGTGAACACATTTTCACACAGTTTGCAGGTGCTAGATGAAAAGTAGAAATAGACCTTTAGATTCAGGTGAAAAAAGCGCCTGCACACTGTATGTGAACACAGTTAAAAAATTCCAGTATGGATGTTCAAGCTGATTATACTTATAATATATTTTAGGTTTCAGGTGCATAGTTACAGTAGGTAGATTGTACCAATGTAACAGACAAAATCAATTATTTAATATTCTTTAAGGCCCCTTTCACATCTGGCTTTTTGGGATCTCATTCAAATGGATACTGCGCTAAGTGAACCCCTATACCTTTATGAGCACTATGAAGACTTTCACATCTCTGAAAAGCGATCAAAAAATGAAAATAAAAAAATATGATAGTTAAACTAAATACGTGCATACATATGCTCTATAAAGACCCTCACCCCTCTGATGGGTGATCAAGAATAAAGAAAGAATATACACAACTCTTGCATTTAGACAATAATTACTTATCCCAGACTTCAGCTTAGGCCCTGTTCAGATCTGGCATTTTGGGATCTCAGACAGAATTGCTGTAATTCTGCCAGCAATCTAAGAATCGCACTGCAATAGTGGCAAAACGCAACACGTCATTCATTTTTAATGGCACCTAAATGCAGTGTAGTTCTGCCACATTTGCATTGTAATAAATTGCATTGCAATTGTGGAAAACAACCTCACATGAAACTTGTCGCACCCAAAAGAGGCTCCTGCCCTTTTCTGGGTGACAAGCTTTGCGCAATGTAATTTGCTGCAATTGCAGTGAGACTTATTACATGACAATCGCAGCAGAACTGCACCGCGTTTTTGGTGAAATTAAAAATGAATTCTATCTGAACATACGTGGTGCATTTTGCCACTTGGCAGTGCGATTTGAGATCACAGGCAGAATTACAACGATTCTGCCTGAGATCCCAAAATGCCAGTTGTTAACGGGGCCTAAGCCAGTAATGACTGTCTAAATGCAAGAGTCGTGTGTATTTTTACTTTACTCAGTGTGCTTTGTGTATTTCTTTTCCAGATCTGTGCAGAAAGTGTAAACTTCAGCTCTGTGCAGTGGCCGTAAAAAAGACCGGTCACTGCTGCTCTCTCTCCTTGTGCGGGGTGACTGGTCTTGTCCCCACCCCTACCTGTTGTAGGTGGGGCCTGCTGTGTCCTTCCCACAGCTTTGCTCTCTGCACAGGCTATGTACAGCCCAGTGATGATGTAAGTCGATGCTACTGATGCTAAGGTAACTGTGTTTGCAAAGAAATTTTGTGCACACAAAGTGGATTTAAATTCTCTGTCTGAATATACTGCATTTGAGGTAAAGTGTTTTTGTACCTAGAGTTCAGATTTAACTAGCAGAAATTAAATTTAAAACAAGCTCTCTCACCAATCTGGTTTTAATATGAACTTATTTCATTCTCAAAGATCCTCAAAGATCACAACAAAGACTTTGAAGTCAAGTTTCAGCCCATTACAATTCAGGAACACCTGCTGTTTGTTTACATTAAAAGGACTGGAAGACTGCCAAGATCTGCAGTCATATTTAAAAAAAATAATTTCTTCATAATGCTTATAGATACAGAGGTGTTTATTAGTTCTTTTACTGCTTGTTTAGAATATACAAACACTTTAACATCCTTTTAAGCTGGAGGTCCCACAAGATCTACCTGTTTTTCAGGCGAATTTGAACAGAAGCTCAGTCTTTGCCTATGGGCAGATAGATGTACATGGACGTGCGCCCCTTTGCATCCAAATACTTCCGAGTCTTTCTAGGTCTGAAAAAAAGCAAAAAGGTTTGAATCTTTTTCCATTTTTTTGGACCTAAATGTGATGAATCAAAGGTAAAAAGATGTGACACACGTCTGCTTATATCCACCTGCCAATACACCTAACATTTTAAATGTGTTATTTTCAATAATTAAACATACTAAATAAAGAAGAAAAAAATAAAAACAAAAATATAAAAAGGAAAACCACAATTCTTGAATTTGAAATAAAGGCACACACAAAAAAGTTTCTTTAAAATATGGTGACCTAGAGTTGTTTTTTAACGATACAAATGTATATACATATATAAACACATACATGCAGTATAAATAATAAATAATTATGGTGATGTAAGCCTTCTGCAGTGTATTTGTTTGCATTATATATGGACAGTAAGTCCATCTCCAATCAGTTATAATTTGCATTTACATACCATGCACAAGAGATGTTGAAGCTGCATTGAATAATAAATCAACCTCAAACACAAGGAAAAAGACTTACAGCCATTCTTAGACTTAACGAAGCAGGATTTTCTGCTAGCAGTATACCTAATAAAGGCCATAGGGATCATATTTCTTCCTTGAATCGCCAAAATGTGTTTATTTGTCATCATTTCACCCACTGGGGCTCTTAAATCTATTTTAAGCAGCAACTGCTCTGTGTCTCCAGGCTAAAATCATGACTTATTGGTTCAGTCCATAGGCCCCA
This sequence comes from Staurois parvus, assembly GCF_062004578.1. NCBI lineage: Eukaryota > Metazoa > Chordata > Amphibia > Anura > Ranidae > Staurois > Staurois parvus. The sequence goes on along the minus strand of NW_028318026.1, from coordinate 6,881,558 downwards.
AGGAGGTAAAAGATGCTACAAAGCAGGCAGTCTAATAGAACATACAGTTTTCTAGCTGAATCTTAACATACTGCACCTCTATGTACACAAGAAGACTGTTACAACAAATCTGTGGTGGCAAGCATTTGACAGCCCGTAACGCTCTGGAAAAGTTTCTTTCCTGAATTATTAAAATATTTTACAGATTTTTTTTTAAGCTCATGCACTAAACTAATAATTATATATGTAGTAGAGATGGGCCTATTCACCAATCTCGGCATGATAGTCACAAACAGGCAAAGCATTTTTTCCTTTTTTCTTTCTAGAAGAAATACTCTATATTAACCCCCCCCTCCTTTCCTTGATTTGGGTGCAGAGAGAGACAGTGGGGCATATTTACTAAAACTGGAGAGTGCAAAATCTGATGCAACTGTGCATAGAACACAAAAAGACAACTGCCCTAGTCTAGAACTGGCCTTCACAGCATGGAACACATGGACGGGCGACGCATGTCAAACAACAAAAGAGAAAAGTTCCCAGCTCAACTTGCCAGCCAGCCTGCAAACAAACCGAATTAACCTAAAAGTATGCATTTAAAAACAGGGGTTTAGTTAGCACACATTTGCAAACACATGCGCAATCTATAGATCCTTGTCACGGCACCCTGATATTCTGTAGTCCTAACTCTACAAATTTTGAGAGGCCCCATAGTAGAGGCACATGTATTTAAGCCCTCATGCACACTTGACATTTTGATAACGCTGGTAACGTTAGCTGTGTAAAGTCATGTTAAAAACTTGAGTTTTTCAGCTTTTTTAACATTTGTGCATTAGGGTTTAGCGGTGTTTTGCCGCGATTAGCGGCATCTTCCCACGCTTTTCCACATTTGCGTTTTTTAGCCTTTTTTTCCAAAAGAAGGTTCAATAATGCTGGTTTGAGACATTTTGCCGCGTATTTCAGCGTTAGAGCGTTTTTACAGCTGAAAAACTCCTCTAGAAACCCACTAGTTTGGGGTTTTTTTTCCTGCCAAAAAACGTCACAGCCAAAAAACATTGATTACAAGCCCATGTGTGCATGAACACATAGGGTAACATGCTGAGGAGTTTATTGACTGTAGAAAATAATGTCAAATGCCTAAAACAGCAGCCGTAAAAACATCAAGTGTGCATAAGGGCTAATGGATAGACCAAGGGCATGGAAACCAATCAGCTTCCAGGTTTTATTGTCAAAGCTTCATTGAACAAGATGAAGTTAGAAGCTGATTGGCTACCATGCACAGCTGCACCAAATTTGGAGTGCGCCAGCTTTAGTAAATCTACCCCAGTATGCCCAGTCTCCATAAATTCAGTGAGAACTGGAGCAGAGTGCCTGATTACTCACCATTCTCAAATGCAAGCACAGGACCCTTTAATTCCATTTACCACAACTCCCTGGGTTCCTGGAAAAATCCAGGAGATGCAGCACACCAAAAACACACACAGCCCTCTTGCAGGAAAGTACAGCATTTATTATTTGTTTTCACAGTAGCCTGCAAGGCATTGCACCCGCGATCAGTGGGTCCTGCAAACTCTTCCCCCAGCTCTCTGCCTGTACCTCTATACGGCAGTGGCGGAACTACGAGGGTCTCAAAGGTTGCACTTGTGACTGGGCCCTGGAGTTCTAAAACTGTGGGGGGGCTCGCTGCCCACTGTCTGCTGCATGCCGCCTGCCGCTGCCCAAGGGTTTTTCTACCAATATGAGACAGGAGCTGGTACACTGAGCACTCACAGGCACACAATATCCACACATTGGACCGCCCCACCCATCCTTTCCACCCACCCATTAAGTTCAGTAGGGTAGGGGGATGCCCATGTCGTGAGGTGGAGACTGAAATAAAAAGCCAACTGGCCCGGACCGGGCCAGTAGAGTAAAGGAGGAGGAGATCTCCGCCGTGTGAGGAGACCCCATGTTAGAATAGGTGTCACTGGAGACACGTGAAGGAAGGATGCATGAGATACACTGAGACTCTGCAAGTGAATGACACTGAACCTATTACCCCATACCAGCACTGCCACTGACTGAGGGATTCCATATCAGCACTGCCACTGACTGATGCCTTCCCCCCATATCAGCACTGTCAATGAACCCAATTCCCCCACCGCCACTGCCACAGGGCAGCCCGGGACAGTGATAGCATGGCAGAGTTATGTTATTATTAACCCCACCCCATTCCCCTGAGCCCACCCTGCTCTCCTGTCCCTGAGCCATATACCATTCAGTGGGAGGGGGAAAAGGGACAAGTCATGGGGTAGGTGATTAGAGACTGGTAACCCTGCCACCCTGTCACTGAGCCAGATCCGCCTTACTGTCCCTGACCCTTACACTGGTCAGTGGGAGAGGGAAAGAAAACCTGTCATGGGGGAAGGGGATCCAAAGAAGGCTGAACTATAAGTCCCAGAAGAAGGGGGATGGGTAGAGGAGCTGATGAGGGTCAACAAAGTTTTAATTGCATCCAACCACCTACTATGACTAACCTCCAGCGGGGGGGGGGGCATATAAATATAAATAAGTATACACTCACCGGCCACTTTATTAGGTACACCGTTTCAGTTTCTTGGTAACGCAAATTGCTAATCAGCCAACCACATGGCAGCAACTCAATGCATTTAGGCATGTAGACATGGTGAAGACATGGCCAAACCGAGCATCAGAATGGGGAAGAAAGGGGACCTAAGTGACTTTGAGCATGGCATGGTTGTTGATGCCAGGTCGGCTGGTCTGAGTATTTTAAAAACTGCTGATATGCTGGGATTTTCACACACAACCATCTCTAGGGTTTACAGAGAATGGTCCAAAAAAGAGAAAATATCCAGTGAGCAGCAGTTGTGTGGACGAAAATGCCTTGTTAATGTCAAAGGTCAGAGGAGAATGGGCAGACTGCTTTCTGCAACATTCAGATGGTAAGGTCAGAATTTGGCATAAACAACATGAAAGCATGGATCCATCCTGCCTTGTATCAATGGTTGAGGCTGGTGGTGGTGTAATGGTGTGGGGGATATTTTCTTGGCACCAGCAAGGTGAACCCAATAAAGTGGCTAGTGAGTGTATATTATGACCCCCTAATATATGACTGACCCTGGGGGTACTAATACCCTATAATATGTATATGACCCCCCATATGGCAATAGAGTATTATATGTGACCAGGGGCGTAACTACAGGAATTGCAATTGTTACCCAGCGTCATGCTCTAGGGGGCCCATGCATAGCCCCTGTACACCTGGACAGGTGGGGCTGTGGGGGTGGCATATAGAGGAACAAATCCCCTCCATTTTCCTCCTGCAGCCACTGAAAGCCGGCTTCTCTTCCTCTCCCACCTGCAGGCATTCAACAGCTTCAGGAGGAAAATGGAGGGGATTTGTTCCTCTATATGCCACCCCAGCCATTCTCCTGTTCAGGTCCTGCTGCCCCTGGGCCTCAGGATCAGTTGAAAGGGCCCTGGCTGGGGGCAAGGGGGACCCTTCATGGTTTCTTGCACTGGGGCACTAAAGGCTTTAGTTACCCCTCTGCTATACGGGCTTTCAGTTGGAGAGATGAAGAAAGTGTCAATGGACTACAAATGAGCTAATTAGCGCAGTTGTATTCCATTGAGGAATTGTACTTCATTCATCCTGTATCTGAATGATGCAGCTGTGTCTATGCATGGAGAAACATTTACAGCTGCTGGGAGGGGAGGGGAGGGAAGTGGGGTGCACTTTGGGGGTGGGAGGGTTGTTGCAACATGTTACATGTTATATAACACGCGTGTAACATGCTAAATGTTGCTAAAAGTAATATTACCTTTAAATTAAAAAAAAATATATATATTATATTGCTTACCAATCCATAAATGTGGTTGTTGCATTCATTTTCTTTTTTCTTAATTTACACCTGGTGATCAGACCAGTAGCAAACCTGTTTTAGTGTGTCTCTACTCTACTTCACTGGAGGAGCAATGAAGACATTTTTGGACAGTAGCATTGTCAATTTGGAGAGGGTAGTGTTAGATGCACTAGCAAATATATATGGACTTGACTAACAAATTAAAGACAAATTCCAGCTAACACTTTTTAAGCAGTTTTTATTTTAGGACAAAGGTTTTACATACACAAGTAAAAGCTGACCACTGTAAGTGCCCCTGTCAGTCTTTTAGGTGTCATGTGGGTGGTGCAGTGTGGTGGCAGTAAACTCACTGTGCCTGATTGCAATGAACAAAACTTGTATTGAAAGAAAGGACAAAGATACAAACAGCCCAGTCATGAAGCATCCAGATGAGAACACACAAAGCTCTCTGCGAACAGATTGGAGCAGATTCTGATGCACTGACAGCATTTGTCTCCGAGGGCGGAATGCGGCCTGGCCAGTCTGAGCCCAATGGGGAGGATTTCAAAGAAGGCTAGCGTATCCCTAGCCTGTCCCTTCTTGTCTGGAGCCTTTCCCTACCAATATTCACTATCCCTGCCAGACGGGTGCACTTTCCCTTTCCTACCTACTTGCAAGAATACACGCCAAGTCCTGGGAACAGGCACTAAAACTGATCTGCTGACCCAAGATGGCCACCACAGTCATCTGTGTGCAGTGCAGCCAACTGGAACACTGCCTCAGGGGACTGAGCAGACCATAGAGAATCTAGGTTTCTCTCAGCTTCCTCTCCAGCTGCAGTACTGCTCTGGTTGATCTCAGGTGTAAAATGTGAAATCTTGGGGATTTTTTTCCTCCGAGGTGACTGTGCCAGATCTCACACAGTATATATGCAAAATCTAAATGCTGACATCACTAGAAAACATGGAAGTTGAAGCCTGCCGCTGATGACATCTACTAAGGCTGCATTCACACTTGAGCGTTTTGTAGCTTGAAGTTCTAAGCTCCAAAAAAGCTCAAACTTAAAAAAAAACAATTGTTCTCTATGATGCCTGTTCACACCTGATCACATGAATAGGTACCATAGAGAACAATTGATTTTTCACGTTTGAGCGTTTTAGGAGCTTCAAGCTACAAAACACTCAAGTGTGAATGTAGCCTTAATGTTTCAACAGATCTACAGTCTGATATTTCATGATTATAATTAGAGATGAGCGAATCGAAGTAGGCGAAGTGGAATTCGTTTCGAATATTGGAAAATTTTTGATTCGCGCCGAATCCGAAAAATAGCCTACTTCGGACGCGCGAATCGAAATTTTTCCTAAAATGGCGGCGGACATGTGCGGCGACGGAGCGGGGATGTCTGGGAAGGCGCGCAGACAAGGCGCGCTGACCCATAATGCATTCCTTAATGACATGTGATCGCATTAGCCAATCAGCAGCCAGCCAGCCAGCACTGTGTAATGGTCGAGCTATAAATGGCGGCCATTTTAGAATTCTTCATTTGCCTCCAGTCATTCAAGAGAGGCAGACCGCTCTGTATTAGGGACAGAGTTAGGGCCACAGAAACGTTACTTGGGGACAGAGAAACGTTACTTAGGGACAGAGAAACATTACTCAGGGACACAGAATTGTTAGTGAGGGCCACAGAATCGTTACTTAGGGCCACAGAAACGCTAGTTAGGGCCACAGAATTGTTACTCAGGGACAGACAGAATTGTTACTGAGGGCCACAGAATTGTTACTTAGGGCCACAGAAACGTTACTCAGGGCCACAGAATTGTTACTGAGGGCCACAGAACCGTTACTTAGGTCCACAGAAACGTTAGTTAGGGCCACAGAATTGTTACTCAGGGACAGACACAGAATTGTTACTGAGGGCCACAGAATTGTTACTTAGGGCCACAGAAACGTTACTCAGGGACACAGAATTGTTACTGAGGGCCACAGAACCGTTACTTAGGGCCACAGAAACGTTACTCAGGGACACAGAATTGTTACTGAGGGCCACAGAACCGTTACTTAGGGCCACAGAATTGTTACTCAGGGACAGACACAGAATTGTTACTGAGGGCCACAGAATTGTTACTTAGGGCCACAGAAACGTTACTCAGGGACACAGAATTGTTACTGAGGGCCACAGAACCGTTACTTAGGGCCACAGAATTGTTACTCAGGGACAGACACAGAATTGTTACTGAGGGCCACAGAATTGTTACTTAGGGCCACAGAAACGTTACTCAGGGACACAGAATTGTTACTGAGGGCCACAGAACCGTTACTTAGGGCCACAGAATTGTTACTCAGGGACAGACACAGAATTGTTACTGAGGGCCACAGAATTGTTACTTAGGGCCACAGAAATGTTACTCAGGGACACAGAATTGTTACTGAGGGCCACAGAACCGTTACTTAGGGCCACAGAATTGTTACTCAGGGAGAGACACAGAATTGTTACTGAGGGACACAGAATTGTTACTGAGGGCCACAGAACTGTTACTTAGGGCCACAGAATTGTTACTCAGGGACACAGAATTGTTACTGAGGGCCACAGAACCGTTACTTAGGGCCACAGAATTGTTACTCAAGGACAGACACAGAATTGTTACTCAGGGACACAGAATTGTTACTGAGGGCCACAGAACCGCTACTTAGGGCCACAGAAACGTTACTCAGGGACACAGAATTGTTACTGAGGGCCACAGAACCGTTACTTAGGGCCACAGAATTGTTACTCAGGGACAGACACAGAATTGTTACTGAGGGCCACAGAATTGTTACTTAGGGCCACAGAAACGTTACTCAGGGACACAGAATTGTTACTGAGGGCCACAGAACCGTTCCTTAGGGCCACAGAATTGTTACTCAGGGACAGACACAGAATTGTTACTGAGGGCCACAGAATTGTTACTTAGGGCCACAGAAACGTTACTCAGGGACACAGAATTGTTACTGAGGGCCACAGAACCGTTACTTAGGGCCACAGAATTGTTACTCAGGGACAGACACAGAATTGTTACTGAGGGACACAGAATTGTTACTGAGGGCCACAGAACCGTTACTTAGGGCCACAGAATTGTTACTCAGGGACAGACACAGAATTGTTACTCAGGGACACAGAATTGTTACTGAGGGCCACAGAACCGTTACTTAGGGCCACAGAAACGTTACTCAGGGACACAGAATTGTTACTGAGGGCCACAGAACCGTTACTTAGGGCCACAGAATTGTTACTCAGGGACACAGAATTGTTACTGAGGGCCACAGAAGCGTTACTTAGGGCCACAGAATTGTTACTCAGGGACAGACACAGAATTGTTACTCAGGGACACAGAATTGTTACTGAGGGCCACAGAACCGTTACTTAGGGCCACAGAAACGTTACTCAGGGACACAGAATTGTTACTGAGGGCCACAGAACCGTTACTTAGGGCCACAGAATTGTTACTCAGGGACACAGAATTGTTACTGAGGGCCACAGAACCGTTACTTAGGGCCACAGAATTGTTACTCAGGGACAGACACAGAATTGTTACTCAGGGACACAGAATTGTTACTGAGGGCCACAGAACCGTTACTTAGGGCCACAGAATTGTTACTCAGGGACACAGAATTGTTACTGAGGGCCACAGAACCGTTACTTAGGGCCACAGAATTGTTACTCAGGGACAGACACAGAATTGTTACTCAGGGACACAGAATTGTTACTGAGGGCCACAGAACCGTTACTTAGGGCCACAGAAACTTTACTCAGGGACACAGAATTGTTACTGAGGGCCACAGAACCGTTACTTAGGGCCACAGAATTGTTACTCAGGGACAGACACAGAATTGTTACTCAGGGACACAGAATTGTTACTGAGGGCCACAGAACCGTTACTTAGGGCCACAGAATTGTTACTCAGGGACAGACACAGAATTGTTACTCAGGGACACAGAATTGTTACTGAGGGCCACAGAACCGTTACTTAGGGCCACAGAAACGTTACTCAGGGACACAGAATTGTTACTGAGGGCCACAGAACCGTTACTTAGGGCCACAGAATTGTTACTCAGGGACAGACACAGAATTGTTACTCAGGGACACAGAATTGTTACTCAGGGACACAGAATCGTTGAATTAAAGAGTATGTCAGACAACATGCAGAGGAGTGGCAGAGGAGGCAATGTTTTAGGAGCGAGCAGACGTGGCAGCAGAGGAAGGGGTCGAGGCAGCACTATTCGCAGCCAGAGGCCAGTGCTCCCGGTGTCATCCAGCGGTCGTGTCTCCACCGACAACCCTGCCGTCATCGATTGGTTGGCTCGGTCGTCTTCCTCTTCCCAGGTCACCTCTGACACCTACAGCCAACGGTCGGTGGGTACGTCAGACACAACCGTTAGTTGGCATGGCCCGGGACCAAGCCCACTGAAATCACGTGTCCTCTACCTGCCCCTGTCCTTTGGTGTTCCCTCACCAAGCGAAGTATCGCATGCTGTGGGCTCAGCCCCACTGTACAGTGAGGAAGAGCTAACAGAGGGCGGTCAGGAACGGGGGGAGACATCCGCCTTTTCAGCAGCCAGGCGAAGAAGTACTGGCGAGGAGAGTGGCTCGGTAGCCGGTCTAGAGACAGGTCTGTCTCCTGACCCACACGCAGCCGAGGGGGCTAGTAGTGAGGCGGAGACCCTACTTGATGATGAGGAGGTTGATCGCACTTGGCAGCCTCGTCGTCATCAGGCAATTTCTTCCGCATCATCAGGAGAAGAGGGTGGCAGCTTGGCAGCGAGCGAAACAGTCGGTGGGTTGCCCAGGAGGCAGCAGGGTCGCAGCAGTGTCAGTGGAGCCAAACGGCCACGGAGTAGAGCACCAGCTCCACTGCAGCCTACCACCACGGCCAGTAGTGGTGCCGGTGTGCACGGAGGAAGCAGCAGTCAGCCAGTGAGGAGTATCGGGGGCAAAGTTTCCTACTCGGCGGTGTGGCAATTTTTCGTCAAGCCGCCCGAGGAAGTAAACGTAGCCGTATGTCGACTATGTGGCCAGAAAGTCAAGCGTGGCCAGGGGGCCCATGTTGGGACTACAGCGTTGCGGCAGCATATGCAGCGTCGCCATTTGGTGGCCTAGGAAAACCGTGATAAAGATACGGCAGTTCTGCCCGCCCCAGCCCCCGCTCCATCACCCGCTCCGTTACTTGCTCCATCACCCGACGTCAATCGCCCTCCATCAGCCAGTCAAGGCTCCAACACCTCTGCTGAGGGGAGTTGTCGCTCGTTGGCATCTTCCGCTCGTTCAGATGCTCCTTCTCCTGCTACTCCTCTTCACGGATTCCGTCAGCAGTCTTTCTTGGAATCCGTTTCCAAGAGACAACAGTTTGCGAGCACGCACCCGACGGTGCAAAAGCTGAACGTCCTCCTGTCCAAGTTGCTGGTGCTGCAGTCCCTCCCTTTCCAAGTGGTGGACTCAGCACCTTTCCGAGAAATGATGGCTTGTGCCGCGCCGCGGTGGAGAGTGCCAAGCCGTCATTTCTTCGCCAAAAAGGCAGTGCCAGCCCTGCATTCACATGTAGAAGAGATGGTGGGCCAGACTTTGAGCATGTCGGTCTCTGCCAAAGTGCACGGCAGCGCCGACGTGTGGAGCTGTAACTACGGTCAGGGACAGTACATGTCATTTACGGCCCACTGGGTGAACGTGGTGCCGTCACAGCCGCACCAGCAACTTGGACAGGTCACGCCGCTTTTGCCTCCACGTTTGCACGTCCTTGGTCCACAAAAGATGTCCGCCTCTACCATCTCTTCTTCCGCCGTGTCCTCAGCCGCCACCCCCGTGCCAAGTCCCATTACCCGACCGGCATATCACATGTGCAGGGCGCAACGGTGTCACGCTGTGCTGCACCTGGTATGCCTTGGCGAACGTAGTCACACAGGGGAGGAACTTCTCAGTGTAATGAACAGAGAAATCGACAGATGGCTGTCTCCGCGCAAACTGAAAATCGGAACCATGTTGACCGACAACGGAAAGAACATGGTGTCTGCTCTGCGTCAAGGAAGGTTGTGCCATGCGCCATGCACGGCTCACGTGTTCAATCTGGTTGTCAAGCGGTTCCTAAAATCCACCATCCCACTGCAAGACATCCTTAAAATGTCACGTAAACTTTGCATGCATTTCAGCCATTCCTACACCGCAAAGCACACCCTCCTTGAGCTGCAGCGGCAGAACGGAATTGCACAGCATCGCCTGATCTGCGACGTTGCAACAAGGTGGAATTCAACCCTACACATGTTAGACCGCCTTTATGAACAGCGAAAGGCCATCACCGATTTCCTGATGTTACAAGCGGATAAAGGTACTCCCCTGTGTAACTTTGATGTCAGCCATTGGCAGCTCATGCGTGACACCTGCCGCTTGCTCAGGCCCTTTGAGGAGGCCACGCTATTCGTGAGTCGGCAGGACTATGGGATGAACGACGTCATTCCTCTGTTGCACGTCCTGGAACAAATGCTGTTAACAATGGCTGGTCAGGGTGCGGTAGACGTGGCGCACAGATCTCAACGCCACATGACCCCTGTGGGGGCAGGACAGGAAGAAGAGGAGGAGGTAGAGGAGGACATTTGTGCTCAGGAATTATTGAGTGAAATGGGTGGTTTTTCCACTCAGCGGACAGGAGTGGAGGAGCAGGAGCATGTGGTAGAGGAAGAGGAGGAGGAGACAGAGGACCCAGACGCACCGTAGCAGTATGCTGTGGAGATGGAGGCAGGGAGTCCCTCGCATTCCTTGGCACAAATGGCCCATAGCATGCTCGCTTGCTTGCGTAGCGACAGCCGAATAATAACCATCAGACAGAGGGATGACTTTTGGCTGTCCACCTTGTTGGACCCTCGCTACCGTTCAAAAATGGTGGCCTTTTTCACACCTGCTGAGAGGGAGGCCAAAATAACGTACTATAAAAACCACCTATGTAGTCAGTTGGTCTCTGCCTTTGTGCGTCAACGTCCATCCTCAGACACTGTGGGCCCTGTGCGCTCGCGTTCCGCTGCCATGGCAGCAGGGGAGGGGTGGGGTGGTAGGAGCAGTGGCAGCTCCACCAGCAGCGGCTGCCTCAGTCTGCAGTCGATGATGAGTAGTTTTCTTCACCAGCGCAGTTAAGTATCTACTAACCAGCCGCAGCAGCAGCAGCATCAGGTGTACCTGGAGCAGGAGCTCAAACAACAAGCTTGGGCCTACTTGGACAGCACCCTGCCAACCGAGGTAGACAATCCCCTTGACTACTGGGCAACGAAACTTGACCTTTGGCCCCAACTAGCTGAATTTGCCCTTGAAAGGCTGTCATGCCCGGCCAGTAGCGTGGCATCGGAGCGCGTGTTTAGTGCGGCAGGAGGTATTGTAACTCCGCGGAGGACACGACTGTCCACCCAAAGTGTGGAGAGACTCACGTTTGTGAAAATGAATCAGGCGTGGATTAGTCTGGATTTCAAACCACCAGTTCCTGACACAACTGACTAAATCCGCCATGAATCATGCCCCAAACATGTGCCACTTTCAGGTCTCCTCACACTGCTGGTGTGTTGAATTTTTTGACATAGGGTGCTGGCAGATTACGGGCCTCCCATAGCTGCTGCCAGGCCCCTAATCTGCCATGGGCCCCTATATACCGCCTCCTCATGCTGCTGCCAGGTCCAGAGTCTGTCATGGGTCCCTGTACGGCCTCCCATTGCTGCTGTCTCCATCGCCACACTCTGCCATGTGCCACTTTCAGGTCTCCTCACACACTGCTGGTGTGTTGAATTTTTTGACATAGGGTGCTGGCAGATTACGGGCCTCCCATAGCTGCTGCCAGGCCCCTAATCTGCCATGGGCCCCTATATACCGCCTCCTCATGCTGCTGCCAAGTCCAGAGTCTCTCATGGGTCCCTGTACGGCCTCCCATTGCTGCTGTCTCCATCGCCACACTCTGCCATGTGCCACTTTCAGGTCTCCTCACACACTGCTGGTGTGTTGAATTTTTTGACATAGGGTGCTGGCAGATTACGGGCCTCCAATAGCTGCTGCCAGGCCCCTAATCTGCCATGGGCCCCTATATACCGCCTCCTCATGCTGCTGCCAAGTATAGAGTCTCTCATGGGTCCCTGTACGGCCTCCCATTGCTGCTGTCTCCATCGCCACACTCTGCCATGTGCCACTTTCAGGTCTCCTCACACACTGCTGGTGTGTTGAATTTTTTGACATAGGGTGCTGGCAGATTACGGGCCTCCCATAGCTGCTGCCAGGCCCCTAATCTGCCATGGGCCCCTATATACCGCCTCCTCATGCTGCTGCCAGGTCCAGAGTCTCTCATGGGTCCCTGTACGGCCTCCCATTGCTGCTGTCTCCATCGCCACACTCTGCCATGTGCCACTTTCAGGTCTCCTCACACACTGCTGGTGTGTTGAATTTTTTGACATAGGGTGCTGGCAGATTACGGGCCTCCCATAGCTGCTGCCAGGCCCTTAATCTGCCATGGGCCCCTATATACCGCCTCCTCATGCTGCTGCCAGGTCCAGAGTCTCTCATGGGTCCCTGTACGGCCTTCCATTGCTGCTGTCTCCATCGCCACACTCTGCCATGTGCCACTTTCAGGTCTCCTCACACTGCTGGTGTGTTGAATTTTTTGACATAGGGTGCTGGCAGATTACGGGCCTCCCATAGCTGCTGCCAGGCCCCTAATCTGCCATGGGCCCCTATATACCGCCTCCTCATGCTGCTGCCAGGTCCAGAGTCTCTCATGGGTCCCTGTACGGCCTCCCATTGCTGCTGTCTCCATCGCCACACTCTGCCATGTGCCACTTTCAGGTCTCCTCACACTGCTGGTGTGTTGAATTTTTTGACATAGGGTGCTGGCAGATTACGGGCCTCCCATAGCTGCTGCCAGGCCCCTAATCTGCCATGGGCCCCTATATACCGCCTCCTCATGCTGCTGCCAGGTCCAGAGTCTCTCATGGGTCCCTGTACGGCCTCCCATTGCTGCTGTCTCCATCGCCACACTCTGCCATGTGCCACTTTCAGGTCTCCTCACACACTGCTGGTGTGTTGAATTTTTTGACATAGGGTGCTGGCAGATTACAGGCCTCCCATAGCTGCTGCTAGGCCCCTAATCTGCCATGGGCCCCTATATACCGCCTCCTCATGCTGCTGCCAAGTCCAGAGTCTCTCATGGGTCCCTGTACGGCCTCCCATTGCTGCTGTCTCCATCGCCACACTCTGTCATGTGCCACTTTCAGGTCTCCTCACACACTGCTGGTGTGTTGAATTTTTTGACATAGGGTGCTGGCAGATTACGGGCCTCCAATAGCTGCTGCCAGGCCCCTAATCTGCCATGGGCCCCTATATACCGCCTCCTCATGCTGCTGCCAAGTCCAGAGTCTCTCATGGGTCCCTGTACGGCCTCCCATTGCTGCTGTCTCCATCGCCACACTCTGCCATGTGCCACTTTCAGGTCTCCTCACACACTGCTGGTGTGTTGAATTTTTTGACATAGGGTGCTGGCAGATTACGGGCCTCCCATAGCTGCTGCCAGGCCCCTAATCTGCCATGGGCCCCTATATACCGCCTCCTCATGCTGCTGCCAGGTCCAGAGTCTCTCATGGGTCCCTGTACGGCCTCCCATTGCTGCTGTCTCCATCGCCACACTCTGCCATGTGCCACTTTCAGGTCTCCTCACACACTGCTGGTGTGTTGAATTTTTTGACATAGGGTGCTGGCAGATTACGGGCCTCCCATAGCTGCTGCCAGGCCCCTAATCTGCCATGGGCCCCTATATACCGCCTCCTCATGCTGCTGCCAGGTCCAGAGTCTCTCATGGGTCCCTGTACGGCCTCCCATTGCTGCTGTCTCCATCGCCACACTCTGCCATGTGCCACTTTCAGGTCTCCTCACACACTGCTGGTGTGTTGAATTTTTTGACATAGGGTGCTGGCAGATTACGGGCCTCCCATAGCTGCTGCCAGGCCCCTAATCTGCCATGGGCCCCTATATACCGCCTCCTCATGCTGCTGCCAGGTCCAGAGTCTCTCATGGGTCCCTGTACGGCCTTCCATTGCTGCTGTCTCCATCGCCACACTCTGCCATGTGCCACTTTCAGGTCTCCTCACACTGCTGGTGTGTTGAATTTTTTGACATAGGGTGCTGGCAGATTACGGGCCTCCCATAGCTGCTGCCAGGCCCCTAATCTGCCATGGGCCCCTATATACCGCCTCCTCATGCTGCTGCCAGGTCCAGAGTCTCTCATGGGTCCCTGTACGGCCTCCCATTGCTGCTGTCTCCATCGCCACACTCTGCCATGTGCCACTTTCAGGTCTCCTCACACTGCTGGTGTGTTGAATTTTTTGACATAGGGTGCTGGCAGATTACGGGCCTCCCATAGCTGCTGCCAGGCCCCTAATCTGCCATGGGCCCCTATATACCACCTCCTCATGCTGCTGCCAGGTCCAGAGTCTCTCATGGGTCCCTGTACGGCCTCCCATTGCTGCTGTCTCCATCGCCACACTCTGCCATGTGCCACTTTCAGGTCTCCTCACACACTGCTGGTGTGTTGAATTTTTTGACATAGGGTGCTGGCAGATTACGGGCCTCCCATAGCTGCTGCTAGGCCCCTAATCTGCCATGGGCCCCTATATACCGCCTCCTCATGCTGCTGCCAAGTCCAGAGTCTCTCATGGGTCCCTGTACGGCCTCCCATTGCTGCTGTCTCCATCGCCACACTCTGTCATGTGCCACTTTCAGGTCTCCTCACACACTGCTGGTGTGTTGAATTTTTTGACATAGGGTGCTGGCAGATTACGGGCCTCCAATAGCTGCTGCCAGGCCCCTAATCTGCCATGGGCCCCTATATACCGCCTCCTCATGCTGCTGCCAAGTCCAGAGTCTCTCATGGGTCCCTGTACGGCCTCCCATTGCTGCTGTCTCCATCGCCACACTCTGCCATGTGCCACTTTCAGGTCTCCTCACACACTGCTGGTGTGTTGAATTTTTTGACATAGGGTGCTGGCAGATTACGGGCCTCCCATAGCTGCTGCCAGGCCCCTAATCTGCCATGGGCCCCTATATACCGCCTCCTCATGCTGCTGCCAGGTCCAGAGTCTCTCATGGGTCCCTGTACGGCCTCCCATTGCTGCTGTCTCCATCGCCACACTCTGCCATGTGCCACTTTCAGGTCTCCTCACACACTGCTGGTGTGTTGAATTTTTTGACATAGGGTGCTGGCAGATTACGGGCCTCCCATAGCTGCTGCCAGGCCCCTAATCTGCCATGGGCCCCTATATACCGCCTCCTCATGCTGCTGCCAGGTCCAGAGTCTCTCATGGGTCCCTGTACGGCCTCCCATTGCTGCTGTCTCCATCGCCACACTCTGCCATGTGCCACTTTCAGGTCTCCTCACACTGCTGGTGTGTTGAATTTTTTGACATAGGGTGCTGGCAGATTACGGACCTCCTATAGCTGCTGCCAGGCCCCTAATCTTTCATGGGCCCCTATACCGCCTCCTCATGCTGCTGCCAGGTCCACAGTCTCTCATGCCATGTGCCACTTTCAGGTCTCCTCACACTGCTGGTGTGTTGAATTTTTTGACATAGGGTGCTGGCAGATTACGGGCCTCCCATAGCTGCTGCCAGGCCCCTAATCTGCCATGGGCCCCTATATACCGCCTCCTCATGCTGCTGCCAGGTCCAGAGTCTCTCATGGGTCCCTGTACGGCCTCCCATTGCTGCTGTCTCCATCGCCACACTCTGCCATGTGCCACTTTCAGGTCTCCTCACACTGCTGGTGTGTTGAATTTTTTGACATAGGGTGCTGGCAGATTACGGGCCTCCCATAGCTGCTGCCAGGCCCCTAATCTACCATGGGCCCCTATATACCGCCTCCTCATGCTGCTGCCAAGTCCAGAGTCTCTCATGGGTCCCTGTACGGCCTCCCATTGCTGCTGTCTCCATCGCCACACTCTGCCATGTGCCACTTTCAGGTCTCCTCACACACTGCTGGTGTGTTGAATTTTTTGACATAGGGTGCTGGCAGATTACGGGCCTCCCATAGCTGCTGCCAGGCCCCTAATCTGCCATGGGCCCCTATATACCGCCTCCTCATGCTGCTGCCAGGTCCACAGTCTCTCATGGGTCCCTGTACGGCCTCCCATTGCTGCTGTCTCCATCGCCACACTCTGCCATGTGCCACTTTCAGGTCTCCTCACACTGCTGGTGTGTTGAATTTTTTGACATAGGGTGCTGGCAGATTACGGGCCTCCCATAGCTGCTGCCAGGCCCCTAATCTGCCATGGGCCCCTATATACCGCCTCCTCATGCTGCTGCCAGGTCCAGAGTCTCTCATGGGTCCCTGTACGGCCTCCCATTGCTGCTGTCTCCATCGCCACACTCTGCCATGTGCCACTTTCAGGTCTCCTCACACTGCTGGTGTGTTGAATTTTTTGACATAGGGTGCTGGCAGATTACGGGCCTCCCATAGCTGCTGCCAGGCCCCTAATCTGCCATGGGCCCCTATACCGCCTCCTCATGCTGCTGCCAGGTCCACAGTGTCTCATGCCATGTGCCACTTTCAGGTCTCCTCACACTGCTGGTGTGTTGAATTTTTTGACATAGGGTGCTGGCAGATTACGGGCCTCCCATAGCTGCTGCCAGGCCCCTAATCTGCCATGGGCCCCTATATACCGCCTCCTCATGCTGCTGCCAGGTCCAGAGTCTCTCATGGGTCCCTGTACGGCCTCCCATTGCTGCTGTCTCCATCGCCACACTCTGCCATGTGCCACTTTCAGGTCTCCTCACACACTGCTGGTGTGTTGAATTTTTTGACATAGGGTGCTGGCAGATTACGGGCCTCCCATTGCTGCTGCCAGGCCCGTAATCTGCCATGGGCCCCCGTACCGACTCCTCATGCTGTGACGTTGCAACAAGGTGGAATTCAACCCTACATATGTTAGACCGCCTTTACGAACAGCAAAAGGCCATCACAGATTTCCTGATGTTAAAAGCGGATAAAGGTACTCCCTGTGTAACTTAGATGTCAGCCATTGGCAGCTCATGCGTGACACCTGCGCTTGCTCAGGCCCTTTGAGGAGGCCACGCTATTCGTGAGTCGGCAGGACTATGGGATGAACGACGTCATTCCTCTGTTGCACGTCCTGGAACAAATGCTGTTAATAATGGCTGGTCAGGCTGCGGTAGACGTGGCGCACAGATCTCAACGCCACATGTCCCCTGTGGGGGCAGGACAGGAAGAAGAGGAGGAGGTAGAGGAGGACATTGGTGCTCAGGAATTATTGAGTGAAATGGGTGGTTTTTCCACTCAGCGGACAGGAGTGGAGGAGCAGGAGCATCTGGTAGAGGAGGAGGAAGAGGAGACAGAGGACCCAGACGCACCGTGGCAGTATGCTGTGGAGATGGAGGCAGGGAGTCCCTCGCATTCCTTGGCACAAATGGCCCATAGCATGCTCGCTTGCTTGCGTACCGACAGCCGAATAATAACCATCAGACAGAGGGATGACTTTTGGCTGTCCACCTTGTTGGACCCTCGCTACCGTTCCAAAATGGTGGCCTTTTTCACACCTGCTGAGAGGGAGGCCAAAATAACGTACTATAAAAACCACCTATGTAGTCAGCTGGTCTCTGCCTGTCTGCGCCAACGTCCATCCTCAGACACTGTGGGCCCTGTGCGCTCGCGTTACGCTGCCATGGCAGCAGGGGAGGGGTGGGGTGGTAGGAGCAGTGGCAGCTCCACCAGCAGCAGCTGCCTCAGTCTGCAGTCGATGATGAGTAGCTTTCTTCACCAGCGCAGTGAGGAAACTAATAACCAGCCGCAGCAGCAGCAGCAGCAGCATCAGGTGGACCTGGAGCAGGACCTCACACAACAGGCTTAGGCCTACTTGGACAGCACCCTGCCAACCGAGGTAGACAATCCCCTTGAGTACTGGGCAACGAAACTTGACCGTTGGCCCCAACTAGCTGAATTTGCCCTTGAAAGGCTGTCATGCCCGGCCAGTAGCGTGGCATCGGAGCGTGTGTTTAGTGCGGCAGGAGGTATTGCAACTCCGCGGAGGACACGACTGTCCACCCAAAGTGTGGAGAGACTCACGTTTGTGAAAATGAATCAGGCGTGGATTAGTCTGGATTTCAAACCACCAGTTCCTGACACAACTGACTAAATCCGCCATGAATCATGCCCCAAACATGTGCCACTTTCAGGTCTCCTCACACTGCTGGTGTGTTCCATTTTTTGTCATAGGGTGCTGGCAGATTACAGGCCTCCCATAGCTGCTGCCAGGCCCCTAATCTGCCATGGGCCCCTATACCGCCTCCTCATGCTGCTGCCAAGTCCAGAGTCTCTCATGGGTCCCTGTACGGCCTCCCATTGCTGCTGTCTCCATCGCCACACTCTGCCATGTGCCACTTTCAGGTCTCCTCACACTGCTGGTGTGTTGAATTTTTTGACATAGGGTGCTGGCAGATTACGGGCCTCCCATAGCTGCTGCCAGGCCCCTAATCTGCCATGGGCCCCTATACCGCCTCCTCATGCTGCTGCCAAGTCCAGAGTCTGTCATGGGTCCCTGTACGGCCTCCCATTGCTGCTGTCTCCATCGCCACACTCTCCCATGTGCCACTTTCAGGTCTCCTCACACTGCTGGTGTGTTGAATTTTTTGACATAGGGTGCTGGCAGATTACGGGCCTCCCATAGCTGCTGCCAGGCCCCTAATCTGCCATGGGCCCCTATACCGCCTCCTCATGCTGCTGCCAAGTCCAGAGTCTGTCATGGGTCCCTGTACGGCCTCCCATTGCTGCTGTCTCCATCGCCACACTCTGCCATGTGCCACTTTCAGGTCTCCTCACACTGCTGGTGTGTTGAATTTTTTGACATAGGGTGCTGGCAGATTACGGGCCTCCTATAGCTGCTGCCAGGCCCCTAATCTGCCATGGGCCCCTATACCGCCTCCTCATGCTGCTGCCAGGTCCACAGTCTCTCAGGGGTCCCTGTACGGCCTCCCATTGCTGCTGTCTCCATCGCCACACTCTGCCATGTGCCACTTTCAGGTCTCCTCACACACTGCTGGTGTGTTCCATTTTTTGTTATAGGGTGCTGGCAGATTACGGGCCTCCCATTGCTGCTGCCAGGCCTGTAATCTGCCATGGGCCCCCGTACCGCCTGGTCACGCTGCTGCTGGGTCCACAGTGTGACATGGGTCACTGTACCGCCTCCCATTGCTCCCACTCTGCCATGTGCCACTTTTTAGGTCTCCTCACACTCCTGCTGGTTTCCATTTTGTCATAGATTGCTGGCAGATTACAGGCCTCCCATAGGTGCTGCCAGGCCCCAAATCTGCCATGGGCCCCCGTACCGCCTGGTCACGCTGCTGCTGGGTCCACAGTGTGACATGGGTCCCTGTACCGCCTCCCATTGCTCCCACTCTGCCATGTGCCACTTTGAGGTCTCCTCACACTCCTGCTGGTTTCCATTTTGTCATAGGTTGCTGTATGGCCTCCCATTGCTGCTGCCTCCACCGCCACACTGTGGCTCCAAACACTGGTTTTGGCCCCGTGACTGGCCAAATGAGTGAAGTGTGCGGTGATTCTAAGATCGACGGCACTCATCTGCATGTCATACTGACTGACAGTATTATTTCTCTTCCCCAGCAGACTCCAAGGGCATTTAAATTAAAGGTACAGTGTTCTGCACTAATATTAAGTCTCTCTGAAGCCTAGAAACACCCTTTTTTAAGTTAAATTCACAGCGAATATATTCGACTCGAATCGAATATTGTCCACGAATTCGCCAAATCAGTCGAATCGAATTTTTGAATACTTCGCTCATCTCTAATTATAATCTGATATTTGACAGAAAAGAAAGCATCGGTATAACACAGACAGTGTGGACATCTCATCATTCTGCTTATTCCTGTTTGCCTAAGGCAATTCCTCTTCAAGTGTCAATAAATCAGCTATGGTTGTGAAAAGACAACCATGCTATAGGAATGGAAAAAATTGGTAATTCTCAAAGATTTGAGAATCCTATTTTATGAATATTTGGTGCACAATGCCAGGTATTTAAAAGGGAGGTAAAGTAATTTTAGTATTTTTTAGATACAATATACATTAGAAAAAAACTTCTTAAAGGCCAACTGTAGTCTTATAAAAAAAAAGATCAATAAAGTCAAGTTGCATAAAAAAAAAACTGGTAAATAACTTTCTGTTGATTCTTCTTGCAAAGCTGCCCCTGCTCTAGCAGATAATTCCAATGCCTGTCTGCAGGCTGCAGGTAAGGACTGCTGTGCTGTGAATGAGAGCAGGGGACAGCAGTCTAACCATAAGCCCCGCTGAATCACCAATGCAATTCGGCAATCAACACGCAAAGCCTCCATATGTAGTGAGCAAATAGGGCTACTCCCATGTGTGTATATATTGTAATATAGGGAGCCCAGGATCACAAACCAGCAATTTTTAAAATTAAAAAGTCTTTATTGTTTCTTCAAAATTAGGGAAAAAATGCATTCTTCAGCAAATCAGATACAAACAGTCCAGTGTTTTGGTATATTGCAAACAATGTTATGGCTCACCACCAGTATACCAATCCCACACCTGGGTTAAGGTTCCCATCTGCTTCAGGGTACAGGAAAAGCCAAATCAGCTCATAAAACAGTCTCAGTTGCCAGACAGTCCACACTTTCTCCCAGCTGTGAACTGCTCCACTCAACCTCACAGACAGGTGCTAACACTTTCCTGCTCCTTTTCATGCCTTCCCTGCAGATGGGTTAATCCTTTCAGGACGAGAGTCCCTGTATCATGGTTGATGGCTCTTTCCCATCATAATTATGGGTCCCAAATGAGGACTTACCAATCCTGAGAGAACTGTAACTCAGTCCTCTTCTCTCCAACTGCAACCTAAACAGCAGGGAGAGAGCACCTACCCCAGGTATACTGCACAATATCTATATAGTTTTATATATATATATATATATATATATATATATATACAGTATATACAGGCGTACCTCGGTTTACGGACGCCTCAGTTAATGTAATTTTCGGTTTACGAATGAAAATCCATTGAAAATGGAAATTTTTTTTCGCAATACGAATGGATTAACTGGTTTTCAATGCATTTACAATTTTTTTTTAATCATGTCCTTGTACAGTACTATGCCTTTAACCACTTGCCTACCAGGCACTTATACCCCCTTATTTACCAGGCCAATTTTCAGCTTTCAGCGCTGCCGCACTTTGATTGACAATTGCGCGGTCATGCAACATTGTACCCATATGAAATTTTGATCATTTTTTTCTCACAAATAGAGCTTTCTTTTGGCGGTATTTAATCGCCACTGGGCGCTTTACTTTTTGCGCTATAAATTAAAAAATTGCAAAAAAATTTGAAAAAAAAAAAAAAAGTTTCTTTGTTTCTATTATAAAATTTTTCAAACAGGTAATTTTTCTCCTTCACTGATGTGCGTTGATGAGGCAGCACTGCTGGGCACTGATAGGCGGCACTGATGGGCAGCACTAAAGGGCACTGATAGGCAGTACTAATGAGGTGGCACGGATAGGCGGCACTGATAGGCAGCACTAATGAGGTGTCACGGATAGTTGGCACTAATATGCAGCACTGATAGGCGGCACTGATAGGTGACACTGATGATGGGTACTGATAGACGGCACTGACTGGCATCACTGCTGGGCACTGACTGGCAGCACTGACTGGCACAACCGCTGGGCACTGACTGGTGGCACTGACTGGCAGCACTGCTGGGCTGCACTGGTGGGTGGCACTGGTGGGCAGCACTGGTGGGTGGGCACAGGTGGGTGGCACTGGTGGGCACAGGTGGGTGGCACTGGTGGGCACAGGTGGGTGGGCACAGGTGGGTGGCACTGCTGGGCACAGGTAGGTGGCACTTCTGGGCACAGGTGTGTGACACTGCAGAGTGGCACAGGTGGGTGCACTGCTGGGCACAGGTGGGTGCACTGCTGGGCACAGGTGGGTGATCTGCTGGGCACAGGTGGGCGGAGCTAGTGGGCGCACTGCTGGGCACAGGTGGGCGGAACTTGTGGGTGGCACTGCTGGGCACCGATCATCAGGGTACTGATCATCAGTGCCCTGATGATTGGTGCCGATCCTCGCTCTGACAACTGCCGGTTCTCGGCAGTACTTTCCTCACGATCTGACAGCGTGAGGAAAGTGCAGCCGAGAACCGGCACTTGCATTTCCCTGTGATCAGCGTGTCATTGGACACCGCTGATCACGTGGTAAAAGGCCGGTATGATTGGCCTTTTACCACATCTCGTGATCAGCTGTGTCCGTAGGACACAGCGATCACGGAGATCGCCGAGTGCGTGCCCCCTGGGGCGCGCAGGAGAGCGCGTTCTGGGGGGACGTCATATGACGTCCACCCAGAACTGGCCGGCCGCAGTTTAGCCGTCATTCGGCTATCTGCGGTCAGCAGGTAGTTAAAGTGCACTTTATAAAGAGTTTTGAACAGATAAGACTTATTTTTACTTTTTTCTGACCTCCGGAACGGATTAATTGGTTTTCAATGCTTTGTCAAATTTTTTTTAATCATGTCCCTTTATGCCTTTAAAGTGCACTTTATAAAGAGTTTTGAACAGATAAAATTTTTTTTTACTTTTTTCTGACCTCCGGAATGGATTAATTGGTTTTCAATGAATTTACAAACTCATTTTTAATCATGTCCCTGTACAGTATTGATGCCTTTAAAGTGCACTTTATAAAGAGTTTTGAACAGATAAAATACTTTTTTTTTTTTAATTTTCTGACCTCCGGAATTGATTAATTGGTTTTCAATGCATTCCTATGGGAAACCGCATTTCAGTTTACGAATTTTTTGCAATACGAAAAGTCACGCAGAACTAATTAAATTCGTAAACTGAGGTGCGCCTGTATATATATATATATATATATATAATATATATATAGTTTTTTTTGCAGACATGTATATAACAGAGTAAATTTACATTATTCATTCACATTAGGTTCTGCCCTTCAAGAGCTCACGATCTAAGGTCCCTATCTCATATACACACACACATACTAAGGTTAGTTTAGAAAAGAGCCAATTAACCTATATGCACCTAGGAATGTAGCATTGGAGTATGAGCGGAAATAGCCAGAGGAAATTAACATGGAAAGAACATTCAAACTCCATTCAGATAGTGTCCCTGCTGGGATTTGAACCAAGGACCCCAGTGCTGCAAAGCAGAAGTGTTAACCACTAGCAACTTGTGCTAGCCACCATTATTATGGGTTGTACATAGAAACAGATTTTTAAAACATAACACACAATGATAACTTTATTTACATCAAGCTACTGTAATTGCTATTACACTTTTATCTTAAAAAACAAAAATATTTCATGGTAGGATACTTAAAGTGGACAGAAGCAAAAACTTTATCGTTTGCAGGTTGTTTTTGAACTGTTTGTATGTTGTAAATGGGGGGCTGTAAGGAAAGTAGACCTTTTATTTTCATGGAAGGCCATGTACTGTCTTTCATAGGACTTCTCTAAGCAAGGTTTCCAATCCACAGAAAAAATTGTTGACTTTTGTTAGATTTCTACCAACCAGATTCTCTGTTGCACAAGGTTATCTCTGTGGCATTGCACTGTAATTTTTACAGAGCAGAATTCTCTACATTGAATTGTAAAGAGGTGAAAAGCAATGTTTCATTCATAGTAAAAAAAAACAAAAAAAAACAAAAGCGGTCACAGAGACATTTTCCAACCAATAGGTTACATGAGAATATTAGCTCCTTTGAATGGTATTTATCCTGTGATCTAACTTTAAGGAATAATAAGCACAGTTCTCGATTACATCTGAGATGTATTTTCCTTTTTCTTCAATATTTTTATTTAGGAATATTGGTAGGCTACAGTTTATTACATACAGCAATGACGGTACACAAAATGAAGTATACTGTTTACATAATATCTCTACATTATCTGGTATATTCTGTGTTTAAGATTTACAATTTGAAAATGCATGTGCTTATACCTGAAAAACTATTTAACAGGAGGATATCAGAAAAAAAGTGAGGAAGGGAGACAAAGGTCAAGTTGGGTGCGAATGGGGGTAGGTAGGGTGTGGTGATGGTTCCTGGGGGTGCGATGTAGTGGTTAGATACTGATGAGGCTGGTATTAGTTATTCATTAATGATGTTGTCAGGGTTCTACAGGAGAGAAGTCAATGCCTGATGGGATATATCTATGCAGGGATGCCATACTTTTGTATATTTAGGGATCTTGTCTTGTAGAGTGAGTATTTTTCTTTTTAAATTAGATATTTTTCCTAAAGAAGGGTGTCCTAATTAATTGGAGAAGTACTTTTTTTTTTTTAAATTTGGTGAATTCACATGGATTGAATTATTTTCTCCATGTAAATTTACACATTTATAGGTAAAGTTGATTCAGAGAATATCCGATTACCTCTCGTAGGATCAGGAAGGAATTTTTTTCCCTGCAGGAGCAAATTGCATTGTGCTTTGCAGTTTTTTTTTTGCCTTCCTCTGGATCAACTGTGGGTATATGCTTATAACTTTTTTTTTTTTTTTTAATGGTTGAACTGGATGGGCTTTTGTCTTTTTTCAGCCAGACTATGTAACTATGTATACGAGTAAATGTTATACTGAGCAGTATTATACCTTTGTGGATGAAATCCAAAATCTAACATCATTACTTGAATAGATCTGAGAGATTAGCTAGATTTTACTAATATGTTTCAATGTCATATATTAAAGTGGGTTCACTAGCAGTGATGTTGGAATAGGGGCCAAAAAGACTACTATTGCAATCAGGCCTTATCTCCTGGGGCCCATAGGGCCTAACCATATCCAGAAGATTTTTCCACCATCATTACCATAGCATCTGGGTGGATAAACTGCATCTCTTTTTGGAAGTGTATACAAAGGTGGAAGGGGTTATGGGAGTTTTTATTATTATTATTATTATTATTATACAGTATTTATAAAGCGCCAATAGTTCGCTCAGCGCTGTACATTACAAAGGGGGACAGAACATGTGACAGAACAATACCAATACAATGCAAAACATGAGGGGATCGAGGGCCCTGCTCTTTCGAGCTTACAATCTAGGAGGGAGGGGGTGGTGGCACAGGAGGAGATAGCTGTGGGGGATGGAGTGGTAGGAAGAGTGGAGGAGGTCAGCAAGTTAGCAGGGGGTGGGATAGGCTTCCCTGAAGAGATGGGTTTTCAGGGTGCGCCTAAAGGAGAGGAGAGTAGGTGATAATCTGATGGGTTGGGGCAGGGAGTTCCAGAGGATGGGTGACACCCTGGAGAAGTCCTGGAGGCGGGCATGGGAGGAGGAGACCAGGGAACTAGAGAGAAGGAGGTCTTGTGAGGAGCGGAGTGTGCGTGCTGGGCGGTACTTGGATATTAGGTCAGTGATGTAGTTCGGGGCAGTATGGTGGACAGCTTTGTACGTCAGCGTTAGGATTTTGAATTTGATCCGTTGCGCAATCGGAAGCCAGTGGAGGGATTGGCAGAGGGGGGTGGCGGAGACAGAGCGGTTGGAAAGGTGAATGAGTCTGGCAGCCGTATTCAGGATCGACTGAAGCGGGGATAGCCAGCGGCGAGGCAGGCCAGTGAGGAGGGAGTTGCAGTAGTCGAGTCGTGATATGATGAGGGAGTGGATGAGCTGTTTAGTGGTTTCTGGGGTTAGGAACGTGCGTATTTTGGCGAAGTTGCGGAGGTGGAGTCTGCACGAGTTTGTTAAAGATTGGACTTGGGGCTGGAAGGATAGGTTGGAGTCCAGAATGACACCCAGTACTCTGGCCTGCAGGGCGGGTTTGATGGTAGCGTTGTTGGATGTGACGGAGAAATCATTGGGGGGTGGTGTCCGGGCTGGGGGGAAGACAAGAAACTCGGTTTTGGAGAGGTTCAATTCAAGAAAGTGGAGCGACATCCAGTCTGATATGTCGCTCAGTAGGTGTGTGATTCGGGCTGAGACCAAGGGGGTGAGGTGGGGGGTTGAGAGATAGATTTGTGTGTCGTCGGCATAGAGGTGGTAGTTGAAGCCGTGAGAGTGTATGAGTTGGCCAAGGGAGGAGGTATAGATGGAGAAGAGAAGGGGCCCGAGGACAGAGCCTTGAGGGACCCCAACAGAGAGGGGGAGTGAGGGGGAGGTGGTAGCATTATAGGTAACGCTGAAGGAGCGTTGTGACAGGTAGGATGAGAGCCAGGAGAGAGCAGAATCTCTGAGGCCGAGGGAGTGTAGTTTTTTGAGGAGGAGGGGGTGGTCAACTGTGTCGAAGGCCGCAGAGAGGTCAAGGAGTAGGAGCACTGAATAGTGGCCATCAGCTTTGGCGGTTAGCAGGTCGTTGGAGAGTTTGAGTAAGGCAGTTTCGGTAGAGTGTAGGGGACGGAAGCCGGACTGTAGGGGATCGAGGAGGTTGTTGTCGTTGAGGTGAGAGCATAGGCGGGTGTAGACTAGGCGCTCGAGGAGTTTAGATGTAAATGGGAGCAGGGAGATGGGTCTGAAGTTGTTCGGGTCATTGGGGTCCAGGGAGGGCTTTTTAAGTATGGAGGTGATGTGTGCATGTTTCAGAGGGGAGGGGAAAGTGCCTGAGGAGAGGGAGAGATTGAAGATGTGGGTGAGGGAGCGTAGGATGGAGGAGGAGGAAGGTCGTAGGAGATGTGAGGGGATAGGGTCGAGGGGGCAGGTGGTGAGGTGGGCATCAGAGAGGATCTTGGAGACTTCCTCGATGGTAGTAAGGTCAAAGGTGTGGAGTGTTGGGGGAGCTTCAGTATGAGGAATGTAGGGTGGGGTGGAAGAGGAGGTCAGAGCAGTGGTGGGGCCGTGGGAGAGGGGTGATGAGGGGGTAGCTGAGTGAGGGTGAAGGGGGTTGGAGAGAGTTTGAGCAGCGACGAAGTCCCTGCGGGTTATGTTGAGGGGGGATAAGGGGGTAGCTGTGTCAAGGGCTGTTGATAGCGCATTGTTGTAGGCGGTCAAAGCCAAGTCGGGGCAGGACAGGGGGAGGATGCGGTCGTGGAGTTGATCAGCTGCAGAGTGGAGGGAGGCAGGGTTAAGGTTGCGGAGGTTACGGCTGGTAGTAGTGTGACATTTGGAGGGGTAGGCGTTTTATTGTTAGATGTGAAGGATGGGCTTAAGTGGATTAGGTTTTTTAGGTACAGAAGGAAATGAGGGGAGCATATTAGCTGCACTGGAAATTGTAGAGTTGGAGATGATAGGTCTACAGCAGTGGTTATGAAATTAAAGCTGAGGGAACCTACCTTTATCTTGCACTGAGATCCAGCTATCCGGGTAAAGCACAAAAATTCTGTATCCCCTCCTTCAGCATGTGACAAGAAGCTCAAATTCAAAACTGATGATGAAATGTCACATGCATGCAAGAGATGGGAGAAATTCTGCATTCAGTTATTAGATAGATACAAGCAGTAAATCAAATCTGAAAAAATCTATAGTATATAGAAATATTAGAACAGCCTTTCTCAACCTTTTTAACATTGATGAACCATTGAAATAACTCTCGGGAACCTTGATAATAATTGCTATATCTACAGTTTACTGTACTTTAGCATGATGGTCACTGGGAAGAATGTTCCTTATACTGGTGGTTGGTGGGAAAAAATGCCCCCACCCCCTACATATAGCTAAAAAGATGATTGTCAGTGGTTAATTTTCTGAGAAGCATAAATTGTTTATGACCCAAGGAAGCCCAAGCAATCGCTGGAGAAACTCTGGGCTTCCACAGAACCCTGGTTGAGAAAACATGTATTAGGGTATAATCTCATATGTAAGCCCTAGAGGGAAATGTTGTCATATTATATGATAATATATTTAAAAAATTATGTTTAAACAATTCTTTAGATATTCTAGGAATAGTTTTCCATAATATACTGCATAATACATTGTATTATTTAGTGGTTAACCAAATCCAGAGGATTTACCCCCCTTCCTGTCCAGGCCATACAGAGCTGCATTACTTTAAATTGACAATTTCGCAGTCATGCAATGCTGTACATAAATTAAATATATGTCCTTTTTACCACAAATAGAGCTCTCTTTTGGTAGTATTTGATCACCTCTGCGTTTTTTATTTTTTTGCACTACGAACAAATAAAGACCGACAATTTTGAGGAAAAAAAACAATATTTTTACTTTTTGCTATAAAACATATCCAGTAAAAAATTAAAAAAATTCTAACTTCTTCAAAAATTTAGGGCAAAATATATTCTGCTACATTTCTTTGCTAAAAGAAATCCCAATGCATGTAAATTATTTTGTTTACGTTAAAGTTATAGTGTCTACAAATGGCGGTATATGCGGTATATATACTGGAATTTTTTTATTTTTTTTATACTAGCAGTCAGTGACTTATAGTGGGACTGCGGGAGGCATTCTGACACTGGGTGGGAAGTGACTAACTGCCACTAACATCCCAATGACACTAATAAAGTGATCAGTGCTAATAAAAAGTACTGACACTGTACTAATGACACTTGTCAAGAAGGGGTTAACATCATCTGGGGTGATCAAAGGGTTAACTGTGTGCTGTTTCACATTATGTGCTGTGTGTGTTTTACTAGGGAGATATGCTGCTTTGTATTTCTCTGCTGTGCAGAAAAATACAAAGCAGCATGTCCTTACTGGCAGGAGAGAGACCTGTGTTGTTTACACACAGGTCTCTTTCCCTGTCAGCTTTACAGGCGATCACCGACATGTAGCAGTTTACTGCTGACAGGAGAGAGACGTGTGTTGTTTATACACAGGTCTCTCCCCTGTCAGTGTTACTCGGTGATTGTCTGGTGCCAGCGGGGAAATCTGTAGCCGCCAATGGTGGCACAGGTAGGGAGGCGCGCACATGCACCCCTACCCGGAAATACAAGTCACATATATATACGTGATTTTGCACAGCTCTGCTGCCCTATAGCAGTATTTCTGCTATAGGGCGGCAGGGAAGCTCTTAAAGAATATGAAGTAGTGGAAAATTAGGAAAAATAAAAATAAATCAACAAACCCTGAAAACAATGACACCAAAATGTTTTTTACAACAGAGCCTGCTTCCAATCAGCAGCAATTTTGTATAATAAATTATAAGGTTTTCAGAGAAACGCTTCATTTGATTATGGAGCAAGACAAACTGGGCATGCGAATTGACTCAGCAATAAAACTGCTGGTGAGCCCATGCTTCTAAATAAAGAAAGCTTGCTTTTTTTCTGGCTCTCACTGCCCAGCAGAAGAATTATTTTTGTGTTTGTATCTGTTGGAAGACACATTAGTACCACAAGACTGTGTGGGACTGTTATTGTTATACAGTAAATAATATTAATATTATTAAGTGCTGTCAAGTCAATGTGGACTCCTGGCAGCCACATGGTTAGTGTTTCTCCAGCATGATGTGTCCTAAAGGGTTACTTCCCCTTTACAACAATACTGCTTTTGCAGGTAAGGGGCATTTGTAGATAAAAACAAACTGTGCAGCTTTGACTAAATGTAAATAATGCCCTTGCTATAGATGTAGGCCATTTACATACCTCTGGAAGCCTGACCAAAAAACTCCCAAATATGGCATCATCCCATCCTGCCTTGTTGCCAGGACAATCTCAGCCAATTCACAATTGTTGCAGTAGTCTGAGCTAAGCAATGCTGCAACAGAGGAGATAGTGGATCACATATATGCGGGGGTATGAGAGCTTGCTCCATGATAGTGGGAGTGAGCAGTAAAGACCCTGAATGTCTTAATAACCTCCTAGCAAAAAGACATGATGAGATGATGCCATCTTTGGGAGTTTTTTGGCCAGCCTTTGGAAAGTACATACGTGGCTTACACCTATAATAAGGGCATTATCCAACTTTATTCAAAGCTGTACAGTTTGTTTTCAACTACATTAACTCTGTATCTGCATAGGCAATTTTTGGTAAAGATGAACCAGTCCTTTAAGTCTTCATAATGGTATGTGTTATTCCTGATCATCTTCTTCTTCTTTTCCCTTCTCCTCTTCTTCCTTTGCTATTCTTGTAGATGTTATTAATAATAAGACCATTGAGCACTGGTTTATAATCATCCAATTAGTTTAGCTATACTCCAATTTAGTTGCATACAATTTCAAGAAGGATATGAAATGAGGAATTGTGTGTTAAAGCACTTCAAAGGGATATTCATTTTTTCCAGTTAGTTGAACCCATCTCCATTTGAGCCATAGTAATAATTATTTTAATTTTTTAAAGAGTTCCCTCACTAGGAACAGCTGTGGGAATTACTGATCCCATGATATAATTAAAATCTGGAAATTCTAAAAAATGATTTGTTGGTATTATTCAACAGCTAGAGATAAAAAAAATGCTGCTGTAGTCTACCCAGACACCTTAGGAATGAAAGTTACCTATGTAGGTTGGGTCTCCTATGCCTTTAACTGTACAACCTGCCCTGCAAGTAAAGGATTAGGATTCTCCCATACTTATGGGATCGAAGGGGTTTAGAGAGAGTTGTCTGCAGAGAACTAAGAATGTAGAAAAGGAGCTATGTGCTCCTCCTGGCTGGGAACTGTGGGCTGTGACTCTTGAACGGGACTTGAGGATAAAGCAAAGATATGATACAGTATTATGAACGCCACAATTCTTCCTCCTTCCATCATGATGTACTCTATTGAAGCACTACTTCTTTCTGGATTTTTACCATCTATATGGACTGTTAAGGTACTAATACCATATTTCTGGGATTGTGCTAATCCCACTGATGTGAACTGTTTACATTTATTTACTGTAAGGATAATAACATGCAACAAGCCTCCTTGTGGTGTGATGAAGGAGATTGTAATTTTCAATCAATAGATTACAGCCAATTTCTGAGCAATAGAGTAGCTGTAATGAAATCTTGATTGACTTAGGAGCTGGTGGTGACTAGGAAAAGAAGTCACCTTCTTGATGGCGAGAAGAGTATTCCCCTGTCACAGTCTGGAATCAGGCTCAGAGGCCAATGGATAAAGCAGTAGAGAGGTTCATGAGTAGTCAGCAGGAAATATACCAGCAAATCCTCCTAGCAGATGACGCCTGTGTAATGGAACCAGACCCTGACTGCACTTGGGTACTTCTGTTAGACTACCACTTCCCTGTCCGAACACCGACCACAGACACCACAGGGGACCATACCAGACTAGAGAACACCAGTCTTGAAGTAAACCTGGAAATAGAGTACTTTATTTTAACACAGATACAAGATATATACATTCAAGGGAACACCCCCCTCCTCTCCCTGAATAATGACACAGGGCGGGACAATCTACCTTTAGTAACAAGAGACACACCAGCAGACAGTCCCATCAGGAGGGAGGGCTGCTGGAAACACCCCCCACCAAGCCAATACACATAAACACATACATCCCATAATAGTTTGCTCCCAAGCAAGACACACAATAGAACAATGGGATGCAACCACATGGCATTAAACAATCCACAACCCCCCACCCCAATATCATGACAGATCACCCTGTACCCCTAACAGGCACAGGGTAACATACACATAATAGGGATATGGGGAGCTGAGACAGGGGCCTCCCCACCTCTCCAAAGTGAGCTGTGTTCCATGGGCCCCCCACCCCATGTGACTCCTGTCACATATCTCCCCTTTCGACAGGAGACTAAAGCAGGAGGAAACCCCAGATGAGTGGACTCTGAAGTTAGTCTGTACTTCCAGTCCCCCAATGCCAGCACCCACACAGTACCTCAAGCAAATTGTCCCACACAAAGCATTACTCACCCAGCCAACCTCTGCCTCTCTCGTAGAACATACCCCCCATCTGGGAAGAAGTACGGGCTGGTCCTTGTCCCTGAAGTCCTCTCAACCGCTGGAGAGAAGACAGGGTGGCTGGGCCGACTCCATCATGCTGTTGGGGATCTGGGCCGACTGCCTAGCATCCCTGGGGTATCCAGATGGTGACTGTAGCCTCATCCACTTTGACTTAATGGACATCCCCCAGTGTTCGCAAAGTAAGGCTGACATCCTCCTGTCCCAATGCAGACCCTTTTCTGGGGTTGTGTCAGTGGAGACAGAAGTCCCATTCACGGACATCAGCTCAAGCTGCAGTTGTGAGGTGCCGATTGCATCCTCAGCAGAAAAGTCAATCAAATCCCCAGTCTCTGGAACTGGTGCCTGGGGATAGGGGTTCCCCATCTCCTGTCCGTGGAACCCAGAAGATGTTACCAGTGCTGGGCAGAGCTCAGTAATGTTTGGCCCTGTTGCCAGCGCTTCTTCTGGAGGCTCACCGGGTTGTTTTTCCTCAGCAGAGAAGTCTATCAAATCCCGAATCTCT
The DNA here is from genome assembly GCF_062004578.1 of Staurois parvus. Classification (NCBI taxonomy): domain Eukaryota; kingdom Metazoa; phylum Chordata; class Amphibia; order Anura; family Ranidae; genus Staurois; species Staurois parvus. The sequence goes on along the minus strand of NW_028318026.1, from coordinate 6,849,406 downwards.
GGAACTGGTGTCTGGGGATAGGGGTTCACCATCTCCTGTCCGTGGAACACAGAAGATGTTACCAGTGCTGGGCAGAGGCTATCAGAGCTCTGCCCTATTGTCAGAATTTCAGGTTTGGGGACGGCAAGCTCTGGAATTTCCACTGCCGATTCTTGGGCATGCTGATGAACATGTTTTAGCAGTTGCTTATATGCCCTTTCCGGATGCTGTTCTTTCATCAGCATGTATTCCAGATCTGGATCAAGCTCTGAGACCCCTAAGAGACCGAACATAGCCTCTCTGTCTTCTTGCAGGTCCTCAAGAGTAGGCTCTTCCTTCATTGCCAAACACAAAATGATCTGTAAGGCTCTCCCACAGCAATCCAGGGCCACCAAAGTCATATCCCTCCAGAGAGCATTCTGTTGTCACCCCTAAATATTTCTGCTCTGCGTACCATTGCAGAGCCCAATATCGGTTGTCCAGCTTTATCTCCTGCTGGACCAGCCTGTCTAACTCAGTCACCCATTGCTCCTGGGGTCACTCTCCCAGGAATGGCATCTGTAACTTCCGTTGGTCCCTGACCCGTTCCCCAGGGGTTGGATAGCACTTGCCCTTGTGCATACCAGCAACCTGGAGGGCTCCACTTCAAAGCACCTCCCAAATCCACTGCCTGAACTCCAGGTACTCATCCGCAGACACAGTCCTGGGGTATGTTGCAAGAATGATCCGCAGCAGCCCCGGGAACTCTGATGCCAGGTCCATATCTCCACTGGAGTGACCGATGTCTGCTTTCCTGATCTTGAATCCTGATGGTGGTTTGGACATGTTCACAGCCAGGAAGCACAATCCCACCGCTTGCCACCTATGTAACGGCAGGAAATATACCAGCAAATCCTCCTAGCAGATGACACCTGTGTAATGGAACCAGACCCTGACTGCACTTGGGTACTTCCATTAGAATACCGCTTCCCTGTCTGAACACCGACCACAGACACCACAGCAGACCATACAAGACTAGAGAACACCAGTCCTGAAGAAAACCTGGAAATAGACTACTTTATTTTAACACAGATACAAGATATATACATTCAAGGGAACACCCCCCTTCCCTGCATAATGCCACAGGGTGGGAAAATCTACCTTTAGTAACAAGAGACACACCAGCAGACAGTCCCATCAGGAGGGAGGGCTGCTGGAAACACCCCCCACCAAGCCGATACACATAAACACATACATCCCAAAATAGTTTGCTCCCAAGCAAGACACACAATAGAACAATGGGATGAAACCACATTGCATTAAACAATCCATAACCCCCCACCCCAATATTAGGACAGATCACCCTGTACCCCTAACAGGCACAGTGTGACTTACACATAAGAGGGATATGGCGAGCTGAGACAGGGGCCTCCCCACCTCTCCAAAGTGAGCTGTGTTCCATGAGCCCCCCACCCAAAGCAGATGATGTGTGTTTACCCAAGGTGCCAAGGTGCAGGGTCCAGTGACCGAGTACTAACCATATTCGTCAGAACTCTTAATGGTGGAGATGGGTTTTGCTGCGTGCTAGTATGAGGTAGAGGTCCGCAGGATTGCCCCACTAGGAGGTGAGCAAACCAGTCTGGTAGCAGATGTAGCAGCTAGGGATCAAGCAGAAGAATGATCAGTAAACACGCCAAAGGTCGGTAACAAGTAGTAGCTGGATGGGTTCAGTCGATGAACTAGCCAAAGGTCAGTAACAAGTGGTAGTGAGGGCTCGTTCACACTTGACTCATTTCTAACTCTTGCCAAACGCCCCTATAGCATTTGACAGGCATTAGACAGGCATTTGGGAAGCATTTTTAACGCTCCCTAAACACTCCTCAAACGCTCTATGAAACCACACCACAAACGCAACACAAACGCCTACAATGAAGTTTAATGGTATTAACGCTCCGCAAACACCTCGAAAACACCCCTCAAATGCCTGACAGGAATTTGAGGAGTGTCACCATAGACTTGAATGGGAGGCTTCAACTCCTCCTGACTCGACATGAAGCAACAATTTTGCCATGACGCAACACTAATGCTTCAGTGTGAACAGCACTGTGTGCTGTCATGTGTAGAATTTTCATAGGCGTTTAAGCAGCTTTAAAAACGCTTCCAAAACACCTGTCTAACGCCTGCTAATAAAGCTAGTGTGAACTTAGCCTAAAGGTAAGGACAGCAGCAGGTATGCACAGAGCAAAATATCGGCTGCAGAAAGCACAATAATCTGGCAAACAGGAAATGCAGAGACATGGCTTAAATCAAGAAGTTCAGGGAAGGCGCAAAGGGTTCAAGGTTCACTAGAGACAAGACCCAAAGTTCGGTTGTACAAGGAATCAGGCAGGGATCAGTCCCTAGTGGCACAGTGAGAAGAGCCACAGTCAGACACCACAGAGTTCGCAGATTCTGACCCAGGTCCTAACACCCCCTCATGGAACATGCACCATTTGCCACTGGAGCCTTAATCTGAACCATGGCATATATGGAGGTTGTTATGGAGTTGGATTTAGGGATGGGGTGAGCATGTCTCAAACCAGCATCCAAGCATGTGTTGCAGACAAGCAGGTCTGTGTGGAGTTGGGTGGTTACAATAAACAGAATACGTCCTTTATTGCCTTTCTGGTAGGGCCATAGCTGCAAAGTATGGCTACGTGAAGCAGTAATGGGGTCTCTTCCTATACCTAAGTAGCAATATTCTGAGAACACCATCTTAGGTCAAATTTGAAAAGTAGAGTAGTCTCACTTTTTCTCACTGCAGTCTACTAGTCTTTGATTGGATAACTCAAGGGATTAGTTAAACAGTTTATTGACCAAATATTCTCAGCTTCTTCAATGTCAATCAGCCTTAAAGTCTATTGGATGGTATTAATAACCCACCATGATATCTCAGCAGCTGGACTTCAGCCTAGCAGTTTAAGCCAAAGCATGCCAGTAGTTCTGATCATGCTTATAAGAAGAAAGTGTAGAGGTAGGACAAAAATGCAAGCATTTTTAACTGATACATGTAAATAATGAATTAAAATATGCAGCTAATTTGTATCTAGAAATATATGGTAAATAATAATAATGCACTCGGAAGTACTAGTTAGGTATGATTACAAGAATAACCACTAACATGGTATGGTACTCAAGTCCAGTGATTAATGTGAATTCAGTGTATCAATATTTACACATATTTTGATAAATTAACCACAAAACACATTTATCACTTAATATGAAAATGTGCAGACGAAAGTGCCTCTCCACCAGGGAATCTCATTTGTTTAAACAGTACCAAATAAATAATTGCCATTCATACATTAGAGATGAAAAGTGCTCTACAGCTGAATCTAAAATTGAAGTAATTATAGCTTCTGGCTCTCATACATTAAACAAAGAGCTATCAGGGTAAACGATTTACATTTTCTATTCACCATGATACTGCCATGAAATATGTAGTTTTTTCCCAGCATGACCTGCCCTGTAATTTAAAGTAAGAAATACCTTGCACTAAATTTGTTGATGTTCTTGTATAGCTTCACTTTCTTTGGTTGTCAGAATTTAGACTTGATAATGGCTGAAGTTACTTGCTGTGTATGTGAATTATACGATAATAAAGAAGTCTAAAACTCTGAAAGGCTAAGTTTGACAAATTATTGTATGTAATAGCAATAATTGCATGCCTTGCAGCTCTAATGCTAACTTTTTTGTAAACGCAGACCTACTCACACCAAGTAAGTAAACCAAGGGACTATTAAACAGAAAATGGTCATATTAAAAAGGACCAGGAAACCTCTTCTCGTACTATCGCCAGATGGACAATGAGAGTCATTCACAGATCTCATAGAACTAGCAGCCTTCCTCATCCATAAATAGTGTCAACACACTCTACAAGAGGTACTCACTACTCTTGGGCATCTTTGGCAAGGGCTCTCCATAGATAGCATGCAAAGCAGCCAGCTGGTTGTCCTATTCAACTTTTGTGACCCATCAGTCTGACTTCATGTAACTTGAATTTGGAATTTGATAAATGTTTTCTGTATTATCTCCATCTCATGTAGAGAGTTATTCACCATATGTATGGTGCTATGACGACATCATGAAAATGGAGTATTGTAATGCATAGATATTCCTATTCTGGTGCCTCTGTACATGGCAGCTTACCATCCCTCCCTTGTTTTGAGTCCATCAACTTAATTGGTGAGGTAGCATATTCATAAACATATGTATATTACCAATATCATGGAGTTGGCTGGACATACTGTATGAAAAATTGATTTGGATAGGAGTCTTTTTCAAACCACAATTGTTCGCATGACTTATTTTGTATGTTAGGCATTTTCATTTGTATTCAGTTTTTGAGGGCTCATACATATGTTGGTTGGTGTTAGTGGATTCATTTATCAAAGTGTAGTAGTTTCAAATTAGAGGGATTATAAAGGCTGGCGTTTTTTTTTACCTTCATGCATTCTATGCATGAAGATAAAAAAAACTTCTGTATCCAGCTTCCCCACAAAGCCCCCCTTATACTTACCTGAGACCTATTGCAATCCAGCACTGTGCATGAGAGCAGTGGCTCTCTAAGCTATGTCCCTCCTCATAGGGTAGATCCATAGCAGCGGGAGCCATTGGCTTCAGCTGCTGTCAATCAAACTCTGTGAGGAGGGAGGGGGGTGTCTATTCCAGCAACCAACAATACTGTCTTTCAGACAACCCCCCAACCTCAGAAATAAACTAATCAGTAGGAAACTTCCTTCTGATGATGATGTCCCAAATAATGGAAGCAAACCCTGCAATAAGAAAACTGTGCAACCAAATCAAGCCATCAAAAAGTGTCAGACACTCAAAAGGGATCTTCAATATCTCCGGCTCATACAGCTGCACCTCCAGTAATGTTGTGTACCTTATCCAGTGCAGAAAATGCAGCAAAGGATCTTATGTTGGCGAAACAGGACAGAAGTTACAAACAAGGATGAATCTGCACAGACATACCATCAAGGAACATAAAGAAGATGACCTTTGCACACCATTTCGCACAACAGGACCACACTTTGGGAGACCTCAATATTTTATTTCTTAAAGGAAATTTCAAATCCATTCAGGAAAGAAAAACTTTTGAACTAAGAATGATAATTCTATTTGACACAAGAGATAACGGCCTGAATTTGGACATGGGATTCCTCAATCATTATCCAACAGTTTTATGACTATCAGCTCAAGCATGATTGCCTCTGCTAGTGTTGTCCCCCCCCACCCGCAGACTTTTTTTTTGTTGTGTCTTATCTCAGTTTTTTTTTTGTTTTTGTTTTTTTTTTCCCCATCTCTTCTAACATTCTGCTAAATCTTTGTTTCAGTACTGCTTAGACCTGAAGAAGGGGACATTCCCCGAAAGCTTGTCCTCAAAATTGTATGTTAGTGCAAATAAAAAAAGTATCACAGACAGTACTCAATTGTTCCTGCCGCAAATGCACTAATATGACTACAATCACCGCATGGAAAATTACAGGTTTTTTTGTTGCTTTTTTAAACAAAGTTGTCACTTAAGTGATATATTGCTCATGCATGCCATGGGTAAATGTGGAATAACACCCCAAAACACATTCGTCTACTTCTCCCAAGTATGGGGATACCACATGTGAGAGACTTTTTGGCAGCCTAGCTACATACAAGCCCCCAAAATCCAAGGACCACCTCCAGGCTTTCAAAGGGCATATTTCTTCATATCACTTCCTCACTACCTACCACAGTTTCGGAGGCCCTAAAATGCCAGGATAGTACAAACACCCCCCAAATTACCAATTTTTGGAAAGCAGACAACCCAGGGAATTTGATAAGAGGCATGGTGAGTATTTTACAGATATATTTCTATAAATATATTTATAATATATTTAATTATATAATATATATTTATTTTTTTTCCTTTGTTTTCCATAAACATGTGGCAACAATCAAGATCTGCAAAATACTCACAGTGCCTCTTAGCAAATACCTTGGAGTTTCTACTTTCCAAAAAGGGGTCATTTGGAGGGGTTGCTTCTATTAACCTGGCATTTCAGGGCCAACATTAGAAGCTTCTGTCACACATCACCCACTCTTGAAGACCAAGCCTTTTCTGACACTTTTTGTTCACTTGAAAAAACAATTTTTTGTTTGCAGAAATTACTTTGAACCCCCAAACATTACATATATTTTTTTAAAGCAGAGACCCTACAGAATAAAATGGTGGATGTTGAAATGTTTTTCGTCACACAGTATTTGCGTATACACTTTTTAGAATTTGAATGTACAAAAACACATTATATTGCCAAAATGTTTGATAAAATATAAAAGATGATGTTACGCCGAGTAAATGGATACCAAACATGACATGCTTTAAAACTGAGCATGCCCGTGCAATGACGATAAAATACATACATTTTTAATATCGATAGGCAAAACTTTAAAAGCCTTTACAGGTCACCAATTTATACTTACACAGGAGGTCTAGTGCTATAATTACTGCCCTCGATCTGACATTTGCAGTAATACCTCACATGCATTGTGCAATCTCTGTTTACATAAAGACCAATGTTTGCGTTCGCCTTTGTGCACAAGGAGGAGAAGGAGGGAGGGTCAGGGGTTATTTTGTTTTTGTTTATTTTTACAATGTGTTCTTTTTTTTTATCACTTTTATTGTTATCACATGGAATGTAAATATCCCCTTTGACAGAAATAGGCAGTGGCAGGTACTCTTTTCTGAGGAATCTGGGGTCTATTAGACACTAGATATCTCCTCTCCCCTTAAAGCATCTGATCACACCAAGATCAGTGTGATCAGATGCTTTCCCGATTTAAAAATGGTGCTGTTAAAGAGAAACGGAAATGATGAAATGCTTGTAGCTTCCAGTCTCTTAGACCATAGAGATGATTGGAGCCATTTTGGTCTCTGACCAGCTCTATGGTCAGCCAATAGGACTGCCGGCTGCATTATCAGATTCCCCTGTGGGACAGGAGAGCCCAAGAAAACTGTGGAAGGCGGCAGGAAGGGGGGGTATGTTCCTTTCCGCTGCTTGTAAAAGTCATCCAGCTGCTAATGGGGTCACTGGGATTGCTTTTACAAGAAAGCCGACTGCCAGCTGAAAAAGACTATACCAGGATGATGCCTGTAGCTGCAGGCATCATGCTGGTATAACTACTCAAAGTCCAGTGACGTACCAGTACATTGCTGGTCCATGTTGGGTATATATGTAACAGCAGAGAACATGGACATATGATGAATCGGGTCTGTGGACCAATATGACCGCAATTCATTCTTTTTTGTGATGCCCATGTAGAAGGTTAGGCCCAAAAAGTTTTAAATTAAGTTTTAAATTTAGCAACCGTGATAGGTTTCCCGGTGAATTGTCTGGCAAGAGCTGAATTTGGATGGGCGGCGATGTATTGTTGTTCGTATAAATTGCCTTGGCCCACAATCAATTGGTACAAATCTTCTGTGAAAAACAGTGGAGGGGCTAAATGCTAGTGCTGGCAGCAAACAGGAACGATCCTGCTAACTCTGCTTTTTTGGGGAGGCACTAGTATAGTTCTGTTCATGATCAATATATTGATCTGTACAAAAACTATACTAGCAATGGTGGTGATCAGACACCTATAGCATGAATGCGATAGTGTGTGGCAATGCTAGCTAACCCCGGCTGGGAGGGGTGCTAATTGACCCTGATGCTATCTGATGTCACTAATGGCAGTAATACAGTGATCAGTGAAAAATTGTATATACTGACACTGTACTAATGGCACTGGGTGGGTGACGGGGCGATCAAAGGGTTAATAAGGGTGATCAAAAGGTTAAATGTGCTAATCTAATGTGTGTGTGTGCAAAATGTAGTACTTTTACTTGGTGCAGTGTTCTCTCTTCTCTCCCTGGACTGACTGGGGGCAGCGGGGGGGCGCAGGCTCAGAGCCTCTGCTTGCAAGCAAAATGTGGGTAAGCGGTCGGCAAGTAGTTAAAAAAAAAACCTTAAAATTTTTTTTTTATTAATTCTCAATGTGATATTTTTTATGTTACTTTTTTAAAAAGTTTTTTTAAATAGTTTCATCAGAATAGTACAATGTTACCATAGTAACATTGTACTACCGGGGGGGGGGGGGTAACTTAGGGATTTTTTTTTTCTTTTTACACTTTGCTTTGCAGGAGAAATAAAGATCATGCAAAGATTGCTGTCATGAACTTAACTCATTCATAAACTGTCATGAAAGAGTTAACTTTTTGACAGCTCAAGATAATGATTTGTGATTGGCTGAAGCTGGTCACATGATACAGGGTGCTGTGATTGGCCCCATGTATCATGTGTCAGCTGTGGGCCAATCACAGCTCAGAAGAGAAGCAGAGCTGTTATGAATCAGACTGATTTATAACAGCTTTGCTCACATTATGATCAGGTGATCATATAACGATCACATGATCACCAAGTCCCGTTTAACGGAATCTTCATTCCGTTGTATCCGCTGGACACAGCAGTTGCGGGCAGGGACAGCTGCGCACCCACACGGGCATGCAGCACCCCCCTGTGTTAGTACAGCCAGAGCTACGTACCCGTACATTGCTTTGTCTGTAGCTGCCGCCCATCTGCAGTACATTGCAAGTGGGTGGGTGTGGGTGGGAAGCGGTTAAACTTTTCTTTACAGATTTACAATTACTTCATTATTATCATCATTACTTTGATTATTGCATATTGATATGTAGCACCCTCTAGTGCGCATAGCTAGGTAAATTTAATTTGACTCACAAGAAGTTTCCAAGGTTCTGGGAGTTTGACCAATTCCCAGGCAGGAAGCCTGGCATGGTGGTAAGATGTGCCCATAAATATGAAGAGCCTGGCCAGGAGGAGTTGCTGCTGGCTGGAGTATGGAGTGCTGAGTCGAGGATCATGAGGCCTGGAAGGGACCCAGACCTGGGGGCTCTTCCTCCAGGCAGGAGCTGAGGAAGGCAGGAAAGGAGCTGTTTTATCAGAAGGATCTTCACCACCTTTTGGTCTCATCTAGGAGACACCCTGTACTGCAAGGGAAGACTTATACAGCAGGAGGCCTGAACAGCAGTCTTTAACAAGCAGCAGGATTTAAAGGGAAAGTGTGACTACCTCTACTTTCATTACCCAAAGCCTATGGGGGAAAGGCAGCCTGGTGCAATACCCAGCTAGCCATCTGGGAGGAACAGCTTCTGCCAACCTTCACCCCATACTAGGGGATATTCTTGTGCTAATATGCCAGTGCTGGGATCAGTACTGGAAGTGCTTTGCCAGTCTGTTGAAAGTAATTTTGCTCCAAAACAGTCTAGAGTTTTGTGGTCCTTAAAGTTCTTCTATACTTTTCATCCCCCAAAGCCTATAAAGGAGATTGCAGCTGAGTGCAATATTCAGCTAGCTTTAAGAGGGACAGCATATTTTTATTCTTCAATCTTGCTTGGGGAATTCTCAGTTGAAGCCAGAGGTGCTGGTATTTCCTGCTAAGGGGACATAGAGCTCATGCATACAGTTGGGGCTTTGCTATTTCTATTAAAGGGATATAGTTTCTAAAAACTAAGAGGATATTCACTACTGATCCATTAAGGACTGACATTATTCTGGAGGAAGTACAGCCTAGGATCCATTTTTGCTGCAAGTTGTCCTCCAAGTTTCTATATTGACCGAGTCTGGGCATCCCATAATCCCTTATCCCTATCCAAGTTTATATTCCCCCAATAAAACAAAACCTAGCCCAAGGACTGGTTTCCTGATTGCATGTGCCAGCTGAAAAAGTGTGTTGCCTGTGCAGACAAAGGGGGACCCAGAATCAAGCGGCCCTTTAGGGCGCTACAGATTAACTGACAGACTTAATAGGTAATATATACAAACAGTTTTCCAGCGATGGCAGATGTTGCAAAACGTTAGTAGAACGCTCCTAAAAGCTTTTTTCTCGCAACATGTACTGAAAAAGTAAAATGCAAACTCTCCTTAATGCTTCTGAATTCTACAAATATGCTACTAAAATGTTACTAAAAACCGCTATTACCAGCGATTTTTTATGCAGTAATTTTTTTAGCTAAAAAAAACCATAGTGTGCTTGAAGCCTAAATGTCCTCTTTTTTTCTGGATGGACAGTAGTCTAGAAAGTTGATCTGTATACACAGTGCATGTGGGATGCTGTACAAGGCTCTTAGTAGGATGATAAAGCTTTCTTTCTGTTACTGATTATACCAAAATCTTTTCCAGACAGACATTGGATTTTTACTTATGTGTCAATGATCTCAAAGGCATGATACAGACATTTGTTGAGACAGTGTTCAAAAGGTCAACATACCAAAGGTAGAAGCCCTTGCTGCAGTCTGGCCAGATAAACAGTAAGCCACTATTCAGGTGTCAGTCATATTAAAGGTTTAAGCACTATTTACATATATTAAAGTCCTAAAGCACCATGCTCACCTTTACTATACTTAGTATAGTTAATACTGAGCCAAGCCATTGCTCAATGTGTCAAATGTACAAAGGGCTAGGAGCATGTGCTCAAGTGAAAAGCTGTTGACACCTCGTGTTTGTTGCTTGTCCCCGTGTGACTTCTGTCCAGGTCGGAAGCCATTTAAATTTGCAATCTGACAAGAGTTGCTGTCCTAGGTATAGAGCAACTGAAGGCAAGAACCAGTGTGCTGAAGTTTTGGAAGATGACTGTGGAAAGCTAGTATTAAGACTCAACATGGCACTGAAAATATCTTCCTGTTGAATTCCTTAAAGGGGTATTAAACCTAGAAACAAAAATATATAATTTATTGCAGCTTGCTAGTTCTTAGATGTGGTTGTTGCATTATTTTTCTTTCAGTTTTTTTCCCTTTATTTTCACCTTGTTATCCAGCCAAAAAAATTGTTTATTTTTCAACTTCCTTTATCAGACCAAGGTGTCCAGCAAAAGTGTCATTTAGAAGATTGAGGCAAACCATTTAACACTGACATGGGTGCTTACAATGGTCAGCTTTTATTAATTTATACAAACCTTTACATAAAACGGAACAAAAAAAATCTAGCTGTAACTGCTTAAAAAGTCTGGCTAAAGTTTGGCTTTAATTTGTTAGTCAAGTCCATCTAAATCTACTAAAAGAAAATGAATGCAGCCACATCATTTGATGTAAAACTAAACCTTCCTCTTCTGTACAACCAATGAAGCTGCCATCTTAAATCGGAATTAAATCCATCGATGTAATGATTTAAAAAAACAATTACATTCAAGACATGCTGTTGTTTGTGCTCTCAACCAATCTGTCAAACCATCAAATGGCTGGTGTCATAACTGATCACTTGTGCAGCACCATGGCAGTTGCAGATCAAACAGAGACTATCATAGCAGGCTCCTTGAAAAGGACAGGAGGGTTTAGTTCTGCTTTAGTGGTTCTAAAGTAATATTTTATTTTACCATAATGCATTCTATGCATTAAGGTAAAAAACCCTTTAGTGTCTGTTTCTTGCACCTTCTCATACCTATATATTTACCTGAGTTCTCTATCAATCCAGTCCTGTGCTCCTCTGCTGGAGGACTTCTCTCCTCTCTCTCACAGTCCTGGCTGAAAGCAGCAGGGGCCATTGGCTACAATAGTGAAAAAACCTCAGCACAATCACCCTAAAACAGTGCAAACTAATGAAAGAAAAAAATTCTGTATACACAAAAATATCTAAAAGCTATGTATAAATAATGTTAGTACTGCTGCTCACACTTTGTGTTCCCACAAAAAAAAAGTATAAGTGACTTAGTGTCGTGCAGTACCAAATCTTCCTAGTGATAAATTCTCATGTGCTGTGCAATATCACATGAAATCATATATTAAAGTGTATTAGGTGGACATGCATGTGTAAGAGGTGTAGAAAATAGGCAGCCCCATAAAATTAAAATCCCAAGCCTAATATAAAAGTAATCTATCTTTGTCAATAGAAGATACTAGTGATTGCATTTTTATTGTATCACCACAAGATGGCAGAACTACATTCTGTTTATAATAGGGGGGGGGGGGGACTGAAAGTCTAACACTTTGTTTCCGGCAGGACTGTGATTACAATGAACATCCGGTCTCATGCCATTAAGAGTTTTCTGTGTTTATTACAGGTAAGCAGGAGGCTGTTTAACGTGATAAATAGGACAAAATGACTTAACATGTGCCCTGATGGTCAGTAAATGCTATCAGACTACTCACAGCATGAATGTGAATATATATTGCAGGTATGCGATTTGGCGCTAAGATACAGGGCATGTGATTTCTCTATTGTAATACGCTATTGCTATGCAGAATAGGTTAAAAGCATATCTGCAGAGGTCTAGATATTCAGTATTGCAATTAAAGATGTTTGAAATACTTATTAATGTATATGTAAATGCTTAGTAATGTATAGAGGACCGTGATTACAATGAACATCCGGTCTCGTGCCATTAAGAGTTTTCTGTGTTTATTACAGCCGTTCCTAATAAAGCACTTCTGGTTTCACCCGACCCATCCTTTACACAGTGGAATTATTTACCGTATGTGCAACACATGTATCTTATGCGTTTATGTCCGAACATAGAACATGCGTAGAAAGTATGCGTTTATGTCATCACAATATATCTGGAACAATACTCAACCTAAATCTTATAATAAAGTATGTTCAGTCGACATGCGTGTATTGTATATGTCAAAACATAGAATCATGCGTAAAATATACACGTTTAACTCATCACCATCTATCTGAAACAATCTACACCCATAACTACAAACATTGTAGTTGCTGCATTGGCTCCTGCTTCTGTCAGTCAGATCCTGTGAAGAGGGAGTGGGATAGGGAGCCAAGCCATACTGTGTGTGTCAATGGACACACAGAACCCAGCTCAGGAGCCCACCAACACGTGTGCCGCCAGCAGCTTTCTATGGTGGCACACAAAAAAGAGGAGAAACCCTAGAGCACCAGTGAGAGATCTCAGAATTGGAGGTTTGGAGCTGCTCTGTGCAATACTATTGCACAGAGCAGGTAAGTATAACATGTTTGTTATTTTGAGAAAAAGAACTAACTTTACAATCACTTTAAGGTTTGTAAGCGGAAATATGTTTATTTTTTGGTTTAATACTTATTTAAAAACAGTTGATACAATTGAAGTAGAGTGTGACTGATGTCTAGTTTAGGTCTGAAGTGTTACTAAACCTACAACAGTAAAATCAGTCAGTATATACAGTAAAGCATGCTTGTGCTACTCACCGTGGAACCTGAGGGGTTAATTTTCTGCATTGTGTAAAAAGGATGTTTGATCCTGACTTCTCTGACCCTCCCCTTCTTCTACTGTCCCCAGTCCATCTGCTGACAGAATAGAGCCTTGTAGGCAAGCTGGACATGCTCAGTTTAATTTGTATTGCTAGAGAGTTTTTTTTGTTCTTTGGAAGGGTGTGATCAGCAGAGGGCCAATCAGCAATGTCCGGACAGAGGGTCAGGCGTCCTGCATAAAGGAGAATGAAAACTCCTCCTACAAGCTTTAACCAGTGCATCAACTGCTGATGAGAAAATGTATTTGGCACTTCATATTTACTAAAATAATTGCAATTCCATGTTGTGTGTACTGTGGGAGACCAAATATAGTGAATGCAAAGTCCTAGGTTTAGTATCACTTTAATATTGGTGTATATAATCATTTATAACTGCTTCTAAAACATTAAAAAAAGGAAACCCATTAAATTAAAAGTCAACCATAGTTTCTCATTTACTCCTGACAAATGACTTAACCTATAAAAGCATAATTTTAATTAGCAAAAATCGAAATCACCTTATCTGTTATAGTATCCTTGGATGTTAGAAAATTGATGCATAAGATTCTCGCAAAAAAAAAAAACAAAAGTCAATGGAGCTGACATTCATGTTTGTCACTGCACAGCAATGAGTATTCTCATTTTGGTTGTTTACCTTTTTTGAAATATAGGAATAAGAAGCAATCAGTAAAACATTGTGTAATCTTTAAAGTATATCTGAAGCTTTTTTTTAAATTAGTTTTAGATAGAGTAGGGAATGGTTAAAACACCTGGTTATAAACAATCCTGTGAGTGTGAACAGGTCTGCACAGAAAAAGAGGAGCAAGCAGCTCCTAACTGGAAGAGATCCTGTCCCTGGCACATGGTGGGGCTCAGGTCATTGCATGCAGTGATATTCAGGGTGCAGAGCATCACCTTCAGTCTGGAGAAGAGTATGGTTGGTAGATGCAGACGCAACAAAGTGTGCTGCTCTTTCTCAGCTGCAGCCACTATTTGTAATTGAGCACTAATGATGTTAGCACTGGTGATAAGCAAGTTGCTAGCTGTGGAGAGGAAGGGTGCCTCTGACACTCCTGGAAGTGTCAGAGGTGGCCCAAAACATCAAAGGTGATCCGTGAAACAAAAGGGAACAAAAGATTTCAACAACACAGGGAGATTTAGTAAGTGTCCATTGTCTATTAGTCAGCTCTATGTATTGTGGTTATAGGGTTACTTTAGTTTACAATTGCTGACTTGCTTCTGAAAAAGCCAAATGACTAACTGTTGCTTGGCATCATTGGAATAAGTATTCAGAACAAGAAAGTTGGGCAAAAGTCAGAAGTTCTTATCTTCATATGTGTTCTGTGCAAGTACCACGTGGTATTGAAGCAAGAACATCAACATGGTCTGGCAACTACCATTTTCAGAACAAGAGCCTTTGTGTTTTTCACATGATATTATTTATTGATTTATTAATTCTTTTTATTGAAAGGTTTAACATAGTATGCATCATACAAAACATTGGAATTGAGCCGCTAGTCACCAAGAGCGGCTAGTAACATAAACACATAAAGAAGAAAAGAGAAAATAAAGAGCAAAAATAAAATACAAAAACAAAAATTAGTAACTATGCCTGCAGATGTCCAAGATGTACCCGTAGTAGGATGGGCATACAAAATACAATATAAGAGCACCATGCCATATTCCACCATACAGAGTTACATCAAGAGAGCAATTCATGCTCAAATACAAAGCACAGAGGTAAACTTTAGGCTAGTAATGTAACAACCAATTCCAATTCACAGCAAGTATGATTGCAGAGAGACCCCAATAGGAGAAAATCTTGTTGGAATATCACTCAATCAGAAACCGTAAGGGAAGATGCTACCCACCCACCCCAAACCTTGTAAAAGAAGAAGAGTAGGCTAAGTAGTGTGCGTATAGCTGTAGTGGGAGCTGTCAGGACTGCCCGCATATAACCCCAGTCAACAAAATCAAATGCTTTTTCAAGGTCTAAGAAGACCAATACCCGGTTGTCCGGACCCTCTGTGTGCAATCCAATATGTGTAAATACCCTTCTAAGATTAATGTCTGTGGCCTTACTGGGCATAAAGCCTGTTTGATCTGGGAACACTAAAAGATCAAGGATTCTAGTGAGTCTAGTTGCAAGTATCTTAGTAAGGATCTTGAGATCCATATTTAAGAGAGCAATAAGTCTATAAGAGGCACAATGTAAGAGTCCTTATCAGGCTTGGCTAACAAGATTACACGCCCTTCATAAAAGGACTGGGGCAAGGTGTTAGTCCAAATGCATTCCCCATAAAGGTAAAGAAGCCTAGGAGCCAGCTCTTCAGAGTATTGCTTATACAGTACTACTGCACAGGAAGCCCATCTGGGCCAGGGGACTTACAGTTAGGGAAAGAGCAAATGGCACTGGCCACCTCCTGTTCGGTGAACAGAGCATCCAGCATTACCCTAGTCTCATCTAATAGTATATGTAAGGGTAAACTCTCTAGAAAGGTCTCGAGCTGGGAGGCCTCATAGGGTGGAATGGAAGAGTATAAGGATTTATAAAAATCTACAAATGCCTGGAGGATTCCCTCTCCCGAGGTCTGAAGGGACCCGTCATGGGTGTAAACACACGGCTATTACTGTAGGCATGCAAGAATCAGCTGTCTGCAGAGCAAGCAATTTTCCGTTTTTATCCCCCATCTCAAAAATATCTTCAGCACTCCTGCGCACTGAGCACTGAGTTAGATTACAATAATGTAGTAATAACGTCCTCCTCGCCTGCTGTAGAGCTATGAGGGAGTCGGAAGAGGGATTAAATGCATGCTCTTGGGCACAAGCTAATGCTGCTTCATGTAGCGCAATGGTATCCGCATTCTGACTCACACAAGCAGCCTGTAAGGGACCGCCTGGCGACACCACTAGCACTCCACTAATCAGGCGTCCCCAGCGCACGGAGTCTAAGTCCCAGAGTACTTGTTCACCAGAGCCCCTGATGGTGGGGATGGACTTGGAGTACCCCGGGACCAGGTCGTGCTTACTGAGGACACCCGTCAGTGGTAGGGGTGGTCGCCAGGGGCTCCCACGGGAGAGAGTCTGATATGAGGAGGTCTGGGAACCCCGCTGAGAAGAATGGATGGATGGATGGATGGATGGCGGAGCAAGTGCAGAGTCAGGCAAGCCGGGTCGGTAACGGGGAGAACAGCACGGTACAAGGCAGCAGGCAGAGAATAGTCGGGTCACACGCCAGGTCATCAACAGTAGGTCAGATCCAATAGGGGACATACGGAAGAGAGGTCAGGCAAAGCAAGGGTCTGGGCAGGAGAATTCAGCAGTGGTCAGGTACAATCCGGGTCAGCAACTTACAGGTTCAGGTTCAGATACAGAATACAGGATACAGGGCAAGGACAAGACCAGAAGGCACTGAATGACAGCTCAGGGCCGTTTAAATATCGCGCCCTGCGCTGCCATTGGTGCCCAGCGGGCGGCCGCGGCTCCTATTGCGCATGCGCGAACTCACGCGCCGCGGCCGGCCCGGACCTAGAGCCCGCGTCCCTGCACAGGGCGGCATACTGCGCCTGCGCCGGGACCATCACGGCGGGGATCGAGGGGATCCCTGACATTGCCCCCCCCCCTACGGGCAACCTCCGGATGCCCACCCGATCTCTCCACCACGGGTGGTCACGAAGAAACCGCCGGACAAGTCTGGGTGCATGGACATTATGGGCTGGTTCCCAAGAATTGTCCTCGGGGCCATAGCCCTTCCATTTTATAAGAAATTGGGTCTGGCCCCCCCTTCTTCGGCACTTCAGGATCGTTTCCACCTCATATTCTTCTTGTCCCTCCACCGTTATGGCCTCCGGAGGTCTGGATTCACATTCTGGGAAGGCATCCGGGATCACAGGTTTAAGTAAGGACACGTGGAAAACAGGATGAATTCTGAATGTTTCAGGGAGGGTAAGTTCATATGTCACCTCGTTGACCATTCGCTTCACACAAAAAGGCCCCACGAATTTAGGTCCCAATTTCTTTGAGGGACAAAGCATTCTCAAGTTGGTTGTTGCCAACCAGACCTTATCCCCAGGCTTCAGCACCAGATTCCCTCTTCGTTTCTTGTTATATGCATTCTTGTTATCCTCCTGGGCCCGAGCGATGGCTTCCTGTAGTACTTTGTTGTTCGAGGAGAAGAAGTTTAATGCGTCTTGCGTTGCCGGAACTGGGCATTCAGAGACCAAATCAGGAAGAAAGACAGGGTGAAATCCGTAATTAGAGAAGAACGGAGATTGCCCTGTCGCTGAATGGCTTGCGTTGTTATATGCAAATTCCGCTAAAGGTAACAGTGGTAACCAATTATCTTGAAGGAAGGATGTGTAGCAACGCAAGTATTGTTCTAGGGTCTGGTTGGTCCTCTCGGTCTGTCCGTTGGTCTGAGGGTGGAAAGCAGAGGAGAGGGACAACTTGATATCCAGGGCCTTGCACAGGGCCCTCCAAAATCTAGATGTAAATTGGACCCCACGATCCGAGACGATGTCCTCCGGGATTCCATGTAACCTTACGATTTCCTGGATGAATATTCGCGCAGTCTCGGATGCAGACGGAGTCTTCCTCAATGGTACAAAGTGAGCCATTTTCGATAATCGATCGATGACCACGAAGATCGCGGTGTGTTCTTGGGACGGTGGGAGCTCGACTATAAAGTCCATTGCGATCCCTTGCCACGGTCGTTCAGGAATCGGCAAGGGACGCAGCAGTCCCCAAGCCTTGTTCCTCGATGGCTTGTTTTTCTGGCAGACGGTACAGGATCTTACATAGAGTTTACAATCCTTGGCCATACTTGGCCACCAAAAAGAGCGTTGGAGAAGCTCCAGGGTCTTGGCTGGGCCAAAGTGTCCCGCCATCGGGTGGTCATGGCAATGTCCCAGGACAAGGGTCCGGACCTCTTCAGGGACCATGACCAACCCATCCTTCCATAGGAGTCCCTCCTTGTTCTGGAGGGACACACCAACTGGGACTGACGCGGCCGTGGATGCCTCCAATAGTTTGGACCGAAGGTCCGTCTGGAGCGCCAAGAAATTTCCTGCAGACAGAATCGTATCAGGTACCGGATCTTCTTTGGAGTCTTCAAACATGCGAGATAGTGCATCAGGTTTCGTATTCTTAGATCCGGGCCTATACGTGATGTGAAAAATGAACCTGGAGAAGAACAATGCCCATCTTGCCTGCCGTGGGCGTAAGCGTTTGGCGGTCCTTAGGTACTCGAGATTCTTGTGATCAGTGAAGATCAAGATGGGGTGCGAGGCACCTTCCAGCAGGTACCTCCATTCTTCGAGAGCTGTTTTGATGGCCAACAACTCTCGATCGCCGATATCGTAGTTCTTTTCTGCTGGGGTAAGTTTCCTTGAGAAGAACGCTACAGGATGGAGCAACCCTTTGGTGCCCTTTCGCTGGGACAGGATGGACCCCACCGCATTCTCTGAAGCGTCTACTTCCAAGATGTATGGCAGGGCAGCGTCCGGGTGGCCCAGAATGGGTGCCGAGGTAAAGAGTTTCATCAAGGCCTCGAAGGCTTCCTGAGCCTCCGGCGTCCATCTGAACCGGGTTCCAAGCTTGGTCAACTGAGTTATGGGGGAGACCAGACCCGAGAAGTTCTTAATGAACTTCCGGTAGAAATTCGCAAAACCGATAAACCGCTGGACGCCCTTCTTGTCCGCGGGTACCGGCCACTCCAAAATCGCCGAGACTTTCTGAGGGTCCATTGCGACCCCCGCGGTGGAGATAATCAACCCCAGGAACGTAATGCTAGGTTGCTCAAAGCAACACTTATCTGCCTTGGCGTATAACCCATGCTGACGTAACCGCCCCAACACCCTTGCCACATGTATCCTGTGATCCTTCAGGGAGGATGAGAAAATCAGTATATCGTCCATGTAAACGATAACGAAAATGTCCAGGTAATCCCTAAAAATATCGTTTACGAAATGCTGAAATGTGGCTGGTGCATTGCACAGACCAAATGGCATGACCAGGTATTCAAAGTGCCCAAACCGTGTACGGAACGCGGTTTTCCACTCGTCCCCCTCCCTTATGCGAACTAGGTTGTACGCCCCCCTTAGATCAAGTTTAGTAAATATGACCGCAGTCTTCAGGCTCTGAAATAACTCTGGCACTAACGGTAATGGGTAACGATTTTTAATCGTGACCCTGTTCAGCTCCCGGTAGTCTATACATGGTCTCAGAGATTTGTCTTTTTTTTCCACGAAGAAGATCCCCGCCCCCGCTGGCAAAGTGGAGGGACGGATGAACCCCTTCTGGAGACTGTCCTCTATGTATTCCTTCAGGGCCCCCAATTCGAGTTCCGATAGGGGAAAAATTCGCCCAAAAGGAATCTCAGAGCCGGGTAACAGGTCAATGGGACAGTCATACGGGCGGTGGGGGGGCAGGGCATCTGCTCCCCGTTTACTGAACACGTCCCGGAATTCATGATATTCTGTGGGAATAACCTGTTTCAGATCAGAATCCCCCTCGGAGCATAGGAGGACCTGGGGGCCTGCCGGGCCTGAAGTGCGGCAGTGTTCCTGACAGTATGGGGAAGGGAACAAGATTGACCCGGTTTCCCAGTCAATTTGGGGGTTATGGGCCCGTAACCAAGGGAGCCCCAAAATGACTGGGAACAGAGGTGACGCAATGGCATCCAGGCGGAGGAATTCCCGGTGTTGGTTGGCAATGGTAGTGGCAATGGGGGGAGTTTCCTGATTAACCACTCCTGATTTTATCTGGGAACCATCGGCCAAAAATATGTTAAAACCCCTCTTTCTGGGTTGGAGGGGAATTTTCTGCTGACGAGCAAAGTCTAAATCCAGAAAACAACTGCATGCCCCCGAATCAATTATGGCTGTCACTTCCACGGTCCTTTCGGGGAGCTGAAAGGAGAGGGGTACAACTAAGTATTGGGAAGGACTGACATTGCCAATAGACAAGGAAGAAAAAGAGGTACACTTACTCATTTTCTGAGGGCAGGATCGTACCATATGACCGGCTTCCCCGCAGTAGAGGCAGAGGTTCTGCGAGCGTCTCCGCTGGTGTTCTTCTGGCGATAATTTGGGCTGAGCCAGGCCTAGTTGCATGGGTTCTGGAACATCTCCTGGGAGTGGATTCTGGATACTTGGTCTGGGTGGTTGGCTGGGGCCTAGGAATGGACCCCAGTTGTTTCCACGACCCTGGCCGGACCTCTCAAACCTGCGTTCCCGCAGTCGTCGGTCAATCTTTATCGTCAGGGCAATTAGGTCCTCTAATGACTCAGGAACCTCTACCCAGGCCAGCTCATCCTTTAGGGGTTCTGATAGCCCCATGCGGAACTGGTGCAACAAAGCAAACTCGTTCCAGCGAGTGTCCCCCATCCAGCGCCTAAAATCTGAGGCGTATTCCTCGGCCGCCCGACGGCCCTGTCGGAGTGTGTATAAGATTGCTTCGGCAGAAGCAGCCCGCTGCGGGTCATCATATAGGATGGCCATCGCCTCAAAGAAGTCCTTGACTGTTCCTAGGTGTGGGTCATTGTTTCCCCTTAACCGATGGGCCCAATCTTGGGGTTCGCCCTGCAACAGTGAGATTATAAATCCCACCTTCACTGATTCGGTCAAAAGGTACGGGGTTGAAGTTCAAAAAATAGGAGGCAGGACTCACGGAATGACCTGAAGCGAGTGCGGTCCCCGTGAAAACGCTCCGGTAGGGGTACCCGGGGTTCCGCCATAGGTAGCGGGGCGGAGGCCCCTGATGCTGGCTCAAGAGCAGCCGGGGGTGCAGAAACTGGGGCCTGTGGGGCTGGGTCAGATAGGGAGCAGGTCTGGAAGCGGTGCTCCAGCTGCATGCATTTATCCTGCAGGGCTGCTACGGCCTGCGTCAGGTTAGATAGATGCCTGCAAATTTCTTCCAGCGGGGAGGGCCCTCCTCTAGGCTCAGTCATGGCCTTCTGGTACTGTAAGGGACCGCCTGGCGACACCACTAGCACTCCACTAATCAGGCGTCCCCAGCGCACGGAGTCTAAGTCCCAGAGTACTTGTTCACCAGAGCCCCTGATGGTGGGGATGGACTTGGAGTACCCCGGGACCAGGTCGTGCTTACTGAGGACACCCGTCAGTGGTAGGGGTGGTCGCCAGGGGCTCCCACGGGAGAGAGCCTGATATGAGGAGGTCTGGGAACCCCGCTGAGAGGAATGGATGGATGGATGGATGGATGGCGGAGCAAGTGCAGAGTCAGGCAAGCCGGGTCGGTAACGGGGAGAACAGCATGGTACAAGGCAGCGGGCAGAGAATAGTCGGGTCACACGCCAGGTCATCAACAGTAGGTCAGATCCAATAGGGGACATACGGAAGAGAGGTCAGGCAAAGCAAGGGTCTGGGCAGGAGAATTCAGCAGTGGTCAGGTACAATCCGGGTCAGCAACTTACAGGTTCAGGTTCAGATACAGGATACAGGGCAAGGACAAGACCAGAAGGCACTGAATGACAGCTCAGGGCCGTTTAAATATCGCGCCCTGCGCTGCCATTGCTGCCCAGCGGGCGGCCGCGGCTCCTATTGCGCATGCGCGAACTCACGCGCCGCGGTCGGCCCGGACCTAGAGCCCGCGTCCCTGCACAGGGCGGCATACTGCGCCTGCGCCGGGACCATCGCGGCGGGGATCGAGGGGATCCCTGACACAGCCTTAATAGCTGAGATGTATTCTCCCCGTGTAGAGGCCTTAAAAGAATCCCAAACCATTTGAGGGGTGGCGGAGTCTACAATAATCGGCCAGAAGGCGACCAAATATGCCGCCAATAGGGGTTCAACCGAGGACTCCGCCACCCAGCCAAGGTGAAAATGCTAAGCACGAGAGCCCAGAGTGGTAGGCAGCTGCAGAACAATTTGTAGAGGTGTGTGATCTGATACTCCCCCTGCCAGGTATGTAAAGGCCATGTCCATTCTGGAGGAGGTACCAAACACATCTGAAGGTAGGAGAATTGTTTAGTTCCAGGATATTTCCACCTCCATATTTCACTAAGCCCAAGCCAAAAGATCTAGGTTAGGTGCTCTGGACAGGTTGGAGGTATCCAGAAAGTAGTTCAACACATTGTTAAAGTTACCCATAATTACAATTTTCAGGAGCATAAGAGAGGCTAATTTGTCTATAACAGTGTATAAGATTGAGCCATTAAATGGAGGGGGGACATAAACATTTATCAAAACTAATTTGAGGGAATTGATTTCTAGGACAACAGCCACATAGCTCCCATCAGGGTCAGAAAACACACGATGCACAATGCAACTAAGATGTTTATGCAACAATATGGAAAATGGGCAGCACAGTGGCTAAGTGGTTAGCACTTCTGCCTGGCAGTACTAGGGTCGCCGGTTCGAATCCCAACCACGGCACCACCTGCCTGGAGTTTGCATGTTCTCCCTGTGCCTACGTGGGTTTCCTCCAGGTATTCCGGTTTCCTCCCACACTCCAAAGACATGTTGATAGGATAATTGGATCCTGTCTAAATTGGCCCTAGTATGTGTATGTATGAATGTGAGTTAGGGACCTTAGACTGTACGCCCCTTGAGGGTTAGGGACTGATGTGAATGTACAATATATATGTGTAAAGCGCTGCGTAAATTGATGGTGCTATATAAGTACCTGTAATAAATAAATAATAAAGAATAACCCCTGGAGCATATGTAGAAAAGGTTGCATGAAAGGAGCGTTGAATCCAGTTCCTCCTCAGGGAGAGAATCCCATTGCCCATCAAATGGGTTTCCTGCAGGAGCATCGGGTGTGGATTGTATGTATTCAGGTATTTCAGAACCAAGGACCTCTTGATCTTAGAGTTCAGGCCTCTGGCATTCCAGGAGACTATTCTTAATGTAGACACCATACCAGTAGATAGCGATAGGGAGGCAGAGAAGCATGGAGCGTGAAGACAGTTCCACAGGTCCCATCGTGGACATTACAGGCAGACAAAAAGGGGATAAAATACCATCCCATGAAAAACTAAAAGAAAAAAAAGGGGTGGGGAGGGAAAATAAGGGAAAAAGGCCCCACAAAAAACATCTGTTTCCCTGATCAAACAACAGACAAACATGTTCAGGGAAACTTTATAGCACAAAACTAGAAAAAAACAGGAGCGCAGAGCGCTCAAACATTATTGGGTGACATGTAAGAGTCATAACTCCATAAGCATGGGGAAAATACAGCAGAATAACACACCAAACCCAGGGAAGGCAATAAACCAGTGTATATGACAGAGAGTCCATCCTCTGGATCGAGGCAGGGAGTCCAGCCAGTCTGATGCCAAGACCGGGGTGTCAAAGTATTGAGTGGATCCATTATGTTGAACCCTCAATTTGCTAGGGTATAGCATGCTGTATTGGAAACCTTTTCATGGAGCCTCTTTCTCACCTCCACAAAGGATCTCCTGTGTTTTTTATAGTTCTGGTGAGAAGTCTGGAAAGAAATGCAGAATGACATTTTCATAACGCAGGTCTTGTTACCTCTACGCCTCAGCTAAAATTAGGTCTCAGTCACGGAAATTCAGGAGGCAAACCAAAAAGTAACGTGGAGGAGCACCTGTGTGGGGACTCTGTGTCCTCGCTCAACTTGATAGGCTGGTGAGACTGTGAAGATTCAGGGCTCAGTGAACACTGCAGGGGTCATACTCTTCAGGTAGGCCGACCACCCGCACATTGTTGCAGCGCAGCCTTTTCCTCGCATCCTCTGAGCGTGACATCAGGAGGTTCACCTGGTGCTGGAGCTCAGATAGGGTTCTAGCGTGGTTTCATGTACTATCCTCCACTTCAGAAATGTGGGACTCCGCAGACCCCAGGCGCCCCCAGATTTTATCCAGATCTTGCCAGATAAGGCCACATTCCAGGGCCAAAGAATCTATCTTAGACATGAGAAAATTTTACTTGCCTCTATGGCCAACAGGATAGTAAAGGTGGCCGAGTCCCCAGATGAGACTGCTGTGGATGGCAACTCGAATCCTTCCTCCACTGTTGCAGCCATGGTGGGCCCAAGCTGCTCCACTGTCTGCACCGCTACAGATGTTCTGGAGGGTACGTGTGCAGACAAGATGGCCACGCTACGCGTAGCCGGTTGAGAACTCCGGGGCCCACTAGAGACCCGCCACTGCCCAGAGTACTTTCTCAATGCCATGGGGAGGGTGGGAGTAAGTTTACTGAGCAGGATGAACGTAAGTTCCCCAGGAACAGAATAGCGGGAACCTCTGCCAAACATTTCTGTGCTGCTTCACATCTCGGCCATGCCCCCCCCACATGACATTATTTTAAAGTGGTTGTAAACCTCGGACATGAAATATGAACAAAGCATATCCCTCTATAGTGTGTAACAACTTATGTAGGAGGATTTTTTCATCTCTGTGTATCACCTGAGGCCAGCAGGGGTGTGGACATTTTTTAAAAAACTACTTGTCTAAGTACTAAATTGGTGCCCAATCTACTTGTCCAGATAAATTTTTTTTTTTTTAACCAAAAACGTGTTTAAATCGGAGGTGATTTTAGGAATGTCTGGTGCTTTTAAAAACAAAAGGGGTTTTACGGTGACTTAAACGTAATATTTTTAACATTGCGCTGTTTATCTCCTCCTCCCCTCCCTGCCTGTCTCCAGCACCGAACCCAAGGACTAGCAGGGAGGGGAGAGGCCTTGCAGTGTAATCAGCACTGATTGGGTACTCCTCAGAAAAGGGTTGGTCGGGGCTTATCATTTATCTCTTTCGCTGCTAGAGCGTTTTTTGTACAAGTTTAAAAAATCATTTTGGGCCTGATGATTACATAAAACCCCCAAACATTATATATTTTCTGACAGCAGAGACCCTAGAGAATAAAATAGTGATAGTTCCAATTTGTTATGTCGCATGATGTTACCGCAAAATTTCTGTAAAAAATACAAGTAAGATCATTTTAGGGCACAAAAAAGCAATATTTTACCCTATTTTTGTGTAAAATATAAAAGATGAGATTGCACTGAGTAAATAGATATCTAACTTGTCAAACCTTATATTGTGCGTGCTTGTGAAATGGCGACAAATTTTAGTACCCTATATTTTCTATAGGCGACACTTTTAAAGCTCCTTATAGGTCATCAGTTTAGTGTTACGGAGGATGTCTGGTGCTAGAATTATTGCTCTCATTTTGGCGTGTGCGGCAATATGTAACATGTGTATCACAATCGACGTTTTCATGGGTAGGCGCCCCAGCATGTGCTTTTATGCGTACGTGCGTATATGTGGGGGTGGGGAGTCTCCATTTTTTTTGGGGGGGACGGTATGTGCTTGGGTGTAACTTTCATTTTTTACAATAAATCCCCCCCCCCCTTTTACTTTTCACTCACATAGGAGATAAAGTCCCCTATGTGATGATTTTTGGTGACAGGTTCTCTTTACTGAGACATCCAAGGTCTAAAAGATCCTGGATGTCTCCCCTGTGCTCCCCTGAATGTAATGCAGTGCACATTGCACTGCATTACATTCTTTCCTGGCCTCCATGGCCAGGAATCTCCCAATGGGGACCCGGAAGTGACATCATAATGTCAGGACAAGAAGGGGAGGGGAGCGGTGGTGAGCTGGTCCCGGATCTGCAGATGGGCAAGCGGAGCCTGGGAGACCTCACGGGGTGGGGAGAGGCTGGCACTATGTGGAAGCAAAAGGCGGCAGCGCTGCTGCCTGAATGCTTCCATCTGACAGGTGAGCCTTGCTGCTTGCCCGCATCAGGGCTAAACGTAAAAAAACTACCTGCCCCGTGCCCGAAACTACATGTCCTGGGCGTCGGGCGATATGAATTCAACATCCCTGGGCCAGTCATTTCACTGGGTATATGTAAGGGTTTACAACCGCTTTAAGTCAAACACTATTCAAAAGATTCAGTGGTTGAAACCCAGAAGAGGAAGGACCGACACATCACCAGACCAGCCTAGAGACTGCCGGAAAAAAATGCATATAGAGGAATTTGTGGGGAAAGAAATTGAGCATAAAGCTTCAGGGAGGAATGGGAGCTACACAGGAAGGAGTGCTGGGCTTCAGCTTCTGTTTTTCAGAACAAATCGTAAGGCGAGGCCTTGCCCAATGATTAAGTCTTTTTGCTAATGAGGTATTTAATTAAATGTCTGCTTGTTGATCATTATCTAATAAGTTTCACTTTGATTAAAGTGTACTACAAATGAGATGACTACCAACAAGCAGTTAAATTTTTTTTCTTGCAAAGCAATTTAATCTGCAATGTAGCCCTAATAGGAGTAGTGATGGATAGCTAAGTAGATGGAACAAATGGCTCCCTATGTAGTAATATACACAAGTAGCATGCTGTATTAAAGTTCCGGCCCCTGCCCCAAAGAAAATTTTAAAAAGTCAGCAGCTACAAATGCTGTAGCTGCTCACTTTTAATATTAGGGCACTTACCTATCCAGGGATCCAGCGGTGTCCTCACTCCATTCAGTCAGCTGTTGGGTGCTGGCGCTGTCATCTTGACTAAGGGAAACCGACAGTGAAGCCTTGTGGCTTCACAGCCGATTTCCTACTGTGTATGTACAAAGTGAGCTGTAAGTTGTGAATGGGCCACAGTCCTCTGGGACCTGTGAAATGTCCCAAAGGGCTGTGGGGGCGAACTTCCATCTTGGTTCGCCGTGGCAAACTGAGCCGGAAGTGAGCACGGGAACCTGTCAAAACCAGGTACCCACTCCCCCCACCAAAAGGTGCCAAATGTGGCAGTGGAGTGGGGGAAGGAGGCAGATAAGTGGAGCTTCCACTTTTGGTTCACGCTTTAATCAGTGGAGCATGATTGTTTCTTCCACTGACCACCAATGTAAGGGAGTCCTTCTTCCACTGACTACCAGTGTAGGGGAGTCCTTCATCCAATGACCACAAAAGCTAAGGGGTCCTTCTTCCACTTACCAGTGGAAGGGAGTTCTCCCAATGGCTGCCAATGTAAGGGGGTCCTTCACTTTTGAACCACCAATGTAAGGGGTTCCTTGTCTCACTGATCACCAGTGTAAGGGGGACCTTCACTTTTGAACCAACAATGTAAGTGGTTCCTTGTCTCACTGATCACCAGTGTAAGTGTAAACCAATGGCCACTATACTGTACTCCTACTACTTGACCTCTTTGCAGCTTTTTATATTTCAATGGTTTTTATTAATTTTTAAACAGTATAAAACAGAAGCAACAAAACACGCCCACGCAGGGGCTATCAATTGCACAGATAAAAAAAACGCAAAATAGAAAAAACAGTGCTCTAACGCCAACAGGGCAAAAGGTACCCCCACGCAGGGGCTATCAATGGCACATAAGTTACAATACCATTAATGTAACTCTGACTATAGCAACTAAAGGCAGCTGTCCACTGTCATACCAAAAACAAACAGAGAAAGAGAGAAAAGAAGAAAAAGGAAAAAGAAAAAAAAAAGGAACAGGGGTCCAAGAGCACCAATACCGAATGCCATTAAATCCCCAGACTAGCCGGGAGGAGCGTGGGAAAGGCATATTGCAACCACGGCTCCCATATTTTCAAAAATTTATGTTGGGAGTTGTTGCAGATACTCAACATCTGTTCGTTGAGCATCATAGTGGTCATACGATCCCGCACCCCCTGAAGAGGGACAAACGGACTCTTCCAGGCCTGAGCAATTGTTCTAGTGGCCGATAAAAACAAATAGGAAGCCAACTTCTGCTGGTGAGCCAACAGGCCCGGTATAGGGCAATGAAGCAAGGCATAACGAGCATCCTGGCGTATGGAGAGATGGAACAAGGTGAAAAGGAGGCCAAACACACAAGACCAAAAGCGAAACAGTCTCGGGCATGACCACCAGATATGCAATACATCTCCATGATGGCCACAACTTCGAAAGCATCGATCACTACAGGCAGGGTTAGCCTGGGCCAAATGAGCCAGAACCCAATACCAACGAAACATTACCTTATAGGCTGCCTCCAGTGTGGTCATATTAAATGAGCATTTAGCTATGAGTGACCAGGCCTTATTCCAGTCCTCCGGGTTCCACAGCCACTCCCAGGTCGTGCTCCCACTGAACAACATATGAAAGAGAAATATGCGATGAGTGTCTGTTCAGAGCTGCATAAAGAAGGGACATAAGGCCCTGGACGCCCGGACGCTGCTGGCAAGGCTGTTCAAAGGCAGATTTCTGGTACGGGAAAGCAGAAGTGCCCCGCAGCCAGTGCCGCAATTGAAGGTATCGAAAAAATTCAGCCGGGGGGACATCCCGGGACTCCCGAAGAGAATTCCAGGTGGGAGAGGACCGAAAAATCAAAAAGTGTGGAAGCTGGAGGAACGGGAGGCTGGTGTTTTCTTGCCCATTGGGGTACCTGGAGCGCAAGGGGCCAGCGAGAAAGCAGGGAGACCCCCCTGAGGGTCAGAAATCGGCCGATGTGTCCAGCGGCCGAGGAGGAGATTCAAAAAGCAGCCATCCTGGCAGCTGCTCACGAGCGCCCCCCTCTCTGTGGCTTTTGACATGGTTAACCACCCCCTCCTCCTCAAAAAACTACACTCTCTTGGCCTCAGAGACTCTGCTCTCTCCTGGTTCTCCTCCTATCTATCGCAGCGCTCCTTCAGTGTTACGTATAACGCTGCCACCTCCTCTTCACTCCCTCTCTCTGTTGGGGTCCCTCAAGGTTCTGTCCTCGGACCCCTTCTCTTCTCCATCTACACCTCCTCCCTTGGCCAATTGATAAACTCCCATGGCTTCAACTACCATCTCTATGCCAACGACACACAAATCTATCTCTCTACCCCTCACCTCACCCCCTCAGTCTCCAATCGTATCGCTAGCCTACTAAGTGACATATCGGACTGGATGTCACTCCACTTCCTCAAACTCAACCTTTCCAAAACTGAGCTCCTAGTATTCTCTGTATCTGCCACCCCTCTCTGCCAATCCCTCCACTGGCTTCCAATTGCCCAATGAATAAAATTCAAAACACTAACACTGATGTATAAAGCTGTTCATAACACTGTCCCAAATTACATCACCGATCTTGTCTCTAAATACCACCCAAACCCTACTCCTCCTCCCATGCTCGTCTCCAGGATTTCTCCAGGGCTTCTCTCATCCTCTGGAACTCTCTACCCCAATCTATCAGACTATCGCCTACTCTGCTCACCTGCTCACTTTTAGGCGCACTCTGAAAACCCATCTCTTCAGGGAAGCCTACCCCGACCCCAGCTAATACTGGAATCCTCTACGCTTCCAACCACTCCATCCCCCACAGCTAATTACCTTTTGTACCACTATCCCCTCCCTCCTAGATTGTAAGCTCCACGGAGCAGGGCCATCTAATCCCTCTTGTATGGAACTGTATTGTTACTGTACTACCTCCATAATGTAAAGCGCTGAGCAAACTGTCAGCGCTATACAAGTCCTGTATAATAATAATAATAAGGGGGTCCTTCACTTTTAAACCACCAATGTTAGGGGTTCCTTGTCTCACTGATCACCAGTGTAAGGGGGTCCTTCACTTTTGAGCCACCAATGTAAGGGGTTCCTTGTCTCACTGATCACCAATGTAAAGGAGTCCTTCTACTGATTACCACTGTAAGGAGGTCCTTCTCCTTCTGGCCACCAATGTAAGGGAATCCTTCTTATACTGACCATAAATGTAAGGGGGTCCTCCTCCCACTGACCGCTATTTTAGGAGAATCCTTGATTTGTTTCACTTAGTACTGAAAATAATGTTTTTGTATATTGCAGCCTTGGGTGTCAAATACACAAAATAGTCACATTTATTATTCTTTTATTTATTCATATATATCAACTGTAAGATACCCTGAGCTGTAAATATTATTTTTAGCAGGGGTTTCCACGGACCCAAAGGTTATTTGAAGAGTTGGTTCATTTTAAGATGTTTGTGTGCATTTACCAAATTCTCAGGTGTGAATGGAGCCTAAAGGTAGCCATATCTGGGTTTGAAATTTGGTCAGTTCAGCAGGGACAAGCCTAATTTCGATCCATGTATGGGGAGAGTGGTTGTACAGAAGTTGACCTACCAACCGACCCTGCCAGGTTTTTCCTGAGCTTTCTGTGCCACTGGCTATACCTAGCAGCACTGATAATTGTATTCAGATCATGGGGAAGTGTCTACGCCGTCAGAACACAATAGCTCAGCAGATATGATTCCCCCATCCACACACTCGAATCAGGTGATTTTTTTTTTTTTCATTCAACCTACTGGATGAAAAGAAAAAGTGGAACTAAACCCTCCTATCCTTTTCAGCCAAGGTAGCTGCCATCTTAGCCTCTGTTTGATCTTCAGCTGGCATGATACTGCACATGTGATCCGTTATGACACCACGCATGTGATGGTTTGACAGTTTGGTTGAGAACTGTCAAGAAAATGTGACAGTTAGAATTCCCAGCATGCCTGAAATATAACTGTTTTTAGACACTTTTAAATTGATGGGATTAGTTCCACTTTAAAGTATTGGCTACATAAGGCTGGCCATAGATGGGTAGAATTTCAAATGGAAATTCTTAGGAAAATAATGTTCTATTTAGGTTTATTTTTCTAATCATTGTGGGGTCAAATCGATGATTGTTTTCGACCTCAGTAGCAAGAAAAATCGAAGGAGCAGGATGGAAAAAAAAATTTCTAACAGTATATGTGGTTTTTATTCAGTGAAGTCCATTCATTCCAAAATCAAATGTTAAAAGCAAACAAAATCTTGTGAATGTTCTGGGAATTTTCCTAAAGCCCCATACACACAAAGAGAATATTGGATAAATGCTCATCCGTGTTTTTTTTTTGCATGCTAGTCTCATATCAAAAGTGAAGAGGTTACTAAAGATACAAAAATTATTGTGCAACAGAAAGAAAATTCCGAAGTGATGTAATGTATTTGTATTGTATTTTCAAACAAAAACTGTGCTGATTAAACAATTGGACGATCTGGTATCTTACGAGAAACATTTTCGTACTTGTCCCTTCAAATAATTTCAGACGAAAGCTGTGTACTAACAGATTATCGTACGATCGCTTCCAAAGCGGTATTTTTCATACAATTTTCTGATCGTGTGTACTAGGCTTAAGACTTTGGCTCTTGACATGTGCAGAACAAAAAATATTGTTTTGTTTCGATTTGTTAAGTTACTAATTTCATTGCATTTGTAATTCGTTTTGATTAGTTTTGTTTGTTTTTGACTGGATTCTAATTTTTCCAGTAGATTCAAATTGAAAATATTGAATCTATTCAAATTCATTGTGAAGAATAACTGGCTCTATTCTAGTTGAAATTCGAATTTCGGAAGACGTTTATATTCTATTTTATTATCTACTCTATTTTTTTTTGCTATTCTATTTTGTTCTGTTCTATTCTGTTTGAAACTCAAATTTCATAAGACAGCTATATTTTATTCTATTAGTTTCAATTCTATTCTGATTTACTCTATTATTTTCGAAAATTCGGATTTTGGAGGACAGCTTTATTCTTTGTTTTATTCTATTCTATTGTTTTCTATTCTGTTCTTTTATATTAAATTCCTTTAGTTTCTATTCTATTATATTCTGTTTTACTCTATTTTTTCCTATCCTATTCTTTTCAAAGTTCAGATTTTGGAAGATGACTATATTCTTTCTATTTTATTCTATTCTGATCTTTTCTATTCCTTTATTTTCTATTCTGTTCTGTTGTACTCTATTGTATTCTTTTTGAAATTCAGATTTTGGAAGACGGCTATATTCTATTCCATTCAAAACTCGAATTTCAGAAGACAGTTTTATTCTAACACTAGTACATATAGTCTTTGAAGGAAATAAGCAAGAATTCGCAATGTGTTTGTATTTCAAATTTGTTTTTGAAATCAATTTTTTTTATTCAAATTTGGTTGAAATTTTCGTTATTTCGGATTCCTTTAAATTCTTTACTATTGTAATTTGGATACATCTGAATCTCCGAATAACAAACATTTTGTCCAAAATTTGAACCCCACGTGTATTTTTGGCTCTATTCATTTGGCATTTCTGGAACGTGGAACAGAAAACATTTGTTTTGCCGCACATTCCGGAAACGCATGTCTTGCTTGCGGTGCTATTATTTGCTAATGGCACCCGAGAGCAGGTAGCAGATGTGTGTTGTCCATGCATTTTGTCATGTTACAAAATGCAGTGGAAAAAAAGTGCCACGTTCTGTTCTAAAAAAGCTTTTGCAGAGGGGTTTGCTTGCGCATACAAGTGAATGGGCTGCCC
Source organism: Staurois parvus (assembly GCF_062004578.1). Classification (NCBI taxonomy): domain Eukaryota; kingdom Metazoa; phylum Chordata; class Amphibia; order Anura; family Ranidae; genus Staurois; species Staurois parvus. Next base: position 6,816,952 of record NW_028318026.1, on the reverse strand, counting down.
TACACATGAGAAGCAGAAATGCTCCAAAGTGTGCAAAAACCTCCAGCGAGCTGGAACACAAGTTCTTGCTATCCTCAAATGCAAATCCAGCCTTGTCATTTGATATTCTATGGCCATCACAGGAGATTCTCTGGCTATAGGGCCGATCACAGTGGTAGGGAAGAAGAGGGCAGTCAGTATACCTCCTGGGATGCACACAGCCTGTTACATCCCCTCTATGGCCATAGCATACCGATGACAATTCACATCAAAACTGTACAACGTTCCAAGCTGCACTGACCCCGCCCCCAGCCATTTCCACTCTGCCCTGTACAGCAGTCTAGCTACGCCTGGGCCGCCTTCCAATCGCCGCTCTGCTTTTATCTTACACGCTGCCGGGCTTCGGCAATGAGCAGCGCTTTCCTATTGGTGGCTCGCAACAGCAGCCGCTAATTGGGACGCAGGAGAACAGTTGGGCGGAGCTGGGTTCCCCGGGAAGTGTATAGTTGCCATGACGCCGTGAACTTCCTGTATAGACTATCCAGCCGTTACACAGATGGGGGTACGGGCGGGCGGCTGACAGTGCCCCGTGCAGGTTGGTGATGTAATAGGACGTCAGTTGTGTGCAGTGTGATGTCCAGAACCGGCAGTCTGTGTTCTAGTTGTATGGTGGGACCTGTAGGTGGTGTACAGGTAGAGGAAGACTGAGGGGTGTCTATTCTGTCAGCTCTATGAGGTGTGAGGAGCTGTGTCAGGGCAGACAGACACCTCCCTGCTGCTCAGGACCTACACAGCCCACGATGGCTGACTCTGCTACTGCTGGGACTTCTAGTTCCTCAACAGCTGGTTTAACCACTTGCCTACCGGGCACTTATACCCCCTTCCTGCCCAGGCCAATTTTCAGCTTTCAGCGCTGTCGCACTTTGAATGACAATTGCGCGGTCATGCAACACTGTACCCATATGATATTTTTTTCACACAAACAGAACTTTCTTTTGGTGGTATAGAATCGCTGCTGGGTGTTTTATGTTTTGCGCTATAAACAAAAAAGGAGCAAAACATTTGAAAAAAAAAGTTTTTCTTTTGTTTCTATTATAAAAGTTTGCAAACAGGTAATTTTTCACCTTCACTGATGTGTGTTGAGGAGGCTGCACTGATAGGCGGCATTGATGAGGCACTGATAGGCTGCGCTGATGAGGTGGCATTGATGAGGCACTGATGATGCTGCACTGATGAGGTGGCATTGATGAGGCACTGATGATGCTGCACTGATGAGGTGGCATTGATGAGGCACTGATGATGCTGCACTGATAGGCGGCACTGATGAGGTGGCATTGATGAGGCACTGATGATGCTGCACTGATAGGCTGCACTGATGAGGTGGCATTGATGAGGCACTGATGATGCTGCACTGATGAGGTGGCATTGATGAGGCACTGATGATGCTGCACTGATAGGCGGCACTGATGAGGTGGCATTGATGAGGCACTGATGATGCTGCACTGATAGGCTGCACTGATGAGGTGGCATTGATGAGGCACTGATGATGCTGCACTGATAGGCTGCACTGATGAGGTGGCATTGATGAGGCACTGATGATGCTGCACTGATGAGGTGGCATTGATGAGGCACTGATTATGCTGCACTGATAGGCGGCACTGATGGGGTGGCATTGATGAGGCATTGATCATGCTGCACTGATAGGTAGCATTGATGGGCACTCATAGGCTGCACTGATGAGGTGGCATTGATGAGGCACTGATGATGCTGCACTGATAGGCGGCACTGATGGGGTGGCATTGATGAGGCATTGATCATGCTGCACTGATAGGTAGCATTGATGGGCACTCATAGGCTGCACTGATGAGGTGGCATTGATGAGGCACTGATGATGCTGCACTGATAGGCGGCACTGATGAGGTGGCATTGATGGGCACTGATAGGCTGCACTGATGAGGTGGCATTGATGGGCACTGATAGGCTGCACTGATGAGGTGGCATTGATGAGGCACTGATAGGTGGTACTGATTAGCGACACAGTACACAGACAGGCGACGCGGACTGACTAGCCCTAACTGATGGCACTGACTGGAAGCACTGATGGGCAGCAATGCAGGGCACTGATCATCAGTGCCGATCTCCTCTGTGACAGCTGCTGGTTATCGGCAGTACTTTCCTCATGCTGTGACAGCTTGAGGAAAGTGCAGGTGATAACTGGCAACTGTATTTACCAGGTGATTTGCTGTGTCATGGGACATAGCTGATCATGTGGTTAAAGGCCGCTGTGATTGGCCTTTTACCTCATCATGTGATCAGCTGTGTCCGTAGGACACAGCAATCACGGAGATCGTTGGGTACGTGCCCGTTGTGGCGCACGGGAGGGCGCGTTCTGGGAGGTTGTTATATGATGCCCTCTCAGAACTGGGTAACGGCGCTGTAGACGTCATTCAGCTATAGCGCGGTTACCAAGTGGTTGATCACCTGCCTTCTAGACGGTTTTACTCCTTCCTGACCAGGATAGTTTTTGCTGTACCGCACAGCGCTACTTAACCACTTCCCTAACGGGCACTTTCACCCCCTTCCTGCCCAGGCCAATTTTCACCTTTCAGCGCTGGCGCACTTTGTATGATAATTGCGCAGTCATGCAACGCTGTACCCATATGACATTTTTATCATTTGTTTTCACAAAAATAGAATTTTATTTTGGTGGTATTTAATCACCACTGGGGTTTTTTAAATTTTTTTCGCTATGAATGAAATAAGACCGATTTGGTGAAAATAACTTAAATCAGTGTTTATAATTTAGTCTGCACGAAAGTCCACAAACTATGGTATATATCTAAAAATCAATAAATCCTGGTGTCCCAACGGCCGATATTATTTCTTGAGGACCAAAAATGCCAGGACAGTACAAATACCCCCAAAATGACTGCTTTCCAGAAAGTAAACCATCTGAGGTATTTAGTAACAGGCATGGCGAGTTTCTTGAAGTTGTCATTTTTTTTGTTAGAATTTTGTGGAAAATGAAGAAATGAAAAAAAAAATTGCACAATTTTGTTTTTTTTTTAACATTCTGTCACCAACGCAGTACAGCGTCGTCATATAACTGGTGCAGCGGTGTTCCGGGACACTGACGACAGTATGTAAAAAAGAGTTTTATTACATTTTTTAAACTTTTTCTACTCTTGCATCCAGAGCAATGCAATGTTACCTTAGTAACACTGTAATACTCTGGGCAAGTGATCAGGATTTTAGGCTACGTTCACACTAGCGTTGTGTGCAGGCGGCAGAGAGGCTTTTGGGAAGCGTTTTTACCGCTTCCCAAACGCCTCTGCCAATTCTGCACATTACAGCACATGGTGCTGTTCTAACGGGAGCGTTTGCGTCGCGGCAAAACAGACACCTCTGGTCGAGTCAGCAGGCTTTGAAGCCTCCTATTCTCGTCTATGGTGCCGCTCCACAAACGCCCGGCCGGCGTTTGCGACGCGGTTGCGGGGCGTTTGCGGAGCGGTAACACCACTCAAACTGCATTATAGGCATTTGTGGGGCGTTATTAACGCTCGGCAAACGCCTAGCAACCTCCGCTAAACCGCGCATGCGGCGTTTGCCGAGCGTTAAAAAAACCGCTGCGCAAACGCCGGACCAACGCTTGCCAAACGCTATAGGGGCGTTTGGCAAGCGTTGGTAAAACAGCCAAGTGTGAACGAGCCCTTAGGATATTTTTTTTTTTCTTCACATTATGGTTCCTTATACCAACGAATTTCATTTCATTTGGCATTTTTACTGAATGAAACTGATTAATTCAGTAGTCTTTGTTGTGGTCAGCTGTGATTGGCCACAGCTGATCACATGATACAGATGGGCTGTGTTTGGATCAGTCTGTACATGTAATTCAACCATGGGCCCCAGACCTTCAGACACATTGCTTGGCTATCATTAAATATACGGGTTTGCTTTTTGCGTATCATGGTCCCCAACAACCTTTGTTTGACCTCCCCAAAATTTGTTAGGCTTCTCCAAGCTCTAGCTAAGGACTTCCAGGCCTCTAGGAACACAAACCCCACCAGCTTCCTCTGATGTTTAACCACCTCAATACAGGGCACTTATACCCCCTTCCTGCCCAGACCAATTTTCAGCTTTCAGCGCTCTCACAATGTGAATGATAATTACTCAGTCTTGCAACACTGTACCCAAATGAAATGTCTTTTTTTTTTTTGTACACGAATAGAGCTTTCTTTTGGTGGTATTTAATTAGTACTGGATTTTTTATTTTTGGCGCTATAAATTAAAAAAGACCGAAAAATTTGAAAAATAAAAATCACCCCCACAGTTTTCTTCGTTTCTGTTATAAAGTTTTGTAAATAAGTAATTTTTCTTCATAAATTTGGGCCAAAATGCATACTGCTACATTGCTTTGGTAAAAATGATTCCAATCGGTGTGTATTATTTGGTCTGTGTGAACGTTATGGAGTCTACAAGCTAAGGTACCAATCATTGAAAATTGATCACACCTGATGTACTGATGGCCTATCTAATTTCTTGAGACACTAACATGCCAGGTCAGTACAAATACCCCCCAATTGACCCCTTTTTGCAAAGTAGACATTTCAAGGTATTTAGTAAGATGCATGGTGAGTTTTTTTAACCTGTAGTTTTCCCACAATTCTTTGGAAAATTAAAGTAAATAAAATTAGTTTTTTTTCACACATATGTTATATTAACAAGTTATTCCTCTCACACGGCATATGCATACTTGCAGCTTCACCCCAAAACACATTCTGCTGCTCCTCCTGAGTATGGAGATGCCACATGCGTAAGACTTTTCCACAGTCTGGCCACATCCAGAGGCCCAACATCCAAGTAGCACCTTCAGGCTTCTAACACATAGCATGTACATACCAAGAATTACACCCCAAAAATAAATTCTGCTGAGCAAAGGGTAAACAAAAAAATTACCTGTGATTTTAGTAGTGCAGTTGTCCACAGAGGAGAGCATTGGTCCAGGCAACAAGCAGGGATGTGGTCCACGACAGCGAAAGGAATTGCCCAGGCAGCAGGAAGGAATACTGTACATAGTCCCTGCAGACAGAGATAGTCCCTGCAGACAGAGTTCATGCGGCAGGCAGAGGCATGATGGCAGTAAGTCAGCAGCAGGCAGAAATATCAGGCTTAGGGCCTTGGGTAGGTAAGACCCCTGGGCACAGGGGTAGAGGGTTCATCCCACCCAATCTTTTTTTCTGGGAATTACTAAACCCGGAGAAAACCAAAAACTTGGTTTTCTCCACTCTGAAAATCTATTCTGGAGCCCCTCACATACATGAGACCCCTGTATTGTCTTCAATCCAACTAACAGAGTGGCAGGGCATAAGATCAGTTCAGGAGGCAGGCAAAAAGCATGGTCAATTAACAGCCCCCCCCCCATGAACTGGTTATAGTCGTGTATGCATCTTGGTTTCTGAACGAGACCTTGTTTTATTTGAAGTTTCACTGAGGTGCATCATGAATTTAGGAAAGGATATGGACATCTTTTTTATCTTTCCACTTAAGGCTAGCATCTCTTCATTTTGCAAACTGGCTGTTTCACCCTGTTTTAATTTTGTAGTGACCAATCGTTGTGGGAAGCCCTTGCGGTTCGCCCACGCTGTCCCACAGGCCACAGTTTTCTTCAAATAGAGATGGCGGAAAAATGAGAGACTTGTGTAAAAATTATCGACATACAAATGGTAACTCGAACAGCAGTTCTATAAGCTGCCAAACAATTTTGCCACTTGTCACCATATAGGTAGGGCATCCAGGGGAGTCTAGCTGGCTGTCCTTTCCCTCATAAATCTTGAAGTTGTAGGTATATCCCATGGCCCTGTCACATGCCTTGTAGAATTTGACTCCATATTTGTCCCGTTTACTGGGGATGTACTGTTTGATGCCAAGCCTTCCAGTAAAGGGGACTAGGGAATCATCCACACAAATATTTTTGTCGGGGGTAAACATTTCCTTGAAGGAACATCAAAAAAAGGTGATTAGTGGCCAATTTTGAATAGCTTATCATAATCAGGATGATTTTGAGGAGGGCACTGGGTATTATTATTGAAATGCAAAAACCTCAGTATCATCTCATAGCGTGTTCTGGGCATACAAGATGAATAGACTGGCATATGATGTATAGGTTGGATAGACCAGTATGCATGGACTTCATTTTTTTTTTTTTGTCAGTCCCATGTTCAAAGTAGGCCCTAGAAAAGTTTTAAATTCCTCCATGGTGAGTGGTTTCCACACAAATGGGAGGGCATATGACGAATTGAGAGTTATGGCTATATATTGGCTGCCATACAGGTTACACTGCTCCACAATGTAATTCAGCAGATCATTAGTAAAAAATAAATGAAAAAAACAAATTGAGGTATGATTTTCTGCTTGTAGCTGAGGGCCTGGCTGTGCTGTAAAAGGGGGAATTGTACGTTCTGCCAAATTAGCAGACAGCCACGTGGGATATAAAAGTACATCTGGGAGGCTAGTATGGGCTCTCCCTCGTTTTGGACTGGAAACCCTGCTGCTAGTGCCTGGCCTATCATCTGGGAATGCGGCCCTGCTTGTACTCGCCATGGCACCAGGACTTGTAGCGCTACTGGTGGATGCCTGCCTATCTTCTGGGAGTGCTGCGCTACTTGTACTCGCCACTGCACTACTGGTGGATGCCTGCTCCTCCTCAGATCTCCTGAACCTCTTTGTTTGGACTCTCTCCTTCTCAGAATCCATTGCTGACCACTGCTTTCAACTGGCTCATACTCAGAATCTGAGTCTGACAAAGAGAGTTCCCGCTACTCTCCTCTGTCATACTCAGTATCTGGAAAGCCTCCTCTCTAGTGTATACTTTTTTAGGCATTTTGGTGTTCATTGGTACAGATGTTTATGACTGGTACAGATGTGGATTAGACACTGATACTCTGTAACAGATATTGATCACTGGTTTTGATGTAGATTTCAGACTGGTACTCTGTGACAGATCTTGATCACTGGTACAGATGTGGATTTGACACTGGTACTCTGTGACAGATATTGTTTATTGGTACAGGTGTGATACAACATGACGGATGTGGATCACTGGTACAGTTGTGAATTTTACTCTGAGAGATGTGGATCACTGGTACAGATGTTAATTTTACACTGGTACACCATGACAGATGTGGATCACTGGTACAGATATGGATGACCACTGGTACACCGCGACAGATGTGGATCACTGGTACAGATGTGGAATTTACACTGGTACACTGTGACAGATGTGGATCACTGGTACACCATGACAGTTGTGGAATTTTACACTGGTACACCTTGACAGATGTGGATCACTGTAAATAGCAAAAGTGCAGCACTAAAGAAATTGAACTGAAACCAGTGAAAAGTCAGTGTAATAATATGCGTGGTTTTCTTTAAAAAGATGCAAACTTCCAAAGCTCTTGCGGCCTCAAATAATAGCAATGCGCACTCACCAGAAACGCATGGGTTATGCGCATGTAGGAATAATCATTCCAGATGTCAGATCCCTCAAAGATCAGATGGCGGGCATCCCTCTCACGGTGGATTGCCGAAGACTCCAAATTGGATCCTGAGGTCCCCTTAAGGTCAGTCAGGCACTCCACACTGATGGTGAAACTCTCTCCTCTGAATGGTACAGGCACCTTCTCTGTGGGGGTAACAGCTCCACACAGGAGCCCCAGAAAACAGGTGCCAGAGATAGTGAGTATGTTTTAAACAAAATTTATTGCTTCAATAAAAGTATAGGGCAGCATGCAGATCCAGACCCATATAAAGGTTTTAAATGGAAAAAAAGGCAGTACTGACCCTAGTAAAGATGTCCACCGGGCCTCCTCGTGGCTCCGGAGGTGGAATGACGTCACGCTCTGCACAGCTCCTCCTTAGGCCTTTCGTTTTATTTTAAAGGTATTTTGGTTACCTTAAGTGTTCTAGCCGCTGCATTGACACAAGAGCGCTCACTTTATTCTGTTTTAAAAGATGTGGATCACTGGCACAGATGTGGAATTTTTACACTGGTATGCCGTGACAGATGTGGATCACTAGTACACCGTGACAGATGTGGATCACTGGTACACCGTGACAGATGTGGATCACTAGTACACCGTGACAGATGTGGATCACTGGTACACCGTGACAGATGTGGATCACTGGTACACCGTGACAGATGTGGATCACTGGTACACCGTGACAGATGTGGATCACTGGTACACCGTGACAGATGTGGATCACTGGTACACCGTGACAGATGTGGATCACTGGTACACCGTGACAGATGTGGATCACTGGTACACCGTGACAGATGTGGATCACTGGTACACCGTGACAGATGTGGATCACTGGTACACCGTGACAGATGTGGATCACTGGTACACCGTGACAGATGTGGATCACTGGTACACCGTGACAGATGTGGATCACTGGTACACCGTGACAGCTGTGTAGGGGACACTATGGGGTGGTATGTGTGTAGTAACGCACTGTTTTTCACAGATGGACTCTTCTTCTCCTCACTAGCTAGCTCTGTGTGAGAAGAGGCAGAGCCGATCTACTGAATGGCGTTGTGTTGAGATCACAGCCAACATTTGATCAGAAGGGCCAATCAGCCCTTCTGCCGAGCGGCGTTGTGCACAGTCCAGGGGACACAGGCACACCGAGAGCACACAGCTGCGCGGCCATGTTCTGAGTGTGGTGGTTTATGATAAAATTTCTTCTAAATAAGCAGGGCAGTGTCAGCTCCCTTAAACAAAATATTGCAGTGCCTCCAGCCGTTAAAATACGACAAATATTTAAAAAAACAATAATTTGGACACCTTAATAATTTGATCACCACTTAATAATATTCCTTTAGTTCTTTTCCCTAATATGATTTTGTTACCATATACACAAAATGTGCCTTTTTTCTCATAAATAAATAAATTTATGTACAAATATTTGTATATATTAATACAAACGCAAAATATTGGTGATGAATATATTCGTACACACAATCAAAGATATAGTATGCTAGTCTCTATGGGATAATACAATATATGGTTATCAGATGACTTAAAACAAATTTTAAAGGGGTTAGTTGCAACCTATAGTGCTTCAGATATTATTTCCAATTTCCCGCGGCCGTAGAGAAATAAGAAAGTATCTCTGATAATTAGCACCACAAAAACTGACCTCAGTACCAATACTCGAAAAGGTATAGTAATAATTATATATATATAGTGCAGCGCTGAAAATGTAATGAAATAAGGTATAAAATAAGGTATAAAATATATAAAAGTCTTTCTCATGACAATAAAGTCAATAAAATCAAATATGTGCAGGTCTTCTCCTCATTAGGTGACTGGAAAATAACAGGATTGCGCACTCACCGACCGCACATTTAAAATGCGCCTGTGTATGATATACTCCAAAAGACCAGCCAGGTATACAGCTCCAGAGACCACACGAATCCTCCCTCCTCCACACTCTCATGCGCCTTGGGTGTAGCAATATCTCCAGATCCAAAGGTAGAAAGACAGAGATCCCCCTTTTTTGGCTCCAGACACCCCAAGAATGGAAGATGTGTATCTGCACTCTCCAACAGGAGAGTCAAAGAAAAAGGGAACGCCAATAGTGTGGTACTATCAAAACTTTATTGGAGCAATAATGCCTGGGTCATATGCACACACATATCCATACACCATAAGCCAATAACGGACAGGTAAGTATGATAAGAAAATGGTACTAACCCGGCAATGGCATAAAAACAAAGACCACTAGACCTCCTCTTGGTCTCAGTGGTCTGGAAGTCACACTTGCTACTTGGCTCCACTTGCTACTTGGAGCCAAGTAGCAAGTGTGACTTCCAGACCACTGAGACCAAGAGGAGGTCTAGTGGTCTTTGTTTTTATGCCATTGCCGGGTTAGTACCATTTTCTTATCATACTTACCTGTCCGTTATTGGCTTATGGTGTATGGATATGTGTGTGCATATGACCCAGGCATTATTGCTCCAATAAAGTTTTGATAGTACCACACTATTGGCGTTCCCTTTTTCTTTGACTCTCCTGTTGGAGAGTGCAGATACACATCTTCCATTCTTGGGGTGTCTGGAGCCAAAAAAGGGGGATCTCTGTCTTTCTACCTTTGGATCTGGAGATATTGCTACACCCAAGGCGCATGAGAGTGTGGAGGAGGGAGGATTCGTGTGGTCTCTGGAGCTGTATACCTGGCTGGTCTTTTGGAGTATATCATACACAGGCGCATTTTAAATGTGCGGTCGGTGAGTGCGCAATCCTGTTATTTTCCAGTCACCTAATGAGGAGAAGACCTGCACATATTTGATTTTATTGACTTTATTGTCATGAGAAAGACTTTTATATATTTTATACCTTATTTTATACCTTATTTCATTACATTTTCAGCGCTGCACTATATATATATAATGTCTCTACTATGAGGTTTAGTGATCCCTTGAAGTGTTCTAGCAGCTGGTTTTTCTGAGCGCTCGCTATATTCATTATCTATAGTAATAATTATTCAAATAACCTTAATACATTCCTAACCATACAATACAAATGTTGTAAATCTTAGTAAGTTTGAAATATAAAAGAAAATTACAATATTTGGCACAGTCTCACCACTCCCAGAATCTCTATTTTTGAGGCCTCCCAGTGGGATGCAGTTGGGAAAAGAAATGTTTCTGGTCAGTCAGGCACCAGAATTAAAATGAGCATCAGCGTCTCTGGTGAAAACCTTTTCCTTCAAAACGGCCTTCAAAACAAAATGGCAGCTGGAAGTTCTCAGCAAAATGGCCGCAGGTAGCAAGTGAGTATAGTGCAGTATATAGCAGTAGTAGAGTAATTAAGAAGTAGTTTCAGAAGTAGTAAGAAGTGATGAAGTGATTTAGCGATGATTTCAGAAGTGATGATTCAGAAGTTTTTTTTTGTTTTTTTTTAAGTTGTCTTCAATTTGAGGTGTGTGGCATTTTATACCATACAAGTCCTTTGTTCCGAAGGACCTCCCAACGGGCTTGTTGATTGGACAGTTGAAAAGTTTGCGTACCTATAGAAGTTCCTTACCTGTCCACCAGGGACAGTCAGGTATTACAAATGAACTGGTGATCTTAATGATGACTCACCCTTTGATATAAACAGCATGTCTTTATGGATAAAATAAATGGGTCCTATTCAAGTATAAATGATTTCCCTACTAACTCTCGAATAAGGACCATAGACATATGTGCATATATTTGGTTTCTCATTTTTCTGATATATGAACTGTATTGGGATGGCTGATTTCCTTTGGAAATATAGAACTTACCCAACTCACAAACCATCTTATATTTTATAACTTCAATCTTCAGTTGAGTGGAATGCAGTACCCAACTTTGTTGAATAGATTTTGGTGTGTGGGTATATACCTTTGATAATATTTCAGTTGATATATACCAAGCTTCTTTTTTTTTTTTTGTTTTGTAATTTTAAATGAATCAAGTTTCACCTTATGCTGAATGCGCAGTTCAAGGAGATGTGACATAGGAAGCTTCATCCATTGTTGGGTAATTGGGGTGAACAGATTGGACTGGAGTGTAACCTCAGTATTCAATAGCTGATTGTGATAGCTCAGAGGTTTTGTTTGGTGATCACACATCTTCCAAGGTTTTGGGAGAATTACAGGCAATAAGGACTTAGTCCCACGATTGCCAAACGTTGGTACTGTGTTTGATCATCTGCAGAAATTCAGATAGTCGTGTTTTAACCTTATTGTATCTTAAGTCTCTTCCACTCATTGTTTATGGTAGCTTCCTGGAAGGTCACCTGAAATCAACCATTTAACCCATGACAGTCAGCTTTTAGGATGTTCTTTTGGGTAATATCATTTTTCTTAATAAATAGTCCAAAAGTCATCACATGAGGGACATTCAGGAATGTCCATGAGCAGAGGAAAGATGGCTTCTGCTCATCTCTATGGCCAGCCACCACCATTGCCGGATCGGTTTCTGGGCTCTGGGCTTCCCAATGAGCCAGGTAAGCCCGAGAACCACTAGAAAGCAGCTGGAGGGGGGGTGTTTAATTAGCTGTTTGGAAAGGTCGGTGGCTGCAGAAAATTTACCGGGGTTATGGCACCTAGCTGCAGCCATAACCCTGGTATTAATCAGTAAAGTATTGACGTATTTTTCCAGTTAGGTGGTTGGCAATTGGATAGTATCGATGCTGGTGTGACCCTTTCAAGTGAATAGGGCAACACTGCAACTGCCCTGCAGCCATGTGCAAAGTTGCAGCAAAGCAGGCAGTGAGGAGGCAACATATCACCCCCTCACTGCCTGTCAAGCAACCTCTGAAAAGTGATCCACTGCAACTAGCCACACATGTGAAGGAGCCCTATGACCGTGGTCCTAACAGTAGAATATTTCTGCTGGTAAGAGGTTGACAGTCTGCAAGATAGAATAGCACTTGGCCAGAAAGAGATCACTTTAATGCAGTTGGCCAGCTTGAACATGTATTGCAACATATGTGAACTAAGAATTCCCATTTTAGGGTCAATATCCTTCTTTAGCATTTTGTGTGCTGTATATATGGAAACTATTTAGGAACTGAACACTCATACCCCCTATTTTATACTGCACAGTGCAGGTCAGTAATTTTAAAGGGCGGGGATGCTGGAAGTTGCTGGATTATTCTTTGATTATGCAGTAAGTTATGCTTACTGTGTTGTAACCCCTTTTTGTGGTTTTATTTTTTTAAAGATCTGTTTATTGGTTTTAGTAACATTGACAAACAGACAAGTGTAGACCCACACAGGGGCATCATGGGATAATGATTATCCAGACAGTCAACACATGGGATGTACACTTGAACACATGAGCTCTAAAGGCGTGGCCTAAGGTCTCCTGCCAGGAAGTGAGTGCATATAGTGCGAAGCACAAAGTAAATTGGATGTCAAAATACCCAGATAGCCATACATACAGTAAAGAAGCACTTTTAGGATTTAGTAATGGCCACTGAAGGCTCTGCAAGCCACTTGGGCCAAACCCTGTCATATTTCTTAGGACAGCCTCTGTGTATATAAGTGTCTTTTATATAGAGGTAATCTAGCATTTACTAGTTGCTTGCAAAAGGAGATGGTTGGGGAGTGGATTTCTTCCAGTGTAAGGTGAAGACCTTTCTTGTGCAGAAAAGTAAACAACTAGCTAGGGCTTGGTCAGCTATTGTGGGAATTAGGTTTTCAAATAGGCTCAACAAACAAGGTCGACATGGTGGGTCTTAAAGGGATGAACATCAGTTTGTTAATTAGAGCCATTACCTCCTCCCAGAATCCGGAGACTGAGGGACAATACCAGAAGATGTGGGAGAAGTCTCCTAGGGAATGACCACACCTCCAACATGCCTGAGGATGGGATGGATTCATTTTGTGGAGTCTATATGGAGTGTAGTAGGACCTGTCAGGAATCTTAAATTGTATAAGCCGATTTCGTAATGAGACTAGCGATCGGAAGGGAAGGTCCCAAATTTCATTCGAGTCATTATCCATGTCTGTGATGTCCCTCAGCCACCTATCTCAGAGGCCCTCCAGCGCAGGCAGGGACACTGACACAAGATGGGCATATAAATGGGAGGTGGGTGCAATCTGATCTAAGCACCTGTTCTAAGTCAGACTGGAAGAGGGTGGGTGAAGCTCTGGAAAACTGAGCATGGGAGAGCTTCATTCTTTGATAATAAAATGTGGAGGGCACATTAAAGTCATGGAGAAGTTGGGCAAGGGATTTTAGGGTACCAATAATCACTACTTGGCAGATAGTCTTCATCTTGTATTTGGCCCAGTTGTTTGTGGGGTTTTTTTTTTTTAATTTAAAAGCGTACTTGTGTGTATGTATGAATCGCCTTGTTTTAGAAAAAGTAGATGATCTTCAGTTGGGGGTTGCATCTTCTTCAACGTACATTTTCGTCTGCATAGCATGATTCACAGCATATACAAGACACAGTGATACCTATGAAGCAAGGTCAGGTCTCGACAAATCCCAGGCACCAGGTTGCCATGGCTACTAGAAATTGCATCCTGGCGCCTGGGTTCAAACACTGCCTCCCATGGGAAACCGTGTCCCATAGACTTTGATTGGAAAACCATCTGTCAATAACAATCCTAAGTGAACACTTATCTCCGCATGCAACTCTACTCTATCCCTTGCAAATCTGGAATGTACTACTACAAACTCAAACAGAATCCTTTTCATAATGGCACTCAAAACACAATGTGCATGGATCGCATCTGTGTGAACCACCTGAATAGGAACACAAAATAGCTAGCCTGTCATGTGAATTTGTGAGTTTCAAAACAAATACAGAATCGCATATGTGTGAACCAGGGCAGCTCCATTCACACCTCAGCATTTTGGGATCACAGCAGAATCACTGTGATCACCAAACGCAGGTTCAGGTGCCATTATTTTCAATGGCGTGGAAAACGTGGTGCGGTTTTGGCGTGATTGTCACGTGGCAAATCGCATCTCGTGAAGTCCTGGGCACTGACAACTCATGCTACACTGAAAAAAAAACTTAACTTTTCTAGCTGGCTCCTAGATTCTAAGCAAATTTGTCAAGCCCTGGTGTACGGTACAGGCAGTTCCAAATCTAATAAAACTGTTTTTTTTACAAATGTACATTGACATTAAACTTGCCTCACTATTAGGAACTGCTGATCGTTCAGAAGAAAGATGGCAGATCAAGATCCCAGTAACCAGGACCTAAGCTTGATGGATAAGAAAATCACAAGGTAAGCTGTATAACTGTATCTGTTGGACATGAATAAAAAAAACAGCAGCAACAACAAAAAACTGTTAAATGCAGTGGTTTTTGACAGCAATGCATCTCTTTCTATCCAGCTTACACAATAATAGTGCAAACTACAGTAACAAATGGTAACCAATCAGTTCATAGAAACATTTTTCCAAGAGAGAATTTCTGACTGGCTTCTTGTTTCCAATGATGTCAGTTCACAGCGTTACTGTGATGTGCATTGAATCAAAGTACTGCATGAGCACTTTTTCTCAGCACACTGCATTACAGTGCTGCTATGATGACAAAGAACTACAGTAAATCAAACAAAATGTCACTAGTGATATTTCAGAAAAGTTCTGTGGGGAAAAAAAAGTAAACGTAGTGATGCACCACGACTGGCACATTGGCAATGTATCTCTTAGCACACACCAGCAGCTGTGCAATCAGTGCGGCTCTCTGGTGTGTTAAAATTGTATTTATCATGTTCTACGGAAATATTTAAAATTTGCTGGGCTTTCTAAATGCATCTTGGGATATGAAAGCATTAAAATTCTACATAATAATCTAAAAAAAATAAGAAAAACTATGATGTGGAACTCCAATAAAAACATTTTTTATTGTTTTTTTTTTTTTTTTTTAATGTTAGATAACTCAGAGAAAGGTTAGAACCTCCTTCAGGGTTTTATTGTTAACTGTATTCATATTGAACAGATTCCGAGTTTACTTCTCACAGGTTCCCACTACTAGGAAACAGAATAAAAAGTAATTTTCCCAAAACAGACAGCAGTAGAAACCTAGAAGAGGTTCTAACCGTTCCCAGCTCCCTAGCACCTTTGTTGTAAAAGTCTCTCCAACCCCCTTAGCCTACCTACTGCTCAGTGAGGTAACCCATCACAATAAACCAGTAGTAAGATGGTAGTCATGTGGCCAGGGTTATCCTTTACAGCAATAGTTGAAATTTGTATGTAACGTCAACAACCCATAGTTCTGCTCGTTGCTTGGCATGTCGTTTTCATAAAGGCGATCTCTCTTCATGTATCTTTTCAGCATATGTTTAGTTTGAATTGCCTACATTTATGACAAGTTAAGTTTACATTTTGAAAACTTGAATCTGTATGCCCTGTATTTGTACAACTTCTTTTCTTTTACCAGCCTGTTGGACCTTAATTTGAACCCATTCCTCCATTCAATCAATTTGCACTGTAATCAGATTTCTGAGATTGAAGGCCTTGTTCACTTGCGCAATTTACAGCATTTGGAACTGTCATCCAACCTAATAAGCAGGATTGATGGACTTGATACTCTGATACATCTTCAAACCCTAAGCTTGTCCTGCAACAAACTCACCAGAATAGAAGGTGTGTATTTTATGTAAATTCTATTCATATTGTATTCTGTCTACATGATGCATGTAACATTTCAAAATATATAGCCCAGGATTTTATCATTAGTACTAGGAAGAAGAGCATTGTGGGAAAGCGCAGACAGCCAATGTGATCTGTTGTTGTTGTTCACATAACATCCCTTTACTTTTAGCTTCCAGTATGAGTGATCCTTCTAAGATAGCAGGTACATAGACATATTCTGTAAAACAGGGTTTAATTTGGTACCCCAGAATAGCCAATTGAAATTATTACTTTTAATGGTATATTCACACCAAATGGCCAGCTATTCCAGCGCAGTCCCGCCGCATGGCCCAGGCAAAATGCCTTGTCTCCTTTGTACCTGATTCACACCACTGTGTTGCGGAGGTGTGTGGGCACCTTGTACTGAGAAAAAGTTCTGTGTGCAGTACTTTTTCTCAGCACAGTGCAGTGCGAGGCAGTCCAGTGCCTCGCATCGTGCAGCCGGCAGTCCACTGCTTCGCATCATGCAGCCGGCAGTTGAACTTTAATATGTCTGTATTACATCTAAATAAAGGGGGGTTTTTAACCTCTTGCCAACTGCACACTGTAGTTTTACTGCTACAGTGCTGGGCGGTTGCGCAGAATCATGCACATTTTATATGTGATTTTGCATTTCCGGGTAGGGTGCGCGCCCACCTGACTGTTCTGTCACTGGCTCCAGCACATGCCGATCGCCAGGTCCCGGCCACTGATTTATTGCCGGGACCCACCGATTGGTGGAGTGAGTGACAGGAGCGAGCTCTGTGTAGGTAAACAACACAGAACTCTCTACTGACAGTGGTGATGAACCAGTTTTTGTTTCCCTGCAACTCAGGGAATAAAAACCGGTACATCCCCTAGTAAAAGCACCACACAGTAAACACTTTACACACTAGGCATGAAGTTAATCCTTTGCCCCAGATGTTAACCCCTTCCCAACCAGTGTCATTAGTACAGTGTCAGTGTAAATTATTAGCACTGATCACTATATTAGTGTCACAGATGATGTTTCTCAGTTCCCCCCAGTGTCAGACTGCCCGTTGTACTATCACAGTCCTGCTATAAGTAGCTGATCATCGCCATTACTAATATAAAAATAAATCACTACAAATTCCAATAAATATCCCATAGTTTGTAGACACTATAACTTTCATGCAAATTAATATACGCTTCTTGGGATTTTTCTTTATCAAAAATATGTATACATTTTGGCCTAAATTTATGAAGAATTTAGATTTTTTTTTTTTTAATTTTATTGGATATCTTTTATAGCAGAAAGTAAAAAATATTGTTTTTTCTTTTTATGGTTTGTCATTTATATAATAATAAAAAAAAGCAAAAAAAAAACCAGCTGTGATCAAATGTGACCAAAATAAAGCTCTATTTGTGGGGAAGAAAATGTTATAAATTTAATTAAAAGTAGAGTTTCATGACCACGCAATTACCAGTTAAAATCGTGCAGTCCCAAATAGCAAAAAAATGGCCTGCTCCGCTAATTATCACCAATATTAGGAGTGGTATTTTTTGGAATAAATACTTTAACTTCTGGCCGCCCGACATGTCCTTAGCAACTGATGAAGTTACAGCTGTCTGTTTTGACAACAATAGTACAGAGAGAAGAGAGCGCCAGTAGGAGGTATGGGCCGAGCTCTCTGCCTCCTCTGTACACAGGCGTTAACAGAGGATCACTCACTTTGGGCTGTTGCCACTGCATCCCTGAGGACTCCTGGTGATACCCCAGGTGAAAAACACTGGTGTAAAGTACTCCTCTCTGACTGCAGGTTTAAGGCATTTTTTTTTTCTTTTCACCTTTCTAAAATACAAACCTAAACACCACAGTGGGCATGGACACATCGGCTGAATAGAGCTGTATTAAAAGGCATAAAAAAGAAATAAATGCATTTATTTCTTACAGGTACTTGTATAGCGCCGTCAAATTATGCAGCGCTTTACATATATATATATATATTGTTCATTAACATCAGTCCCTAACTCTCAAGGAGTGTACAATCTAAAGCCCCTAACTTACATTCATGCATACACATACTAGGACCAGTTTAGACCGGAGCCAATTAACCAGCATGTCTTTGGAGTGCGGGAGGAAACCCGAGAACCCCGAGGAAACCCACGCAGGCACACGGAGAACATGCAAACTCCAGGCAGGTGGTGCTGTGGTTGGGATTCAAACCAACGACCCAAGTACTGCCAGGCAGAAGTGCTAACCATTTAGCCACTGTGCTTTTTTACTGAAAGGAGAGGATGGTAGAACGGTTCACATTCTAAGATGTTGTATGTTTACATTGGGGACTGGGTTGGTACTTTCGGCCCTCTCTTTTTTTTCATACAATAAATGAATAAATATAAACGAAAAATGCTTCTAAAAGCGTGTTTTGTTTTTTTTTTTTTGTTTTTTTTTCTGGCCGTGTGCACGAGGCTTAATTACATAAACATACAATCGTCAAAAGTTTTTTCCTGTTCTATGTGCTTCTTAATTTCAGCTTTTGCTGTTGATTTGTTTTTGTAGTCTTTTTGTAGTATCTCTTAAATGTTTTCTTCTAATTTACCTCAGGCCTGAATAAGTTATTAAATCTCAGGAAGCTGAATTTATCTTATAATCGCATACATGACCTTAGTGGTAAGTGGATCTTCAACCTCTGTTTCCTCAGTTTTTTTTTGTTAGATTGTGAATTGCCAGTGAAGAGCTTTTATAAATGACCAGACATTTAAGGCGAGACATTTTAATGCAATAGAACGCTTCATCATCTCTGTTTGTGTAATGGGTTGTGACAGTAACATCTTTATGATAATATCACATCTCGCACGTTCCAGAAATGATTTGTATTTTCAAGCCTTTTAACATATTAGTGTATGAACGTATTATTGTTCAATCCAGACACAGTCAAAAACAAGGCGTAGATGCATCAATCTATTTTAATCTTTTTTTTTTTTCTTACTTTGCAGCATATAAGGTCATTTAGGGCAAAGCCCTCCAATATGGAGTATCTTTTAAATCCAGCTCATAGAACCCCTTCCTTTCCTCTGTTTTTTTTTTTATTCTGGCTTCCCCTCTCAAAGTCCATAGAAGTTTTTTGTTATGCCTTCCAGCTGTTTATTCGGAGGACTGTCCTCTTGATTGTTCTCATGAATTTACTTTCCATTATTAAGTTCTGTGTCCGACTCCCCTTACTGTCTTTGCTTGTTCTGTGTTCCTGAACCTGCTCAATGAAGCTTGCTATGCTATCTTGAAAATGAATGTCTCCATACAAAAGTATTAATGAACTCTGCTGAGCACTCTTTGCATCTAAACTCTTCAGATAGCTGCCAGGCAATTTTAGAGAAACAGACCTTACTGTGCCAAAATCACTAACCGTTTGAGGTGTTGAAGAATTTAAGAATTCAAATGCTGATTGCTTTTACTTTTGTATTGTGTTTATTGTATAATGTTTAGGGCCTCATTCACACACAGCGTATTAATGTGTACTCCATGCAAGGGCTGTGTTTACTCGCAAGGTGTTCTGCGCATCCCCATGCAGATCGTTCCATTGATATCAATTGGAATGCAGCAGCTGAACATATACAGCCGCTGCTCTCAATATAGTGTGGGTGTGGGTGTAGGTCCCTGAACTCACACTGTCTGTGTTTGGTTCCATGCACCTGCACCCACACAGATGTCATATTGGGAGCAGTGGATGTATCTATGCAGGCACAATCGACATCAACGGGACTGCCTGCAAGGGGATGCACAGAACACCTGCGCATCACCATATGGTTAAACACAGCCCTTGCACGATTGACATGCCCCATGTGAACAAGGCCTAAGGGGCTATGACTAGTCGTCATTGCTGCCTGTGGTATCCCTGCAACTGATCTTAACCCATAACTGACTTCCCGTGGCTTGTCCTTCACTGTGTCTGTTTGGAGGTGGGGATCTTGGCAGAGATAGGGCTTTGCTTTTCATGTGTGAGCCGCCAGCAAGGAGAACCGTGAACAGCATAGTGGTGACATCGGCAAATCTTCTGAGACCAACAGTCAGAAGCAGTGGTGTCTTAGATCTCACACTACAGATATAAAGTTAAGGGGCTGTAGACATAGGAGTGCCTAGGCACCCTTCTGTTAGGATACCAAATGCTGCACTTACAATGTTAACCTTAAAAAAAAAAGTGAACTAACACTGTACCCATGCAGCCGGTGCAGTGGTCCAAAGATTTAAAATCCCTGCTTTTCTCCATCTTGTTCCTGCAGTTTCCAGGACAAATCAGAGCGATGCTCTTTGCTGGCACTGACCAATCAGAACCGCTCTAATCTGTTCCGGGAGTGCTGCAGAAAGAAGGGGAAGAAGAGATGGGGTTTCAAATCCCCAGACTGCTGCATCAGTTCGTATGGGCACTGACAGTTCATCACCCACAGAGCTAAGTAGAAGTGGGTACAATGTTCACCATTTTTTCTGAAAAGGTGAACTTGCTCTTTAATGAAACTGATACTAGACTGTGTATGGTTAAGTAAGTAATATTTATTAATGAAAAAGCAAAAACCCATCCAACACAGAAACAGAATACAAAGCAAAAGTGAAGATATAAGAAAAAAAAAAGTGAACAGTGTGCCAAGTGACAGTATACCTAATTCACCGCCTAACTATATTACAATATATACAAAGAACGGTATGTGGCACAAGTGCAAAACACTGGGGCACTAAGGGGAACTCCAGGAGGAGTTATGTACCGTCCCAGCAGCCAGCATCAGGTGGAAACTGATCACTGGGATCTGCTGGCTACTGGGAGACACTCGCTGGTGCACACCAGATTTCAACATTGTAGGATCCAGGTCCTGACTCTCGCATACCGGGAAGTGCACTGCTATTTTTCAGGAGGACTACCAAAGGTACATTTTTCAGAGTACGCTATGGCACACTTAACATTTCTAGATGTAAACTAGAACAAAACAAATCTCTTTTGAGTTCAGGTCCACTGTAGGTTAGTCAGCTAAAGGTATCATTTAAATGTCAAACTTTCTACATTTATATAAAAAAAAAAATAGGATAGTTTCTCTTTAATTTGATTGCTGGCAGCAGTGCTGTTGTTGTGTTCTCTAAAACCAGCTTAATATGTTTTAAAACTATGGTCAGGATCCACATTAATACCTGTTTTCACCATTCCCAGATTAGAGCTGAATGGTGCTTTTAAGGCTTTAAGAAAGTTACTTGAGTCTTTTCAAATGCTTTGCAACTGCTTTGTAAATGTTTGTTGATTCTGATTCCCCTCAGACTTTAGTAAGCTAAGATTAGCCACTTTCAGGCCGCTTGTCGCAAGGTACTGCGAATGGGTGTCAGCTACAGGATCAGTGACATACCCGTATATTGCTGGTGCTTTACCAACACAGGGGGTGGGAAAACGCACAACCCTCCCCCCCACGTCCACAGAGCGCAGCGGAATCAGAATCCCAGTAATCAGGACCCGATGATCATGTGATTGCTGTGCGCTCGCAATGACAGCAAAGCTTTTATGAGTCGGTCTGATTCATAATCGCTTTCCTTCTGTTCCTGGAGAGCTGTGATTGGTCCACAGCTCTCACATGGCACATGGGGCCAATTGCAGCAACCCTGTACCATGTGACCAGCACTGTATTTTGAACTGTCATGAACGTAAGACATTCATGCCAGTTCAAAGCAAGCTTTGCATTTCAAAACAATAATCTTTATTGCTCCTGCAATGCAAAGTGTAAAAATAAAAAATCCCTGATCACCCCCCAGAGTAGTACAATGTTACTATGGTACTATAAGTATTTAAAAAGAAAAAAAAATAGTAAAAAAAAGAAAAATAATGTTTTAAAAAATAATTGAAAAAATTAAAACTTTTTTTTAAAACTACTTGCTGCCCGTCTGCCAACAATGTGCGGGCAAGCGGCTGCTCTGGGCAAAGCAACATAATCTTACGTAATTTTCTATTTCCGGGTGTGTGTGCGCCCCCCCCACTGCCCCTTACGCTGTCCAGGGAGAGAAGAGGGAGCACGGCACGAGTAAAAGCACTACACTTTACACACACGTTAGATTAGTACAGTTAACCCTTTGATTGCCCTTATTAACCCTTCGATCACCTCGTCACCCAGCCAGCGTCATTAGTAGTGTCAGTACATATTTTTCACTGATCACTGTATTACTGCCACTAGCAACATCAGATAGGGTAAGTTAGCACCCCTCTCAGCCAGGGTCAGCTAGTTTTAGATTGCCTGCACACTATAGGTCGCTGATCAATATATTGATCAAGAACAGAACTATACTAGTGCCTCCCTTTTATAACAACCCCAAAAACGCAGTGTTGGCAGGAACGTCCCCGTTCACTGCCAGCACTAGAGTTTAGCCCCTCTGCTGTTTTTCACAGTAGATTTGTATCAATTGATTGTGGGCCGAAGCATTTTATATGCACAACAATACATGGCTGCCCACCCATTTTCAGCTCTTGTCAGACAATTTGCATGGAAACCTCTCACGGCTTCCAAATGTAAAACTTTTTAGGGCCTAACCCTCAACATGGACATTACAAAAAAGAATGAATTGTGGTCATATTGGTTCACAGACCCGATTCATCATATGCCCGTGTTCTCTACTGTTACATATATGCCCAACATAGACCAGCAACGTCAATGAACTTTGAGTGGTTATAGCTACAGGCATCATCCTGGTATTGTTTTTTTCATTTCATCAGTTCCATTTCGCTTTTTCAAGCAGCAGGAAAGGACCCCCCCCCATGCTACTTCCGCCTTCCAAGGTTTTCTTGGGCTCTCCCATCCCTCCGGAGAACTCAAAAATGCAGATAGCAGACTGGAATTCCTCCAATCATCTCTGTGGTCTGAGAAACCGGCAGCTATTAATATTTCATCATTTCCGTCTCACCAGATATAAACTGTGCCATTTTAAAATTGAGAAAGCATCTGATCACACCGATCTTTGTGTGATCAAATGCTTTAAGGGCAGAGGAGAGATCTAGAGTCTTAAGAGACCCCAGATTTCTCAGAAAAGAGTACCTGTTAATGCCTATTGCTATCACAGGGAAAAAAATGAAAGGGACAGTGTAAAATTTAACCGCTTAAGGATCGCCCTATAGCAGGTACAGTGTCAGTGCTTCTTATATTTTTTATTTTTTAGCACTGATCACTGTATTGGTGTCACTGGAGATGTGACAAAAAATTATATCAGCAAAATACTCACCATGCCTCTTATCAAATTCCTTGGGGTGTCGACTTTCCAAAAAGGGGTAATTTGGGGGGGGTGCTTGTACTATCTTGGCATTTTAGGGCTTCTGAAACTGTGCTAGGTAGTAAGGAAGTGATATTAGGAAATATGCCCTTTGAAAGCCTGTATGAAGGCCTGTATGTAGCTAGGCTGCCAAAAAGCCTCAAATGTGGTATCCCCATACTCCAGAGAAGTAGCAGAATGTGTTTTGGTGTGTTATACCCAATGCATGTGTGCGCAATATATCATTTCATTGACAATTTTGTGTTTAAAATAAAATTTAATTTTGCAAAAATTTGTGGCAAAAAATAAAATTTTCAATGGACTCAGCATGAATCTCAACAAAATCCTTGCGGTATCTACTTTCTACAGTGGGGTCTTTTTTTTGGGGAGGGGGGTTGTACTGCCCTGGCATTTTAGCACCTCAATAAATGTGATAGGCAGTCAGAAAGTAAAAGCTGCGTAAATTCCAATAAATATACTATATTTTGTAGACTCTATCACACAAACCAATAAACATGTATTCAGATTTTTTTTTTTTTTTTACATGTACCTTATTACGTTTTGGCCTAAATTAATGACTAACCTTACATTTACTGGATATTTTTATAACTGAAAGAAAAAAAATATAGTGGGATTTTTTTATTTCACAATTTTCGTTCGTTTTTTCATTTATATCACAACAAATAAAAAACCCATTGGTGATCAAATACCACCAAAAGAAAGCTGAGCTCTGGGGAAAGAAAAAAAAATTGCTTCTTTGAAGTAGGGCTGCTCCTGCACTGCAAGGGTTGAGGTAGTGGAGAATCAGGTAGTTCTTTTAGCAACTCCCTAGACTTAAACAAACATTTAACCCTTGCAGTATGGGAGCAACCACATTACAGGTAATCAATTTTTTTTCTCCTTAGATGGGCTTTAAAGTCTTACACAGTTGTATAGGCTCCTCTCCTGTACTGAAAACTCTAATTTTCACTGCACACTGTGAGCTTCTCACAATATACATTAGAAGATGAAGCAAATCAGATGGAGCCTGCTTCATTTCTTGGCCGGAGGACATTCAGTATAATTTAGTCTTTTCCATATCAGCCTGGCTATCCCTGCCCTTTTAAATGATTTAAAATCATTGGATTTTAGTTCTTTCAAATGTAGAGGCTGAGCATCACGTGTGAGATTATCTAGGGCACTCTGCATGTAAATGCGCCCTGATGGCCTCTCCCACTAACCAAAATCTGCCCACATTGCATAGAAAAGTACAGAAATTGAGTCACTGGGGCTATACTAAGTACTTAATGAAAACGAAAAGGTTTTATTACATAAAAATCATAGCCAGTGAGCCAATGAGGAGAGAGTGGGGGACGGGGCCAAGCTGCATCTCTGTGTCTTATGGACACCCAAAGCAGGGCTCAGGAGCGGGCACGCACCAGTGCCCCCATAGCAAGCGGCTTGTTTTCGGGGGCAGTGGTTAAGGGGAAATAGCCAGGAGTAGCGGCACGGGACCTGAGAAGAGGAGGATCAGGGCTGTTCTGTGTAAAACAACTGCATAGAGTGGGTAAGTATAACATGTTTGTTATTTTTAAAAAAGCCAAACCTTTAATACCATCTCAATATTCATGACTACTCGCGTTATGCTGCCACCTTTAGGTGAATGGACACAAAAAGGCTGGATCTCCTCTCAGGCATAACCCCTCCCAGCTCGGCTAAGTCTTTGTAACATGTAATGAGGGACACAAAACAAAGAGGGATTTCTGTGTCCTGTGATGTAGTCCCCAAAAAAAAAAAAGGATTTTACAGGTAAATCAAAAGTCGTAATATCCTAATCTTGCATCACATGACACAGAGGAGGTAATATTCATGACTAATTGGGATGACCCAAAGCACTATAATGTAGGTAAGGCATAACGGCAACAAGGCGAACATAGCCAAAGCCCCAAAAGAGCAGAGAGGGAACCCCACTACCATGCCATCTGCATTACCTTCCACCTTCCTGGTAGAACTTGGTAAGTGCATGGAGAGAGAACCAGACCGCAGCCTTACAAACTTGAACAACCGATGCTTGATGCATAATAGCCCAGGAAGCACTGACACTCCTGGTGTATTCGGCCTTACCTGAGAAAGGAGGACCCTTGCCCCTGACATTTCAGGCTTGAGAAAGGAAAAATAAATATATATATATTTATACACACCCCTGGACTGAATGGCTATCAGCCACCACCACATCCCATAAAGCACAGCAAATAATATACAACTAAATATTGGTAATTTTATGTCTACTTCATATGGCCGTTTACATGCTGCCATCGTAATCCAGCGGCAAGAATCAGCGGATTCTTGTAGCTGGAATGACCAGAACATGCAAAAAGCAGCAGCCGCTCAGCCTATTTAAACTGTCATGCTGCCACATCATTAAAAACTGTCAATACATGCTGTTTATACCCACTCAGTCACTGTGAGATTTGTTTTCTGTATTCTGCAAAAACCTGGTTGATCCTGCTGTTTACTGTCCCTCCTTCCTTGTCTGTGTCCCCACTAAAGCCTGAGATTGTGTAGACCAGCTGTTGCCACATCTACTGAGCATGCTGTAGTTTCAGTTCTCCTTTAAGCTGTTCATTTCTTCTTTTTTTCATATCTGTGCAGCCCACCGGACTATAGAGTCACACATGTGAGCATATACCCTCCTGAGTAACAGACAGCCCACTCCCACCATCCTGTATGGCCATAAAACCGCTAAACAAAATTGGGGTGGGATATTGCATGTTGATTGATGGAAGTGTCACCTCCCTGTAATTCTAAGCACATAGAAACAATATACATAGAAACAGACATTTATTTATAAAATGGCACAGAGAACACTGATGACTGTAAAGAACTAATTGTGTATCATCATTAATGCACCAATTAGACTTGATTAATAAAACTGATTTCTTTTTTTTTTTTTTTTTTTTTTGGTAGGTAGGTATAAATTACAGAACAGCCTTGCTTTTTTCTTTGTGTCACTAAATTTTCAGTGATGTCATTGCAATAATAAATTGCAGCTGTTGCTGAATATAAATCTTGTCTTGCATTGCTAGTCAGATTTCATGTGTATTTGTTGTCTTGTCACTGTTTTTCAGGTTTAATTCCGCTACATGGATGGAATTACAAGCTTACCCACCTTTATCTCCATGGCAACTGCATTAATAGCATGGACCATGTACTGCAATGTATGGTGGGATTACAGTCTTTAGCTCACCTTACATTGCAGCATGCTGACGAAGGCAACCCTGTTTGTTTTGTAGCAGGTAATAATACGATCTTTTCTATTTTGTAAACTACATTATTACAACAAAAACACGTTGCTACACGTTAACAGACAATGGGATTAGTGGTTGAAGGTGGATGATGAGGTACTTGAAATGGTCACAGCAATAAGTCTGCTTCTAGTTTTATATTTGTAGGACAGATTAGATCTTGAAGGATAAAGCTAATTGGTTGTTTGGACAACATAGACAGGTTTTTTTTTTTTACTTTATTCCCGTACTTTGTCATGTTGCCCATTTTGTATATTTAGTAGTAAGCAGAAGAATCAAGTTCCTTTACTGTCTCTGCAGCACATTATAAAGATATGAAAAAAAGATCTGTAGGGTTAAAACACAGCTGTAAAAATTTCAGTCTTCAGTTTGCCTTTAAACTCAGTACTTGAATATACTGGCATTCTGGCTTACTAAAGGTAGATACAAAACCTCTTATTGCTGCATGCACACTGGCTTTTCTTTATAAATGCAAAAAACACTACAGAAAAACGCTGATAGTAGCGCTTTTGTTTTCGGGTTTTAGTAGCGTTTAGGAGCGTTAGTGTTTTACAGTACACGAGGAAAAAATAAACGTTACGAACTCTACCAAAACAATTTGAAAATCACTTTTAGCAAAAAAAAAAGACAGATGACAGAAAAGAATGGGGATTGAAACATATTTTGTCATTTTTTTAGATGTGTAGATAGGTGCAATCCACCCCCACAGTTCCACTGCAAAAATAGATATAAATGAGGTCCTATCCGACACTTTGTTCATTTTATAAGCTTGCTGGAGCCCTGTGTAATAAAGTCTATTTGGAAGACAAAGGTCACTTTGCTGTTAAATTCAAAAGAACATAATCTGCTATTTGGTTAATTTCGTTTTACCTATTTTTGATAACTGCAAGGATTACTTCAGCATCTGGGTTCATTGCTAGCTATGCTTTTAATGTGCAACAGTGTTTTCAGCTACCCCATAGACATTTAAATTGTTGCCTGATCTGGCTGAAAACCGCTAAACAGCGATTTTTCCACTGGCACCTTAATGTAAAAGAATTCTAGTTGTTTAGCCTCATTAGCCAAGAGCAAAAAAAGGATGTTGGCTGAGATGCTGAAAACGGCAACGGTTCCTTTAAAGCAGAACTCAAAAACTTCTTTACATGTCCTTGTTGCTGATTTCCTCCCTTCACTGAATAAAGTATTTTTTGCTCCATAAGATGCACCTGACCATAAGACACGCCTAGATTTTAGAGGAGAAAGACCAGAAAAAAAATATTCTGAACCAATGGACTGCAGACACAGTACAGGAGATGACCAGAGACTGCGGACACAGTACAGGAGATGACCAGAGACTGCGGACACAGTACAGGGGATGACCAGAGACTGCGGACACAGTACAGGGGATGACCAGAGACTGCGGACACAGTACAGGGGATGACCAGAGACTGCGGACACAGTACAGGGGATGACCAGAGACTGCGGACACAGTACAGGGGATGACCAGAGACTGCGGACACAGTACAGGGGATGACCAGAGACTGCGGACACAGTACAGGGGATGACCAGAGACTGCGGACACAGTACAGGGGATGACCAGAGACTGCGGACACAGTACAGGGGATGACCAGAGACTGCGGACACAGTACAGGGGATGACCAGTGACTGCGGACACAGTACAGGGGATGACCAGTGACTGCGGACACAGTACAGGGGATGACCAGTGACTGCGGACACAGTACAGGGGATGACCAGAGACTGCGGACACAGTACAGGGGATGACCAGAGACTGCGGACACAGTACAGGGGATGACCAGAGACTGCGGACACAGTACAGGGGATGACCAGAGACTGCGGACACAGTACAGGGGATGACCAGAGACTGCGGACACAGTACAGGGGATGACCAGAGACTGCGGACACAGTACAGGGGATGACCAGAGACTGCGGACACAGTACAGGGGATGACCAGAGACTGCGGACACAGTACAGGGGATGACCAGAGACTGCAGACACAGTACAGGGGATGACCAGAGACTGCGGACACAGTACAGGGGATGACCAGAGACTGCGGACACAGTACAGGGGATGACCAGAGACTGCGGACACAGTACAGGCGATGACCAGAGACTGCGGACACAGTACAGGCGATGACCAGAGACTGCGGACACAGTACAGGGGATGACCAGAGACTGCGGACACAGTACAGGGGATGACCAGAGACTGCGGACACAGTACAGGGGATGACCAGAGACTGCGGACACAGTACAGGGGATGACCAGAGACTGCGGACACAGTACAGGGGATGACCAGAGACTGCGGACACAGTACAGGGGATGACCAGAGACTGCGGACACAGTACAGGGGATGACCAGAGACTGCGGACACAGTACAGGGGATGACCAGTGACTGCGGACACAGTACAGGGGATGACCAGTGACTGCGGACACAGTACAGGGGATGACCAGAGACTGCGGACACAGTACAGGGGATGACCAGAGACTGCGGACACAGTACAGGGGATGACCAGAGACTGCGGACACAGTACAGGGGATGACCAGAGACTGCGGACACAGTACAGGGGATGACCAGAGACTGCGGACACAGTACAGGGGATGACCAGAGACTGCGGACACAGTACAGGGGATGACCAGAGACTGCGGACACAGTACAGGGGATGACCAGAGACTGCGGACACAGTACAGGGGATGACCAGAGACTGCGGACACAGTACAGGGGATGACCAGAGACTGCGGACACAGTACAGGGGATGACCAGAGACTGCGGACACAGTACAGGCGATGACCAGAGACTGCGGACACAGTACAGGCGATGACCAGAGACTGCGGACACAGTACAGGCGATGACCAGAGACTGCGGACACAGTACAGGCGATGACCAGAGACTGCGGACACAGTACAGGGGATGACCAGAGACTGCGGACACAGTACAGGGGATGACCAGAGACTGCGGACACAGTACAGGGGATGACCAGAGACTGCGGACACAGTACAGGGGATGACCAGAGACTGCGGACACAGTACAGGGGATGACCAGAGACTGCGGACACAGTACAGGGGATGACCAGAGACTGCGGACACAGTACAGGGGATGACCAGAGACTGCGGACACAGTACAGGCGATGACCAGAGACTGCGGACACAGTACAGGCGATGACCAGAGACTGCGGACACAGTACAGGCGATGACCAGAGACTGCGGACACAGTACAGGCGATGACCAGAGACTGCGGACACAGTACAGGCGATGACCAGAGACTGCGGACACAGTACAGGCGATGACCAGAGACTGCAGACATTACGAGGGATGACCAAGAGACTGCAGACAGTACGAGGGATGACCAAGAAACTGCAGAGAGTACAGGGGATGACCAAGAGACTGCGGACCATTGGGGAGGGAGGAGGAGCGGGTACCTGAATTTGACTGACAGATGCCCGCTCCCACTTCCGCGGAGTTGTCCTCCCTTTAGTGTGGGCACCCTGCTGTAACAGCCGGGTGCCCACTGCGCATGCGCGAGAAACACTGCGCTTTGTGAATGGCCCGGCGTCTTCTGGGACCTGTCATGAGTCCCAGAAGACGCCGGATCATTCACAAACCGCAGCGCTTCTCGTGCATGTGCAGTGGGCACCCGGCTGTGACACTAAAGATGCCGGCGCGGGAAGACTGTACTGCTCTGGACCAAGGAACAGGTATGGTCCGGCTGCAGAGAAGAGCTGAGCGGCCGGCCCGGTATTCTGACACGGTGGCGGAAATACCGGACCGGTCGCTCCATATTGGCTTTATAAGACACACTGACATTTTCCTGCCTTTTTTTGGGGGAAAAAAGTGTGTCTTATGGAGCGAAAAATACGGTATGTTATCTATCTGCTGGTTCACTTAGTAGTTTCTCTGAAATAGCCTATTCATTTTCAGATCAAACAGTTAATTCTCTTTGGTTTCCTGTTTGTAAGACCAGTGGCTTCTATGCCTCCCATTCCCATAGCCACAGGTCTTGGCACATCCCTTCTATAGTTCTTTCTCCAGGAAGCAGTGATGTAATTCAGCCCCACTTGCAGTGGTGGGTGGACTGAGACTCTCAGACACATTCGACATGTACAGGCTTAGTGTACCTGCCCACTACAATTCCCTGTGGTTGATGGGAACTATAGTTGCCTTTTATTGCAGAGAGAAAGGATAGGATGTGCTGCTATTATACCTGCTCCTTGGCAGAGCAGATGCTGGCATCTATTGAAATACAGAGATGTCATGATAATTCAGTTAGATTTTCCTCCTAAATAGTAAGGATTTTCAAAATTGTATTAACTGTTTAGTTTTTGTGTAGGGGTATACTAATGGGTGAGTTTTTGCCTGGAGTTCTTTAAATTCCCAAATTTGTAGAAAATCTATCATTTTCCTGCTACTATTTTTTGCTTGTAAATCCATTGGATTTTAGCACTGTGTTGTTGTCATATGTCATTTTAGAGATTGTCCTAAATTGCTAAAGCTTCCATTGCAAAAACTGTTATTTTGTCTTTAGGATACAGAGATGTGGTTCTTGGAAACCTGCCACAATTAAAAGCTCTGGATAGTGTTAGTAGGTCAGGCGAACCTGTTCCTATGTATGATGTTGATCCTTCAGATGTTCCCATTCTTGACTTTCTGAAATATTTGATCACTACTTGTGACGATGATCCTGGCAGCAAAGAATTAAAGGTACCACTTTTGCCATTGTTTGTCTACTGGAGATTATTATTATACAGGAGATTAGCAAATGTTATTAGGCATTAAAATAGTTGTTCAGAGCATTATCTTAGATTTTTTTTTTTTCTTGTTTTTGGATATGAGGCTTACACTCTTTGTTGATGATGCAGACTCAGACTGACCCAAAAAGACCTGCAGCTGTAATTGCAGCGAAAGATGGTTCTACAAAGTATTGAGGGGGGCTGAATATAAATGCACGCCACACTTTCTATTTATTTGTAAAACATTTTGAAAACCATTTATCATTTTCCTTCCACTTCACAATTATCTGCTACTCAGTGTTGGTCTATCACATAAAATCCCAATAAAATACATTTACGTTTGTGGTTGTAACCTGACAAAATGTCGAAATTTTCAAGGGGTATGAATACTTTTTCAAAGCACTGTATATTTTATTATACGTTCAGGGCTAAAAATACAATTTTAAATATTTGATTGCTGAATGTTTTGACCACTGCACATTTGTATTTATCACTAGAAATCAACAAGTGGTCCTGTCATAACGCCTCGAATTGACCAGGTTTTATCACAGTATCGAAAGAGGCCTGTTGTCCTAGGTTCAGGGCACTTAAGTAGATGTATAGATTCTACGACTTCCTCAGACCAAGAGTCCACCATACATCAAGATTCCACCAGCATCCTGTGTGAAATGAGGATTAAGAGGTTGGAGGAGCAGATATCGGAACTTCTAAAGGTTTGTCTTTGACTTCCTACCTTGGTTGCAGCTCATTTTATAATGTACTTAAAGCTGACCTCCAGGAATTCAGCCACTTTCTAGAATGTGCTGGCATATTATGAGTTAATTCGAATGAGGTACATGACACCTTGTGGACTTCTCTTTTATTAATTACAGCTGATAGTTTTACAGAGTACAACTTTCACAACACTCCAAGGTGCTCTGATAGGAGAGTTGCTACTTTCTTACACAGCAATAGCCATGCCCGCCCCTCCCCTCCCCTGTCCATTCACAGAAGGTTTTATTTTTTGTGAGTTCACATAATACAATGCGTTCTGTGATTGGGCAGGAAGGAGGAAGTGGGTTGGTACAGTAATGGTGTGCGACACTGCAGCGGCAGGAGCTAAAACCTAGGTTCAGCGTCAGGACACCAGAATTATAGCAATCAGTATGCTCCTAGTGCTCAGTAAAAATGTCAGTGGTAAATAAGAGGTAAGTCCAGAAGGCAGCATGCTCCTCATTGGACTTAGCCCAGCACATTTTTTTAAAGTGACTACATTTCTGGAGTTTAGCTTTAAAATAGCAGTTTTTAAGGTATTTATTTCTTTACAGGCTCCACAACCCAAGCTAGAAGCAGCTTTGAAACCCAAGAGAGACACTGACCCCACAACTGAGAGTGACTCTGAAAGTGAGAAGGAAAATAAAAAGACCTCTGTAATTAAAAGGAGCAAAATTCCTGCGTATAAGAACAGACAGACACAGAAACAAAACTGTCATCAACAACCAAAGACCCTACCTTTAACTAGGTATCACTGTGGCTGATCTCTCATTCTTATTTACAAACCATTTTGTGACCACGTTATGCGTTTTTTAAATCCACATGAAAAATGGCAATTGCTGTGAGAACATTAATAAGTCTTGTAGAAAAGAACTAGTAGTCCAAGAGTATATGCTCCTAGCTCTCAGAACCAATGTCAATTTGAAAAATGATTGCCAAACAGTTAGTGTCAAGTTAACTGGCACATACTGATGCTGTTAAACTTTGGTCTGGGCATCTAAATTTAAAAAAACTCAGGTCATGAAAGAAAATGCTGCTAGTAACCAATTATTCATATATAATAGTACTGTGCATTTTAGACAAGACCTTGTAGGTCTTGGGAGGATCGAAGAGGTCTTGTGGATAGCGTTGTAAGTAGTTGGTATTTTGAATTTTATTCATTGGGCGAGTGGAAGCCAGTGGAGGGATTGGCAGAGAGGAGTAGCAGACACTGAACGTTTGGTAAGGTGGATGAGCCTGGCAGCAGTATTCATGATGTACTGGAGGGGGGATAGCCTATGCAAAGGTAAGCCAATGAGGATGGGGTTGCAGTAGTATAGGTGAGAGATAACCAGGGAGTGAATTAGGAGTTTTGTGGTATAAATGGTTAACAAGGGGCATATTCTGGAGATGTTGCGGAGGTTGAAGCAGCATGATTTAGACAGGGATTAGTTGTGGGCCTGAAAGGTATTACAAACATCTTGGAGAACTACATCCACAGGTTTTCTGTGGATGTAGGCTGCCTCAAATCCTTCTGTATTTTCATGTAATCCCAGACAGACTCAATGATGTTGCGATTAGGGCTTTGTGGAGGCCATACCATCACTTTCAGGGCTCCTTGTTTTTTGTTTTTTTTTTTCTCTTTTCTTCGCTGTAGTTCTTCATGACATTGGCTTTATGTTTGGGGTCATTGTCTTGCTGCAGAATAAATTTTGAGGACAATCGCACATCTCCCTTATAGTATGGCATAATGGCTAAGTATCTGCCTGTATTTCTCACATTGAGGACACCATTGATCGGACATTGGTGAGGACCATAGGTAGACCAAGGAAATTTATTGCAGCAGATGAAAGACGCACCATGCTTACTTCCCTTCAACATTGGAAGATCTCCAGCAGTGCCATCAGCACAGAACTGGATGAAAACAGTGAGGCCCAGGTACACTCATCTACTGTCCGGAGAAGTCTGGCCAGAAGTGGTCTTCATGGAAGAATTGCAACCAAAAAGCCATACCTCAGACGTGGAAACAAGGCTAAGCAACTCAACGATGCACAAAAACATGGACTGTGGTGCAGAAAAATGGCAGCAAGTGCTCTGGACTGATAAGTCAAAATTTTAAAATTTGGCTGCAGTAGGGGGGCAGTTTGTTTTCCGAAGGGCAGGAGAGCGGTACAATAATGAGTGTATGCAGGTAACAGTGAAGCATGGTGGAGGATTTCTGCAAGTTCGGGGCTGTATTTCTGCAAATGAAGTTGGAGATTTGGTCAGGATCAGTGGTGTCCCTAATGTTGAGAAATACAGGCAGATACTTATGCATCCTGCCATACCATCAGGGAGGCATGTGATTGACCCCAAATTTGTTCTGCATCAGGACAGTAACCCCAAATGTACAGCCGATGTCGCTAAGAACCATCTTTGGTGTAAGTAGAACAAGGAACCCTGGAAGTGATGGCTCCCACATCTCAACATCATGAAGTCTGTCTGGGATTACTCAGAGACAGAAGGATTTGAGGCAGCCTACATCCACAGAAGGTCTGTGATTAATTCCCTCATAAACTGTGTGTAAGTGTACCTAGAAAAAGGTATGCTCCTTGACAAAGAGTGGTCACACCAAATATTGAATTGGTTTGGATTTCTCTTCAGTTCATTTACTTTCCATTTTGTTCGTTAATAAAAATAAACTATTGACACTTCTATTTCTGAAAGCATTCTTAATTTACATCATTTTTTCACACCTTGTCTAAATCTTTTGCACAGTACTGTAATATTTATCAATTATAGTAGACTACAAACATCTAATTTAAAGGGTTGCAGATGTGGTTCTCCTACTGTGTAGCAGCTTAACTAATGTTTTAAGACATTGATTTTCAAACTTAGTGAGACCAGGGCAGGTTTAGTTTTTTTTGTTTCTTTTTTTCCATGCCATAACATTAAAGGGGAAGCGTGGAAATATAAAAAAACAAACACCTATTTGCCTCCCTGCTGCAGCATATTCTGATGCTGCAGCTGTCCCCTGCCAGCTCTAGGCCACAGAACCAAGAGATCATGCGACCGTTTCTCACTCAGTTTTTGGTCCTCTCGGAGCTGAGAGCAGTGATTGTGACACGCTGTCACTTGATTCTGAGTCACAGGAGAACACAAGTAAGTGCACTCCTGTGACCCACAGGAGAAGTATGACCCAAAAAAATTTGGCCATACTTTTTTTAAGAACTCATTTAAGTCTTTGCAGTGTGACACACATTTTGTCTGATTAATGTACGTGTTACATGCGTTACTGCATCACCTTAAAAAAAAGAAGTTTTGTGTAGTATAAACCGTGAATGCAAAATATGTATTGCCATTCTTTTATTGTAGGAGTATAAACTTTTTTTCTTCGACTATGTATGTCTGTTGGTCTACCTCATAGTCCTGTAATCATTGTATGATTGAAATACAGGTCAACAGACATACAGTGCATCCAGAAAGTATTCACAGCGCTTAAGTTTTGCCACATTTTGTTATGCTACAGCCTTATTCCAAAATGGTTTAAATTCATTTTTGTCCTCAACATTCTACAATACCCCATAATGACAATGTGAAAGAAGTTCGTTTTGAAATTTTTGCAATTTATTAAAAATAAAAAACAAAAAAACCACATGTACATAAGTATTCACAGCCTTTGCTCAATACTTTGTTGAAGCACCTTTAGCACCAAGAACAGCCTCAAGTCATTTTGAGTATGATGCTACAAGCTTGGCACAATTTCTCCCATTCTTCTTTGCAGTACCTCTCAAGCTCCATCAGGTTGGATGGAGAGCGCTGGTGCACAGCCATTTTCAAATCTCTCCAGAGATGTTCAGTCGGATTCAAGTCTGGGCTCTGGCTGGGCCACTCCAGGACATTCACAGAGTTGGCCCATAACCACTCCTTTGTTATGTGGGCTGTGTGCTTAGGGTCGTTGTCCTGTTGAAAGATGAACTGTTGCTCCAGTCTAAGGTCCAGAGTGCTCTGGAACAGGTTTTCATCAAGGATGACTCTGTACATTGCTGCATTAATCTTTCCTTCGATCCTGACTAATCTCCCAGTTCCTGCCACTGAAAAACATTCCCACAGCATGATGCTGCCACCACCATGCTTCACTGTAGGGATCATATTGGCCAGGTGGTGATCGGTGCCTGGTTTCCTCCAGACATGACGCTTGGCATTCAGGCCAAAGAGTTCAATCTTCATTTTATCAGACCAGAGAGTTTTGTTTTCTCATGGTCTGAGAGTCCCTCAGGTGCCTTTTGGCAAACTCCAGGCGGGCTGCCATTTGCCTTTTACTGAGGAGTGGCTTCTGTATGGCCATTCTACCATACAGGCTTGATTGGTGGGGTGCTGCAGAGATCGTTGTTCTTCTGGAAGGTTTTCTTCTCCTCACAGAGAAACGCTGGAGCTCTTTCAGAGTGACCATCAGGTGCTTGGTTAACTTCCTGATTAAGACCCTTCTCCCTCGATCGCTCATTTTGGCCAGGTGGCCCTCTCTAGGAAGATTCCTGGTGGTTCCAAACTTCTTCCATTTACGGATGATGGAGGCCGCTGTGCTCATTGGGACCTTCAATGCTGAAGAAATGTTTCTGTACTCTTTCCCAGATCTGTGCCTTGATACAATCTTGTCTCGGAGGTCTACGGACAATTCCTTGGACATCATGGCTTGGTTTGTGCTCTGACATGCACTGTTAACTGTGGGACCTTATATAGACAGGTTTATGCCTTTCCTAATCATATACAATCAACTGAATTTCCCACAGGTGGACTCCAGTCAAGTTTTGGAAACATTTCAAGGACGATCAGTGGGAACAGGATGCACCAGAGCTCAATTTTGAGTGTCGTGGCAAAGGCTGTGATTACTTATGTACATGTGTTTTTTTGTTTTGTTTTTTTTTTTCAATTTTTATTTTTACTAAATTGCAGAGATTTCAAAACGAACTTCTTTCACGTTGTCATTATGGGGTATTGTTTGTAGAATATTGAGGAAAAATTAATCCGTTTTGGAATAAGGCTGTAACATAACAAAATCTGCCAAAAGTTAAGTGCTGTGAATATTTTCTCGATGCACTGCACATACAGTATCAGGCACTAGGCAGGGGACACTACTGTCCAGCTGCAGAGCACTTAAAAGTGCTAGGTGTATGTCATTTAGTGTACAACGGGTCTCCTCCACTCACCTATGCAATTGCTGCCTCCCCTGGTCTTTGAGCAGTTCATGTAATCTGTGTGATCACTGTTAGGTGACAGCCTAGGGAGTCTCTGTGCTGCAGCAAGTGGAGAAGAAATGATGGTGCCCGCAGACAATCTGACACCCAGCTTCTGAGACCCCAGCACCAGGCCTGCACTGTACTGCTGTTTTACATACTGTGTGATGCTTGGGACTATCCTATGCTATGACAAGTCTGTAATTGTTAAAAAGCACAACCTATATTTTATGTGATTAATGATAGTCATATTGTGAAATCTGATTATAAAAACTTTAAAAAAAAAACTTTTTTTTTTATTCTAAGTGTTTCAGAATCGTACACCTATCTGCTTGAAGTAAGCAAATGAGAAATCCATTCTGTGGAGGAGCAGTATTTAGCTATGGGGGTCCTTGCACTGTTTTTAAATATTATAATACGGTGTTCAGTTACTTTTATCCCACATAATCATGTCAGAGTTAACTGAACAGAATCAGCATTTCCATTCTGTAGAGCTGTGGGTTCCATATGCTATGACTAGTATAGTTATTGTCTGCTGTCATCTTACATTTTCCAGTGTGTCTAAGCAGAACGCAACTAGAAAGCAGAAGAACCCCAGCCCTCACAGGAAAGCACAGAGACCCAGTAGTGGATCGTCAGAAAGAGCAAATACAGACAGTACAAAACAGGTCTCGGCAAGACTTGTTGGACCTTTGAGATCTCCGCAAAGAAGACTAGAACCATCGGTGTCCAATTCGGTGGAGGAATCTACATACAGGGTATGGAGTTATAAGCCATGAAAGTGGATAAGTACTCAAAAGCGAAAGTGCTGCTACTCATTCCCATCCCCAACTGCAGCCTCCTGGCACACAATACACATCCCAGGAGGCTGCAGGAACAGTCCAACAACATCACACAATTTCACACATGTGCAGTGGGAAGCTGGCTGTGCTTGCTCAGGAAGTCGCAGCTGGCTTCCATATCCAGGATGGCGGCGCCAGGGACCCAAAGCGGTAAGAACTGACTGTGGGAGGGCAGTGCTGAACCCCAGGCACTAGCAGGTACCCGATTTTTAAAAGTCAGCAGCTACAGTATTTGTGGTTCCTGTTGAAGTTCCTCTTTAAGGAATCCGGAAGCAAAATTTGTTAATGTTTAAAAAAAAAAAGTTGTTTTGCTTTACAATGTACAATGCTTTACTGCTTGCATGCCATAACTCTATTAAGTTCAAGGAAGTATGTTGGAAGATATTGTATATTTATTATTTTCTTCTAATTTTTAAGGCATCATAGACGCCTTTAAAGGTTTCCGGAAGATGAAATAAAACTTTAGTATAACAAAGAAGAAAATTGTTTTAAGAGACCAATTACTAGGTGTCTTATTAAGAAAAAAGTTATCTACAGTGGAAGGAGGGCATTGAAATATGTGGGTTTTGCATTCTCTAGAATTTAGCGATAAGTTTGTCACAAACTTTGCTGCACATCATTCTAGCTCAGTTCTGCTCAACTTTGACATGTTGAAGAGAAGGATTTGCTACAATCAAGGAAAAAACAAATCAGATGCTTGGATTTACCTTTTTAGGTTTTTGAGCTTTGTCTAGTATTTGCATGTTGATATCATTTCAGAAGTAATTTCAAGTATTTCTAAAAATACATCTTTCATTTAAATAGTCCTTGGTGATCCTGTCATTGGCAGGCACTTTCAATTATACAGTGATAGTGTTCTTTCCTTCCTCCCAATGGTTCTTCTACATTGTTATTGACAATTTTCTATTGAAATTCAGTATGTTTATAACCAGCTTTAT
The DNA here is from genome assembly GCF_062004578.1 of Staurois parvus. Taxonomy (NCBI): domain Eukaryota; kingdom Metazoa; phylum Chordata; class Amphibia; order Anura; family Ranidae; genus Staurois; species Staurois parvus. The sequence goes on along the minus strand of NW_028318026.1, from coordinate 6,777,848 downwards.
ACTGCCTTTAAAGAACCTATTGAGGTGATGATATACAGGACATAAAACAAAATGTAAAAAAACTTTCTGTTGGTTACCTGTCCTATCATGAAATACTGCTTCGGGCTTTCAAAGCTGCCAGTCACCAGAGCAAAGTGTCAAGGCATTTTGGTCATGTGATCTTTGTTGAGGTAAGGGACCATTGTGGAGTAGCTGAATGACCAGTTGTGTAAGAATAACTGACTCCCTGGCCCCTTCAGCTGAGGTCAAGTGTCCAACTAGCAATCAAATTATGTTTTCTCTTTTCTAGAAGCCACTAAGGACTGGAGCTTACAGGCAGTATATAAGTAACAGGACCGTCTTTTATTACAGTTCTTGTAGACTAATCATTTCCAGGTACTTGGAAAGTACTAGATATATGTTTTTATGAGGCAGTGCTTTGAAGATGTTAGGATTTAAATCTGATTGAGTTGTGTTTACTTTGCAGGCACTTGTTCAAGAACTAGATCAGGAAAGAGAACGGCGATGGAAAGCTGAACAGCTTGTTGTAAAGCTAACAGAAAATATCAAAGAGTTGCAAAGTCAGGCTAAAGAGGAGAAAGACATAAACAGCATGGCTGTACATGCCACAGATCGGTGAGAAGCCTTGCATTCGTCTACAATAATTGGCCCCTTGGCTTATTGGGATACATAATCCTAAAAGAACAGAGCGTTATAGCCCTTCTTTAGTTTTGTTTGTGTTTTGTAAAACATGGGATTTGGTTTTTACACGCATCTTTTTCTCTATAGATAAAACATATTTTAGTGCATAAAGAGCATGGTAATGTTAACTATTTAGACATTGTTTGATGGTAGGATAATAAACATGTGCTGAAAAACATTGTTATTCTGAAAATACTAGTTGTTTTCTGGTTGTTCTGATCCATTGGATTCATTATTTTTGTAGCCTCTGACCTGTAACAAGTATGTAGATTCTGACTTTCTAATCTGCATGCGTTTTCAAGACCCTAGCTCAAAATACTGAAACTAGATACAGTGGGCAACTAGTATTAGAAGAAGAAATATGATGTGATGCAATACCAGATATCACCTATAACATTTCAGTTCTCAGTTCAGATGGAAAGCTGTAGGAGGTGAGAAACATGTAAATGTCACATACAGTGGGGATCGAAAGTTTGGGCACCCCAGCTAAAAAATTGTATTAATGTGCATAAAGAAGCCAAGGAAAGATGGAAAAATCTCCAAAAGGCATCAAATTACAGATTAGACATTCTTATAATATGTCAACAAAAGTTAGATTTTATTTCCATCATTTACACTCATACAATAACCGAAAACGAAAAAATGGCGTCTGCAAAAGTTTGGGCACCCTGCAGAGTTAATATCTTGTACTGCCCCCTTTGGCAAGTATCACAGCTTGTAAACGCTTTTTGTAGCCAGCCAAGAGTCTTTCAATTCTTGTTTGAGGTATCTTTGCCCATTCTTCCTTACAAAGGTCTTCCAGTTCTTTGAGATTTCTGGGCTGTCTGTCACGCACTGCTCTTTTAAGGTCTATCCATAGATTTTCAATTATGTTGAGGTCAGGAGATTGTGAAGGCCATGGCAAAACCTTCAGTTTACGCCTCTTGATGTAATCCCCCATGGATTTCGAGGTGTGTTTAGGATCATTATCCATTTGTAGAAGCCATCCTCTCTTTAACTTCAGCTTTTTCACAGATGGCATCAAGTTACCATCCAAAATTTGCTGAAATTTTATTGAATCCATTTTTTCTTCTACTCGTGAGATGTTCCCTGTGCCACTGGCTGCAACACAACCCCAAAGCATGATTGATCCAACCCCATGCTTAACAGTTGGACAGAGGTTCTTTTCATTAAATTCTGTGCCCCTTCTTCTCCAAACGTACCTTTGCTCATTCCGGCCAAAAAGTTCAATTTTAACCTCATCGGTCCACAGAACTTGTTTCCAAAATTCATCAGGCTTGTCTATATGTTCATTTGCAAAGTTCAAACGATGATTTTTGTGGTGAGGACGTAGAAGAGGTTTTCTTCTGATGACTCTTCTATGAAGACCATATTTGTACAAGTATCTCTTTATAGTGGAATAGTGTACCACAACTCCAGTGTCTGCCAGATCTTTCTGGAGGGATCGTGCAGTCAAACGTGGGTTTTGAATTGTTTTTCTCACAATCCTGCGAGCTGTTCTGTCTGATATTTTTCTTGGTCTTCCAGATCTTGCTTTAACTTCCACTGTCCCTGATGACTGCCATTTCTTAATTACATTCCGAACAGAGGATATTGACATCTGAAAACGCTTTGCTATCTTCTTATAGCCTTCTTGAGAACAATTGAGAACAATCCATGACACTGGCAGGACTCAGCTTTGCAAAGGGGGCAGTGCATGCTATAAATTCTGCAGGGTGCCCAAACTTTTGCAGACGCCATTTTTTTGTTTTCTGTTATTTTGAAAGTGTAAATGATGGAAATAAAATCTAACTTTTGTTGACATATTATAAGAATGTCTAATCTGTAATTTGATGCCTCTTGGAGATTTTTCCATCTTTCCTTGGCTTCTTTATGCACATTAGTACAAAGTTTTAGCTGGGGTGCCCAAACTTTCGATCCCCACTGTATAGGGATCAGAAGGATCTAAAACATTTTTTCTGTTTTTTTTTTTTTGTTCTTTTAAAGCTGGAGGATTCTTTTATTATGTGCTTTCATTTTGAAATATCCCCCATCTCTAAAGTGGGTCATATATTTATTAAAGTTCAGCAGGGACTGGCCAAATTTCGATCTCTGTGTGGCATTCCCTGCTCAACAGAAGTCTGTTGTTTAATTGACTTCTGTCAAAGGCACATGTTGGAAAATGTTCCTTGATCAGCAGCTGCAACTAAGCTGCTGATCAGTGTATTCTGGCTACTGCTGGTGCCTCCTGCAAAACAAAATGTCCCAGAAGGGGGGGATTCCTTCATCCACCTCAGTTGAATAGCAAAAAAAAAAAAAATAACAGTGTGTGGCCAGTTTTACTTCCTTACACCCTGGCCATCAAAGTTAGACATAGAAAACCTAGACCTCAGGTGTACATTCAGTGTCCAGCTTACCCAGGGCCCATCAGTGTTTACAGTCAACCTCTAAAATACAAACTCTTCTGGTGCTTCTGCATCTGGCCTGGTTTTAGGCAGTAATGGTTTTATCTGCTTTGCGGTATTTCATGGAAACATAAATACCATTCTGCTAATTATTAAATATTAAAAGGATGGCTAGTGTGGTTAATTTTTGGTGAATTATATTTAAAAATGGATATCTGCAGCTATTCTAGGCCTCTTAGTGAATGTTTATTTCACCCACACCCTCTTACACCTTTAACCACTTGAGCTCCGGAAGATTTTACCCCCTTCATGACCGGGGCTTTTTTTGCTATTCAGGACTGAGCTACTTTAACTGGCAATGACACAGTTATGCAACACATTAGCTGAGTGAAGTTTATATAATTTATTTTTTTTTTTACACAAAAAACTTTCTTTTGGTGGTGTTTGATCACCACTGGGTTTTTTATTAAATAAACAAAAAAAAAAAAAAAACAACCACATATTCTGCTCCATGTCTTTAGTAAACAATCCCAATAAGTGTATATTATTGGTTTGTGTGAGAGTTATAGCGTCTACAAATGATGGTAATGGCTGTGATCAGCGACTTATAGTGGGACTGTGATAGTGCATCGGGCAATCTGACACTAACTGATGCTGGGTGGGATCTGACTAAATGACCTTAACATCTCCAGTGACATTAATACAGTGATCAGTGCTGATACTATACACTGTCACTGTACTAATGACACTGGCTGGGAAAGGGTTAACATCTAGGGGCAAACAAAGGGTAACAATGTGTAATGTATGCTGCTTTTACTACTAGATGTCACTGCTTTATTTCCTTGCTTTGCAGGGAGAGAAAAAACAGCCACATCGCTGCTCTCTGTTCAGAGCCCTGTTTTCTTGGCAAACACAGGGCTCTGAACTGTCATTTGCTAAGCAGATCAGCAGGTCTCGGCCAATGAGTTATGGCCAGGGCCTGCTGATTAGCTTCTGCTATAGCAACCAGCAGCACAGAAAGGAGCAGTGGGTGCTCACACCCCCTACCCAGAAATGCCAGATCACATACAACTACATGATCTTGCACAGTGGGGCTACTCTGCCACAGTGAAACTGTGGTAGGTGGTCTGCAAGCGGATAACCTTTACATGGTGGTATATCTTTTACTGTTAAAGTGGATCTAAAGGTAGTTTTTTTTTTTCACCTTTTAATGCATTCTGTATGCATTGAGGTAAAAATAATCTTCTGGGTGTAGCTCCCCCCTTATACATACCTGAGCCCCATCTCAATACAGTGATGTGTATGAGAACTTCACCTTTCCCTGGTCTCTCTCTCTTCATTGGCTCCTGGTGCTGTCAATCACAGTCAGTGAGCTAATGAGGAAGCGGGGACAATGTCCATTCACAGGAGCATGGCTTGGGAGCACGCAGCAGGGGGCAGGAGCCAGGACCATTGGCATGGAACCGGAAAAGAAGAGGATTGGGGTTGCTCTGTGCAAATTATTGCACAGAGCAGGTAAGCTGAACATGTTTGCTATTTTTAGAATCGCTTTAAGTAATTTCTAATATTAGAGGAATATTGCAAAGCCCTTGCAAATGGTTTGTGCTTTATGTCTTTTTTATTTTTGTAGGATTAAAGAATTACTTCTGAAGGAAAAAAATGCGAAATGTACATTGCAAGCACTTGTGCACCAGTTAAAAGAAGAAAATGAGAGGCTTATCAATAAAATAAAGCAGTCAGCTAGTAAAGAAGAAGAATATCGGCAAACATTTAGAAAGATGGAAGATGCAGTGTCTAAATTAGAATCACAAAGAATCCAGCAGGAAGCATTGGAGGTACAGGATATTCATAGCTTTTCAAAATGAGTTTTTAACATCATTTTTCTTGTATAGGCTTAACATTAAACAAGAATCACCGCTTTCAATGTCCTCTGCCTATAGAGTTTTTTTTTTTTTTAAATGTAACTGCGTCTGCCTACATAATATAGGTAATTTTCCAGAATGTATAACTGATTGTTGGTTGGCATTAGATGCTTTCCATTGCATTTTTTAAAATGCATCTGGAATGCAAGATACAGTCATTGTCATGCATTCCAATAGCCCTAGTTCACCCCAGTGCAGTCAGTTCCAGTGCTTTCAACAAAAGTACAACCTGCTGCATTTTTTTCATCTGGAACACATCAAAACTCGTGTGAATGCACCAGAATGAACGTAAGAAACGGTTTTTCTAAGCTTTTTCTAGCATCACAATACACTGTGTGCACAATTATTGGTCAAGTGAGTTTTTTAACCAAATCATCTTTTCTTTATCCATATTGTCCAACTCCAAGCTGTAAAAACTCAAATGATTATTGGATGTAAGCAAATCAGGTGTTGTGTATTTGTGTAATAAGGGAGGGTGTGGCCTAAGAAGATAAACACCCTATATCAAGGTGTGCATAATTATTAGCTTCTTTTCCTCAGGCAAAATGGGCCAAAAAAGAGCTTTACGTGACTCTTGAAAGTCAAAAATTGTAAAAAGTCTTTCAGAGGGATGCAGCACTTTGGAAATTGCTAAGATATTTTGGTGTGGTCACAGATCCAACAAATGTTTTGTTGCAAATAGTCAACAGGGTCGCAAGAAATGTGTTGAGAAAAAAGAGCCGCAAATTAACTGCCAAAGATTTGAGAAGAATCAAACCTGAAGCTATCAGGAATCCATTATCCTCTAGTGCTGTCATATTACAGAACTGCAACCTACCTAGAGTACCCAGAAGTACATGTTGTTCAGTGCTGAGATATGGTCAAGGTAAAAAAGGCTCAAACCCGACCACCACTGAACAAGACACATAAGTTGAAACATTAAGACTGGGCCAATAAATATCTGAAGACAGATTTTTCAAAGGTTTCATGGACTGATGAGATGAGAGTGACTCTTGATGGACCAGATGACTGGGCCTGTGGCTGGATCAGTAATGGGCACAGAGCTCCACTTCGTCTCAGATGACAGTAAGGTAGAGGTGGGGTTGTGGTATGGGCTGGTGTTATTACGGTAATACTAGTATCCCACCTCCATCTTGCTGGCATCTGAGTCGAAGTGGAGCTCTGTGCCCGTTACTGATCCAGCCGTGGGCCAATCCATGTGGTCCATCATGAGTCTCCTTAGGCCACACCCTCCCTCATTACACAAATACACATCACCTGATATGCATAAATCCAATAAGCATTCAAGTTTATACAGCTTGGAGTTGGACAATATGCATAAAAATGATGAGTTGGTCAAAAAACTCACTTGCCTAATTGTGCACACCGTGTAAAAAGAGGGAAAGAATGCACTGGAACGCATTAAAAACACGTCAAAAATGCATCTAAATGTGTATGCAAAAATAAATTCGGAATGTTGAAATTGCAGTGTCGACCAACCCTTATGTTATGTTTTTATGTATAAGTAGCCTGATTTTTGCCAGTCACTGCTGATAAGTTATGTTGGCATTGATTGAAATGTTGAACAGTTTTCACAATAAAGTCTCTGTAAAGATTTGTGAGTTGTAGTGTTAGTAAACTGTTGATGCTGCCTAAAGTCTAGTGAGCAGAGTTAACATTTTGTGCTGTTTGTCTCTGCAGTACTGGATTGTTAAGCCACTACAGACCACCTCCTCTTATGTTATAGCGATCAGAGAGGAGGTTCTGTAGTCCAAATCATAACTATGCATAGGGTGACAACATTGCTGTCCAAGAGATAAACTACAGTGATTGAATGTTGGCACCGTAGTGCAGGAAATGTGTTACTAATCATACTGGATCATATCATCTGGTGAAAAAAAGGAAAGCAAATGCAGTCACTACAACTCAGGACTGGTAAGCTGCAATATATGAAATTTTTGTTCTTGGTTATAGATATGCTTAAAGGAAACGAGTTTAGAGAGATGTATGATTTTGTCATTGTTGTCCAACATCTAAAGTTTCCCTACTGTCTCTTGTTTTAGGCTTTTTTTTTTTCAGTCACTGACCTAAAGCACAAAAGTATATTAGGAATGTGAAAGTTAAAGCATATGTCAGGTCAAAAAAAAAAAAAAAAAAATCCTATACAATACATCATCTTTGCATTGCTTGTATAGCTTCTCCTGTTGTATCCCTTTAACCACTTCCCTCGGGTGGACATCATATGACATCCTGGGAGGGAACTGGTTATACCGGAATGATGCCTGCACTTGCTTACAGGCGTCATCCTGGTATCAGAATTAACAGCAGCTGGCAATGGGCTTTTTAGCAGAAGTGATTCACGTGGCTGACCAGCTGCTCGATCAGTTCTGCACACGAGACTCCAGATCTCTCCATATAGAGGACCAGTCACTGGTGATCACACCACACTTCTGAGGTATCATTGTGAACGTCAAAGTGAGAGCAATAATTTTAGAGCCTGACCTCCTGTGTAAACTGGTAACCTGTAGAGGCATTTAAAGTGTCGCCTATTGAGATTTTTAAGTAGGGTAGTTTGGCGCCGTTTCACGGCTGTACGCAATTTGAAAGCGTGACATGGTGGGTTTCTATTTACTCTGCATAACCTCATCTTTTGTATTTTGCGAAAAAATTTGGTATTGTTTGTGTGCAATAAAATTCATTTAAGTGTATTTTTTCCAGAATAATTGCTGCACAAATATGGTGTGACCCAAAAAATTGCAACACCTATCATTTTATTCTCTAGGGCCTCCTCTAAAAAATATTTATGATGTTTGGGGGTTCTAATTCATTTTCTAGCAAAAAAAATTTAATTTTTTTTACATGTATGTGAGAAGTGTCAGAATTGGCCCAGTAGGCAAGTACTCTGCAAATACAGAAATATACCTGTTGCTTTGATAAAAATGCACTTTACTGCTGTTTGTTCTCTTATGGATTATGATTACCACATGCTATTTGTGAAAGACTTGATGTTGACCCTGCCCAGTTGTCTGTTGTTAAACTACTGAACCCCAACCATTCTCTTCATCTCCACAGCATGGGGGCTAATTGGTCTGTATTCCCAGATAGGAGCTGTGAGGACTCCTTGAGATAGCACAGGAAGTTTGTGCAGGACGGCTCTAAATGTCTGTCATGATCATCAGGGATTTTTTTGCACTTATCTAATAGATATAACAATGTTTTCAATGGTATTTTTAACAGAACAGTGGGAAAAAATAAAATGTTTGTTGTTGGAGTATGCATACACTGTTAGACTTCACCTCTGCAACATCTCCAAGATACGACCGTTCCTAACCTCGAAAACTACTAAGCAACTTATTCACTCCCTTGTTATATCTTGCCTTAACTATTGTAACTCCCTCCTCATTGGCCTATGTAATCGCAGGCTATCCCCTCTTCAGTCTATCATGAATGCTGCTGCCAGACTCATCCACCTTACTAACCGTTCTGTATCAGCCACCCCTCTCTGCCAATCCCTCCACTGGCTTCCCATTGCCCAACAGATAAAATTCAAAACACTAACAATAACGTATAAAGCCATTTACAACTCTGCCCCAAATTACATCACCGATCTTGTCTCTAAATATCACCCAAACCGTACTCTCCGCTCCTCACAAGACCTCCTACTCTCTAGCTCCCTTGTCTCCTCCTCCCATGCTCGTCTCCAGGACTTCTCCAGAGCTTCCCCCATCCTCTGGAACTCTCTACCCCAATTTATCAGACTATCGCCTACTCTGCTCACTTTTAAGCGATCTCTGAAAACCTATCTCTTAAGGGAAGCCTATCCTGCCATCAGCTAATACTGGAATCTTCTACTCTTCCAACCAGTCCATCCCCCACAGTTACCTTTTGTACCACTAGCCCCTCCCTCCTAGATTGTAAGCTCCAAGGAGCAGGGCCCTCGAATCCCTCTTGTATTGAACTGTATTGTTACTGTATTGTCTCCCGTTATATTGTAAAGCGCTGAGCAAACTGTTGGCGCTATATAAATTTTGTATTATAATAATAATAAGGCAGATCTTCTGAGTTGCATCCATGTTCAAGGGCCATGACCTAAAAACTGCTGCATTGGATCAGCATGACAGCCAAACATTCAGCTCACTTCCATATGACCACACAGGATGTGGGTAGTGATCGCAGTGCAGATAACAGACAGAAGCACTAACCCTTCCCCACATTACTTTAGTTCAACAGCTGTTGTATATAAACCAAGTTGTAAGATATGCTAATTGACTTTTTAACAGATAAAGACCTTTTTGACTTTAAAAAGCCTAGTCATCTCTTTATATTTTCCTGTCCTATTGATTGGCCTTGTGAGCAGACATATACAAAATGGGTAATGTTGGTGTTATTTTGCACTGTATCTAAATCTAAAAAAAAATGTTTTCCTTTGAATGCAGATGAAACACATGCAGGAAGCTGAACGCAAAGTAACTGCCTCCCAGAGAGAAATGGAGTTGCTTCGAGGATCTGTGCGTCAGCACAAAGACAAAGTCCAACAGCTCCATGAACTGCTTACATCAAGGGAGCAGGCACACAGGTACTGCTGATTGTCACCAGCATGACAGCTTCCCAGAAGCTTATAAATACTCAGACATGAAATACAGCGCTAGCAATGGTCGTTCTCATCAGTTTAATCTCTTGCTGAGAGGGCCTTGTTTAGATGCTGGATGTAAACTTTGAAAATCTGCCTGAATATTATCATTTAATTTAAATTTATTTCCAAGTGAAATAGACATTCTGAAGCATGAATATAAATAACCAGGTTTTTAACTAATGTATTTTACTTCAGATTTGGAGGGATTGGGAGATCATAGGCCCCTTTGCAATTGTTTTTCTAGGGCTGAATTAAATGTTCCAAAAACAATGTTTTTCTTATATTTCCACAGTAACTGATCTGACATTTGTGCTTTTTGGTCATGATTGTAGTACCATTTTCCATTTAGAGAGATTAAAGTGTACCAGTGAAAACTTTGTCTGGTTTTTACTGCCATCTGGGACCTTAGTGGGACTCCAGTGGGGAGATTTCGACTCATGTCTTGCCCAAGGTTGCTGAGGAAATATGCAACAGGGACACAGAGAGCAATAAAAACACTTGCTAGGTAGAAAAAGGGGAGGCTGGAACCCTTGTCAGCTTTTTATTGCTGTCTGTTTCAATTACAGATTTTCCTTTACTTCCCAACTTTATGTTATCATTGCCACAGAACAAGAACTAAGAAGAGATGTCTCCAATGATCTCTATGACAGGGATTCTAATACTTCCCAGCTGTATCCAAAACTAAAAAAAACAAAAAAGTTGCATCTCAAATGCCACTTTAAAGCTGAACTCCAGGGATAAAGCTTTAGCCTTCATTGGTCCTCCCTCCCCACTGCAAGGCTTGACTGCTTGTTTTGCCTTGGGGAGTTTGACTAAGGTTATATGTCTACCTTATACCTTGCTTACACAGGCTTAATCCTCTTTGTGCAACCGGTCCTCCAAAAAGACCAATAGTCCTGCATTGTACAGGAGGGTGCTGAGGGCCTACCCACAACCTAGGATATCAGACAGCACTGGCAGCTGGGGGAGGTATGAAGAAGGTAAGTATATCACCTTATTTATCATCCTCTAGGTGAAATAAGCAGTTAAACCTTTCAGTGGGAAGGGGGTTCCACTTCAAGATTAAGATTTTTCGTCCCGGAGTTCAGCCTTAAGGGGACAAGTTTATTTCAAAGTTAAGCACTTTGGGTGAGGGGAGGGGGTGCTTTTAATAAGCTTTCCTTATTGTAGAAGTCTAAGGACTATGCTAATGCAAGGTTCTTGTGATATGATCAGTGCATGTTGGTATATACAATTTTTAGGCAGTAAAAAAAAAAAAGACTATGTAACATAGTTAACTTTTAAAGATAAGAAATGCTTAACATAACAGATCTATTGTTGATCTAAGTTGTTGATTTTGTAGTCTTGTACATATTTGAGCCCTCAGGCTTTGGGGTACTTGACAAGACACATGACGCTAAATGTATAGGTGGCTATATTCCATTTCTGTTTTAGAACATGTTTTAAATTGGTGTGTGATAGCATGCTGGCATCCCTATGTCAGTCCAGCAGCCCTGCTGAATATCCTGGGTACCCAAAAAACTCAGGATACAAATATCAACCAGCTCCATAGGTTAAATGACTAGGCCCCCACTCCTCTCACTCTCTGGGCCTCACTATTTGCTAGGGAAAGTACTTGAATGGAAGCTCCCATTTTTATTTATATCTTGACCGATTTTCATATAAATATCTGAAGTTGTAGGTTTATTTTAACCACCTATAAACATTTGCACTGCACTCATTGGTTATTACTGGTGATCCATGAATGTGCAAATTGTAAACATGGGATACTGCATGATCAGCTTACAATGTTACAATATTTTCTGTCGAATAATTTTAAAAGGAAATTTGGCTTCCTTGCTTAGCTGTTCTATCATAACCTGTAACATGAAAAGGCCATAAAGCTGAAAAAGTGTGACATGGCTGACTGCATAACTTTCTTTCCTATGCGATACTAAATTCACCCGGGGCTTTTTCTGTTTTTAAGCCTTGCATTGTATGCATAAGCTGTAGTGCATTTTTACAACGTATGTCTGTCATTGTCAGAATGGAGCTGGAGGCAAGGCTGCCATTAAATGGACCTGAATTCCAGGAAGCTGTAGCCAAGGAACTGTCTAGAGAAGAACAACGTCATAACCAGCAGATAAAAGAGTTCCAAGAGAAGATCAGTGTGCTGACACAGCAGTATGTCGATTTAGAAGATGAATTCCGTGCTGCTCTGGTTATTGAAGCAGCAAGATTTAAAGAGGTACTGTGTTGTGTGAAATAAGCACCTGACTGTAAAAATGTAAACATTTCTGTCTTGATTAGTTCATCAGCATAGTCACAACCATGTGAACTTAAACTCCTAGTTTTAACCCTTTTATCTTTTATTTCTTTCATGCAATCTGTCTGTATAAAGCTGCTCATAGATAACTCAATTTTCTTTCCTTCCACCATGAGTAGAAGTAAAGAAAATCACTCTGACTGTGTTGATGGGAGAATGCCTCCTGCAGCACTATTGTGTTGGGGGGGCTGCTTGGGGGTATAGCCACCAGTAGTAATCGATTGTAAAAAATCCGATAGGCTGGTTGGATGGATCAACTTGGCTACTATCAGCCCGCCCATACATGAGTTGAATCTCGGCCGATTCAGCAGCTACTTTTGACCTATGTATGGCTGGTCTAAACATTAAGGTATGTGTAGATTTTTTTTTTATGTGTTAGCACTGCTTGCATCTCCAGCAATCTGACCTGCCCCCTGCACAGTGCTCCATTCATCAATCCTGCTCAGCGAACGTGTTTGTTGTTGATTGGAGCACTGGGTACAGTAGGGGTGTCAAACTGCTGGAGAACTGAACCAAGGTACTCTATTTGAGAGCAGTGGTACAAATCTCCAGAGTGCTGTCTGCGCAGGGCGGTTTGATATAGATGGTACTGTGCTATTCTACACATCCACTGTTTTGAGCCTGGAGCACTGTTCTAGAAAAGAAAAATGATTTATGTCAGGCTAGGTAATTCTATTACCTTGTTCTGAATTATTGAATTTTTATGTGGCATGTTATGTTCCCATACTTCCCTTCAAATCGACTCAAGTAACAATTGCGACTCACAGTTGGAGTATATGCTGTGGCTGCTGAAATAAGAGGAGCCAAGCTGGAGTGAGCGTCTTCTTCCTCTGTCTGCCTATATCCTACCAGAGCCACTTGTATTTCTAAGGTCTGATTTTATGCAGTGAGTGAAGTGGGAGGCATTGGGCAGCACTCGGGGTGTACATGCTTAATTTCATTTATCAGTGTTAAATAAGACACATCTATGTTGCGCCTTGCCACCAATAATATCCATTTCTGTCAGACTGTGTGGTATCAGAATATATAGATCACTTATAGTGATGGAAGCATAAAAGATGTGGTGCTAAAGGTGTCAGTTGACAGATGATATGCTGTCAATCTTTGAATGGGTAGATGAGACAATTATTATTATTATAATTTTTCTTTATTTATATAGCTCCAACAGTTTGCGCAGCGCTTTACAACATGAGGGCAGGCAGTACAGTTACAGTACAGTTCAGTACAGACGGAAACTTATGGTACAATTTTATGGTACAGTTCATAGAGGCCCTAGCTAGGAATGATGCTCTGCTGGACTTGGTAATCTCAAACCATGCAAAGCTTATTACGAATGTCTATATAAAAGAACATCTGGGTAGCAGTGACCATAACATGATTTCATTTATTGTTAGCTGTAAACAGCAAGCACATATAAGAAAATAAAAACGCTCAATTTTAAGAGAGCTAATTTTCCAAGGCTGAGAGCTGCTCTCCAAGACTTAGACTGAGAGGGAATATTGACATCATTGAACACAACGCAGAAATGGGAGTTCTTCAAAAAGACTGTATGTGAACACACTGCAAAATATATTCCCATGGTCAACAAGTTTAAAAGGCTAAAAATCAAACCTATGTGGCTTACGGCCAAAGTTAAAAAAGATATAGATAATAAGAAAAGACTATTATTAAATATAAAAATGAAGGAATGCTATCATCATTTTAAACATTACAAAGAATATAACAGAATATGCAAAAAGGTAATAATGGCCGCAAAACATGAAAACGAATGACAGATTGCAAAAGATAGCAGGACCAACCCCAAAAAATTCTTCAAATATATTAATAGTAAAAAGGTTCAGTCTGATCATTAAGGCCCTTTACAAAATAATCTAGAGTGGGTGACTGGGGACAAAGAGAAGGCAAATTTATTAAATACCTTTTTCAGCTCTGTATATACAAAGGAGCATGGGGGAGCTCTTGTCCATAATGGGCATGGTATTGACACAGCTCCAGATGATCCACATTGGCTCACAATTGATATGATCCAAAAATATTTAGACAGAATAAAGGTGAATAAAGCACCTGGACTGGATGGCATACACCCACAGGTCCTTAAAGAATTGAGCTCTGTCATTTCAAAGCCATTGTTTCTAATTTTTAGGGACTCTTTAATGACTGGCATAGTACTACTGGATTAGCGTAAGGCCAATGTGGTGCCAGTATTTAAAAAGGGGTCAAAATCTTTACCAAGTAATTATAGACCTGTTAGAAGTTAAACTATAGTTGGGAAGATCCTGTAGAATTTAATAAAAGACCACATAGATGAGTTCTTGCTGGAAAAAAATATTTTAAGCAACAGACAGCATGGATTCATGAAAGACAGAAGTTGTCAAACAAATCTGATTTATTTTTATGAGGAGGTGAGCAAAACCTTGGACAGAGGGGTGGCAGTGGACGTGGTATACTTGCATTTTGCAAAAGCATTTGATACAGTTCCCCACACACGGCTAATGTGTAAGGTAAAGTCTACAGGCTTGGAAAAATCTGTATGTAAATGGATAGAAAACTGGCTAAAGATCGTGTTCTGAGAGTAGTGGTTAATGATTCATACTCTGAATGGTCTAGGGTTGTCAGTGGTGTACCCCAAGGTTCAGTGTTGGGACCCTTACTTGTTAATATATTTATAAACGATATAGGGTCTGGGATTAAAAATCCCATTTCAGTCTTTGCAGATGACACCAAGCTGTGCAGTGGAATAACGTCCTTACAGGATGTCTCCAACTTTCAAGCCGACCTCAATGCGCTGTTTAACTGGACAACTATGTGGCAAATGACGTTTAATGTTGATAAATGTAAGGTTATGCACTTGGGGGCTAAGAATATGCATGCATCATACATACTAGGGGGGAGTACAACTGGGGGAATCAATGGTGGAAAAGGATCTTTGAGTTCTGGTAAATCACAAGCTGAGGTTGCTAAAGAGAGCAAAATCCTCTCTTGTATTAAGAGGTATAGACTCCAGTGAGAGAGATATCATATTACCTCTGTACAAATCATTAGTAATACCTCATCTGGAATATGCAGTTCAGTTTTGGGCAACAATTCACAAAACGAACATTGGGGAACTGAAGAAAGTACAGAGAAGGGCAACTAAACTGATAAGAGGCATTATGGAGCTTGTGAGAAGAGGTACCAAGGGAACTATAGAGCAGGAGATCTTGGGAGGAACAAAGAGAACTGTTTGGTTGGTATTTTGAGACAAGGTTAGTGATGTAGCTGGGAGCCGAGTTGTGGATGGCTTTGTAATTTATTGTTCGTATTTTGAACTTATTTTGTTGGGTGAGTGGCAGCCAATGAAGGGATTGGCAGAGGGGGTTAGCAGACACTGAATGGTTGGTAAGGTAGACTAGTTGGGCAGCAGCATTCATGATGGACTGAAGGGGGGATAAGCCTATGTAAAGGTAATCCAATGAGGAGGGAGTTGCAGTAGTTGAGGCAGGAGATGACCAGAGAGTAGATTAGAAGCTCTGTGGTGTCATTGGTTAGGAAGAGCTAATCCTCTATTGTCTATGGAACAGACCACTACAGTCCTAAACAGGTGTTCTCAGGGGTAAATGTTTGCCTGGACACTTTAAAAAACCTAAATTGATTGCTATTATATTTTACTTGATAAGTCATGTGTCTTGCTTTAATTTGCTTTGTTTCTCATCAGAAACATCTCCTGTCCCCCAGGGAGCAAAATGCATGAAGCATGGTGGTGTGTTTGACAAATCCCCCCCGCCTGCCTTCCTTCCCTGCTGAATGGCTAGCAGGAGAGGGGCACACAACAGCTCTATGAAAATGAGGAGGAGGAGGTGGTGGCAACACTAATGTCTTTTAGTTCCCCATAGGAAAACCTACAAGTTGGGCTTCAACCTAGGTGCAGCTTGCAGTCAACACAAACCAACAAAGACATGCTATTATTGCACAATATGACCACGGATCAGAAAGGGACCGAGTTCCACTTGCACTTTCTCCCCTGGCAGATTCAAGAATGACTTTTAGACTCTGGCGACACTTCTTATTTAACCAGTGACACATGACCAGTGTGCCCATTTTTTGGTTTGAGATGGTTAGATCATGCAAACATGTGACCATTCAGTAGTGTCTGTGGCAGCTTTAGTTGTCAAGAATTTGTGACTTGGGATGTCACTAGAAATAGGATTTGGCTGGCAAATAACCCCTTCCAAAAAAAGGACTTATGGTCAGCTGTCATTTTGCTGATGATGCCCAGAAGCCAAATCAGCCGTGTCCACTTGTAGGTTATTTCTGGACTTGTGATGGCTCTGTACCTTTTAAGTGAACCTGTATGTTGCCCATACCAGCAAAGTAATAGATGCACCTTTAACAGTTTTCTCTCCAACTACTTGCAGCAGGACAGGTGTCAAGAGGGGCTTTGTTTTGTGCTTTGTACATATTTTTGTCTATTGCTATATTCCGTCAAAAGGAGAGCATTAATATTATTTAGGTTTGTTTGAAAATGTTGTTATTGCTGTTTTTTGGGGGTTTTTTTTTTTTGCTGTAGTCCTAGAGATACATTCATGATATGAAAACTTCTATAATTTGTTGATGGCAATACAATTTCTTATTGGAATTGCTTTAAACTTGGAGAATGCAATTTGCCCCCTGTAAGTAATAGATAACAGCAGTCAATGCTAGTTGGATACACAGCATCTCACATCAAAGGATGAAGCAGACTTTGGAATGAACACTGTGATTTACTCAGAGATAGAAAAGGGGGATGTGGACAGACTGGGAAATTATATCACAAAGCAAGTATAATTCATGCAAGTGTCTGTCTTTGGTAATAACCATTCAGCTTTTCCATTAACTTCAACATTATGTCAGTCCCTCAAAAACATTCTTCACAGAAATGTGTGTATAGATCATAAAATGCAGTTAAGCATCAGCAGCGGAAATCACTTTCTCTGGATGGAAATTCTCTGGGGCATTCTGTAGCTTTATTGATATTGAAAGATTTAAGGGGAGATTATGGTTTTAATTGCAATTCTTTACTAGTAATTGGAAAACTCAGAGAATATATAGAGGCAAAATACATAATAAAAACCCTAAGAACACATCCTTGTGGCTACACCTAACGGAAAGATGACAGATGCTCAATCTGTTTAGAGGAAACTTGCTGTGAGAAATATAGCTGCTGTTGTCGACCTCCACCTGAAAATCCTAGTTATCTGGCTGCCTCTTGCCTCAGTGCTTTCAGTGACTGACCTTGAACACTCATGCAGCCAGTCAGAGCTCTTCATCTGCTTTTTTTTCTGCTCAGTGACTCAAGCTGATTTTGCTGCAATGCTTACCTTCAATTTGGATCTGTTCCCCACAGTAAACCATGCCACCACCAAATGTTTCAAGTCTTTTGGGTGAATGGGTGGCCAGTGTCACCCCCCCCCCCCCACATCCTTTTTTTTAATCCTGTATGTATGAGCATTAAGACTAGCATGGGCAGTAGCTGCAACCAGCAAGCAGAAATGTAAACCACCAGGTGTACAATAACATAAATACCCCAACATTCAGTACTAGACAATATAGTGGAACTATCTAATCTGATTGTAATTTAAAATACAAATAGAGGTTTCAGTTGCACACAATTGAAAATATATGTGGGACACTGAAAGCTCCTGGTGCCTTTGTTAGGCTGGCCATAGATGGATAGAAGATCATTCGAAAAAAACGTTCAATCATTCGACTTTCTAACTGTTAGTGGGCTCATTTTGATTCTGTCGGAATTTTGTAGTGTCAGCGAACGATTTTCGAAACGTGAGTAGTGGAATTGATTGGGAATAACTTGGAAAATCATAACATATATGAGCATGTGAAATCGATCGACAAAAAATTTACCTTTTATGGTATAAATTAATGACAATGTCATCAAGTGGGAGAAAAAACGTGTATCATTGATGGCATAATCACATGCTGATTCAACAGATCTTTAGCAAATGTGAACAAATTTTCGTGCAATTTTTCTACCCATCTATGGCCAGCTTTAGGCAGTCTGACTTTTACATTTGATACTGGGACATACATCATGGCATTAAATGAATTAAAAGCAAGCATACCTAGAGGTTGCCCCATCATTTTTCCCTTGTGCCTACACATGGCAATGATGTTACTTTTTTTTTTTTTTTTTTTTTTTTATTTGAACAGTATGACCTGAGTGCCAGTTTTTAGTATACTGACAGCAAGCAAATAAAAGGTTAGTTAAGCTATGTTTTCCAGCATGCTGTTGTGTTTTTATTTATTTTTTGGTAAGTGGAACAACTTTTTAAAAAGTAGCTGTCCACAAAAAGGAACAGATTACCATGTATTTTTGATGTACAATCCCAGATAAATATAATTTGACCAACAATGATTTCAAGGGCAGGTTATTATACGAAGAATTAAGTGATCTTTTTTGTTTTTCAATAAGTTCCTGCTGGTAGTCATGCTCATTTTCTCCATATTAGCCAAGAAATCAATGGACAAATAAGCAGTATTAGGGTATCTACTTACAGTGTGATTGGCCTACTGTGCCTTCTTGTATATCAGGGATGTCCAACCTGCAACCCACAACGGCTATGAATGTGACCCAAATCGTAAACTGAAAAATACTTACAATTGCAGGTTTTTTTTGGGGGGAGGGGGGTGTCTTTTGTAAAATGCCTTTACACGCGGTAAACACTTTTTACTTTTATAATAAAAAATATTGCAAAAAATTCATTTTTATTACTCAGGTGCATTATCTGTATCAGTGATCGTTACCTTGTGCTCTGTCTAACCTTTTCTGCTCATCAGCTATCCTTATTGTTAGTGTATTTTATGTGTGGCCCAAGACAATTCCTCTTCTTCCAATGTGGCCCAGGGAAGACAAGTTTGACACCCCTGCTATATACTATTTTTTAATGTACGGATCAAAGACTATAGACCTCTAGTAGACACAAGGTTTTAGCACTTGCTGACACTGCTTTCAAACTGTAAACATTCAATGTGCTATAAACAGATTCGCCATAATAAAAGTATATTGTGAATAATGTGTATTTTTGTTGTATCAGGTGAAAGATGGCTTTGACAATGTCACAGCAGAGCTAGCAGAGCATAAGGAAGCGCTGTCCCGGATCCGTCTGAAAGAGAAGCAGTCAGCAAGTTTAATCCATGAGCTTACCACTATGGTGAAGGAACAGAAGACCAGGATTGCAGACATCACCAAAACAAAACTAGAAATCATTAAAGATCTGAAAGTATGTTTGTGTTGTACTGTAAACTAATAGTTAACTAGATTCCAGAGCATGTAATGTTTTAGATTGTCTGATAATTAGCATTGCCTTTTAGTAAGTTTACTGGCATTCCAAAATCTTATTTGCTGCACAGAATGGTCCAGGGGAGTACTTTGAGGGATGTAAGCAGGGTGCCCCAGGAGCTGCATCCAGTGGGGGCATTCTTTCATCTCTTCCCCATCAGTGAAATGGTGAAGGGATCCTTTAGACTTCTTTGCCATTTCACAAAATCTGCCCTATATCCTCTGATCAGAGCAGGGCCCCCCAAAGGAAAACTTGTTAAATAAGCTTGGAAAACAAACTTTTTTTTTTTTTAAGGGCAATATTGGAGATATGCTCGTGTTTAAAGTAGATCTATAGCCAGAACTTTAAAAAAGAAAATTGGAATAGGGAATGATTGAAACCCCTGTCATATTCTATAATGTACAGCTGCTGAGCAAACCTTTTGGCGCTATATAAATACTGTATAATAATAATAATATTTTTGGTTTTCCTTCGTGTGTCCCATAACTAAAGGTTTTAACTTTTTCACTTCCTGTCCTATCAACACAACAGGAAGTGAGAGAGGATCTCTCCAAAATGAGGAATATTTTCTCTGACAGTTGTCATTAGAACGCATGTTCCCTTGGAAATATTTCCACTTTATTCCTGTTTTGGTCATTGGGCACAGGACAAATAGAGAGAGTGAATCTCCCTAATGGGGACACAGACAGCAATAAAAATCTGACAAGGGCTTGAGTCCTTCCCTACACTATTCAAAACTGAAAAACGGAGGTTTAGATACCGGGTCATTTTTGGATTGGGTGTTGAGGGTTGAAGTTGACTCAGTTTGCAGTAGGTGAGGAGAGTAGTACTTTAGCCATGAGGAAAGTACAGTAAAGGGGGGGAGCGAGGATATGTTGTAATGGAGCAGAACGAATTTGGGGAGGTGAGGAATTGTATAGTTGGTGTCCTGGGAGAAAGGACAGTAAGGATATGAGGTGTTTAAAGATACAGTACTCTGGCTAGAAGGACGACAGGCTACAAAGGAATGGATACAGATTGTGGAACTAAGGATTATGGTAGAGTTGCCAGAAGACCAGACAGAAAGCAAATGAGCAGGAGCTGAGAGATCTTGCGAGAGAGAGGATAATAGGTTGCAGAGTAGCAGACCAGGCTGTTTGATAGAATTCGTGTGGTGGATCACGAAGGAGAACGGAGAGCAAGGATTCCATAGATAGAAGTATCTGTGGGGTGCGGAAGGAACACCTAGGTGGGAGCATGCATGTTGGAGTAAAATTGCAGACCGGAAGAATCCACCAGTTAAAAATCTAAAGTGAAAATCCACCTTTGAAGCTGAACTCCAGGCAAACCTCTAAACAAACAGATGAAATTCATACAGTATAAGGAAGCTGCTTTACCTGCCAATTGGTTTATATTTCTCCATCTAGTCCTAATATTCACACAGCCCTATCACACAGCATTTGACATGACAAGCAATGTGGATGCATTGTTTTGCCTCATCACCACCTGGTTTTAACCCCTTGAAGCCCTCACTAGCGTGGTTGCAATGCAGTATTCATCTCTATGGGGAGCAGGGGGTGTAATTCCTGCCACAGAAGAAAAGCATCATGGCCGTGGCATGTCTACACCCCCAGACACTGACACCGGCAGCTAAAGTGGTGGTGGGGTGTTAAAAACAAAGCTGCTGAGTTATATGGCAAGCCCCACTATCACCACACCACTAATGTGAACAAGCCCTAACTGTCTAGGAATACAGTGGTGGCCTCTCTACACCCCCAGTCTGCTGATTGGATAGTGAAATGGTAACATCAGACTAATGGTTATCTTTCTGCTGTTTCCCTCATATCCGCCTATTTGCATGCATCACGCTAGTGTTGCCCCTCCCTCTCCCAGTTTGAGTACTGTTGCATATTGAAATAGAGACAGATTTGTATTTTAAAGTATATCTAAAGCCAAAACTCAGGACTGGAAGAAAAATTCAAGTACTTACACTAGTTTATATTAAAAATATACTTTTAACTTTGAATATCATTAATGGATAGAGGGCTGCATTATTTTGTGTTTTTTATATCTGCTTGTAGTTCAGCTTTAATTATATGCTGTGTATTTTCTCATTTTGGCAATAACACTGTTTTACTGTATCTGCAGAGTAAACTACGCAGCCTGGAGATGGTGGCAGAAGAAGAAAAGCAAAAAACTGTCCAAATTCAGCTTCTAAAACAAGAAAAATCTAAGCTCATTTCACAGCTCACTGCCCAGGAGTCACTGATCGATGGATTAAAAGCTGAAAGGAAAATATGGGGACAAGAGCTCACTCAACAAGGTAAGATCATTACATTGATGTGTAGAACAGAACTCGCTATTTCAGTGGGTTGGCTACAGTCTGTTTCTCCTAATTCCTTCAGATCTCTCTTGTGCTTTGCTTGTCTCTCTACTGGGATTTTTGGCTGAAAATAATTGATACTACGACCAATAACGTGATCAGGCACTGCAGCTGTGTTGTGTGCTCTGAATGATGTTGTGATTGAAATTGACCTGTCATATTTATTTGCACACGGGTGTCCCGTTTGTCCATTTTTCATCCATCCATTGATGGATGAAAAACGGACATCAATGCATGTCTATGGAAAAACTGATGTAAACAGATGATCATCCATTTACATCCGCATCCGTCCACATTCGGTTTTTTTTTTTTTTTAATTGATCGAAACCCTTTTTTTGTTGCCTGCCTTAGGATTTACACCCCTTCCTGACCAGGCCATTTTTTGCGTTACGGCGCTGCGTTACTTTTAACTAACAATTACGTGGTTTTGCAACGCTGCACGCTAATGAAATTTACGTCCTTTTTTTCCCCACAGATTGAGCTTTCTTTGGGTGGTATTTGATCGCCTGTGTGTTTTCTTTATTTTTTGTGCTATAAAAGAAAGACCGACAATTTTGAGGAAAAAAACAGTATTTTTGACTTTTTGCTATTAAACATGTCCAGTAAAAAAAAAATTAAAAAAATCAAATTTCGGCATAAATTTAGGCCAAAATGTATTCTGCTACATGTCTTTGTTAAAAAAAAAAAATCCTAATACGTGTAAATTAATTGGTTTACGTGAAAGTTATAGCGTTTAATGACAGTGTAGATACTGGAATTTTTTTTTTTTGTCACTAGTAATGGTGGCGATCAGCGACTTATAGTAGGACTGCAATGGGCATCCTGACACTGGGGGGAACTGACTTGGTGTCACCAGTACAGTGATCAGTGCAAAAAACCCCTACACTGTACTAATGACACTGGGCAGGAAGGAGTTAACATGAGGGGTGATCAAAGGGTTAACTGTGTGCTGGGAGTGTTTTACTGGGGGGTGGTGTGTTGGAGCTTCACTGTAAGCACACTGCTCTGGATGGCATTGCACAGCACAGCCATCCAGAGCAGTGTGCCCGATCCGACAGAGAGGAGGACTGTTAGTAAACAAAGCAGTCCTCCTCCCCGTCGGAGATGCTTGGTAATCACCAGGCGCTGGTGGGAAATCACCGGCCAGGACCCGGTGATTGACAGCCGCGGCCGCAAATGGCGCTGCGCTTATTTCGCGCGCGCCCCCTACCCGGAAGTACAAAATCACATATATATGTTATCTTGCACACCCCTGCTGCCCTGTAGCAGTTTATCTGCTATAGGGCAGTCAGGATGTGGTTAAAAAATGGAACAGAGAACAAATGGATGTAAACATACAAACGATCCGTTTTTGTATTGGTTGTTAGGACCTGGCACCCACTGGTGTCCTAACAACTAGTGACTCATCTCTGCTGTCAGCGGGTATTCCTGCTGACAACAGAAAGTAAGCAAAAGAAAAAAAAAAGAATGCGTGGGGGGCGGGGGGGTTGGGTGGATGTGTGTACTGCAGATAGAGCAAGGTGGGGAAGAAAGACAGAAGAGGACAGGCGCAGTATGTACAGTGAGGGAACAGTGTATACAAAAAGACAGGCTCCCTCGCTTTCTGGCACTAACCGTAATTGCCGGATTTTTTTTCTGCATATCTCCAAGAAGGATCTGTCATTCAGCCCCGCCATTGATGTCACTGGGTGAACCCACCCCTTTGTTTATTTAGCGGTGGGGTGAATGACAGCTCCTTCCCTGCAGTATAGAGTAAAGAAAAAAAAAAGGCAGCAGTTACATTTAATGTAATGACGGGTAGTGCCAGCAAGTGAGGAAGCTTGTCTGTATATGCTTCCTCACTGTATACATTGTTCTTCTCCTCTCCTAACCCCTTCTTGCACACACTGACAGCCCCCCCCTTACCCCCTCCCTATGGTCCCCTATGTGATAGCAATAAAATCATAAGTAAGAAAATAAATACTTAAAAAGACACACAACACATTTTACAAAAGTAAAAAAGATTTCAGCCTCCCCACCCCCACATACACAGACATACAATCATCAGATGAGCATGTAAAAAAAATGACAATTTCTGCTAAACATGTTGCATAGCACCGTGCACGCCAGTGTGAGATCAATAATTCTAGCACCAGAGCTCATGGGTAATACTAAACTGATGACCTGTAGGGACTTTTAAAGCGTCACCTATGGAAAATATAGGGTATTGAATTATTTTGCTGTTTTAAGGGGTGCACGCAATTTTAATGCTTGACTTGTTGGGTATCTGTTTATTCAGTGCAACTTTATCTTTTATATTTAAAAACAAAATGTGTAAATAATTGTGTTTGTATGCCCTAAAGGTAAATTTAATGTATTTTTTACAAAAATTTTGCATTTTCTAAACCGTTGTGCTAACATCATGTAACATAAAAAATTGGAACTGCCAAAGATTTGTTCTCTACGGTGTCTGCTTTCTGAAATTTTATAATGTTTGGGGGTTTAAGTAATCAGGCCTAAAATTATTTTTTAATCATGTAAACCAAAAATGTTAAAAATTTGAAAAAATAGCTCTGGGACTGTTAAAACTGATGTAAAATGATCCGTTTTTTTTTTTTTCTTTGAAAACAAATGTAACTGAACTGATGAAAAAAAAACAGAATGCCCGTGTGAAAGGGCCCTAAAGAATTGATATAACATGATCTTTTCATGGCTCATATTGTAAATATTGTAACTTATTGCTTTTATTAATTAATCTGATTGTGTATCCCCTCTGCCATTTGTGCTGTGATATAGGTGTCTCACTGGCTCAGGATAGAGGAAGGCTTGAAGCTAAAATTGAAGTTCTTTCAACAGAGATGGAAGCCCTGAAAAAGCAAAATGAGCGTGACAATGACGCATTAAGGATTAAAATGAAAATGGTTGAGGATCAAACGGAGACCATTAGGAAGTTAAAAGAAGTGAGTAATGTTTCCAAAGCCTGCTTCTGTACAGTAAACCTTTAAATCAGAAATAAACATTCCACAGCAGCTAATGCAGCTATATAGGAAAGGTAAAACTTTTAGAGCCTATTCCCTCCTATTGCATTGCAGTAACTCTCAGCAACGCACGTTACCGGTGTTTGTGCCATGCATTGACATTTATTGTAAATGGGACCCCCATGCCCCTTGCTGATGGACCTTGTGGACAGTGGTAGCAAGATAGCAGGAGCAAGAGTTGTCACCCCTGCCATTTGTTGTGGTTCTGTTATGTAACGAATGATGTCTAGGCTTCTCCATTTCAATCTGCATTGCAAGACCTTCTACAGCAGAAGATTTTTAACACAGAAAACTGGGACCCTTTAGTGAAATATCATGGAGGGCCCTGCATCTCACACAGCATGTGCGTCTTATCAGGATGATGAGCAAAGCAGGCCATTGACAGAGCGATATACTTTCCTGAACCACGGGCTAGGGGAATCCCTCCCGTAGATTGCCTATACATGGTTCGAATCTCAGCCGGTCCATGCTGTACCAGTCGAGATTTGAACCGGCTATGGTCGACTTTATAAATCCAATTTTTGAGGAGTTGCCACCTATAGGTGTAAACTAGTCTTGCTCAAGCTATCCTTTTCTTAGAGCTATTGTAGCTGAAGGGCTGGAATTAAGTCTGCCAAACACTAGGAAAACAGTAATCGGGGTGACCTTGTTGTTTAACCACTTGCCTACAGGGCACTTATACCCCCTTCCTGCCCAGGCCAATTTTTAGCTTTCAGCGCTGTCACACTTTGAATGACAATTGCGCGGTCATGCAACACTGTACCCATATGAAATTTGTATAATTTTTTTCACACAAATAGAGCTTTCTTTTGGTGGTATTTAATTGCCACTGGGTGTTTTTTATTTTTTGCGCTATAAACAAAAAAAGAGCAAAAAATTTGAAAACAAAAAGTTTTCCTTTTGTTTCTATTATAAAATTTTGCAAAAAGGTAATTTTTCTCCTTCACTAATGTGAGTTGATGAGGCTGCATTGATAGGCAGCACTGATGGGCACTGATAGGCAGCACTGATGGGCACTGATAGGCAACACTGATGGGCACTGATAGGCAGCACTGATGAGGTGGCACGGATAGGCAGCACTGATGGGTACTGATAGGTGGCATTGCTAGGCGGCACTGATGAGCTGGCACTAATGATGCTGCATTGATAGGCGGCACTGATGGACGGCACTGATGGGTACAGGTGGGCGGCACTGATGGGTACAATAGGGTGGCACAGGTCTGCGGCACTGCTGGGAACTGATCGTCAATGCCCTGATGATCAGTGCCGATCCCTTCGCTTACAATTGCCGATTCTCCTCAGTACTTTCCTCATGCTGTGACAGCGTGTGGAAAGTGCAGCCGATAACCGGCAACTGCATTTACCAGTGATCTGCTGTGTCATTGGACACAGCTGATCACGTGGTAAAAGGCCGCTGTGATTGGCCGTTTACATATCACGTGATCAGCTGTGTCCGTAGGACATAGCAATCACCGGCGGAGCCAGGTGCGGGGAGCGCACGGGGCGTGTTCTGAAATGACTTCCATGGAGGTCGTTTCAGTACCAGACAACCGCACTGTAGCCGTCCTTCGGCTATAGTGCGGTTGGGAACTGGTTAAAGGGATTATTGAGGAAGTTCAGTGAAAAAAAACGTATCTGCATGTGTAACTAAAGTGTCCATAAAAAATCAAGTCAGGTGATTATATCAACAATTCACATGCGTTATCCACCATGAGAGTATGAAGCAGCAATGGTGTGCCACTGCAACCTCAAATCAGTGCTTAAGTGCAGATCCCTGCGCTACACAGCTCCTTACCAGATGAGATGATATCGATGTAATGAGATCTACATGCACTTAGTTGTCATACAGCTACATTTCATTTCCCATGCTTCAGCTCAGCAGCGCTCATCTGATATAAATAAAGCAGAAGAACACAGGGCAAAACTCATGATGTCGTATAAAAATAATCAGAATTTAATAAACAAAAAGAAACTTGTGTTAATATGATCAGTAGATTGGAAAACAAACACAGCATTGATCAAAAGCACATGGGACTGGGTGGCGTGCGTGATGACGTCACGAATCCGAAGTTCCGCCCAATGCGTTTCTCCTCAAATGGCATCGTCAGGGATGCAGTTGCACACTGTTGATGCTTATACTTTGACGGTGGATAAAGCATGTGAATCGTCAATATAATCACCTGACTTTTTAACGATATTATATGTAGATGCATTTTTGTTAGTAGTGAGGTACATTTTGTTTATACTTATTTAAAGTGATAACGGCACTTTTTTTGTGTATGTGTATTTGTTTAGTATTCTGACATTTTAGTGTGCTGCTATTACACTATGCAAGGATTTGTATATTATTTTCTTGGGGCGTGGCAACCCATCAATGTTACTTTAGTGAGATTTCCCACAGAGGGCAGGAGCTCTCCATACAGTCCGTAAGCTTGCTAGCCTGGTTAATTGTAACTGTATATTGAATATACAGTTTATAAGGGGGTGTATGCTTTCCCTACTCATATTAGTATATAATATTATTAACCAGTAACTTTGGTATGTGGAGTATCATTTGTACTCTGATTGTCAGGGGCTGCAAGAGAGGGATGAACGCATCAGAAAGCTGCATGCCGAAAATCTTGAGATGGAGAAAGCATTAAGAGAACAGAATGATGAAAGAGCAATACAATTACATGAACTGAAAGAAAAGCTGGAAAGGCAAACAGAAAGAAAGGAGGAAATAAAGCTGCAGCTAGAAGAGAAGGAGGCTGAGCTGGAAGATGTGAAGAAAGCTTATAGGTGATTAAGCAGCCTCTGGAGCAGAGGTTTTAGTAAATGTAGCATGTGCTGTTTGATGTGAAATCTGTGCTCATTTGAGGCATTTGCTCTTTCTATTCATAGTGCAATGAATAAGAAGTGGCAGAATAAAGCAGAATTATTAAGCCAGCTTGAAACACAAGTCAGGCAGATGAAAGAGAATTTTGATGCCAAGGAGAAGCGGCTGATTGAAGAGAGAGACAAAAGCCTTCAAAACCAGAAGTGAGTATAAAGCTATGCTGGATTTAAACTTTGTAAAGGTTTGGTGAATCCCACTTTATATCGAAATGGTTAGTAGCCTGTTTTATGTGTAATTTCTGTCTATTATGTACTCCTCTCTGCTTCCCCGTACAATTACTTCAACAAACTGTCACTGCTTAATACTTTTGTAGAGTGTCCTGAGGCGTTGTACATTCCCTAGTCAAGCTCAATACTATTGGCATAATGTGTGTTTTTCAGTTAACACACACTTAGCCTCTTATATATGAATTATTGACTGAGGACAGTTCACGCAGGCCGTGTGCACACAGGCATTCCAATAGGGTGTTTTGTGCACATTCTTGACACTTGTGAGTACTTTCTGAGTCCCAGGAAGAAAGCAATATTGTTCAGTCTAAACAAACACTTAAAAGTGCAGAATGCAGTGGGCCCTCTATGTCGCAGGAAGAGCACTGGACAACTTGCTTTGATGCACCTGTATGTACCAGGTTCAAGAAACTGGGATCATTTGAGTATCAGTCCTGGTTGGGGCACTTATATATAGCACATTATGTAAATTAGTGTAATAAAAGCTGTGTTGCAGACAGAAGATGAAACTGTTAACAGATTGCTTTTTTTTTTTTTTTTTTTTTTTTTTAATTTAAATATTTATTAGTTTTTCATTTTTTACAAAAAAAATTCCATAAGAAGAGATAACAATACATATAAATATTCCATACATTTCTACCTTGCCCCTTCTAATAAATCTTTTCTTTCCCTCCCCTCCCAACCCTTTCCCACCCCCCTTCCCCCTCCCTCCCCTTTGCACGTTCTATACTCTCTCGAGGCCCAATAGTTTCTTAATTTATAGTTTTCTATACTTCTTTCAGTCCTGATTTTTCCCATTTTTCCCATCTTGTATAGTATATTTCCATCCTATCTTCCTGCATATAGTAAGATTTTTCCATTCTACTTATCTGATTTACTCTGTTGATCCAGTCTTCCTCCTTCGGCACCTCTGATTTTTGCCAGAACTTGGGTATCAACCCCTTTGCAGCATTTAAATAGTACCATACGCCTGATTCTTTATATTTATTTACTGTGATCCCAACACTATGTAGGAGACATATCGTTGGGTCTAATCCTATGTCATTTCTATTGAGTTAACTATTATCTTCCAGAAAGCCTGAATTTTCGGACATTGCCACCAAATGTGAAACACCGTGCCCTCCTCCCCACAGCCTCTCCAACACATTTTAGAATTCTCCCCCCTCATCTTGTGCTCAATACTCGGTGTGATATGCCATCGTGTCAAACATTTATAGTTAATCTTCACATCTCTCATACTAACATTCTCGTGTATCAATCTATATATCTTGTTCTGTTGGTCCTCGTCTAACACCACCTCCATATCTCTTTCCCATTTCGTTATAAAAATTAACTTTGTGTCTGTGTCTAATTCTGTGAGTATTCTATAAACTTTGGCAATTCCGTGTTTCCCATCTCTACGTGTTTCCAACAACCTTTCAAACATATTCCAATCCTTTTTTAATCTCAGGGGTTTTGGTAGTTTTCCAATAAAGCATTTTAACTGATGATATTTCCACTCGTCTATTCCAATAAAACTTTCTCCCTTCTCTTTTAATTCTTTAAATGGTCTCAATTCCCCCTCTACCAGTACATCTCTCAGTTGGATATCTTCCCTTTTAAACCATCTACCAGATATCTCATCCTTTCCTGGGGGGAAATAATCAGAATTTACAAGAGGCATTAATATAGAATTGAATTCCCATTTCCTACTTTTGTGTAAATTATCCCATATCCTTAAAACATTTAAAGTGTAAATACTTGTGCTTTCTTTAACTCTTCTAAGATGTGCTGGAACCCATATCATCTTACTCAAACTAATCCCACTAAATTCGTTTTCAATTTTTACCCAACTCTTCCCCTTGTGGTTGAATGTCCAATCATAAATTCTTGCTAAAATTACTGCTTTATAGTATCTCTTGACATCAGGTAGTCCCATTCCCCCTTTCTCTTTAGTTCTACTCAATATTTCATAAGATATTCTTGATTTTTTGTTCCTCCAGATATATCTTATTAACATTTTTTTCATTATCTTAAACACCTCTGGCAGTTTAATTGGGACCATTTGGAATCTATACAGTATTTTAGGTATGATTACCATTTTAACTAGGTTTATACGTCCTATCCATGATGGGTTTCCACCTTCTAATATTTTTAATTCTTCCTTAATCTCATTTATCAAAGAAATATAGTTTAATCTATACAGTTGTTTATATGAGATAGCAAGTTTTATTCCTAGATATTTTAAATCTTTTTCTCTCCATGTAAAGGGGAACTCTTTTTGTAGCTTTTCCTTTTCACTCTTTGGTATGTTGATGTTCAAGATCTCTGTTTTTGTTGGATTAATTTTTAAATTTGATAGATCGCCATATTCCTTCAAGATCTTCATTATATTTGGTAATGTTATTCGAGGGTTGTCTACATAAAACAATAAGTCGTCCGCAAAGGCTGCTACTTTATGCTCTGTATTTTCTATCTGGATTCCCTTTACCGCTCCACTATTCCTTATCGTAGACAACAGGGGTTCCAATGACAGAACAAACAGCAAGGGGGACAGTGGGCAGCCCTGTCTTGTTCCATTGGACATTCCAATGGATTCCGACCTCTCCCCATTTACCGTGATAATTGTGGTGGGCTCCCTATATAATTTACCTATCCACTCAAGCATTCTCTCTCCAATCCCCAACACTTGTAAGTTGTCCATCATGAAGCCCCAGTCCACTCTAGTTAACAGATTGCTTATAGTGCAACTGCACTGCATCTGAGCACAACATACCAAAAAAGCTATTTAATTCATTTTTAATATTCAAAACCCATCCATCCATCCGTGTCTCCATTTATTTTGCTGAAAAATCATTTTGAAAAACACCCCCTGGCATTTATGGCAGTGGTCATCTTGAATAAGGGTAGATGATTCATGTAGCATTTTCTTCCTGGAATCCATCTACCCTTAGCTCAGGCATTGGCTGAGTTGAGAGTCTGCGGTATTTTTTTCACTCAATATTAATAATGGTACTGCTTGTTCTTTAGTTATTGGGTAGTGCGGCACATTTTTGTTATTCATCTTTTTGACACTACTGATAGTAGAGAGAGGTGCTAGCAGCCACTCAGGTTTCTTGAGGGTATTGGCAGCGCAGGAGGTTTCTCTCATTATTTATGCATGTTGTTTTTAATAATGTGCACTTTACATATATTTTATAGTGTATGAGTTTATTTGGTAGAAACTAAAATGTATGTGGACAAAAATAAAAATAGAACTTTTGTACTTACTGTAATATCTGTTTCTTGTAGTCTATTGTGGGCCATGATTCAGTTACAGTCATGGTTATACTGCCACCTACAGGAGGATTTGACACCAGCAAACAGAAAAATGAGCCAGTCCTCACATAACCCTCCTCTACTGAGCATGCCTCAGTTTTAGGGTAAAGCAGTGCCAAAACTATACTCCCCAAACTAGCATACATCAGCTTGAATCGACTCCCAGGACACGATAACTATTATTGTTCAAAGGAAACAGTGATGGATGTTTAGGCATGCATGGCGTCTCTTTATGTAATCTGAATATATGCAGTGATTATGCTCAAGAAGTGTTATGAACTTGTGTTTGGAGTCATGTTCTAGTATCTACATATGGCAGACATCTTTGGATCCACAGTATTGAACCAGGTTTTGGAGTATGCAAGTTGGAGTGGAGTGCAAAAAGCTTTTATGCAACTGTTTAGACCCATTTTGTCCTCATGCGGGATGGGATGGAGATCTCATGTTGTGCAGGACCCTACTTGGTATGTTATTTACAGGTACATCTGCCACGTCCTAACTGAAAATCTCTTCTGTAACCCTGAACTTGGAAGTACCAAGTGAGGGAAAAAAATTGGCAGGAGCATGCAAAATTTACCAGCCATACTCTACACAGACAACTTTCAAGCCATGGTCTAAAAAACTCCTGGTCTCCCCAACGCAATGTCAACAGCTGTGGAGCAAGAAATAGGCATCTTAGCAGAATCACTAAGAATATTCACCCAATTAAGGGGATAACAAAGAAGGCAACTGGAGGATACCTCCATAAAAGGGCTTTGGATCAACCACAGAAGAACCAATTTCCAGGTAAACAGGTCAAGTCCTTTGGATGTACTGTCACATACCTAGTCGCGTTAACAAGAGGGTTTCCCTTACATCTCTTTTCCTGTGCCCCTGGGGTTGATGGCAGGATATAACAGGGCACAGGGTGGCATAGGTGCCTGTAGGAGATCTGGGCCCGGGAGATCATGTAGTTGATGCAAAACTGAAGAAGGCAAGCTGGCAAATGAAGGATATCAGATGTGTGGTTAGATGGGCAGAAGCTGGGCGGCAGAGGTGCAGAATCAGGAAATGGGAGCAGAGTCAGAGCCAGGCCAAAGTCAGTGTCAGGTGAGCAGAGAAGGTAGCAGCAGGCAGGAGGCAAGGTGGAGTCACAAGCTGGAGCCAGCAACACAGTTTGAGGAGTATATAGAGTCAAAGAAGCCAAGTCAGAACACAGGAGTAAATGCAGGATCGAGTCACAGGTAGAGATAACTGACAACCACTCAACAATGATCCTTGTATCCAGTCTTGCAGTGCTTTAAATGTGCTGTGAAGATCTGTAAAGTAGAATGGACCAAAATCCCTCCTGAGATGTGTGCAAACCTGGTAATCAACTACAAGAAACCTCTTTTACCTTTGAGCTTGCCAACAAGGTTTTCTCCACCAAGTACTAAGTCAGGTTTTGCTTTGGGATCAAATAATTATTTTACTCACTGAACTGCAACTCAACTTTTAAGATTTGTATCGTGTTTTTTCTGGATTTTTGGTTGATATTCTGTCTATATCATTTAACTTACACCTATAATAAAAAATTATAAATCCTTCAAAAACTTAGAAAATCTGCAGGGGATCAAATAATTATTTTCCCCACTGTATGAATATCTGCTTTAAAGATTCCAATTTGTTATCCTTGCCTGTGTTACATTGTATGACTGAAACATTTGAAGTATTCAAGCTTTTATTTTGCCATTATTAAAGCGGAACTTCACTCTCTCAATCAACATGGACTATTTTTAATCCCTATGCTGATAGCGTTAGTAAATGGATAGAAAAGTATATGATATGTTTTAAATTGTTTTTGCATGTCTTCAGTTACTTCCTGGTTTCCATACCAAGGCAAATGATGTAATATATCCCAGGAGTCTTCAGGAGGGGAGGGAGGATTCAGGGTCATTTTTGGATTGGATTCTTGGATTGGAGAGTTGACAGCAACAGATTCCAAATGCAAATAGCACACTTGAAATGAACTCTGGACCTTTTATCTGCTTGTAATTGGGATAATGAGGGAATAACACACACCTGGCCATGGAACAGCTGAGAAGCCAATTGTCCCATTACTTTTGGTCCCTTAACAAGTGGGAGGCACATATGCAAACTGTTGTAATTCCTACACCGTTCACCTGATTTGGATGTAAATACCCTCAAATTAAAGCTGACAGTCTGCAGTTAAAGCACATCTGGTTTGTTTCATTTCAAATCCATTGTGGTGGTGTATAGAGCCAAAAATTTTAGAATTGTGTCGATGTCCCAAAATTTATGGACCTGACTGTATATATATATAAAATCGATGAAATATAAATGCGATCATATATATCAAACATAAAAGAATAAATCACATAACATAGATATATAATTGTGACACAATAAGTGATGAATAAATTTGGTGATCAATAAAAATACGTGGCCAAAAAATGGATAATGACAATCAAATAGATCTCATAACATGTGCATAAACTATGTGAAAACAAAGTGAGCAAAAACAATGTTACCATGCACAGTCCTAATAATCTGTGTATCTTCAAAACGTTGTGACACATCCAGTGACCACTGCAACAAGTAATCCACCAGCAGCTAGCGTGCACACTCACCTCCAAGCTGCGACCCACAAGGGGTCATATGACTGCAACATACACTCAAAAACAATGCTATTCCTGTATATCCCTTTTGGCTTAGATAAGGGCAATCCTCTTGCCGGAAAAACTCATGCGTGGACAGAAGCATGGTGACGTCATTTACAGCGCAGACAGCAGCCACCATCTTGGTACACCTCCGTGTATACACCTGTTTGCTATTGCGGTTTTTATGCCTTTGGCTCTGTGGACCCTGTGTTTTTTATGTGAGTAGGCACTTTGCTGTTTCTTATCCAATAAATGCCTTTATTTTACTACACAATAGGAAGTTCTCTGATTTAATTTTCCATGTGGGGGCCACTTGTGAGACGATTGTTTTGGCCATCTCCGTGAGGGGACATCACCACTGCTGGTACGCTCATGAGTTTTTTCGCCAAGAGGATTGCCCTGATCTAAGCCAAAGGGATATACAGGAATAGCATTGTTTTTGAGTGTATGTTGATGCCATATGACCCCTTGTGGGTCGCAGCTTGGAGGTGACACGCAGGCTAGCTGGTGGTGGAGTACTTGTTGCAGTGGCCACTGGATGTGTCACAACGTTTTGAAGATACACATTATTGGGACTGTGCACGGCAACATTGTTTTTGCTCATTTTGTTTTCACATATTTTAAGCACGTGTATGAGATCTATTTGGTTGTCATTATCCATTTTTTGGTCATGTATTTTTATTGATCACCAAATTTATTGATCACCTATTGTGTCATGATTATATGTCTATGTTATGTGATTTATTCTTTTATGTTTGATATATATGATCGCATTTATATTTCATCTATTTTACTTTATATTTTTTTTCACTCAATATTAATAATTGTATTGCTTGTTCTTTAGTTATTGGATAGCACAGCACCATTTTTGTTATTCATCAACATGAATACATAGGTTCAGTAAAACAATACTTCAGGTATATAAGAGCATGTCCTATCTGTAAGTGCTGAAAGAACTTTTGTGTTTCCTGAATTCATCTATGTAGTAAATTTTTGTCTGCATAGGGCTGTGATGGAAAAACTTCATTCTGTGGATGATTCATTTCGAAGGCAACTGGAGTCCATTCTAGCCGCTCATCAAGCTGAAATTATTAAAGTAGCCAGTGATAAGCAAAAGGAAGTCGAAACAGCAAATGAAAGAGTAAGCATCTAAACACCTTTGTTTGATAGTAAATTACGGTTCTTAAACCCACTCCATACAGAAGTAAATAAATATATTCAGAATCATTGATTGCCACGTCACTTCAGTGGATTGTTTTTACTGATTAAAGCTAACCTGCTTAAAATAGTTTTATGCAGATGAACTGTTTTACCCTATTCTTTTATAAAGCTGTGTTTCTGGATGCACATGTGTTTACTGGTAAATAAAAGATTAACCCTTGTTGTTCTACCTACAACCTTTAAAGCTGAGCTCTAGAAATTCATCCAGTCTGTAAAATATGCTAGTGCACTCTCAGATAAGTGAAATGAGGTGCATGTCATTTACATCTGATGGTTTTACAGAGCTCCAGGAATACAGTCATCACTACACCCCTGAAATTCTGACTGGAGAAACACTGTCTTCTCACTCACAGCATCTCTGCCTACCCCCTTCCCTCTACTGCCTATTCAAAGGAGCCTTTGTATTTTGTGAATGAGTTTACATAACACAAAGAACTCTGAGGTTGGGCAGAAGGAGGGGAGGGGCAGGCACAGGGGCTGCATGCTACTCTCCAGCTGCTGGCGGTGAGACCAGAAAGTCCAACATCAGAGCACCGGAAGTATAGCCAGAGTTATTCTACTGGTGCTCTGCAAAAATGAAAACTAAAAAAAGAGATACGTCCATGATGCACCCGATCGGACAAATGATAAACATGTTATACTCATCTGCTCTGTGCTATTGTTTTGCACAGAATAGCCCCAAACCTCCTCTTCTGGGGTTCCCTGCCAGCAATCTTTGCTCCTCCTCGCACTTCATAGATACACACAGCATGGCTCAGCCCGCTTCCTCCTTACAGCATTTGATTGACAGCAGCAGGAGCCAATAGTTCTTGCTACTGCCTTTGTTCCTGTGTGAAGAGGAAGAGAGGGATGAGAAGTGATGCAGCCATGCACAGCACTAGATTGATTGAGGGTTCAGGTAAGTAATTAGAGAGGTGGGGGAGGACAGAAAGCTGGAAAACTGTTTTTACCCTTAATCAAGGTATCGTTTTGGCTTTAGAACCACTTTAACTATGATTAATCCAGAACATTTTCCAGAGCGGCTGAATTCCTGATGTTCAGCTTTATGGCTGGATTCACAATTATTTGAAATGAGTGGCAGCGCTTGTGCATTTTTTTTTTAAACATGTTTTATAATGCATTGATATACATTGCCATTTCTATCGAAACACTTAGAAGAAACATCAGTAGATGAAAAAATATACTTTTTTTTTTTTTAATGTTTGCATGTTCATGTCAACTCACCCCATATATAGTGCATTCATAAAGTATTCATACCCTCTTTGCTTTTTTCAATTT
The DNA here is from genome assembly GCF_062004578.1 of Staurois parvus. Classification (NCBI taxonomy): domain Eukaryota; kingdom Metazoa; phylum Chordata; class Amphibia; order Anura; family Ranidae; genus Staurois; species Staurois parvus. Next base: position 6,741,712 of record NW_028318026.1, on the reverse strand, counting down.
TGTTATATTGATATTACAGCTGTTTAAATAAAAAAAAATTTTCACAATCTTTATTGATCATTCTTCAATAACAATTTTGGGTGCTATTTGATGATCTGTGGTGTGCTGGCGAATATGTACTGTACATATGATCTGTGATGTCTTCAGTTCCAACTGGATGTTGCTTCAGCACTGACTACTCCTAAGCCTTATTTAGGAAAGTGTCAATTAAATTAAATATTGGCACTCCTTTCAAAGACATGTCCACTCAATTGAATTTACCATAGGTGTACTCCAATTAAGGTGCAGAAACACCTTGGCAACGATCAAAAGAAATGGAAGACGCCTGAGCTAAATTCTAAGTGTTGTTGCAAAGTGTTGTCTTATGCCAATGTGATATTTCAGTTTTTCCTTTTTTATACATTTGCAAAGATTTTTAAAATTCTGTTTTCACTTTGTCATTATGAGGTACCAAGTAGATGAATGAGAAAAAAAAACTGTAGTATCAGGCTGCAACATAACAAACATGAAAAAGTGAAGAGGGCCTGAATACTTTGACTGTATTTAAAGTAGTACCAATAAAAAACAATGGCAAACCTTCACATGTGTTAATGCATGTTAAAATGTATCTGTGAAATAAATGTAAATGATCCCTGAATGAGTAGCAAAATTGCATTTCTAAGGATGAAATGTAAATAAGTTGAAGAGCAAGCTTTTAAAAAACATTTTTCCCCTCTTCAAATATTATAAATAACTAAAAACAAATACGACAGTGGATATCAAAGAAAACAAGTCAATTAAACCAACAGCAAACAGGGTATGCTAAATGCAGACAAAATTACAGATCAGTTGGGCAAGGAAGTTTTTATGTAAATGAGTCCAGAAATTAAGCAAAGATGTATTTCTTGCCTGGACTCATTTTGCAAAAAAAATGTCCTTGCCCTACAAATCCATGATTTTGTTTTCCCATTTAATTTACCCTTGTTTGCTGTGGTTTCATTAACTTATATTCTTTGATTTCCATTGTACTGATGGGTATAGAAGTGAACCATGACACCATGCCTGGAGAAGCTTGCATCTCAAAGAGGTGCTTTGTAATATGTACAGCTGTTTACATTGTAGTGATGTCAGCCAGTTAAAACTAAGCGCCATACGATCTGTCACAATGCTCAGTTTGAATTTTAGGAAATGATCACCTGGGGACTAAAGATCGGATTTGGGAAAGACCTAAATCACTAAAAACTTTATCATGCTTATTGAAAAATCAGATTTCTGTTTTAAATCAACAAAAGGTTCATTGTGATGGATTGTTTGCTGAAATTTGTACATTGATCTGTCTTTATAAATATGTATAAATTTATAAAAAACTGTATAAATTGTCAGTTTTTTAGTTTTCATCCTACAGCTTTCATACTTCCTCAGGTTCACATAATTCCTTAGGTTTTTGAGTGCAAATCAGATGCGGTTTGCTTTGAACAGCAATGCATTTTTAATATGGTTTACAGCAGATTACAGAAAAAAATTTATGAAACTTCACATTCAACTGTATGAAGTGAGATTTCAAATTACACTTTCACAGTCGCATTTTTCAAAAAATGCACTACGACTCCAACGTATCTGTGTGAACATACTCAAAGGAAGACCTTCATTTTCATTTGCCTTGCAAATTCAGACTCTCAGTTCTCATCAGAAAGAGCACGTGTGAACCAAAGAAAAGAGTTTTACATTTTGTCAAAAGTAAAATAATGTGATGGTAATGGTAGAATTCACGTGTTCTGTAATGGTAGAATTCACGTGTTCTGTCACATCTTCAAAGAACCACTCTTGCTGTACTCTGTTGTAAATGGACTATTTTATAACTTTACTGTGTGAATAGGACTTGTTAAAAGATGTGCTGATAATGTGTGGCCCTGCCATGGATATTCTTTACTGAGTTTTAGCAAGACGTTGTAGATTTCCTTTTTTTTTTGTTTTGTTTTTTGAAATAATAATAATATATAGCATCCTTTACATTATTTTTCTGTCCCCGAGTTTTTATTTCAGCTGATTTTGATATATATTTCTACAGATGTAGCAAGCTGCTTAGCCCCTCATACTGCCGTTATTTATTTTGTACACAAATATCTTCTGTAATTGCACCACTTCTCCCCCGCTGAGAGCAGATCGTCCTCGTGTTTCAAAGGGAGGACTCTGAAAGCAGATTAAAACTGTTTAATGGACATGAATCTTTTGCTTCAAAAGTAAGCTTGTTAAAATCACTAACTTGGACTCATGATTTCAAAAGAAGATTCACACTGTTAGATACTGTATTTGGACTTGCAAAGTTTGAACATTAAAATGATATGAAATCATGTTGGAATGAATAATTAAAGGACAACTTTAACCCAGCACAAATATATCAAATGTATTCCTTTGAGTAAGGCGTGTGCTTGTGCCATTGCTTTATCTTGTCCGGTGACTCATCAAAATATAGAAACCATATACCTTGCAGTGAATTATAAGATATAATGATTCACCTTGGAATAAAGACCTTTTTATAAATTGTTTACAGAACTACTGAGTGAATCCTAATATCCTTATAGCTTGAAGTAAGTTGTACATGATTACTCATACTTGCTGGTCAGCATTGGATGTTAACCTGATTGACTTTAGTGATGGCGTGGTTTGTGACCCTGGATCTATAGAGTAAAGTTCCCAAGGTGAGTATAATTTAGTTAATTGCCTTGTTTGAAGGTCCTATGAGACAGATTTTCTGCTCTTTAATACATCCCTGACTAGTTTTTCTTCATATTTATTTCACAAGAATAGCAAGCAGTGAATGCCGTATAATGCAGCCTGATGGTTTGTCACAGGAGTAACAAGTAGAGAGCTCTTTCCCATGCAAATTTCATTATTCCGGCTCCCTCAGTTTACCACTGAATGGTCTAGATCAGTTGGCTCCAAACTGAGGTTTTTTGCTTGCCTTTATCTGGCCCTTGAGGCACTATTTCTCCCACTGACCTCAATAATGAGGCACTGTTCTTCCCACTGATATAAATGATGGAACTCTATTCCTCCCACTGACACCAATGACGGGACACCATTCTTCCCATTAATTCCAACAGTGGGTCACCATTCCTCCTGCTACTGCCCATTTTTTTTACTCCCACTGATTAACAAGTCTGAGGCATTGTTTACTCCCACAAACTATGGCGCATTTTCTACTTCCAGTGACCACAGTCCAGCCCCCCTAAAGCATAAATGACAGTAAACTAACCCTTTGTATGGAAAGTTTGGAAACCCCCTGGTCTAGAGGAAGATAGACTGGAATATGTAACAGATATAAATACTGTTTATAAGCCTCTGAAGGTTATATTATATTATATTATAGTCCTGATTAGCCAAAACCTTTTATAAGAGTAGGGAAGTGTTAAAACCTCTGCCAGGATTTTATTGGTGTCTCTGCTGGGGACATTCACCCTGTCCACCCTGATCATTGAGACATAAAGTAATAGGAAAAACAGTCTTTTTAAAATTTTACTGGAAAAGAATGTCACACTAAAGATCAGCAATGGAAGCCTCTCGGACCAAGTTCTCTTTACAGTATATGTGAATACACACCCATACTGACACATAGTTAAAATGGTTGTAAAGGCTCAATTTTTTTTTACCTTCATGCATTCTTTTGGCTCCTGTCGCTGTCCATCACACCAATGAGCCAATGAGGCGAGTCGTGGCTCTGTGTCTTATGGACGCATAGAGCACAGTGGCTCAGGAGCGAGCACGCACCAGTGCCCCCAGAGCAAGTGGCTTGCTAAGGGGGCACTGGTTGAAGAGGAACCAAGAATGCCGGCGGGAGACCTAAGAAGAGGAGGATTGAGGCTGCTCCATGTAAAATCACTGCACAGAGCAGGTAAGTATGACATGTCTCCTAGATTGTAAGCTCCAAGGAGCAGGGCCCTCCTATCCCTCTTTTATTGAACTGTATTGTTGCTGTATTGTCTCCATTTATATTGTAAAGTGCTGAGCAAACTATTGGTGCTATATAAATCCTGTATAATGATAATAATGTTATTTTAAAAGAAAAAAAAAATGAACTTTTAATGTCACTTTAAAGATAATATATTGTGACCATATTCAATTACCTTTTAAAAAGCAGACTTCTTTTGGTTTACTTTTTTTTTTTTTGCAGGTTTTATTTTTCAGTTACATGACTGCATAGCATCTTATCCCATCCTCTTCTGTCTAGCAGGGGGCAGGCATTTCATTACATCACTGTGTTCCCCATCTGTGTATGTGGCTGTCTGTGCTTTCTGCTCTTTATACTCCACGGACTGTACCTCTATACTGCAGGCTGTGATTTGCTAATGCTTTACAGCCTGACTTCAGTTAAGTGCGATATCACTTGAATTAGGTCTGTGTGATCCAGAATGGAGGCTAGGGACAGCAAACACTCAGACAACTAGCCAGGGCAGGGTGAGGGGCCTGCCCAGTAAATAGACTATGGAAGATATGGGTAATTGATTGCAAGTCTAGGGGTGCATACTGACCAGGCGAGCACAAATCTGCTTCTGTGCTTTATGTGGTCATTTTAAAACAAGGGGAAAAGGAGTGGCAGGATCAACCAGGTAATTCTCCTGTATAACTTGAATTAGACTAATAGATAAAAAAGCATAATTTTGGGGTAACATACACTTTAAAGTATTTCTGTCCAAAACTTTTAGTTTAGTAGTTAAAACAGTCATAATGGGAACTGGAAATTTCCCCCAAATGAGGGGAAACCCCTCTCAAACATTTGTCATCACCCTCCTGCTTCTTTCACAAATGTAAAATTGTGGGTTTTTGTATGACCACACCATTCTCTAGCACAGAGGAGTCCCCTCTCATATAGTTCTCACCTTTTGCCCAAACTACGGACTTTCAGTTCTGCATTTCTCTTTCAGTATAACCTGCTTAAATAAATCACCAAAAAATTCACTGAATTACTGTTATACGTAACTGTTGTATGGCTGAATTTCATTTGTTTTGGAAGTAAATAACAAAAAGGTTTATGAGAGGCAAAGAACAACGGTCCTTGGTCACAAAGTCTTGTACCAGTCGTATTGGTGTTTTTCTCTGATCCCTTACGTTTACTCCAACCCCCCCAAAGATTTGAGTTTGTTTTTCAATTGTACAGTTTATAGGTCACATTAAAGGTGGAAAAAGTTCTGAAATGATTTATCTTTGTCTCATTTTTTTACATCACAGAAACCTAACGTTTTAATGGGAGTGTGTAGACTTTTTATATCCACTGTAGGGGGAGATTTACTAAAGCTGGTGCACTTAGACGCTGATTGGCTACCATGCACAGCTTCATCAGATTCTAATTTAAGCTTGTTCAATTAAGCTTTGGCAATAAAACCTGGAAGCTGATTGGTTTCTGTGCAGAGTTGCACCAGATTTTGCTCTCTCCAGCTTTAGTAAATAACCCCCATGCTGTATGTCATCCCATGACATGTCACCCATAAACAAGAGCATGGTAAACATATTAGATCGTAAAACCCTTTGTGGAAGGGACTGAGATGAATGATTCTGTGTTCTCTTCAAAACGTTCTATAATTTGCTACATTATATGCTGTAAATACAGGTAACTACAAAACAAAAGTGTTGCTATAATATGGCCAGAAGCCAAAAAAGCCTCACTGGTGCCCACTTTTTTTTTTTGCAGGTTTACCAAGTAGAAGAGGAAATGCGGCAGCTCTTGCAGGAAACAGTTAACAGTAAGAAAGCCATGGAGGAAAAGATAAAGCGGCTCACTAGTGCACTGAGTGACATTCAGCAACATTTTTAACATTTCAATAGAGTGACAGGAGATGTTATGTTGTTAAACAGGCTAAAGTTGCATCTGTTTTATAGGTGTGTCAGTAGTTTAAAGGGAATCTGTATTAAGGGAAATATGCAGGCTTACGTTGCTGTGATTTCCTTCTGAAAATGTTATTTGCCTGTCTGAAAGCCAGTTAGCATGACAAAGTCCTTCAACCTCAGACCTCAGCCATACAATTAGCTTTTTTATTCGGTCAGCAATGACAGTATACATAGTTATACCTGTGCATGTGGGGTTTTTTTGTTTTGTATTTTTTTAAATCTCATACTAAAATGGAACTGTAGTGTGAAAAACCTGATGCAGCTCTTATTGGAAACCAATCAGCTTCCATGTTTTTCTTGTCAAAGCTTAATTGAACAAGCTAAAGTTAGAAGCTGGTTGGCTACCATGCACAGCTGCACCAGATTTTGCACTCTCCAGTTTTAGTAAGTCAAGTCTTTCACCTCAAATTATACTGCAGCCTACAGGAGGATTGGGCTCTGGCAAACTGTTGGCCAGCCCAGGATGACCCCACCCCCCGTATGCCTCAGTGTCCTAAGTCATCCTGGATGGTCCCTGAAAAGGGATACCAGCTTCTCATTCCACCATCGCTGGGCTCAGACCATCTTCTAAGCTTATTGCCTCAAGGATTGGGTTCCACACTTTCCTGTCAAGGCTCACTCTACTAGGTCTGCTGCTCATGTGTTCTCTAAGTTCTACCAGGTGGACTTTGCAGCCTCATCTGATGCCAACCTCAGACATAAATTCCTCTAGGAGACTCTTTGAACTACAGGCAGTTCTCTGTTTTTCTGGGCCTATTAGCATTTGTTTGCTGTGTTGCCCACCCTCAGTTGGATTGCTTTTGGACTTCCTTGAAGTACAAATATTGCAAATAAGAGGATTTTCATACTCACATTAAAATCTTCATCTTGCAGTTCTTTGGGGGACACAGGCCCCACCTCTTATGAGCATGCTGTCTGTACTGCTTTGCTACAGAATTGAGGCATGAGGAGGGAAGGGTTGTCCTAGGCTGGGCTTCAGTTTTGTTTTTTGGGGGGATTTTGTCAAACACCCTCAGTGGACTCCAAGAAAATATTTTTTGATGAGTAAAAAAAATCCTATTTTGTGTATACATACAGTTGTAATATGTATTTGTTTTAATAAATATTTTTCACTAAAAGGGTTTGAAGCTTTTTAATTTGCCATGTTTTTAAAGAAAATAAGAGAAAGAAACAACCCAAGAACATCACAACATGTAAAAAAATGCCAATAATGCAAAACATATTACACTTAAGCACAATATTGCACACACAGGGTCACACACAATATTGCACGCACAATATTGCACACTGCCTCTAGAACGAAAAATCTGTCCTCAAAACATCCATTGTTTAAATTAAAGATATTCATATTTCCTGTCTAAAGTCTTTTATTTTCACTACTATATGTTAACTGTACCTCCAGTTACAGTTAGGGCTGCATGTGATTGGGTGAATGCATGAAAATTACTTGTGTCTTAAATGTTTAGGAAAACAGACAAGCTGACCCTTAGTCTGGGTTCACACTAATGCTGCTACATAATCATGCATGTCTCAGTGTGTTTTTGATGTGTTTTCATGCTTTATGTTTTTTTGTAGGAAGAGATGACTGGTTGTTAAACACACAACCTTACCAAAAATGCATGTACATGTGTATTTTATGTGTTTTCATTGCAGTCTATGAGGCTGAAAACTAACTACATCACAGCACCAAAAGAAGCACCTGCACCTTTTCCAAAATCACGCTGCACCATGTGTCATTTATGTGAACAGGCGCCATAGAGTATAATTGCATTTTCATACTGTGCATTGCAGCTTGACAGAAGACACAGAAGAAATCACATTAGTATGAATGGGCCCTAAACTACTGAAATTTTAGTTGTTTGAAATCCTCTAATCAACAAGTATTAAAGTGATTTTAAATCTTTGTGTTTTCTTTTTAAATAATAAACATGTTATACTTGTCTGCTCTGTGCAATGGTTTTGCACAGAGCAACCCTGATCCTTCTCTTCTGCTCACCTATATTTGGGTTTTTAATACAAAACTATGCTGACACTTTAAAGAGACCAACAGAAAAAAAATTTCAGGTAGAGAACAGAAAAAAAACAAGCATTTTAAATTTTTATTTGCAGCGATTTGTTCCTTTCCATTACCAATTTCTTAACTTGTGACATGCCTCTGAAGTGGCTAGCAAATCTGACTAGTCAAATGCCTAGCACATTTTTGTTCTCCCTGCCGTTGGTGCTTGTTCAGAGATCTCCATTTCCTGCTTTATTAGAGCTTCTAGAAGGCATAGCTTTAATACTATTATTGCTGCTTTGTGTGTTGAATCAGAAAATACAAATTTATCAAAATGACCATACCCATGGGACCATCAATTTCAGAACATCTTATGCTGCCATATGAGCAGGGGTGTCAATCTCAATTTCATTGCAGTCCACATCAGTATTATGGTTGACCTCAAAGGGCCAGATGTATCTGTAAGACTAGATGCCCAGAGCACCCTACATCCCCCCTTACATCAGATGTCAAGAGGCTTCCCACCCTCCCTCCCTTACATCACAGTGTCTCCCTTTGCCTTATGCTGCTGCTGGAAAGAAGCTAGGGGTGGAACTGGGACCAAGAAAGTGCAGGGTCTAGAGGAGGACTGGAGTCAGCTGCTGTTGTCTGCTAAATGCTGGGACAAGGGGAAGGAGAGATGAGGGGGTACTGAGGCTGCACGGAGAGGCGCAAGATGTGTAGGAGTCCTGTCCTCTCTGCTGCTGACTGTTGAGATAAGGGAGGGTACCACAGCTGCTGAAGAAGCGCAAGGGCCACATGAAATGGCCAGGCGGGCCGAAGTCGGCCCGTGGGCCTTGTGTTTGACACGTATGATCTAGAGATTCTAGATGCTAACAGCTAAGGATGGTTCTAAAGAAGGCCACAGAAGTTGGTGAACAGTTGGATGGGCATTCATAATATGAGTATCTCATGATGCCTCTTGATCAACTTCTCACCTAAATAAAAGTGTTCCTGATGAGGGCAATGGGGTAGGAAAGAGGGAAAGCAGACAGCTCTGGAACTGAGGAAAACAATAGAGATATGACGAGGTTTCCTAATCTCCTTGGCTTTTTTTAATGCCCTGAGAATGCTCATTTCAAGTGTTGAACTAGATAGTGTGGGATTTTCAGGGTGCAAAATTACAATGATAAACAGATTTAAAAACCACAATAAATTTTATTTAATCATTGTAATTTTGCACCCCGAAAATCCCACACTGTGTAGTTCAACATTTTTAAATTCCAGGGATGTGGTGTGATTTATATATCCTGTCACTCGCCACTTCTTGACATTTTTGTAAATATTAAAGCTCAGCTTTGGGGACAAACAAATCTTTACCCTTGCTGTAGGTCCTGCTCCCCACTGCAAGGGTTAACTGCAAATTTTGCCTGGAGGGAATGATGAAGAAAGTGATATACTTTCCTTAATTCATGCAACAGGAGGCTTCTTCCTCTTCATGCAATTGGTCCACTAAAGCCAGATTGGTCACAGCTCTCTGGCATCATCTCATAAAATGCAGGAACAGCAGTCCTGCATTGTATGGGAGTTTGCCGAGGGCCTGCCTGCAATCCATCAGACTGGACAGTGGAGGAGAGCGCTGCCTGATGTGGGAGCGAAGAACAAAGTATATCACCTTAAGCATCCGGCCCTAGTTGAAACAAGTAGTTGACCCTTGTAGTAGGGAGAGGGACCCATTGCAAAAGAAATCATTTTTTTTTTTAATGAGCTCCTGGAGTGCAGCTATAAATCATTTTCTTATCCAAAAAAAATGTAATCCATAACTATGAGCATTTTCAGTCTCTAGTTATTAGTAATGCTGAGGTCACATGGACAATTCCTGCTGCTATCAATACATCACATACCCCTGTGGAATCGCTCCCTCACTAGCCTCTAACGTTGCTGAATTTCACTCGCAAGTGACTGGGCAGCAAGGAAGCATCATCTCGCTGGTTTTGCTAGAGAGGGGGGGGGGGGGGGATTCCATAGAGAATTGCAGGGAGTCTTATAGCGATCTTATCACCAGCAATTTGTTGCCAGCATCAAGGTTTACCCAACCTAAGGGTCAGTATGGAAGGGCTTTTGCTTGCTTAAGAACGGCTTATCTCCTCTTACAAGTCATTGAATTCAACAGCAGCAGCTTAAAGATGGTCAAATGCTGGTCAGGAGGAGGTCATCTGTAGGACATATGAGCACCTCTCAGTGAATGATCTCAAACTGATGTAAAAAAACAAGCTGCGGAGGCGCATGCGCGGCCGGCGAAGCGGATGGTCAAGGTCTGAGACCCGCTCCATCCCGCCGTCAGTGAAATAGCGGCACTCACCAAAGCTGAGGATACTGAGCATCACCGGATCACTCATGAAGGGTGTGCAACCCTTCACAGCCATGCCTCGCCGCCGCAAAACCCCTGGATCACCAGGGAAACTGACGAGTTTCTTCCCGGCCGTCTCCTCTGAAATCCAAGATGGCGCCGGCTCGTCAGACAGGCGCAGCAGCACGAGGGGAGATAATGCAGCCCTGCACACAGATCCACGCCTGAGAGCTCCTCTATACCCCGGGGACCCGGGTGAGTCATCTCCACCTCTATCACCTCCACTATCCCCTACTGCCTGCAGCCCTGTGAAATCTAAGCCAAGGCTGGATATGGATCCTAACATTGTAATTCTACCAAGTGTATTACCTACATTACAGGAAAATAGTACACCCTCACTGATAGAATCATTCCCTGTATCTGATCAACCGATCACGGAGATTAGTATGAAAAATATGCTACTTTCCTTGCGTCAGACACTACATAATGATATCACGGCTTCCTTAACCCAAATTTCGCATACAATGCAACGACAAGACTCGAGAATACGCCATATTGAAACAAAAATGGAAGATATGATAACAGCTCATAATGATATGATTGACGCACACACAGATCACTCGAAAGATCTTGAGCAAATTAAGTTAAAAATAGCAGATCTTGAAGATCGCTCGAGACGGAATAATGTCAAACTCAGAGGCATACCAGAAACCATTACTACTGATGCTCTGCTCCCGTACATTCAACAATTTATGAAGCACCTGCTCCCATCCATCTCGGAGCAAGAGATGGCCATAGATCGGGCACACCGGATACCCAAACCATCTTTCCTCTCAGCCTCTATTCCGAGAGATGTTCTAGCCCGCATTCATTTCTATCATGTGAAAGAACGTATGATGGCCGCTGCCAGAAACCCGCCACCTCTCTCGCCATCCCACACGAACATCAAATTGTATGCTGATCTGTCAAAGGATACACTACTCAACCGTAAAAAATTAGTGTCTGTTACCAAGGCGCTCCGTAACCACGGCATCAGCTATCAGTGGGGATTCCCTACTAAGCTAGTGGTTAAACACCACTGTAGAATTTTCACCATTAAACTGGAAACCGGCATTGACTTACTGCAATCTTGGAACATAATACCAGTGGATCCGCCACGCTCTGCCCACTACAACCACCAACAAATGGAAGCAGAATAACCAAATCTCTGGGTACCTTTATCAGGTCCTATTGTGACCCCTCAGCCGAATGAAAACTATTATCTGAAACACTGACTTACGGCCTTAATAAGTTCACTAATGACTCGTTTGAAAGTCTGGCATGACCTTTGCTATGGTCAACGCCAACCTGCACCCCCTTGTTTGACAGTAGCGATTATTGCTACTCATGTTTCTTGCGTTTTTGCAAGATTTTTTTACCCCTTCCTACCTATCCAATCCCCGGAACCACCAGCTCGTCTGTTCCTCCTCATAACCAAACACATGATGGAACATATCCTCTGCAACCTTTTTTCAGCAGTCACTATATCAATATTTTGAAAACAACTAACATACTTTACCAAACAGTCCACCAACACTACAAATGATTAACCTCACATCTCTGAATGTACGAGGCTTGAACTCTCCCTTTAAAAGATCTATGCTGTACAAAGAAACCCGCAAACTCCATGCTGATGTCTTGTTCCTACAGGAAACACACTTAATGTCTTCTAAACTCCCAAAGCTAAATATGCACGGCTTCTCCCACATCTACATGGCTAATAACCAGAAGAAAAAAAATGGTGTCATCACAGCCATTAAGGATTCTATACGATTTCAATTTATTTCTGAGTTGGCAGACCCCCAAGGTCGCTTTCATATTCTAATCGGCAAAATCAACAATATCCCATACACTCTGGTCAATGTATACGGCCCTAACCACCAACAGATGAAATTCTACAAAAAACTCTACTCTACAGTCTCTCCTATATCACAGGGTAGGCTTATTATTGGAGGGGACTTCAATATCATTGGAGATACACTTCTGGACTCATCTTCTACTAAACGAACCCCCAATTTGAGTTTCAACAACTTTCTACACACTCATGACCTATATGATATCTGGCGTTGCCAACACGGATCGGAAAGAGACTACACATATTTTTCCCCAGCTCACCTATCATATTCCAGAATAGACTTTCTCATTACGGACAAATGGACTCTTCAACATGCAACGTCATCCAGTATCGGTAATATAACCTGGTCGGACCATGCTCCAGTCACCATAACTCTAGACGACACTCACCACTCTTCAATCCCCCGAATATGGAGACTGAACTCTATGATCTTGAAACAGCCTGAAAACCAGAAATACTTATTAGATGCACATAAGGTATTTTTTGAATGTAATGATACTCCTGATATATCCATTTCCACACTATGGCCTACTTACAAAGCATATATGAGAGGTATACTCATTCAACTTAACTCATGCATAAATAAGACCCGAGCTAAACAAATTGACCAATTACTAACATCCATAAAACTTAAGGAAGACGCAAATAAGAAAAACCCTACCCCCTCCATATCTACATCTCTCTCCGCTGATAGAAACAAACTCTGTATACTCCTACTACACAAATATGATATAAACTTACAGAAAACAAAAACACGATTTTATTCCCTGGCTAATAAGGCAAACTCACTCCTAATTAAAACGATTAAACAGAAACGCCTTAAAGCTAAAATTACCTCTATCCGACACCCTACAACACACGAGTGTTTTACGAACCCACAAAATATAGCGGAGGCCTTTGCTGATTACTACAAGACACTATACAATCTTGTAGATGACCCAAATACACCTCAACCAACACCCACTCTAATACAAAAATTCCTCAACAATATACATCTTCCTCACCTTACATCCTCACAACTTGAATCCGTATCTTCCCCTATAATCCCAATGGAAATAGAAAAAACCATTCGTTCGTTGCCTCTCAACAAATCCCCAGGTATGGATGGCTTCACTAATGAATTTTATAAAACATTCGCCCCGCATTTAACTCCCTATCTCTCCACACTCTATAACCATGTAGCTGAATCTAGCACCTTTCCGAAAGAAATGCTAATGTCCATAATAACTACAATCCCAAAGCCAGGCAAAGACCCCCAACTGACCCATAACTATAGACCGATTTCATTGCTAAACACAGACATCAAATTGTACGCCAAAATAATAGCTCAAAGACTATTACCTTTTCTCCCCCTATTAATTCACCCGGACCAAGTAGGATTCACCCCCGGCCGCCAGGCACCCGATGCCACCAGAAGACTATTATCTCTCCTCCACAAACTTGACTCCACCAAACAACCCTCTATATTCCTTTCCTTGGATGCAGAAAAAGCATTCGATCGTATACACTGGCAATTTATGAAGTCAACACTACAAAAATTTGGAATTGACGGTTGGATGCTCTCCGCAATCCTCTCGCTCTATTCCCACCCATCGGCCAGAGTATTGACCGACGGCACACTTTCCACACCCTTTAACATATCTAATGGTACGAGACAAGGATGCCCCTTGTCCCCCATAATATTTACATTACTCATTGAACCTTTAGCGGCGCGTCTCAGAGCTGACCCTTCCTTCACAGGGATCACCCATCTAGACAGAGAACATAAAATCAGCCTTTTTGCAGACGATATCATATTAATGATCACAAACCCACAAAAATCTCTTCACGCAATACGGATCCATCTTCAGTCATACTCGCAAGTCTCATACTATAAACTTAATGAAACCAAATCCTTGATCTTAAATCTCCATGTACCTACTAAAATCCAGCAATCATTAAGTAAACAATTTCCCTTTATATGGGAACAACACAGCATACCCTACCTAGGAATTAACCTCACCTCCTCGTTAGAGAAACTCTATGGGGCTAATCATAAACTTCTCCTAGATTCTATCCCACTGGAACTTAACAATTTACGCACGTCTACACTATCCAAACTCGGGAGAATAGCGACCCTGAAAATGTGTATACTTCCCAAAATTTTATATATATTCCGCACACTTCCTGTTCCAATCCCAAACAACTTCTTAATTAAGTTACAAACAATTTTCGCCAAATTCATGTGGAACTCAAAACGACCGAGATATACAACCAATCTCCTAATACGCCCAGTATCCAGAGGTGGTGCAGGTCTTCCACACCTCAAATCGTATTACATTGCAATCCTCCTAGACCAGATTTATTTCTGGTGGCACCCAACCCAAGAAAAGATTTGGTCTACTATGGAAACGATTCCACTGCATTTGAACTCACCTAGAGATATCCTATTTACTCCACGTACGCAGCTAACCAATAATATATTTCGTCACCCCTGCATTCAAGCTACTATACAGGCATGGTATGATCTCATTAATTACCCCTCGATAGACAAGATATCGCTACCCACCCCAATTACCACCCTACACCTTATAATACCTTTCTTGACTCTAACACAATGGCACCGACATGGCATTACACACTTACAACAGCTGTATACAAGAAATACCATTGATTCCTTCTCCACTTTGCAAAGTAATTTTCATCTCCCTGACTCAGAACATTTTACGGATTTAAGAATTGCACATGCTTTGCACAACACATCGACTCAAACTCTCATTAACATCCCTACTACAGCATATAATTTCCTAAACAAACCAAAATATCCGCGAAAAGGGATCTCTACTTTTTACACACTCAGTATTAACTCGCAATTCTCTCCACAAACGACTTCCCTTAGCAATTGGGAGAAACTCTTAGATCAACGAATCCCACTCCATTCATGGGAGAAAACCTTTAATATTACCTATAAAGCCTCTCGATGTAGCTCCCACTGGGAATCTTTTTTAAAAATACTACACCAATGGTACCTGACTCCAGTTAAACTCTCCATGTACTACCCTCTACATTCTCCTCTTTGTTGGAGACAATGCGAAGACATAGGATCAATTCTCCATATACTCTGGTCATGCAAATCCATTAGATCATATTGGAACAATGTTTTTAATTTCATTTCAACATTAACTGATGCTCCAATCGTTCCTAATCACGCCCTCGCTATTCTACATATTGACATTGACCAGTTCCCTAAAGAGACCCGCACGATCATTGTTCACATACTAGCTGCGGCAAAAACTAATATCACTAGATTGTGGAACTCCACTAATCCTCCTTCTCTCACCTCACTCATATCAGACCTAAACTTCCAATGTGACATGGAGAGGAGATCATCTCTAAATACCTCCACCTACCATAAGTTTCTATTTCAATGGGATAGATGGCTACGAAACCCGAAATGTTCTGTAATATGCTGATTACTTACACTATTGTAACTGTATCCTGTAACACCCAAGCGATAGGTTGGTTCCAATTCCCCCCCTCCCCCCCCCCCTTCCTCATATCCTATTTCCTCTTATAACCTAACGCACTAATGTTTGCGGCTCTTAAAGTGTTATTATGTTTGCTTTGAATGCAATATTGGAAACCATACCCCGGCCTGATGGTGGGGTATTTATCTTGCTTGTTAACTTGTCATGTTGATTGAACCGCAAATCTATGCTATGTAAAACCGCAAAATGTTTGATAAAAATTATTTGAACATAAAAACAAGCTGCATTTTGCCCATTCAAGCTTGTGGACACTAATCTTAAAGTGTTACTAAACCCAGGACCCTGCATCTACCATATCTGGTCTCCCATGACCCTGCATCCACTATATCTGGTTTCCCACAGTACACACAACATGGAAATGCATTTATTTTAGTAAAATATCTTTTCTCATCTGCAGTATATGGCAGTCTTGTGACTTCTATCAGTGTCCCGCAGAGCACATGTTAAAGCTTGAAAAAGTATTTTCAACTTTGCTCTAGCAGAATGCAGAACCCCTGACCACTGTCTGGACAGTGCTGATTGGCCCTGTGCTGATCACATGCACTCTCCCAAGAAAAAAAAAAACACCTCCTAGTAATACACACCAAAATGAGCATGTGCAGAGTGAGTCCACATAAAATGTCTTATCAGGAGATGAGAAGGGAACACTGGAAGAAGGGGAGGATTAGAGAAGTCAGGATCAAACATCCTTTTCACACAATGCAGAGGATTTACCCCTTAGGTTCCACAGTGAGTATAATAAGCATGCTTTACTGCATATACAGACTGATTTTACTGCTGTGGGTTTAGTAACACTTTAAAGCTGACCACCTCTCCTGTAATTAATCTTGTATCTTATGAGAGGATTATTTATGTAATATTATATACTATACATCATGATATAGTAGTATCGTGGTTATCCGCTTCCATACCGGGCACTTTTACCCCCTTCCTGCCCAGGCCATTTTTCAGGTTTCAGCGATCTCACACTTTGAATGACAATTGCGCGGTCATACAACACTGTACCCAAACTAAAATGTTATCATTTTCTTCACACAACTAGAGCTTTATTTTGGTGGTATTTAATCAACACTGGGGTTTTTATTTTTTGCTAAATTAACAAAAAAAGACCAAAAATTTTGAAAAAAAACTGCATTTTTCTTTGTTTCTGTTATAAAAGTTTGCAAATAAATAATTGTTCTTCATAAATTTAGGTCAAAATGTATTCTACTACGTCTTTGGTGAAAATAACCCAAATTAGTATTTATTATTTAGTTTGTAGGAAAGTTATAGAGTTCACAAACTATGGTATAGATCTGAATATTGATCAATCCTGAAGTACTGACAGCCAATCTAATTTCTTGAGGTCCAAGAATGTCAGAACAGTACAGATATCCACAAATGACCCCTTTTTGCAAAGTAGACAGTCTGACGTACTTCATAAGAGGCATGGCAAGGTTTTAGAAGTTGTAATTTTTTTGTCATAATTTTTTGGAAAATGAAAATAATTATTTTCACTATTTTTTTTTTTTACATAGTCACCAGTGCAGTACAGCGTCATCATATAACTGGCATGGCGGTGATCAGGGACACTGACTGGTGACAGTATGAAAAAAAATTTTAAATTTTTTTATTAGTTTTAATTTTTTATTAAATTTTTTTTCTTTTTTTAAGATTATTTTTTCATATTTCATAATGACCAAAGTAGTACAATGTTACCACATTGTTAGTAACATTGTACTACTTTGGGGAAGTGATCAGTATTTTTTTTTTTTTGTACACAATTTGCTTATAGCAAAGTATTACTTTGCTATAAGCAAGCATTTACCTGAATGACATTGATTCATTCAGGGTTTTTTTTGTGTTTAACTGTGATTTGGCCATGGATAATCACATGACACAGCTGTGCTGTGATTGGCCCAGCTTGTGCTTGTGATCGCTGTGACCCTTCACAGCTAGACACACTAGTATACAATGGATGGCATGAAAGGAAGCCATCCATTGTATACAACTGTCATGTGAACTGCTGTGATTGGTCACACCAGGTCACATGGTACCGGCAACGGGTTCAATACTCACATCTGTCATCGGCCATGTCCGAGGTACACGGCCGGTGACAGGTCGCGCCGCTGCGTGGCTCTGCGGGCATGCAAACTGCTCATGCCTGAAAGGACGCCATATGGCGTCCACCCGGAGGGACGAGGGGTTTTGCAGGCCACCATCTGGCTGTAGGCTGGGCGGGAACCTGTTATAGTTATAGTGTTTAAAGTGGTATTACAATTAGAGATGAGCGAATCGAAGTAGGCGAAGTGGAATTCGTTTCAAATATTAGGAAAATTTCGAATCCGAAAATAAGCAGACTTCGGATGCGCGAATCGAAATTTTTCCTAATATGGCGTCGACATGTGCGGCGACGGAGCGGGGATGTCTGGGAAGGCGCGCAGACAAGGCGCGCTGACCCATAATGCATTCATTCATGACATGTGATCGCATTAGCCAATCAGCAGCCAGCCAGCCAGCACAGTGTAATGGTCAAGCTATAAATGGCGGCCATTTTAGAATTCTCCATTTGCCTCCAGTCATTCAACAGAGGCAGACCTGGCTGTATTCAGGGAGAGAGTTAGGGACAGAGAAACGTTACTTAGGGACACAGAAACGTTAGTTAGGGCCACAGAATCGTTACTTAGGGCCACAGAAACGTTACTGAGGGCCACAGAAACGTTACTTAGGGCCACAGAATCGTTAGTTAGGGCCAGAGAAACGTTACTTAGGGACACAGAATTGTTACTCAGGGACAGACAGAATTGTTACTGAGGGATACAGAATTGTTACTGAGGGCCACAGAATCGTTACTTAGGGCCACAGAAACGTTACTTAGGGCCACAGAATTGTTACTTGGGGACAGACACAGAATTGTTACTGAGGGACACAGATTTGTTACTGAGGGCCACAGAATCGTTACTTAGGGCCACAGAAACGTTACTTAGGGCCACAGAAACGTTACTTAGAGCCACAGAATTGTTACTTAGGGACAGACACAGAATTGTTATTGAGGGACACAGAATTGTTACTGAGGGCCACAGAACCGTTACTTAGGGCCACAGAAACGTTACTTAGGGCCACAGAATTGTTACTTAGGGACAGACACAGAATTGTTACTGAGGGCCACAGAAACGTTACTTAGGGCCACAGAATCGTTAGTTAGGGCCAGAGAAACGTTACTTAGGGACACAGAATTGTTACTCAGGGACAGACACAGAATTGTTACTGAGGGATACAGAATTGTTACTGAGGGCCACAGAATCGTTACTTAGGGCCACAGAAACGTTACTTAGGGCCACAGAAACGTTACTTAGGGCCACAGAAACGTTACTTAGGGACAGACACAGAATTGTTATTGAGGGACACAGAATTGTTACTGAGGGCCACAGAACCGTTACTTAGGGCCACAGAAACGTTACTTAGGGCCACAGAATTGTTACTTAGGGACAGACACAGAATTGTTACTGAAGGACACAGATTTGTTACTGAGGGCCACAGAAACGTTACTTAGGGCCACAGAAACGTTACTTAGGGCCACAGAATTGTTACTGAGGGACACAGAATTGTTACTGAGGGCCACAGAACCGTTACTTAGGGCCACAGAAACGTTACTTAGGGACACAGAATTGTTACTCAGGGACAGACACAGAATTGTTACTGAGGGACACAGATTTGTTACTGAGGGCCACAGAAACGTTACTTAGGGCCACAGAAACGTTACTTAGGGCCACAGAATCGTTACTTAGGGCCACAGAAACATTACTTAGGGCCACAGAAACTTTACTTAGGGCCACAGAATTGTTACTTAGGGACAGACACAGAATTGTTACTGAGGGACACAGAATTGTTACTGAGGGCCACAGAACCGTTACTTAGGGCCACAGAAACGTTACTTAGGGACACAGAATTGTTACTCAGGGACAGACACAGAATTGTTACTGAAGGATACAGAATTGTTACTGAGGGACACAGAAACGTTACTTAGGGCCACAGAAACGTTACTTAGGGCCACAGAATTGTTACTTAGGGACAGACACAGAATTGTTACTGAGGGACACAGAATTGTTACTGAGGGCCACAGAACCGTTACTTAGGGCCACAGAAACGCTACTTAGGGACACAGAAACGTTACTTAGGGCCACAGAATCGTTACTTAGGGCCACAGAAACGTTACTTAGGGCCACAGAAACTTTACTTAGGGCCACAGAATTGTTACTTAGGGACACAGAATTGTTACTCAGGGACAGACAAAGAATTGTTACTGAGGGATACAGAATTGTTACTGAGGGCCACAGAAACGTTACTTAGGGCCACAGAAACGTTACTTAGGGCCACAGAATTGTTACTTAGGGACAGACACAGAATTGTTACTGAGGGACACAGAATTGTTACTGAGGGCCACAGAACCGTTACTTAGGGCCACAGAAACGTTACTTAGGGACACAGAATTGTTACTCAGGGACAGACACAGAATTGTTACTGAGGGATACAGAATTGTTACTGAGGTACACAGAACCGTTACTTAGGGCCACAGAAACGTTACTTAGGGCCACAGAAACGTTACTTAGGGCTACAGAAACGTTACTTAGGGCCACAGAAACGTTACTTAGGGCTACAGAAACGTTACTTAGGGCCACAGAATCGTTACTTAGGGCCACAGAATCGTTACTTAGGGCCACAGAAACGTTACTTAGGGACACAGAAACGTTACTTAGGGACACAGAATTGTTACTCAGGGACAGACACAGAATTGTTACTGAGGGACACAGAATTGTAACTGAGGGCCACAGAACTGTTACTTAGGGCCACAGAAACGTTACTTAGGGCCACAGAAACGTTACTTAGGGCTACAGAAACGTTACTTAGGGCCACAGAATCGTTACTTAGGGCCACAGAAACGTTACTTAGGGCCACAGAAACGTTACTTAGGGACACAGAATTGTTACTCAGGGACAGACACAGAATTGTTACTGAGGGACACAGATTTGTTACTGAGGGCCACAGAACCGTTACTTAGGGCCACAGAAATGTTACTTAGGGACACAGAATTGTTACTCAGGGACAGACACAGAATTGTTACTCAGGGACAGACACAGAATTGTTACTCAGGGACACAGAATTGTTACTCAGGGACACAGAATTGTTACTGAGGGACACAGAATTGTTACTGAGGGACACAGAATTGTTACTCAGGGACAGACACAGAATTGTTACTGAGGGACACAGAATTGTTACTGAGGGCCACAGAACTGTTACTTAGGGCCAGAGAAACGTTACTCAGGGACACAGAATTGTTACTCAGGGACAGACACAGAATTGTTACTCAGGGACAGACACAGAATTGTTACTGAGGGACACAGAATTGTTACTGAGGGACACAGAATTGTTACTGAGGGACACAGAATTGTTACTCAGGGACACAGAATTGTTACTCAGGGACAGACACAGAATTGTTACTGAGGGACACAGAATTGTTACTGAGGGCCACAGAACTGTTACTTAGGGCCACAGAAACGTTACTCAGGGACACAGAATTGTTACTCAGGGACAGACACAGAATTGTTACTCAGGGACACAGAATCGTTTAATTAAAGAGTATGTCAGACAACATGCAGAGGAGTGGCAGAGGAGGCAATGTTTTAGGAGCGAGCAGACGTGGCAGCAGAGGAAGGGGTCGAGGCAGCACTATTCGCAGCCAGAGGCCAGTGCTCCCGGTGTCATCCAGCGGTCGTGTCTCCACCGACAACCCTGCCGTCATCGATTGGTTGGCTCGGTCGTCTTCCTCTTCCCAGGTCACCTCTGACACCTACAGCCAACGGTCGGTGGGTACGTCAGACACAACCGTTAGTTGGCATGGCCCGGGAGCAAGCCCACTGAAATCACGTGTCCTCTACCTGCCCCTGTCCTTTGGTGTTCCCTCACCAAGCGAAGTATCGCATGCTGTGGGCTCAGCCCCACTGTACAGTGAGGAAGAGCTAACAGAGGGCGGTCAGGAACGGGGGGAGACATCCGCCTCTTCAGCAGCCAGGCGAAGAAGTAGTGGCGAGGAGAGTGGCTCGGTAGCCGGTCTAGAGACAGGTCTGTCTCCTGACCCACACGCAGCCGAGGGGGCTAGTAGTGAGGCAGAGACCCTAATTGATGATGATGAGGCTGATCGCACTTGGCAGCCTCGTCGTCATCAGGCTATTGCTTCCGCATCATCAGGAGAAGAGGGTGGCAGCTTGGCAGCGAGCAAAACAGTCGGTGGGTTGCCCAGGAGGCAGCAGGGTCGCAGCAGTGTCAGTGGAGGCAAACGGCCACGGAGTACAGCACCAGCTCCACTGCAGCCTACCACCACGGCCAGTAGTGGTGCCGGTGTGCACGGAGGAAGCAGCAGTCAGCCAGTGAGGAGTATCGGGGGCAAAGTTTCCTACTCGGCGGTGTGGCAATTTTTTGTCAAGCCGCCCGAGGAAGTAGACGTAGCCGTATGTCGACTATGTGGCCAGAAAGTCAAGCGTGGCCAGGGGGCCCATGTTGGGACTACAGCGTTGCGGCAGCATATGCAGCGTCGCCATTTGGTGGCCTGTGAAAACCGTGATAAAGATACGGCGGTTCTGCCCGCCCCAGCCCCCGCTCCATCACCCGCTCCATTACTTGCTCCGTCACCTGATGTCAATCGCCCTCTATCAGCCAGTCAAGCCTCCAACACCTCTGCTGAGGGGAGTTGTCGCTCGTTGGCATCTTCCGCTCGTTCAGATGCTCCTTCTCCTGCTACTCCTCTTCACGGATTCCGTCAGCAGTCTTTCTTGGAATCCGTTTCCAAGAGACAACAGTTTGCGAGCACGCACCCGACGGTGCAAAAGCTGAACGTCCTCCTGTCCAAGTTGCTGGTGCTGCAGTCCCTCCCTTTCCAAGTGGTGGACTCAGCACCTTTCCGAGAAATGATGGCTTGTGCCGCGCCGCGGTGGAGAGTGCCAAGCCGTCATTTTAGGCAGTGCCAGCCCTGCATTCACATGTAGAAGAGATGGTGGGCCAGTCTTTGAGCATGTCGGTCTCTGCCAAAGTGCACGGCAGCGCCGACGTGTGGAGCTGTAACTACGGTCAGGGACAGTACATGTCATTTACGGCCCACTGGGTGAACGTGGTGCCGTCACAGCCGCACCAGCAACTTGGACAGGTCACGCCGCTTTTGCCTCCACGTTTGCACGTCCTTGGTCCACAAAAGATGTCCGCCTCTACCACCTCTTCTTCCGCCGCGTCCTCAGCCGCCACCCCCGTGCCAAGTCCCATTACCCGACCGGCATATCACATGTGCAGGGCGCAACGGTGTCACGCTGTGCTGCACCTGGTATGCCTTGGCGAACGTAGTCACACAGGGGAGGAACTTCTCAGTGTAATGAACAGAGAAATCGACAGATGGCTGTCTCCGCGCAAACTGAAAATCGGAACCATGTTGACCGACAACGGAAAGAACATGGTGTCTGCTCTGCATCAAGGAAGGTTGTGCCATGCGCCATGCATGGCTCACGTGTTCAATCTGGTTGTCAAGCGGTTCCTAAAATCCACCATCCTACTGCAAGACATCCTTAAAATGTCACGTAAACTTTGCATGCATTTCAGCCATTCCTACACCGCAAAGCACACCCTCCTTGAGCTGCAGCGGCAGAACGGAATTCCACAGCATCGCCTGATCTGCGACGTTGCAACAAGGTGGAATTCAACCCTACAGATGTTAGACCGCCTTTACGAACAGCGAAAGGCCATCACCGATTTCCTGATGTTACAAGCGGATAAAGGTACTCCCCTGTGTAACTTCGATGTCAGCCATTGGCAGCTCATGCGTGACACCTGCCGCTTGCTCAGGCCCTTTGAGGAGGCCACGCTATTCGTGAGTCGGCAGGACTATGGGATGAACGACGTCATTCCTCTGTTGCACGTCCTGGAACAAATGCTGTTAACAATGGCTAGTCAGGGTGCGGTAGACGTGGCGCACAGATCTCAACGCCACATGACCCCTGTGGGGGCAGGACAGGAAGAAGAGGAGGAGGTAGAGGAGGACATTTGTGCTCAGGAATTATTGAGTGAAATGGGTGGTTTTTCCACTCAGCGGACAGGAGTGGAGGAGCAGGTGCATCTGGTAGAGGAGGGGGAGGAGGAGACAGAGGACCCAGACGCACCGTGGCAGTATGCTGTGGAGATGGAGGCAGGGAGTCCCTCGCATTCCTTGGCACAAATGGCCCATAGCATGCTCGGTTGCTTGCGTAGCGACAGCCGAATAATAACCATCAGACAGAGGGATGACTTTTGGCTGTCCACCTTGTTGGACCCTCGCTACCGTTCAAAAATGGTGGCCTTTTTCACACCTGCTGAGAGGGAGGCCAAAATAACGTACTATAAAAACCACCTATGTAGTCAGTTGGTCTCTGCCTTTGTGCGCCAACGTCCATCCTCAGACACTGTGGGCCCTGTGCGCTCGCGTTCCGCTGCCATGGCAGCAGGGGAGGGGTGGGGTGGTAGGAGCAGTGGTAGCTCCACCAGCAGCGGCTGCCTCAGTCTGCAGTCGATGATGAGTAGCTTTCTTCACCAGCGCAGTGAGGAAACTACTAACCAGCCGCAGCAGCAGCAGCATCAGGTGGACCTGGAGCAGGACCTCAAACAACAGGCTTGGGCCTACTTGGACAGTACCCTGCCAACCGAGGTAGACAATCCCCTTGACTACTGGGCAACGAAACTTGACCTTTGGCCCCAACTAGCTGAATTTGCCCTTGAAAGGCTGTCATGCCCGGCCAGTAGCGTGGCATCGGAGCACGTGTTTAGTGCGGCAGGAGGTATTGTAACTCCGCGGAGGACACGACTGTGCACCCAAAGTGTGGAGAGACTCACGTTTGTGAAAATGAATCAGGCGTGGATTAGTCTAGATTTCAAACCACCAGTTCCTGACACAACTGACTAAATCCACCATGAATCATGCCCCTGCCATGTGCCACTTTCACGTCTCCTCACACTGCTGGTGTGTTCCATTTTTTGTCATAGGGTGCTGGCAGATTACGGGCCTCCCATAGCTGCTGCCAGGCCCCTAATCTGCCATGGGCCCCTATACCGCCTCCTCATGCTGCTGCCAAGTCCAGAGTCTCTCATGGGTCCCTGTACGGCGTGCCATTGCTGCTGTCTCCATCGCCACACTCTGCCATGTGCCACTTTCAGGTCTCCTCACACACTGCTGGTGTGTTCAATTTTTTGTCATAGGGTGCTGGCAGATTACGGACCTCCCATAGCTGCTGCCAGGACCATAATCTGCCATGGGCCCCTATACCGCCTCCTCATGCTGCTGCCAGGTCCAGAGTCTCTCATGGGTCCCTGTACGGCCTCCCATTGCTGCTGTCTCCATCGCCACACTCTGCCATGTGCCACTTTCAGGTCTCCTCACACACTGCTGGTGTGTTCAATTTTTTGTCATAGGGTGCTGGCAGATTACGGGCCTCCCATAGCTGCTGCCAGGCCCCTAATCTGCCATGGGCCCCTGTACCGCCTCCTCATGCTGCTGCCAGGTCCACAGTGTCTCATGCCATGTGCCACTTTCAGGTCTCCTCACACTGCTGGTGTGTTCAATTTTTTGACATAGGGTGCTGGCAGATTACGGACCTCTCATAGCTGTTGCCAGGCCCCTAATCTGCCATGGGCCCCTATACCGCCTCCTCATGCTGCTGCCAAGTCCAGAGTCTCTCATGGGTCCCTGTACGGCGTCCCATTGCTGCTGTCTCCATCGCCACACTCTGCCATGTGCCACTTTCAGGTCTCCTCACACTGCTGGTGTGTTCAATTTTTTGTCATAGGGTGCTGGCAGATTACGGGCCTCCCATAGCTGCTGCCAGGACCATAATCTGCCATGGGCCCCTATACCGTCTCCTCATGCTGCTGCCAGGTCCAGAGTCTCTCATGGGTCCCTGTACGGCCTCCCATTGCTGCTGTCTCCATCGCCACACTCTGCCATGTGCCACTTTCAGGTCTCCTCACATACTGCTGGTGTGTTCAATTTTTTGACATAGGGTGCTGGCAGATTACGGGCCTCCCATAGCTGCTGCCAGGCCCCTAATCTGCCATGGGCCCCTGTACCGCCTCCTCATGCTGCTGCCAGGTCCACAGTGTCTCATGCCATGTGCCACTTTCAGGTCTCCTCACACTGCTGGTGTGTTCAATTTTTTGACATAGGGTGCTGGCAGATTACGGACCTCCCATAGCTGTTGCCAGGCCCCTAATCTGCCATGGGCCCCTATACCGCCTCCTCATGCTGCTGTCAAGTCCAGAGTCTCTCATGGGTCCCTGTACGGCGTCCCATTGCTGCTGTCTCCACCGCCACACTCTGCCATGTGCCACTTTCAGGTCTCCTCACACTGCTGGTGTGTTCCATTTTTTGTCATAGGGTGCTGGCAGATTACGGGCCTCCCATAGCTGCTGCCAGGACCATAATCTGCCATGGGCCCCTATACCGCCTCCTCATGCTGCTGCCAGGTCCAGAGTCTCTCATGGGTCCCTGTACGGCCTCCCATTGCTGCTGTCTCCATCGCCACACTCTGCCATGTGCCACTTTCAGGTCTCCTCACACACTGCTGGTGTGTTCAATTTTTTGTCATAGGATGCTGGCAGATTACGGGCCTCCCATAGCTGCTGCCAGGCCCCTAATCTGCCATGGGCCCCTGTACCCCCTCCTCATGCTGCTGCCAGGTCCACAGTGTCTCATGCCATGTGCCACTTTCAGGTCTCCTCACACTGCTGGTGTGTTAAATTTTTTGACATAGGGTGCTGGCAGATTACGGACCTCCCATAGCTGCTGCCAGGCCCCTAATCTGCCATGGGCCCCTATACCGCCTCCTCATGCTGCTGCCAAGTCCAGAGTCTCTCATGGGTCCCTGTACGGCGTCCCAATACTGCTGTCTCCATCGCCACACTCTGCCATGTGCCACTTTCAGGTCTCCTCACACTGCTGGTGTGTTCAATTTTTTGTCATAGGGTGCTGGCAGATTACGGGCCTCCCATAGCTGCTGCCAGGCCCCTAATCTGCCATGGGCCCCTGTACCACCTCCTCATGCTGCTGCGAAGTCCAGAGTCTCTCATGGGTCCCTGTACGGCCTCCCATTGCTGCTGTCTCCATCGCCACACTCTGCCATGTGCCACTTTCAGGTCTCCTCACACACTGCTGGTGTGTTCAATTTTTTGACATAGGGTGCTGGCAGATTACGGGCCTCCCATAGCTGCTGCCAGGCCCCTAATCTGCCATGGGCCCCTGTACCGCCTCCTCATGCTGCTGCCAGGTCCACAGTGTCTCATGCCATGTGCCACTTTCAGGTCTCCTCACACTGCTGGTGTGTTCAATTTTTTGACATAGGGTGCTGGCAGATTACGGACCTCCCATAGCTGCTGCCAGGCCCCTAATCTGCCATGGGCCCCTGTACCGCCTCCTCATGCTGCTGCCAGGTCCACAGTGTCTCATGCCATGTGCCACTTTCAGGTCTCCTCACACTGCTGGTGTGTTCAATTTTTTGACATAGGGTGCTGGCAGATTACGGACCTCCCATAGCTGCTGCCAGGCCCCTAATCTGCCATGGGCCCCTATACCGCCTCCTCATGCTGCTGCCAAGTCCAGAGTCTCTCTTGGGTCCCTGTACGGCGTCCCATTGCTGCTGTCTCCATCGCCACACTCTGCCATGTGCCACTTTCAGGTCTCCTCACACTGCTGGTGTGTTCAATTTTTTGTCATAGGGTGCTGGCAGATTACGGGCCTCCCATAGCTGCTGCCAGGCCCCTAATCTGCCATGGGCCCCTGTACCACCTCCTCATGCTGCTGCGAAGTCCAGAGTCTCTCATGGGTCCCTGTACGGCCTCCCATTGCTGCTGTCTCCATCGCCACACTCTGCCATGTGCCACTTTCAGGTCTCCTCACACACTGCTGGTGTGTTCAATTTTTTGACATAGGGTGCTGGCAGATTACGGGCCTCCCATAGCTGCTGCCAGGCCCCTAATCTGCCATGGGCCCCTGTACCGCCTCCTCATGCTGCTGCCAGGTCCACAGTGTCTCATGCCATGTGCCACTTTCAGGTCTCCTCACACTGCTGGTGTGTTCAATTTTTTGACATAGGGTGCTGGCAGATTACGGGCCTCCCATAGCTGCTGCCAGGCCCCTAATCTGCCATGGGCCCCTATACCGCCTCCTCATGCTGCTGCCAAGTCCAGAGTCTCTCATGGGTCCCTTTACGGCGTCCCATTGCTGCTGTCTCCATCGCCACACTCTGCCATGTGCCACTTTCAGGTCTCCTCACACACTGCTGGTGTGTTCAATTTTTTGACATAGGGTGCTGGCAGATTACGGGCCTCCCATAGCTGCTGCCAGGCCCCTAATCTGCCATGGGCCCCTGTACCGCCTCCTCATGCTGCTGCCAGGTCCACAGTGTCTCATGCCATGTGCCACTTTCAGGTCTCCTCACACTGCTGGTGTGTTCCATTTTTTGTCATAGGGTGCTGGCAGATTACGGGCCTCCTATAGCTGCTGCCAGGCCCCTAATCTGCCATGGGCCCCTATACCGCCTCCTCATGCTGCTGCGAAGTCCAGAGTCTCTCATGGGTCCCTGTACGGCCTCCCATTGCTGCTGTCTCCATCGCCACACTCTGCCATGTGCCACTTTCAGGTCTCCTCACACACTGCTGGTGTGTTCAATTTTTTGACATAGGGTGCTGGCAGATTACGGGCCTCCCATAGCTGCTGCCAGGCCCTTAATCTGCCATGGGCCCCTGTACCGCCTCCTCATGCTGCTGCCAGGTGCACAGTTTCTCATGCCATGTGCCACTTTCAGGTCTCCTCACACTGCTGGTGTGTTCCATTTTTTGTCATAGGGTGCTGGCAGATTACGGGCCTCCTATAGCTGCTGCCAGGCCCCTAATCTGCCATGGGCCCCTATACCGCCTCCTCATGCTGCTGCCAGGTCCAGAGTCTCTCATGGGTCCCTGTACGGCCTCCCATTGCTGCTGTCTCCATCGCCACACTCTGCCATGTGCCACTTTCAGGTCTCCTCACACTGCTGGTGTGTTCCATTTTTTGTCATAGGGTGCTGGCAGATTACGGGCCTCCCATAGCTGCTGCCAGGCCCCTAATCTGCCATGGGCCCCCGTACCGACTCCTCATGCTGCTGCCAGGCCCGTAATCTGTCATGGGCCCCTGTTGTCGCTTGTTGGCATATTCCGCTCGTTCAGATGCTCCTTCTCCTGCTACTCCTCTTCACGGATTCCGTCAGCAGTCTTTCTTGGAATCCGTTTCCAAGAGACAACAGTTTGCGAGCACGCACCCGACGGTGCAGAAGCTGAACGTCCCCCTGTCCAAGTTGCTGCTGCCAGGCTCGTAATCTGTCATGCGCCCCTGTACCGCCTCCTCATGCTGCTGCCAGGTCTAGAGTGTGTCATGGGCCCCCGTACCGACTCCTCATGCTGCTGCCAGGTCCGTAATCTGTCATGGGCCCCTGTACCGCCTCCTCATGCTGCTGCCAGGTCCAGAGTTTGTCATGGGTCCCTGTACGGCCTCCCATTGCTGCTGTCTCCATCGCCACACTCTGCCATGTGCCACTTTCAGGTCTCCTCACACTGCTGGTGGTTTCCATTTTTGTCATAGGGTGCTGTATGGCCTCCCATTGCTGCTGCCTCCACCGCCACACTGTGGCTCCACACTCTGGTTTTGGCCCCGTGACTGCCCAAATGAGTGAAGTGTGCGGTGATTCTAAGATCGACGGCACTCATCTGCATGTCATACTGACTGTCAGTATTATTTCTCTTCCCCTGCAGACTCCAAGGGCATTTAAATTAAAGGTACAGTGTTCTGCACTAATATAAAGGCTCTCTGAAGCCTAGAAACACCCTTTTATAAGTTAAATTCGCAGCGAATATATTCGACTCGAATCGAAATTTTTCCACGAATTCGCCGAATCAGTCGAATCGAATTTTTGAATACTTCGCTCATCTCTAATTACAATGATCAGCTTTTATTCATTTATGTAAAACCTTTATCCCAAAAAGAAAAAACTGTTGCCGTAACTGCTTAAAGTGGAATTAAACTTTGCGTTGCTTACTCTTCCTTTAACGGTCAGACATCCCTTGCTAATGCTTCCATCTTCTACTTGGTTTCTTCCGGATCCCGAGCTGTGGCCATCTTAATAGGAATGCGTTGGATGGCGACCAGATTTGTGCCGACATGTGAACTGGGCTGCCCTTGCAAGATTCAAACTTCACCCCCTCCCCTCCTGCAGTAGCCGATCGGACAACATCTAGAAAGGAGACAGCTACTTCATAACTGCAGCTTGTCTTGGCTCTCAGCACTTTCCAGTGATAAGTAATGGCAATACAAAGAAAGAGGCTGATGCATCCATCCCTCTGCATTCCTCTTGGGAAAGTGCTTAGAGCCAAGACAAGGTACAGTTATGAAGCAACTGTCTGTTTTCTAGCTGTTGATGGATCGGCAGCTGCATGAGGGGTGCAGTTTGGATTAGGGTGCCCCTAGCAACATAGGACAAAATACAACATGTACTTTGACCTATAGGGGACAGAAAAGTAAAAAAATATATATGATAGATCTTCAAGGATTGTAAAGCAGCAATATATTACATTTTTGTTTTTGGACTTATTACGGCTTTAAAGTGGGTCTAAAGGTAAACTGTTTTTATGCATAAGGTAAAAATAAAACCTCTGTGCAGTTCCCCTCCCCCCAGGCCACCCTTATTCTTGCCTGAGCCTGATCTCAGTCCAGCAATGTACATGAGAGCAGCAGCTTTCGGCTCTAACCTTACTGGCCATTGGCTCTTGCTGCTATCAATCACAGCCAGAGAGGAAGGGCCGGGCGGGTCGGAGCTATGCTCTGTGTGTCAATGGGCAAACAGAGCACAGCTCGGGACTGAGCCTGCTCGAGTGCCCCCATAGCATACAGCTTGCTATGGGGGTACTCGGCATGGGGAGGAGCCAGAAGCATCAGCAGGGGAACCCCAGAAGAGGAGGATCAGGGTTGCTCTATGCAAAACAGAGCAGGTAAATAAACAAAAAAAAACTATCCTTTAGAATCTCTTTAAGGCAGTTTAGTATAATTGGGAATGTATCACCTTTTATGCTCTGCAGAAACAACAAACAAGTCGCTTATAACAGGCATCCTCTCATAAGAATGCCAAAAACAATGATCATATACATTTGCAAAGTCCATAGAAGAACATTCTATGGAATTACCCTTAGATTAGGCTCCATTTTCTGAGACTCTCCAAACAAGAATATACATGTCATAGCAAATAATGATCCCTTTAAAGATATAGTACAAGTAAAAGACTTTCCATATATACAGTATTATTTGCTGTAGTAATGCAAATATTAATACGGTATAACTAATATGGGAGTTACAAAACCTCAACGTGGACATCTTAATTATACCATAGTTTGAACTGAAAGACATCCAGAATTACCATAAAGTCAAACTTTCTTCTTGATCCCACATTGTAGCTAAAGAAGTGTACTAAAGCCGCAGAGCCAACTTTCCATTCATGTGGCACAATAGATTAAGCTGCCCGTGGACATCATGCTGCTGATATACAGAGCCCAGCGTTTTCTATATTTCCTGTTCTTCATGATACAAGAGCCTGCTATTACCTGCAGAGATTTCATTTCAAAGGCTCCCGCAGCCCGCTGAGCCACTAATGAAGGAGCAGTTTTGTTTCCTACCAATCGTCCACTTTAGTTAAGCAAGACTATTGTTTGGCATGTTAATTTTTTACATTTATTTAACGTGAACTGCAGGCAAATGCAAAATAAAACTTTAGTTCAATTATATATTATTGAATGAATTTAATTTAAAACCAGCTATTATAAGCACAAACTGCCTGTATGTTATCTTACTGTAATCATCCCTTCACAGGTTAGGAGCGGTGAACTAAGCTGGTTGTTAAGCTGGCCATACCCAACTTACCTTCTATTAATCAGCCCATGGGCCAGAGTGAGAGAAAATCAATCAATTCCCCCATCCAAAATAAACAGAGGAATCCCCACTGGCCGTTAGGGTATTCAGCAGCCGTGGTACCCATGGCTACCTACATAGAGTGGTACTACTGAACAGTGAGCTTTAGGCAGCTTACTATAGGAGGAGAACTAACAAGGCGCTCCTCAGCATTGTGAATTTCATTCATAGTCCAAAAAGTATGTTAAAAAAAAAAAAAAAGTTGCAGTGCTGAATATTGGTGCCTCAGAGAACTTCTCAGAGTGTGCATTAGAAGCTCCAGGAAGTCACATAATGTTGGCCTCATTTCCTGGGGAGAGGATGTCCATCATGGCCTAGCACTTTCCTCCCCATCCTGTCCCTGGCCTGCCTTTTTCATTATTGGATTTTAGTTCTTTTAATCATGTAGGCTCAGTATCACATGTGGGTGCTGCCTATGGCGGTCTGCATACAATTGCAGCCTGCCTAGGAATACCCACTCTTTCAAAATGACTCCCACCCAATAGGGCATTTTCATATTTGCAGAAGTCCGCGTAAGGGCCAGCCAGCTGCTTGCATCAGGGCTATGGGCCCTTCAAAGTCGTACTGAGACAAGGTGCTGTGGTGTTTTCAGGCAGCTATGTACATCACCCTGCCAGCCCCTCCAACCAGCCTAGAAAAGCACAGAGACCCAGTGATGATATCACTGGATCTAAAGTAAGGTATGTAATGAAAGGTTTTTCCTTTAAATGGTATTGGTGTGTTGTTGAGGGAAAATTGATATACCAGGGAAGGAAAAATATAGGCAGAATAAATGCTTGCCTCCTGCCCACAGTATAGCCACTGCAGACAGGAGGTAGCTACAGGCTAGGCAACATACCCATATGTTGCCTAGCACATGCGCACTAGCGTGCCCCCTGGGGCATGCAGCAGATCATGGTCGCTCAGTACCTAGCTGGGAGTATCATGTTCGCTACGACCAATCATAGCAATCACATGATATTATGTAAGCAAACTGTAATAAATGGCTTTCATTCATGAACAGCTTGCTTTTTGTTGTGATGCTTTGATTGGCCCACAGCTAATCACATGGTACTTGGCACCCTGTACCATGTGATTAGTTGTAGCCAATCGCAACATGACAATAGTAAGCAAGCTGTCATGAATGGAAAGCCATTCATGACAGTAAAAACTATTGCTTACAACAGTGATCATCACTGTTATAAGCAATAACAGTGTACAAAAAACCCTGATCACCATCCAGAATAGTACTGGATCACTATAGTGATACTGAACTACTCTGATGACAGTATGTAGAAAAAAAAGCAAAAAAATGTTAAAATAAAAGTTTAAAAAATATATATATTTTTTTTAATCATCTTTGATCACTGCCACACCAGTCACGCTGTACTACACTTGTGACAGTATATAAAAAAATTAAAATAAACAAATGTTATTAAATTTCTTCATTTTTAAAAAAATTGTTACAAAAAATTACAACTTCAAAAAACTTGCAATGCCTCTTACTAAATACATTGGACTGTCTACTTTCCAAAAAGTGGTCATTTGGGGGGTTATTTGTACTGTTCTGGCATTTTAGGGCCTCAAGAAATTAGATAGGCCATCAGTACATCAGGACTGATGAATTTTCAAATACTCTATGTATACTATAGTTTGTAGACTCTATAGCTTTCACACAGACTAAATAATAAGCACTGATTTGGGTTATTTCTACCAAAAAAATTTACCGGACTATATTTTGTATTAAATTTATGAAGAAGGATTATTTTGTTTGAAAAATGTTATAACAGAAACTAAGAAAAACATTTAGTATTTTCTCATATATATAGCAAAAAAATAAAAAACACAATGATGATTAAATACCACCAAAAGAAAGCTCTATTTGTGTGAAACAATTATATAAATTTAATTTTGGTACAGTGTTGTATGACCGTGCAATTTCCATCCAGAGGTCAAGCGGTTAGGTCAAGTGGTTAAACTTCAGCTTTCATTTTAAAATTTATATCATCGAATACATGAGGTTAGATTGGACAGAAGTGGCCAAGTTGAGTTCCAATGTTGCATATAAAAATATACAGGGGTGTCTACCTCTGTACAGGTTCATGAATTATCAAGATATAGACCAAAAAATGGTTTTTCCAGTCTTTGAAAATATTGTACAAGTCAGAATGATGTGATACCATGCTATTCAGCAGAGGTAATAAAATCATATAAAATCTTCAATCCATCTTTCTCTAACATCATAGACAGTGAAATAATTCCTGCCCCATACACCACAAGATTGTACAATGCTCAGCATAAATGAGTACACCCCATTTGAAAAGTAAGATTTTAATCAATATGTCAATGAACACAAAACTATTTCCAAAATTTTGACAAAACTGAGTTTTAACCCCTTCACGCCGGTGCCTCCTGGCCCTTTAAGGGGTTTCTGACGCTGGGAGGCAGGGCGGGGTTTAGGGTCATGTGACCGCCATGACACGACGTCACGGCAGTCACAATGCCAGGAAAGATCGAAAGAGGAGATCGGGACCTTTCCGTGAGTACCAGACATGTATGCTGGGAGCGTGCAGGGCACGCGCTCTCTGCACATATGTCTTTTTTTAATAGAACGCAAATGTGCGGCCGCTCGGTGTCTAGGCCCAGACGCCGGGAGGCCGCACATTTGTTTAGCTCATTACATGAAAGTAAGGCTAATATTATAACTTAGATTACAAAATCTTCGGTTTTACTCAAATTAGTTGATGCAAAAATGAATACACCCCACAGCAAAAACTACTACATCAGGTATTTTGTATGATCTCCATGATTTGTAAGGACAGCACCAAGTCTTCTAGGCATGGAATGAACTAGTTGGCGACATTGCAACATCTATCTTTTTTCATTCTTCAAGAACGACCTCTTTTACAGCCTGGATGCT
Source organism: Staurois parvus (assembly GCF_062004578.1). Classification (NCBI taxonomy): domain Eukaryota; kingdom Metazoa; phylum Chordata; class Amphibia; order Anura; family Ranidae; genus Staurois; species Staurois parvus. The sequence continues at coordinate 6,707,178 of NW_028318026.1, read as the reverse complement.
GGATGGAGAGTGATACTCAACTTATCTCTTCAGAATTCCCCATAGGTGTTCGATTGGGTTCAGATCAGGAGACATACTTGGCCACTGAATCACTTTCATCCGGTTTTTCTTCAGAAATGCAAAAGTGGCCTTAGATGTGTGTTTTGGATCATTGTCATGTTGGAAAAGTGCACGACGACCAAGGGCACGGAGTGATTGTAGCATCTTCTCTTTCAATATAGAGCAGTACATCTGTGAATTCATGATACCATCAATGAAATACAGCTCCCCAACACCAGCAAAACCCATGCAGCCCCACACAAGGACACTGCCACCACCATGTTTTACTGTAGGCACCACACATTTTTCTTTGTACTCTTCACCTTTGCAGCACCATACAGTTTTGAAGCTATTAGTTCCAAAAAACATTTTTTCTTTTTCTCATCACTCCAGAGCACAGAGAGTCCCAGTAGTCTTCTTTTTCAGCATGGGCCCTGAAGAATTCTAGGCAGGCTTTTTTGTGCAAGGGCTTTAGGAGATGCTTCCTTTGTAGACGACACCCATGGATGCCATTCCTCTGCAGTGTACACAGTATTGTGTCACAGGAAACAATCACCCCAGTTTGGCTTTAAACTTCTTTAGCTGGGGGCGTGTCCAAGATGGCGACCGGAGCGGCCGCATAATCCGGAGCTCCGCCGCCGACCTATACAATCCGCCGCCATCCGTGCTGCTGAGGACTACGGCGGAGCGGCTGGAGCCTTGGGTGCTTCCCCTGTGCCTGGGAGGGGGGCCCCGGAGGATATCTCTGACATCTGTGGCGGCGGATGCGCGCGGCCTGGTGCGGCCGCATGGTTCGGGACTCCGGAGGTTAGTGTCTGCATCCGCTGCCATCCGGGTGGCGGCGGATTTCCCTGGGACATCGGTGACACCCTCTGCATCCCCTGGGCCTGGGGGAGAGGCGGCGCAGCATATTGCCGTTCCCTGTGGCTGCGGCCTACTGCACCCGGTCCGGACCTCCTCCCCCTCACATCCGAGCCACGGTGAGTGCAGGAAGCTGGTGGATACTGACCATCCTGTCCCCCTTCGGTGACTCGGGAGACGGGACTCCTGCCCACCACTCCAGGGACCCCCTTCCTCTGTGTTTGCGGCCTTTGCTGGGCCCAGAAGCCCACTGAGGCCTATATACTGCCCTGGAGGGGTGCATGGGCTGACTGGATTTACCCTGGAGGACTCTTGGGCCATCATGAGGGATCCTCTGATCTGTGCTTGTTCCCCCGTTCCTTCCAGATCCTGGAGCTATTAATGGGGTGCACCACGGCCTATGTCTACTCTACATCCTCACAGCTTGCTAACTGTATTTACAATATAAAGTTTTCTCGGATAAGCTTGATAGCGTTTATGTAAATACAACCCTAGACCTGATTCGGGCGTTATAGGTCCCCTGGGGTCAATATCTCCTTTTGTTATTCATTTTTCAGTTGATCACCCCCAGGAGACTCCCTGTATGCCGTCCACAAAGAAAAAGAAGGGACAAGCTCAAAAGTCCCTCACGACATATCTACTTAAGACACATTCGAGATTTGTAGCATGTCTCCAGGTGACGCGGAACGAGCATCCCCATCCGCACCCATGCAGGATCTCACAGCTCCCTCATTAACTCTGGTCAGTGAAGATGCACAACAACTTACAAAGGGCAACCTGGAATCTTGCTTGGAAACCATGTACACCAAACTGGCCGCCAAATTTCAATCAGAATTACATAAAAGCACTAATGTTCTCTCTCAGGAAATAGCCACATTGGGCTCTAGAACCGATCACTTGGAAACTAAACATGATGAACTTAGCCTAGCCTATGGGGACCTTTCCAGAGAGCATGATCATCTACAAACGGCCTTTTTACAACTGCAGGCACAGGTTGAGGACCTTGATAATTGCAACCGCAGAAATAATCTGCGAGTCAGGGGAATTACGGAATCTGTATCTGATCTCTCACAAACCGTTACCAAGCTATTCAAATCTCTCCTTCCGGATCGCAGCCCCGGGTCCTTTGCCTGTGATCGCATCCATAGAGCCCTGCGCCCTAAACCCCCTAGTGATAAACCACCTAGGGACATTGTTTTGTGTTAAAGGATTTCCTGACCAAAGAAGACATACTCAGAGCTGCTCGCAATACTCCAACGATCTCCTTTGAAGGCTCGGTTTTACAAATTTTTCCAGATGTTTCTCCGGCTACTTTGGAGAAGCGCAGGAAAATGAAGGAGGTTACAACGGCTCTCTTTTCAGCTCGTATCCGTTATAAATGGGGCTTCCCTTTTAAGTTGATAGTTCCACATAATGGGAGCACATATATTGCTACATCCCTTCCTGAAGGCAGAGAGATCCTGACCATGTTGGGCCTGACGGGTGCCCCATCGCTTCAGCGTCCTCCTTCTACACCTCATGTCTCTCCTATCTGGCACACTCCATCTCCACGGAGGGACCGGAGGAGGGCCCGACAAGTACTAGGCTGATGGGACCATGCCTTCCTGCCTATTATTATTTGTATCGATGTTCCTGGTCTGCGATTTCCCTTAATTGGGATAGGAGGCAACCCACAGGGTTTCTATTTTTCAGCATCCCCTACACCTTGTGGATGTGTGTTTCTGTGGACGCTACTGTGCTGTTTCTGTGTTTCTATAGACTATGTATACTTTCTCGTTGATAACTGGATGTGTTTAGGCCTAACAAGGGTCTTCGGGCCCTCTGAATATCGCCCACTGATTCATGGTCTCACGACTCTTGGACACGTTACCCCACCCTGCCTCCTGACATGACCGGAGGAATCACCGCCCCATTGTGGGGTGACGGCTCCGTTTTTCATGTATTATGGAGACAGGGTTTGGGCCCGATTGGCCCTTTGATGTTGAAATTTATTGTTTTTTCAGGTACGGCTAATTGCCTGCCTGATCCATGTCTCTCAGTTACTCTTTTCATTGTAGAAGCTATCATTGCTTCACTTTTACTGTTTTTTATCTTTTTTTTCCTCAAAACTTTAGTACATGATATTGGCTTGATACCGGTGTGTGGACATCACGACCCCCATTTTGGGGTCTGGATGTCCCCCAGACTGGTAACGCTACCCGTAAGTCTATTTGTTACGGACTTGAAGGTCCTTACATCTAGCCAAATAATTTGAGTATATGTCTTGTCAATGTGTATTTTTTTGCTGATAGTAATAATTTTTGCATATTATGGTGATTCAATGTATCTCGCATAATGTCCAGGGTTTCAATTCGCCAAACAAGCGCAAAACAGCCTTTCTCCAATATAGGCGATTAGGGGCTAAAATTATTTTATTGCAGGAAACACATTTTGCAGCCGCAAAACACCCGACATATTTCCATAAATCCTATAGACAAGGGTATTATACTTTACACTCCTCCAAGAGTAGAGGGGTGGCCATTTTTCTACATAATTCAATCCCCTTTGAGGTTCAACATGTGTACCGTGATCCAGACAGTAGGTTTATTATTCTTAAGGGCACCCTTTCAGGCCGAGAACTTACAATAGCAAATGTTTACGCACCGAATTCGGCACAAGCTACCTTTTTCTCAAAATTTTTTGATGTTCTTGATAGATTTTTGTCACCCCATCTGTTGGTGGGTGGTGATTTCAACCTGGTAGCAAATCCTCTTTTAGACCGTAGCTCACCCTTGCATTCTTCCCACGCCTTCCCAAAATCACTTACCAAGAGACTAGAGGCCCTTCAGTTAGTAGATGCCTGGAGGGCGCATAATGTAGGAGTTAGGGAATATTCATTTTATTCTCACCCACATGACTCTTATGCTAGATTAGACTATATTTATTGCACCCCTATTTTATTAGCAAACTCTAGGATAGCTAACATCCACTTGAGTACTTGGTCGGATCACAATATTATAGCCTTGTCTATCACATGTATGGGACTTGCACCCACTCCCTTCTCATGGAGACTCAATGATTCTATGCTTACGGATGTAGACTCCCGCCATGAAGTGGCTACATCTATTTTGGAATATTTTCAGTCTAATTCGACTCCTGATATTTCTCCAGCCACATTATGGGTAGCCCATAAGGCGGTCCTACGAGGCCGCCTCATTTCTATGGCTTCATCCAGAAACAGAAAACGATGGCAACAAATTCTGCTTCTTACCCGTGAGTTGGAAGCACATTACCAAAGTCATATTGCCAACCCATCTCTTCTTAATAAACAGTTATTATCTCAAAAGCGCTTAGAATTAAATACTCTGCTATCCCAAAAAACTGAAAAAGCACTCCGCTGGTCAAAAGCCTCGTTTTTATTACATAGCAACTCAGCTTCCACTATGTTTGCTAGGAAACTGAATCGCTCCCTGCGTCCCCCACATATTTAAAAATTGCGTACTAACTCGGGTATTATCTCATCTCTGCCTCAGGAGGTTTTGGGCATTTTTGAAAATTTTTATTCTAATCTATTAGCCCCTCCACGGTCGGATTCTGTTTCACCAGCAGCCTCGTGGCTGGATTCTATACCCCTCCCTGCTCTTACACCTTCTCAAGTTGCTTCTCTTAATGCCCCCTGCACTCTGGAGGAGATAACTCGTGCAATTAGCGCCCTGAAAAGCTCTACTGCGCCAGGTCCGGATGGGTTCACTGCTAGTTATTACAAACATTTTGCCTCTACGCTGGCTCCCTATCTGATAACTTTATTTAATGATGTTTTGCAGGGGGGTAGGTTCCCGGAGGAGATGCTGTTGGCTAACATGTCTTTAATACCCAAACCACAGAAGGACCACAGCTTACCACAAAATTATAGACCTATCTCAGTAATGAATAATGATCTGAAAATATTTAGCCGAATTTTGGCGGACAGGTTGGCCCCTATTATCTCCTTTTTAGTCTCTCCGGACCAATCTGGATTTATCCCTGACAGATTTATCACTGATAATATTCGCCTCACGCTCAATGTTATTCAAGATGCCAATATACATTCTAAAGAGGTCCTTCTGATGAGTCTGGATATAAACAAGGCCTTTGACAGTGTTCTTTGGCCCTATATGTTTTCCTTGCTACGAAAAATGGGCTTTAATGACGAATTTTTAGCCGGTATACACGCCCTATATGACTCTCCGAAGACAAGAATTCAGCTCCCTGGCTGTAATTCGGACTTTTTCACATTGGGTAGAGGTACCCGTCAGGGCTGTCCCCTTTCACCCCTTTTATTTGCACTGGTGTTGGAACCTTTGGCAGTAGTGATCAGATCACACCCGGATATTTCAGGCTACCCATTGTTAGTCTCACAATTTAAAATGAGCATGTATGCTGATGATGTTATGCTCTTTCTTACTAACCCGTTGACTTCATTGCCTAATTTATGTGCCATACTGAATGATTTTGCTATAACGTCAGGTCTTACTGTTAATTTTACCAAATCGGTGGTTATGCCGGTTAATATTCCTGATTCCCTAAGTGCATCTCTCCGCAGTTCTTTTCCATTCCGCTGGTCTACAGACCGGATATCCTATTTAGGTATTAATCTCACTCCCAGTTATTCAGATATGTTTGCCGCTAATTATCCACCATGTATATCACGTCTATCTACTCTACTGAAGATTTGGCACGGTTACCCTATTTCCTTCTTGGGTAGAGTCACGGCTGTTAAAATGAATATTTTGCCAAAACTTCTTTATCTTTTTAAAGCACTTCCAGTTACAGTCTCAAAAACGTTTCTGAACCACTTTCAGCGGACCATTAATAATTTTATCTGGGGTAATAAGCGTGCACGTTTTGCCTCAGCGATTTTATACCGCTCACAACGGACTGGAGGCCTCGGTCTTCCCAATTTTTGGCTATATTACCTTTCTGCTCGTTTTGCGCAGCTATTTCAATGGGCAACTATTAATTCTCAGATCCCATGGGTCAAGTTTGAATCTCAATCCATACGCCCCTTCTACTTACCGAGTATTTTGTGGTCCAGGATCTCTCCACGTTCACTTACATTTTATAACTCCATAGTGACCCATTCAATGACACTTTGGTCCACATTCAAATTTAAATTAAAATTGGTCTCTCCTATTCCCCCCCGGTATTTCATTTTTTGGTGATCCAACTTTTGCACCAGCTTTTTCTTCTCCTCAACTGTTTCGTTGGTGGTATGATCAATCTCTTATCAGATTATCTGATTTTCAAAGAGGAGGATCTTACATTACCTTTGATATGCTGCGCGCGCTTTTTGATATTCCCCTTCGCGAGTACCATCGTTACCGACAGATTAGACACTTTTTTGAATCACAATTTGGCCTTACACCGTCTTCTCCGATTTCCTTTTTTGAACGTACCAGCCGTGACTCTCCCAGCGGTAGGGGTCTTATTTCCAATTTTTATCACCAATCTTTACTTTGTCTTTTTCATACGCCTCCGTTGTACCGACGGAGGTGGGAGGAGGATAGTGGTGCTACTTTTTCGGATGAGGATTGGGATTCCATGGTGGATAATATCTGTAAAAGCTCTCGATCTCTTTCTGTTCGTGAAACGGCCCTTAAGGTTTTAACTAGATGGTATTATACCCCATCAAGACTACATAGATTGTACCCACAAACGTCCCCTCTATGTTTTCGGGGCTGTGGTTTTACAGGCACTTTGGTGCATATATTTTGGGATTGCCCGTCCACATCTTCGATTTGGCGCAGGATATCCGAGGTGGCTACCTCACTGGCGGGCACCCCAGTATGCTTATCTATTCCGAATTGTCTATTGGGGGCTCATATCCCAGGGGTCTCTGATGCCATTATGAGATTGATACATACTATTTGTATTGCCACTTTATGGTCTATTGCTTTACACTGGAGATCCAATGCTGTGCCTTTGGCCTCCATCCTACACAGAATTGATGCTGTAATGCTCATGGAACGCATTCATTATACACTGCTGGATAAGATGCACTTATTTGATAAAAAATGGGAGTCATGGAGGGATTATAGACATTTATTGCATGATTGATAATGTTTTCAGTAAACAATGACTGACAGATACTGTTGGCAGATGTATCACTCAATTTCTCTTATCATTAACGTATTTCATGTACTTGCAATCTACTTTTCTTCTGTTTCTTCTCTTCCTTATTATGATATATTTTTCTGAATTGTACTTTTCAAAAGTGCCTTGTTTTTGTTCTTAATATTTGAAAATGTGCTGTTATTTTATTGTCTACTTATACTCAATAAAATCGTTTGTAAACAAAAAAAACTTCTTTAGCTAACTTCAGTGAACTTGCATGGCAATTTTCTTCAACCCTTCTTATCAGAAGACACTCCTGTTAAGGTGTTAACTTCCATGGACGGCCTAGATGTCTCTGTGAGATGGTTGCAGTTCCATCTTTGTTAAATCTTTGCATCACTTTTGCCACAGTATTCTGACTGATAAGTAAAGCTTTGCTGATCTTCTTATAGCCTTCACATTTCTTGTGTAAAGAAATTGTTTTCTTTCTCAGGCCTTGTGACATTTCTCTTCCATGTGATGCCATGGCTGAGGAGCATAAAATGGGAAGGAGTTTTCTTTGTTACCCTAGGTTCACAGCATTTTGCGTTTTGCAGAAACGCAGTACAGTCCATTTAACATGATTTCCTATGGGACAGGCTCACATCTCTGATGCATGTTTTTGGAAAGGGTCAGGGACTTTTTTGAACGCAAAATGCTGCGTTTTTGGTTCTATAGACTTCAATGGGAATGCTGCAGAAAAGCATGTATTGCATTTTTGCTGTGTTTTTGATGCATTTTGCGTTTAAAATTTCTCTAGCAACAATAAAAATTAAAAAATGAAAACAAAAACCAAAATGCATCAAAAACGCAAGTGCAAAAACGCAAAACGCAATGCAGAAATGCATCAAACGCAACCTGTATAGGTGTGAACCTAGACTAAAGTAATGCCCTTTTATAATCAACTGTCTGCTGGACACCTGTTTAATGAGTAATTAGACTCACCTGTAGTTAAATTCTTGTTAATTAGGATTTTGTTGTTTAACCGCCTCCCGCCCGCCATATAGTAATATGATGGACGCAAGGTGGTTCTCTTGTTCTGGGAGGACATCATATGACATCCTCACTCAGACACAGTGGCCTTGATTCACTAAGATGTGAGTGTATTAGCAGAGACTGACCATTCAGGCAGACTCCGGTCAATCAATCAGTCGTCTGACCAGCGTCTAGCAAGCTCATTAACGAGCGTCTACTTTGCCATTAGTGAATGTGGTATCCTGTCTGGCACATTTTTAGGTGCAATACCGGATATATTCGCTAGATGGCGCACAAGCACAGGCTTTATTTACATTGGCGTTTTTCTGATAGCAAAAGAGAATTTTTAGAATGTAATAAAGAGTACAGCTGTATTAGAATTTTCTATTTTTTTTTTTTTGCTGTTTCTCTAAAATGATCAGGAAAGTAATGCATTTACTAATGAATGTCATACATTCTATTTTCAAATGTTAAACATTTTCACACTTATATCTCAAATAATTTATATACTTCTAATTTCCCAATATAGTTATATATCTTCATTCTCTTTAATCACATAACTATTCTATGTTAAAGACAAGTGCAGCGCTATAAATGCATGTGATCAATAATGAACGCATGTAAAAACCAAAAAGTGCAAAGAATTGCAATAATGATGTAAACTGGTAAATCGTGCTAAAATAAGTTCATATAATCATTCCTGAATAATGGAATGTCCTTCGTGTGAGAGTACCAACTCAGAGAGTGCCTATGAATGGCACGTGTGGTCTCTCCGTGACGGACAGTAGTGCATGAACTCGTGAAAGGTAAACCACCCTTGGGACTGGTCTACACTCACCAGAACAAAAGTATTAATGTGCATGGGTTATACACATCGCACATCTGGGGGTGCAGCGGTATGCTGGCAGCTATGGGTTAGTCATCCAGCTCCATCCATCCATCCATCAGGGTGGGTGCCCAAATGGTCCTGGGGAGGAATTAGCTCAGCCACAGGAGCCAGAAAGGTGCTCAATAGTGTAGTACACTGTCACAGGGGTGGATGACCTTTCACGAGTTCATGCACTACTGTTCGTGGTTATATTTATCTTGTGTAATACCATTTTACTAGTCTATATCATTTGACCAGCGCTCGCTTTATCATTTTTAAACAATGTAACTATTCTACATTATAACTCAAACTGTGTTTCCCACAGTGGTTTAGTGGTTAGAGCTCAGAACTTACAGCTCTTGGGTCATGGGTTCTAATCCCAGTCTTGGCAACATCCCAAAAAAATGGAGATCAATTTTCTGGGTTGTGGCAGGAATATTGATCAATCAATTATGATTTTGCCTAATGACTATAAAGTGGATGAATGTTACTTGCGTACTGTTCTTCTGCCAATTAGGTCATGTGCAAGTTTCATGCCGTGTATATTTCATTGTAACTTTTTTCTCTTTTAAATCTGTCTCCTTATACAACTTGACCCCCTCCCCCACCCCATCATCACCTGTCCCATATGCAAATCTATGGATCACCGCCCCACTCTTTAACTATCTATTTACTGATCAAGTGAATGTGTCTCATTTTCTATCAGCTACAGCTCAGATCTCACATTATTATACAATTGCTGATTGTATCTCACCACTAGTCTGATTGAATTCACAATTCCTGGTCAGTCCTGTTCCCTGACCTCTAATAACCTTTAGGGCCAGTTCACACTACATGTGTTTCAGTTGCTTTTTCAGCATCACAAACGCACAGAAAGAAGGTTATATGGTTGTCAATGTCATAGTTCACATCAGCGCTTGCATTTTCAATGCATTGCAGGTGCTGTAAACAAAGTTGACCACGCTGCATTGTTTCTGCACAGAACTGTACTGGAACACATTGAAACGTCCTTGAATGTACTAAAACGCACATGTCCCTAACTACATTGAATACAAAGAAAATAGAAAAAAATAAGTGGAAGGGATACAAAAATGCAATGTAAACATGTCCAAAACGCATCCAAAATGTACTGGAACACACTAAACATGCATGCCAAAAGGGCATGAAAAAAAACCATCAGGAACACATCTAGACTGTTTCTATAGTGTGAACCAGCCCTTAGGACTTGTTCACACCATTGGTGGTGCAGAAACGCATGCAAGAACACACATTTTCCAGCACAGCAAAGAAATGCAATGCCCTATGTAGATGTGCGCAGGTACCATGATGAAAACGTTGTTGCACCTACACACGTCTATTAAAAACAGCCCCATTCACAGCCACAAATACGCATGGCACCACACTACTGTGCGGTTAGGTGCGACACACTTGGAAAATAACATAAAAATAAGCCAACATGGCTAAAACATATCTTGAAAATATGGGGACTCTGATGTCCGTTCACGAACGAGAAGCAATTCTGCACCCTAAAACCAACATAGAGGAAAGGGATGGTCAAATTGCTGTGCTGCTTCCAAACCACCTCTGGCATGCCAGGGTCATTATGCAGGTCCTCGATGCCAGTTCTTGCCTGCGGCCACAAAATATCCACTGGCCACAAGTGAAGGTGAGTGGAGGACGTGAAGGTGGATTTTTACCAGCTTCAACCGCAAGCAGTACCACTCCTGAAAAATGAGAGCAAATAATCATTGACACGTCATCATGACAGTCAATTCTTAGTGCAGGCTATCTAGAGTGTCTTTCCTTTTTAACCATTTCAAGAGTTCAAGGAAACATTCTTGGAGCATCTACTGTGTTTGGAAAGGCCAAAGGTCCCCCCCTCCCCCAGGCACACTAATGCTTATGCAGGCCATAGACGGGGAGAAAAACAGACGATTTTTCTTTTAAAAAATGAAAAATCGGTTGTTCAAGCGGCCGACGTTACCAGCAATGGTAAAAAAAAAATCGGCCGATTTTCATCCCGTCTACATCCGGCAAAAAGTGTCCCTGCAGAGAGCTCCGCTATTTCTTTGACAGTTCTTTGACATTTATAGCGGTTGCAACAATGTATTTGTATCCATTTCGGATACAGATGTTTTTATTCGGAAACAAATAGATACAATGTTGCAACCGCTGTAAATGTCAAGGAACTGTCAAAGAAATAGCGGAGCTCTCTGCAGGGACACTTTTTGCCATACTGGAATTCCTCTCATTTTTCATCCTTCTTCTTCCTCTTCTTCTTCCTCTTCTTCTTCCTCTTCTTCTTCATCATCATCCTCTTCTTCTTCATCATCATCCTCTTCTTCATCATCATCATCCTCTTCTTCATCATCCTCATCATCATCATCCTCTTCTTCTTCATCATCATCCTCTTCTTCCTCTTCATCATCTTCTTCTTCATCATCATCCTCTTCTTCCTCTTCATCATCATCCTCTTCTTCATCATCTTCTTCATCATCATCATCCTCTGCATCATCATCCTCTTCTTCATCATCTTCTTCATCATCATCATCCTCTTCTTCTTCTTCTTCATCATCATCATCATCCTCTTCTTCTTCTTCTTCATCATCATCCTCTTCTTCATCATCCTCATCTTCTTCTTCATCATCTTCATCATCATCCTCTTCTTCTTCTTCTTCATCATCATCCTCTTCTTCCTCTTCATCATCTTCTTCTTCTTCATCATCATCATCATCCTCTTCTTCGTCATCTTCATCATCATCATCCTCTTCTTCTTTTTCTTCTTTTTGTCTTCCTCTTGCAGGTCACTGCTCATGTGCAGATTTTTTATCAGTAAAAAAATCAGCCGATTTGCCCATCATTGCCGCGAAAATCGGCCGATCGGCAAATTCGGCCGTTTTTTTCCAACTTTACCGAAAAAAAAAATCTGCCAAAATACCGAAAAACGGCCGAACAAATAGCCCACTAACGATCCGAAAATCGGCCGATTTTATTTTCGGCCGAAAAATCGGCCGATTTTCGACCCATCTATGGCCTGCATAAGATATGGTGTGGCCCTAGGGTCAATGTGTGTTTAGAATACTTCCAAAATGCACATACAAAAACACTACATCCAAATGCATGTTGCATTTCTATAGCATGTTAAACAGAAGAAAAATGCACTTCCATAATGTTAACATGCGCAAGTAAAAATAGACAAAATCCACATCCTTTTATTCTGGCTTCACATACATGCATTGTGGTCTAACACCGCACTCCTGGGCAAATCACATGCAATTTGTGTGCGTTGCAATTAGAGACAAACATTTTGCACACCTCAAATTGCACCGCATCCGGGCCAAAAATGTGCAGGACCCTTTTTCAGGGTATGCACATGGGTGTGAATAGGCATGCCATCCAATTTGGCAAATCGCAATACGCTTTGTGTACCAATATTGGTGTGTTGGTAACTTCACCTAGAAAGCCGCAGCAGGTGGCATGAAGGGGTTGCGGTTGTGATGCGGTGCAGCGCTTGCACAGAAAACACTGCAAATTTCACATCGCATCTGTGTGACACCAGAATGTGCCAATATGTGGCTTGACAAAGCACAGTGGTCAGTGCAGATTATTTTCAATCTATGTTTTTTTACACTTTTCATTCACTGGTTTAACTCAGGTGATCGTTAATCACAATTATCTCCGGAGATCACATGCAGCCCCTCGACCATCTACACATATCTCTGGAAATCTATACAGATCTCCTTGAAAAAATGTCTCCTCTCTTCTTCGGAAAACAATTGTCCTCCACCTCATAAACAGGGGGACAGAGAAGACTTCTCCTTGATAACTAAAATCAGAGTAATTATCTGTGCTTAATAAACATACACCAATACTGCAAATGCATTGTACTGTCCAAGGCATTGCACACTAACGCATTGCACACTAGAAATGTCAAATGCGTTAGTGTGTACAGTGCATGAGTGTAAAATGCTTTAGTGCACACTGCAGTGTACAACGCATTGCACACTGTAATACACTGTACAATGTAATACCGTGTACACCCACACATTGTAGACTGTAATGCACTGTACTCTGTCATGCAGGATGGAGCAACGCATTGCACACTGTGATACCGTATACACCCACACATTGTAGACTGTAATGCACTGTACACTGTCATGCAGGATGGAGCAACGCATTGCACACTGTGATACCGTGTACACCCACACATTGTAGACTGTGATGCACTGTACACTGTCATGCAGGCTGGAGCTATGCATTGCACACTGATACGCTGTCCACTGTCACGCAGAATCCAGCAACGCATTGCACACTGTAATACCATGTACACCAACACATTGTAGAATGTAATGCATTATACGCAGTATACATGTCCAGATATTCAAAGATTAGCCATGAAGGCCTAGCTGGTTACCTATTTGGCGACTGCAGATAGCCGAATAACGCTACACTGCATCCAGGCAGCTCTGGGAGGGTGTCATATGACATCCTGGCAGAACGCGCTCTCCGTGATTGCTGTGTCCTAAGGACACAGCTGATCACGTGATGTGGTAAAGGCCAATCACAGCGGCTTTTTACCATGTGATCAGCCATGTCCAATGACACGCTGATCACCGGGAAATGCATTTGCCGGGTCTTGGCTGCACTTTCATCACGCTGTCAGAATGTGTGGAAAGTACTGCCGAGAACCGGCAGTTATCAAAGCAGGAGTCGGCCCCGATGATCAGTGCCCACCAGTGCCACCCAACAGTTCCGCCCACCTGTGGCCAGCAGTGCCACCCCCCAGTGCTGCCTCATCAACGCACATCAGTGTTGCTAAATTACCAGTTTACCAAATGTTATAATATAAACAGACTTTTATTCATTATGAGCTATTTTGTGGTTTATCGAGCAAAAAGTAAAACTCACAGCAGCAAGTCAATACCACCCAAAGAAAGCTCTATTTGTCTGAAAAAACTGATAAAAATTTAAGATGGGTACAATGTGGCATGACCGCACAATTGTCATTCAAAGGGTAACAGTGCAGAAAGATGAAAATTGGCCAGGACAGGAAGGGGGTATGAGTACCCAGTAGGCAAGTGGTTAATATCATTGACCCATCAATACCCAGGAGCTAATGTACAGATAAGTAGCATGTGCACCAAGTGAGATTCTGCTAGGCCCCACCCACAAAATTGCAATTACTTGTCCCTCACATGTTATAAACATATTTGCAATGGCCACAGTTACTGTACATATAAGGATCATCTCCTCAGTTGAGAACTGTGCTCTCGCCATGTCCAAATGCCAATAAAGTTATCAAAATTTTCAACCAACACAAAACCTCCAACCACTTGTCATCCACTTACACTCCCCACAACCACTTCCGGGTGCGCGCGCACGTGATGATGGACTTCCAGGATAGCCGTGCATGCGCCATGCGAACACCTGTTTGGTGCTTATTTGTTTGCAATCGCGCATTTCTATGCACGGCTATGATAGCTTTCGCAAATGTGTGTTTCTTATTGATTTGTTTTTTTTAACCTTGGCTAATATTTGTTGCCAAAGGCCAAAAATCAACAAAGTGTGGACTATTTTATTACTGTAAATCGAATTGTAGAAAACCTGTAGCTGGCTGCACAGTGAATGTGACATTCATTAGTACATAACAATATCGTGGTGCAAGTGGGTTTTTTTTTTTTTTTGGTTTTGAAAAAGCCAGTTTGCACACACTTGCATATTCACACTCTTACAAGCTACATTTGAGCAGATTATATTAAGTATACAAAGTAACTATTAAGGTTGTTCATATATTGAACATAAAATAAACACAAAAACATCGGTGAAACATTTATTGATCAAATATATCTTCATTTATTTGGTCAGCAGGAACAAGTAGGTACAGTCAATATCTTGGTGAGTCACAAAAATAGGATTCACGTGGCAAAAATAAAACACTCCTGCTCATAAGAGCTTACAATCTAAAGATACTTCTAGTGAACTGTGTGTGCTCAGGTTATAGCAGGAAACAAAGGGGAAGATGAATCAAGTAACATTTTCGTGCACATAAGATTTACTTACACACTTAGTATGAAGATCCATTCACAAAAAAAAGTCTTCAGATCAAAATATCAAGAAAACAAAGCATGTGAAAAAAAACCCCTCCCACCTCTACAAACCCCCTACACATACATTTGTCAGCAGGTTTGTCAGAAAAATGCATTAGAGTCTAAATAAGCAAGCAAAATTAAAACAAGGGCAGATTTTAAACAAAACGATTGACATGTGTGAGGCTTTCAATGCAAAGAGAAAAAACACAATCATTGTGCAATAACACACAAACACTTTACAAGGCCAAAAATATGCAAACATTTCCAGCCCACTTCCAAACACAGCCTGAGTGGTGTCTGGGGCAATTCAGCACAAAATCTCTTCTTCCCCCAAACCACTACAAGCAAGGACTTAGCCACAAACCACCCGGCCTAGTAACAGGCCAAATCACTCCCTACTGCACATCTTTATGTGAGCTAGGTTGTATTTGGAGCACGCCAAACAAGGCCCCACACCCAATGAAGCCACACCCACCACTGACCTTAATTTGGTCAGTGAAAGTGTTTTCACCTGATGAATCCGCTTCCTACCTGCATTAACCCTTGGTATACAGGCCCCACAAATCAGAAAGAAATATACAGTGAAATGTACGTGTGCAGCATACAACAGAACATTGAGCAGGGATGTGAAAGGGAACCCCAATTGGAACCTTTATTGCTACTATGGTCACAATTCCCTCCAGATTCTCGCATGAGTTAAGACAGTCACATGACCACATCTTGTATGCAATACTGAAAATGACAAATCGATTTGACTAGTATGGTGAATTTCCCATCAATTGGCAAAACACTCCAGAAATCAAACATCACCAAACATTACACTCTGGGCAAAGCTGATTTACAAATCCTGCGACTTACAGTAAAATTGACCATTTCAATGCAATTTTCAAGACATCTGACACAGATCTCTATGAAAATTGCCACTAAAGTAGTACATGTACTACTATACACTACATACTATATACATATACTATATGTACTATAGAAATCAATGTTTGAAACACACCCATGTGGTCGCTCTAATAGCATACAATAGGGTGCGACTTTGCAGACTTTGCCTCTCTCTGTCAGCTCTTTGCTTGCCAAATCCTTCACAAAAGTGGATGGAGTGTAAACCATCATTATCAAATCTATTAGTGCTCCAGGCTCTTATCCCATTGTATGACATTCACATAAGGTGCAGCTTTGAAGGTGTTTCAACAGACAAGGCCTCATTCTAATTCACATTTTAGGGATCATTTAGACAGAAAGCAAAGATGTTGCCAGAACATCTATTTGAAGACAGCCACACACAGAGATCATGCTCCTTCCTCACCGGGGTTGGGATTCAAACCGACAACCCGAGAGTTGTGAAGCAGTAGCGCTAACCACTAATCCACGGAGCTACATTGCTAATCCGGCCTGTATTTCTGTGCTGTGAATCAATCCTAGGTCCCTGGGCATGGTTAGTATAACTACCAGATATCTCCAATGTGACACAAATGTTGTGCTATGTTGCCAATTCAGATGTATGTTGGTTCTATGTATCCCAATACAAAGGATTGCAATACTAATACAGGCGTACCTCGGTTTACCAATGCCTCAGGGAACGTCATATTTGGGGTACAAATGCCAAACCATTTCAGTTAATTGGTCTGTTTACAAATGTTTGAATAATTTGGTATGGGCATGTGGCCTGGTATGGTTCAGGATGGGGGGAGGCGCTCGCTTGTCTCCCCCCCCCTTTCCTGACCTGCTGGGCTGCATGCTCAGATAAGTATCTGTTATGGATTTTGGGGGGTACCCCATGCTGTTTTTTATTTAATTTCAGCGTGGAGTTACCCCTTAACATCCATACGAGACCCGAAGGGCTTATTATGGATGAGAGGGGGGACCCCATGCCGGGTTTTTTACAAATTGTTTATAATTCCCTGCAATACTTTTACATCAACTGTCAGTGGGGAACTCCGCCGACAGCTGAAACATGAGCGCTGCATTGGTTTTCACTACTAAAATGCTGCATGAGTTGATAACATAACTCATGCGGGATTGTAGGAGCGACAGCCATGTGTTAATGTTTCAACTGTCAGCGGGGTTCCCCACTGACAGCTGAATGTACAAAAAAAAAACCAGCGTGGGTCCCCCCCTCTCATCCTTACCAAGCCCTTCAGGTCTGGTATGGATATTAAGGGGGAACTCCACACTGAAATAAAATAAAAAAACAGCGTGGGTCCCCCTCAATATCCATACCAGACCCTTATCCGAGCATGCAGCCCGGCAGGTCAGGAAAGGGGGGGGACGAGCGAGCGCCCCCCCCCTCCTGAACCATACCAGGCCACATGCCCTCAACATGGGGGGGTGCTTTGGGGCAGGGGGGGCTCCCCCCCCCCAAAGCACCTTGTCCCCATGTTGATGAGGACAAGGGCCTCTTCCCCACAACCCTGGCTGGTGGTTGTGGGGGTCTGCAGGCGGGGGGCTTATCAGAATCTGGAAGCCCCCTTTAACAAGGGGGCCCCCAGATCCCGGCCCCCCCCCCCTACGTGAACGAGTCTGCGGTACATGGTCCCGCAGACTTATTCACAAAAAAACTAAGTGTGGTGTAAAAAAAACACAGTACAGGGTCTTTGACAAGTCCTTTATTAAAACAATGTCCCCCGAAGTAGATCCAACGTCAATCACGGCAGCGGCGGCAGGGACCCGAAAAAAGAAAAAAAAAAAAAAAAGGTTCCGCTCCCTTCGGAGGCTTCCAGCCTTGTGAAGAAGAGGCTAGCTGACAGTTCTTATATAGGTTAGGGGCGGAGCCAGCCGGGCACATCATCCCGCCCCTTACCTATTTGAGAAATGTCACCCTGTCTCTCCACTGAGGCTAACTAGCTGAATGCAGGAGACAGTCTGACATTTCTTATATAGCTATGGGGCAGGGCCAGCCGGGAACAGCAAGCATGTGACATGGGGCGGGTCACTCGGATGATGTCCCCGGCTGGCCCCGCCCCATACCTATATAAGAACTGTCAGCTAGCCTCTTCTTCACAAGGCTGGAAGCCTGGGACTGGAGCGGAACCTTTTTTTTTTTTTCTTTTTTCGGGTCCCTGCCGCCGCGATTGACGTTGGATCTACTTCGGGGGACATTGTTTTAATAAAGGACTTGTCAAAGACCCTGTACTGTGTTTTTTTTACACCACACTTTTTTTTTTTGTGAAGGAGTCTGCGGGACCATGTACCGCAGACTCGTTCACGTAGGGGGGGGGGGGGGCCGGGATCTGGGGGCCCCCTTGTTAAAGGGGGCTTCCAGATTCTGATAAGCCCCCCGCCCGCAGACCCCCACAACCACCGGCCAGGGTTGTGGGGAAGAGGCCCTTGTCCTCATCAACATGGGGACAAGGTGCTTTGTGGGGGGGAGCCCCCCCTGCCTCAAAGCACCCCCCCATGTTGAGGGCATGTGGCCTGGTATGGTTCAGGAGGGGGGGGGCGCTCGCTCGTCCCCCCCCCTTTCCTGACCTGCCGGGCTGCATGCTCGGATAAGGGTCTGGTATGGATATTGAGGGGGACCCACGCTGTTTTTTTTTTAAATTTCAGCGTGGAGTTCCCCCTTAATATCCATACCAGACCTGAAGGGCTTGGTAAGGATGAGAGGGGGGACCCACGCTGGTTTTTTTTTTTTTTTTTTTTATTGTGGACCTTTATTTTTACATTCAGCTGTCAAAATAAATATTATCTAGACCTTTGAAATAAGTAAAATCATTACAGAAATAATTATAAAGGATAAGAAACAAAAATAGAATCACTAGAACTAAGGAAATCTAGTTAGATTACATGAAGATATGCCGAGTGCTGTTTATTAAACACAATAGACGCGAGCGAGTGCCGGCTGTCAGAGGAATCCACAATCAGATTCACTATTAGTCAGTGGCTAAAAAGCAAACGCCCATGGCAGAAGTCTAAAATGTGTTCTGCACATGCTCAGTTGTATCTGCCAAAGACACTGCACGGGCGTCTAGATTTTTACTGTGTCGATTTCCTTGAAAAAAACGATTTTTAACACATTCTTAATTTTTTTGGAAATAGCAGATATTGTTTAAAGTAAAGTCCTGATATTTGGCAAAGCAAATTTCTAAGTGAACATGTCTCTGCAGTGATTTTTCATGGTTTTAGACTTGCTTCTTAGCAAGTCTGTTTTGTGAGTCTGATTTCGGGCGTGTGTCTTTTTGTGAATTAGATTGGGCGTCTGCTTATGGGCTCTGCTCAATAGTGAATTAGGTTGCAGGGTAAAAAATGACGGATGCCCATGAAAATTGGGCTTAAGCCCATAAATATGCGCCCACGCCCAATAGTGAATCAGGGCCAATGGATCACCGATCACAGAAAGAGCCGAAGATGTCGGCTCGGTCATGTGATCAGATGTGTTCAATCACAGCTGATCACATGCAAACAGGGAAATGCCGGTTATTGGCATTTCTCTCCCCATGAGCTGTCACGCTGACAAAGGAGAGGAGATCCGGTAATCGGCATTCCTTGGAGGGGACATGTGCACTGATCATCAGGGCACTGATGATCTGTGTAGCCCCAGCAGCGCCACCTGTCACTGTCCATCAGTGCCAGCTCTCCAGTGCTCATCCATGCCACCTGCCAGTGCCACATCAGTGCCACATCAATACCATATATCAGTGCCCATCTGAGCTGCCTTTCAGTGTCACCCATCAGTGCCAGTCAGTGCTACCTATCAGTGCTGCCAATCAGTGCCACCTATCAGTGCCAGTCAGTGCCGCCTATCAGTGTGCATCAGTGCTGCATACCAGTGCCACCTAACAGTGCCAGTCAGTGCCGCCTATCAGTGCCATATATGAATGCTGCCTTTCAGTGCCCATTAGTGATGCCTGTCAATGCCCATCAGTACCACCTACCAGTGCCTCCTCATCATTGCCCATCAGTGCCACCTATCAGTGTCCATCAGTGCAGCCTATCAGTGCCCATCACTGCAGCCTCATTAGCGCACATCAGTGAAGGAGAAAAATCACTTATTTACAAAATTTTATAACAAAAACTAAGAAAAAACTTTTTTTTTTCAAAATTTTCAGTGGTTTTTGGTTTGTTTAAGAAAATGTAAAAAACACAGAGGTGATTAAATACCACCAAAATAAAGCTCTATCTGTCACAAAAAAATGATAAAAATTTCATATGGGTACAATGTTGCATGACCGCAGAATTGTCATTCAAAGTGCAACAGCGCTGAAAGCTGGAAATTGGCCTGGGCAAGAAGGGGGTATAAGTGCCCTGTAGGCTAGTGGTTAAACTTTAGCTTTGCTTCTAAGACTTGTATTGGGGTGTATTCGTTTTTGCAACATGGTCTTGAATGAATTTGTCAGGAAAAATACTTTCTGTGTGTGCAAATCTTGTTTGCAATCAATTTGTGGGAGTATTTTGTAGTATAGTGTCCCATTGAAAGGAAAGGAAAGGTTTTGTGACAAGTCTGTTGGGGGGCACTCATTTATGCTGAGCACTGTACATGCCATGCAATGATTCTGGTTTATTCCTACCATAAGAGTTAAAATGTCTTCTATATTCTTTGCGTAAATGACAACATTCCTTTCTGAAGCAACAACAATCACTTTTATGATCAGTAACATTGTTTTTCCAATCCATTCTCTGTTTGCCATTGCTTTGTTTTCATTTAATGGCTGTGCTTATCTATAAATGCCACTCATTTGTTCAGATGGATTATGCAATTAATCATCTGGAACAAAGTGCTTTTAGCAGAGAGTTTGTCACTGAAAGAGGATAGCCTGCTAATTGACAATAATATCAGCAGGAGAGGCTTGTATTTAGAAAAGCTGCTCAGGGATTTGTGCCTGCCTTTTCTAGAAGCCCAACAATCAAATAGTTCATTATTACAGACAAAATTAAATAACGATTAACATTTTCACTTTTGTTTTTGCTTACTTTTGTTGGAAAAAAAAATCAAAGTAAATTATTTAAATTAGTAACTTTTAAGCACTTTCAGACCCTGATTATATGGTTGTCTTTTGTGTAGATGGTATTTAAAGGCTAAGTCCACCTTCTACAAAAACAATAATATAATTGCTGCAAAAAAACAATGTGCATTGATCACGGATGCAGTGCCAGGCTCCTGCAGCTCTATTTCCATATCAATGGAGTACGCGTGCCGTTACCACTGTACACGTGTTCCATTGAGAAGTCCACAGTGGCAGATGGGACTTGTTCCTTCATTCACAGACCTCCAAATAATGCAGCTGTATGGGCAGAAGCCCTGCATATCTGCGCAAATTTCAAAAATGACAGGTCCGACAGAGAAGATTTGGGCATGGGGGGTGGGTTCCATTTGCACCATGTTGTATGTTACACTCCTAAATACAGGTGTAACATGGTCCAAAAGTTGGAGTTAGCCTTAAAAGTTGAGTTCCAAGGCAGCAGCTTAGTGCACAGTTGGAATACATATGTATGAATCATTTCACTTGCTAGGGGGATTGTAGTTCTGTTCAGCTAGTCTTGTGATTCTCTCACTGCACAAGCAAACAGATGGCACCACTATTTTCTAATTCAGCATCAGCATTTCCAGACTGCTCAATGGACAATGAAACATTATTAATTGTCCAATGGGGCCAAAGGTAATCCGTTAGAGCAGCCTTTCTCAACCAGGGTGCACAGGCACCCTGGGGTGCCTTGAGGTTTCTTCAGGGGTGCCTTCACAAAATGTCTAAAAATTGCACAAAACTTGTATACAAGCCAGCGGGTGGAACAAGCCTGCCTTTTAGTTACACAAAGCCACTGGTTTTCATTGGGCACCATTATGACCTTCTAGCCGCCGGTGTCCTGACAACCAATGATATCATCAGTTGATAAGGATGATGTCAGCTGCCTGCACAGCATCCTAGTTTGACCCTCCCCCGCCCCTCTCCATCAGTATTGGGGTCACATTAGCTCAGTGATGGAGAAAAATTGATGGAGAAGAGAAACACTGAAATACTACTCAGTACCAGGGTGCAAAAGTGTATTTGCTTTGGAAGAATAAATCACCTCTAATGTTGGGTGTCCTACATGTGTGGATGTTACTGCATAATATATAACTATTAGAATAGTTTTTCCCATTTTAAAATGGGGTGCCTCAAGATTCAATAATTATAAAGTGTGCCTCAGGACTATCCATAATTTTAAAGGGTGCCTTGACTGAAAAAAGTTTGAGAAA
This sequence comes from Staurois parvus, assembly GCF_062004578.1. Taxonomy (NCBI): domain Eukaryota; kingdom Metazoa; phylum Chordata; class Amphibia; order Anura; family Ranidae; genus Staurois; species Staurois parvus. The sequence goes on along the minus strand of NW_028318026.1, from coordinate 6,685,055 downwards.
CATTGAGTTAGAATGTATTTTTCAGATCAGCAACATGTATCAAGTATAGCAAGGAAACTACCTAAACAATATATTCCATTTACAGTCAACTAGACAGGCGCTTGCACTACCTCAGGTTAGTATATACTAATGATAGGCTGAACCTGGAAATAGTGGAATGTAAGAATTGTAAGAGTGACTGAACAGAAATACAAATCTTTACAGCTGCCATACATACAGTACATTTCAACATGTAGCTATTTGACTGCTTTAACTAATCAATGATTGATTGCTCATTAAAGTGGAATTAAACCCATAGATTTAACGGTTTCACAAAACAATTACATTTAAGGCATGCCTTGAATGATAACTTTTACAGCTAATAGTATGCTTATGTTAGTGCTTATCTGAACATCAAATAACTGGTGTCATAGCTGATTACGTGCAGCACCATGGCAAATACATATCAAACAGAGGCTAAGATGGCAGCTTCCCTAGCTGTACAGAATAGAAGGGTTTTGTCCATGTTAACCCCCGGTTCACATATATGTGGCCATGCGGACCGCGGTTTGCATGGACACGAGAGCCCATTCATTTGAATGGACTCCCGTGCCCATGACACACAGGGAAGAAGTCCCTGCACTTCTTTGGAAAACGCAGCCCGCACGGGAACCTCGGTTCCCAGTACAGTTGCGTTTTCCAGTGCGGGCAGCGTGCCATTAGAACTAAAGGCACCCACCCATGGGTCCGCATTTCTCTATGCGGGTGGTGCGGCTGCACGGATTTCGTGCTGATCCGCAGCGGCACCACCCGCACAGATGTGTACCTAGGGTAACCGATTAATGGAAACTGGTATAAAATAACCCCAACAACACTATTGGTCAGGACCAAGCTTTCTCTCTTTTTTTTTAACCTTTAAAGTAGAAAAATAGGCAAAACATTTTTCTTCATTTTTGGTAAGGGTGGGTTATAACTCCTGTCAGCTTTTGTGTTGCCATCTGTGTCCCATTGGGAAGATTTACTTTCACTTCCTGTCCCATGGCCAAAACAGGTAATGAGAGGGAATCCATTGGGGTCCCCCGTGTCCTTTTTGGAAGAGTAGTGCTACCCCTTTAGGAGATTCTGGATAGGATGGATCCTCTGTTCTTTGTTTCGACCTTCCCAAGAACCTCAGCCCTTCTGACACACTAGGATGAGCGTACATACACTACCACAGGAATTCACTGAAAGTAATACTTAGTACCCAAAAGTAGTGCTATATAAAAAAAAATCTGGTACCAAACCAGGTAGTTAAGGCAAACGTAATCCATTTTATGTTAGCCTAATTACCACCCATATTGGGTGACAACATATTAAAGTGGTAGTAAATGCTCATTTCTATTTTTACCTACAGGTAGGCTTATAATAAAGCTTACCTGTAGGTAAAATGAATATCTCCAAAAGGTGCACCATTTAGGAGATATTCTACAGAGCAGCAGCCAGTGACATCACCGGCGCATGAGCTCTGAAGAAATGGCATACCTGTGCTGTTCCTTCAGAGCTGTGTGCCGTGGCCGAAACTTCCGTGCACATGCCATTCAAGCAGCTGCAGCCCGGGAACCAGGAAAGAAGAACGGGTGATGATGGAAGCCCTGTCAGCGGTGACCATGCGCTGCTGGAGAGCTTCTTTTTAAGGAAAGTTTGACATAATGTGCTAGTATACTAGCACATTATGATATTACCTTGCAAGGGGAAACTTTTTTTTTTTTTAACAAGTTTACTACCATTTTAACAACAATAATAACACAATTCAGCATACAAAGTAACAGTAGGAACTAGGCATGAGATTGCATTTGGCATCCAGATAAGCATAAACAGTAGCAAGACCACCTTAAGTGCAACATTTGTAAAGTTTACTCTACCGGGTGCTGGAACTATACTGCCAGAGGGCATTTATGGAATAGATGCTAGTCCTAAACCGATAGGGTATACACTGTTCAAAAGAAACTGAGGGTAGCGGAGGGAGCAGGGAAACAAAGGGGGCTTCCAGAATAATTTTTACGAGGGGGGGCAATCCTTTGAGATGTTCCACTGCCAGCAATAGGTGAGGCCCATTAACCTCCCTGGCGGTCTGATTATGTCAGTATTTTTTAATCCAAAGTGGTACATTGTTTTGCATGGAAATTTGTTTTATATTGTAGTCTTAGGAATAACTCACTTAAATGTGTCCAAACATCCCGGGTATGATAAAGTTTGAAACACGAAATCATAAATTATAATATAATAAATAATTATAAAAAATAATATTATAATAATAATCAATTAAATTCAATAATGTAATCAACCCAAAAACATTGACATTTGTCCAAACAAGGGTGCAATATTACTAGACACTACATATTGGTTTAGTAAACCTCCCGGGTATGAAAATTTTTGAAACATGGGACTGCACAAAGTCCAACGTCACAGTCAGGACAATGAAACCTGGTTTCCTTTCTGATTTTCCTTCCACTGTCATCTCGCTTCGAACAAGAAACCACGCTCATCCTAGTAGGTGCTGACTTTTTCTCGGTTGGTGGGATGTAGTCCACAAAGTGTCGGCCAATCAGGCGTTTCGGGTTGACAACGCCAACAGCAAGATGACCTTTATTCACAGCCATTGATGGTGTTTGGTGGTTCACAAAGATACCTCCGGCAAGTTTCCAAAGTTCGAATGAATCACAGGCTTGCCACTCTATTTTTTGAACAGAATGTAGGCATTCCACAAGCATTGCTCAAGAAGATGCCTGAAGATCTTCTTGTAATACTTCTTTTGCTGTTTCCTCATTGCTGGGTAGAATGTCATTGCTTGGTCGGCTCTGTCAACACCTCCCATGGTGTTATTGTAGTCTATCACTACTTGTGGCTTCATGATTTCTTTCCCACCTTTTGTGCGTACCATAACAGTGAAGGTATTATGAATCGTACTCATTAGGCACAAATCTTTCTTGTCACGCCATCGCAGTGCCATCACTTTGCCTTTCTGCCAGGCAACTATTTCTCCAGTCTTCAGCTTCTTATTGCCAAACATTGGCGGCATGTTACGCCGGTTAGCCCTAACGGTTCCATAGGCATCGGTTTTGTTTTGTAGAAGAAACTCATAAAGTTCAGGAGACGTATAAAAGTTGTCGGTTGTTACGCAATAGCCCTAATTTAGCAATGGCTCAATTAGTGAAAGAACGAAAGATGTTGCCATTCCATAGTTGCTGTATTTTAGATTGAATTTTGTTCCTTTTCCAGTGTATATCACTGAATTCCAAATGTAGCAAGTTGACAATTCGCATTGCATGTAGGATTTTACGCCAAATCGTGCTCTCTTTGGTGCAATGTATTGCACCCAGCTGAGCCTTCCCTTGTAGGCCATTAGACTTTCATCTATGCTGATATATCTTTCTGGCACATAGCTCCGTTGGAAATTCTTTAGAATCATTTGAGATACTTCGCAAATTTTCTTTTGTTTTGGTGCTGGATGAGTATTTTCGTCAAATTCTTCGTTGTTTTCAAAGTGTAAAAATTTCATAATCAGGGAAAATGTGTACTGACATGATCATGCCAAAGAACTGAGTGGAAAACAAATTTATTAGTTGTCCAACACCATTTCTGCAGGGGTTTTCCCACCACTCTCTGAAGTATTATTAGGCCCAAAAATTTCCAAATGTCATCTTTGGTCACTGGTTCCAAATTTCTGCTTGTTGGAAACTTCCAATGCAGAGAAGCCAATTGTTGCTCTTGGTACCGGTTTGTCTCAGTAATAACCTCATCAGTCAGAAATAATTGTAAGTATGCCAAGGGGTTGTCATGTTCGATGTCTACTTTCATACTAGTGATTTAGTCATGGACTTAATCATCCAGTGCTTATCTGTTCCTGTCCAAAATTTATGACGCTGCCCAGCTTTTGGAATGTGCGCACATAAAGAAACTCACACTGACACCTTTGGTCTGTGAAAACTTCTCTCTAATTTATTGAAATGAAACCGTGAGCTTATATATGAAAAATGATGCGAACATCACGTGATAATACCATAAGCATTATATTAGTCTTTGATTGGTCACTTTACACGAAAACAATCTCCGTCATGGTATAGGTGTGATCTTCTTCAGTCTTATCTTAAAAAGAGAAAAACATTCTTTTGTCTTCCAAATCACACGATGGGAGGGGGTCTGTTCCTGTGAGCAAATATTTCTTAAGCAAGGATTTCTTAAAGTACCACAAAGCCCAGCAGGCAGAAAATATTCACACAGCATATATATTCATGCTAAACATTTATAAATATGTGGAAAGAAATAGTATTAAAGTATAAAAGTAAATATTTATAAAACTTATAGAAATAGCGTATATATATATATTCAATAGGAAACGAAATAGGCATTTTACCAAATCCATCACAGTCCCCCCTTAAAATGACTATTTTCCTCTGTCCCTATAAAGCCTAGCTCATCTGTCCTTATGTACCTTGGAACTCTTTTATGCTGTACGTTAGACAAGTGATGACTATTTCATCACCTCCCTTGCCACAGACTTTGTACATAAGGAAGTCAGATGCTATCCCTACAAAATTGTGAGATTACTGTTGGCGGGGAGGGACTGTAATGGGGTATAAGGTTTTCCTTCATCTATCATATGGGGATCCTCTTGCTCCTGGTTCAGGAAGGTAGGTGTTATGTTGTCTACAGCTTTGCTCATCAATTTCCTCACACATGGTATAAGACAGCATACAACCAGGACCAGGAGAATCAGAATTATTAGTACAGTTACCCCTATTTGGGCAAGTATCTTTTGCCACCCACTCATCCAACTGAAATATTGATCCCACAAGTCTGTGATCCCTGAATTCTTTTTCAACTCAACTGACAGATCTTCCAATTTCTTTATAGACAGAGTAATTTTACCATTCGGGCCAGTATTGTCAGGAATATATGTACAACATGTTCCGGTTCCTTCTATCATTTTACAGACACCTCCTTTTTCTGCTAAAATCATGTCCAGAGCCATTCTATTCTGTAATGTCATGTAGGATGTAGGGGCTAACTGGTCAACGATTCCTTGAAGGGCATCCCTGGTGTAATTCACAAACCTCTGTTGGTTGTAGTATATGTAATTTATCTAATCTACATTTTTATTAACAGTTATCATGGGAATCAGGGATTCAAAACCTGCTTTACTTGGTCTCTGGCTTTAAATTTATTAGACACCCCCCTTGGGACTCCAATGGCATCTATATACACATGTGGGTCAAAACTACCAGAAGGAGCTTTTTGTTTCCTCCTACGGCCAGGCGTTGGGTCAGGGATATTCTCTGCTAGGATGTGGAGAGGCATAATGGCCTTTACAAGGGCATACTCACCAGTCCAAATCCCTTCCAATCTTATTCTAATCTTTTGGTCCCCAGTAATCATCCATGACACATATGTATACCTGGTCACTACTATCGGAACATGCTCGTTGTGTCAAGATCATATAGATTACGGTCATAGCACCACATGGGATCTGTACTACAGAAATCAAAGGTGTAAATAGCTACATGAGTGTTGGATGAGTTGTACCAAAATATAGTGGTGTCACCTATTTCAGTGATATCCACCTGTTGAGCCTCTGTCAGACTCATTAGAAAAAGGATATACAACATAGTTGTCATGGTGTAGATGACGCCTTTCCCTCAGGGTTCGGGACTTTCTTGCAGTGGGAGGCGTGTATCCAAGTGTTCTTCCTGGCCACCTTGTCAGAAGGGGCTGTGGTCAGCAGAACTTGGAATGGACCATCATATCTTGGCTCAAGGGAATGTTTCCTCATAAATGTCTTTACTAATACCCAATCTCCGGGTAATAGGCTGTGAGTTCCTGTATCTGACTCAGAATCTGGAATGGAGAAAACACTTGGACATGGATACGGGTTAATTCACGTGATAATACAGTCACATAATCAGTTAACACATCAAATTGTAATTGCAACTGTTGTGGAAAATAACAACCAAATCTGGGGGCTGAGCTAAACAAAATCTCATAAGGGGATAGGGAGTGTTCTCTCTTGGTGTGTATCTGACACTAAATAGGGCAATAAGCAGACTGTCTGGCCAACTCATGCCAGTCTCCTGGGCTACTTTTAGCATTCTTTCTATTTTCCCACTACTTTGGGGGTGATAGGGGGTTTGGAACGCCAGAGTGACTCCTAATGCCGCCCATATTTCTTTGGTTACTGAAGCTGTGAAAGCGGGGCCCTGGTCACTCTCTATCACCTCTGGAAGCCCATATCTGCATACAACCTCAGTGAGGAGTTTCTTCACAGTTGTTTTAGCAGTCCTGTTAGTTACAGCAAAGGCCTCTGGCCAACTGGAAAACATGTCCAACACCACTAGGGTGTACTCAACCGCCCACTCTTTGGCATCTGGATATGATCAATTTGTATCCTTTGAAAAGGGTATAGGGGTTTGGCCAATATTTCTGTGGTGTCTTCTCTGTGCGTCCCGGATTTCACTTTGCACAGATGGCACATGTTCTGCAAAAAATTGTTCGTCTATGTGGTGATTCCAGGCGCTATATAGTACTTGTTGATGAGAGAGTTCATGAGGCTCTTTGACAGATGGGCTGCTCCGTGTGCCCACTGGACTACAGCTGGAAACATATTCTTGGGTAAACAAAGCCTCTTGTTGCACTCAAACAGACCGTCTTTGAGAATAGCTCCTCTCCGTCTCCAGCTTTCTTTTTCTTATGGACTTGCTGCTTCTTGGAGTTCCTTGAAGTAGTTTCTGTCCACAGGTAAGGTCTGTAAAGTGAACATTGGTTCCCACTCTCCGGTCACCTCTCCTTCCATTTCTGGTGGTCCCATGGCCACTCGTTTTGCCGCCAAATCTGCCAAATTATTGCCTTTGGCTTCTGAAGAGTTTAATTTCCCATGAACTTTTACCTTCAGAATAGCCACTTGAATGGGTAGAAGGAGTGCTTCCAGCAGTCGTCCAATGGCTGCTCCATGTCTTATGGATGTACCTGCCACAGTCATAAATCCTCTTGCCTTCCATGTGGGTCCAAAGTCATGGGCCATCCCAAAGGCGTATCTGGAGTCTGTGTAGATATTGGCCCTTTTTCCTTCCGCCATCTGGCATGCTGTTTTGAGTGCTTGAAGTTCAGCTCCCTGTGCAGATATTGCTGGCGATAGGGCTCTTGCCTGTAGGACTGTGTCTGCAGTAGTGACCGCAAATCCTGTGTAATATGTGCCTCCTTCATCTGCATATCTGGAACCATCAACAAAGAAAGTGAAGTCTGGATCCTGCAGAGGTGTTTCACTCACTGTGGGGAGATGGAAGATTTCCATTTCCATCACTTCAAGACAATTATGAGGCTCAGTGGCTCCATCATCCTCTCCACTTTCTGCATTACCTTCATTACCCCCCTCAGCAATTGGGAGGAGAGTGGCCGGATTCAGGGTTTGGCAACGTAGGAGAGTGACGTTATCAGGAAGGTGGAGGGAACACTGTAGTCTAAGATGCCTCGCTGTGGACAAATGTTTAGGTTGGACTTGGTTTAAAATGGCAGCAATGGCATGCGGCGCCAGAAGAACAAGTTCATGTCCCAGTATGATATCAGAGGTCTTATCCAGCAGAGCTTGAGCAGCGAAAACTGCACGCAGACACGACGGTGCTCCTCTAGCCACTGGGTCCAAACGGCATGAGTAGTAGCCTACGGATCGTAGGCAGTCTCCGTGGGACTGGGCCAATACTCCTGTGCCATGGCCTTGGCGTTCAGACATGAACAGTTTGAAAGGTTTCTCGTAGTCTGGTAGACCTAGGGCTGGGGCTGAAGAAAATAAGCGTTTTAGAGCCAAAAAGTTAGAGGCGGCCTCTTCGGACAGATGGAAGGGCTCAGACTTGAGAGCATCGTAGAGTGGTTGCATAAACCAAGAAACATCAGGAATCTATGACCTACAGTAGGATATGAGGCCAAGAAAGGCATGGAGTGGCTTCTGGCCTAAAGGGAGTGGCAAGTTCTGGATGGCCTTAACTCTTTCCTCCGTAGGATGCCTTGTTCCATATGAGAGGCAGTGGCCCAAGAATACGACTGTTGTAGAGCACCATTGCAACTTCGGTTTAGAGGCCTTACAGCCTTGGTGTGCCAAGTAACATAGTAAACTCTCTGAGGCTTCTTCAGCCGTGGGCAGGTCATCAGCACAGAGGAAAAGTCATCCACATATTGAAGAAGGACCACTGCCGAATGTTCCTTTTGCCACGTGCCCAGTATGGTGGTCATGGCTTTGGCAAACTGACTCAGGGAATTTTGCGCCCCCTTGTGGCATAACTGCCCAGGTGTATTGCTGCCCCTCATGGATAAAAGCGAAGAAGTATCTGCAGGGAGGATACAAGGGAACGCTGGAGAATGCATTTGCCAGGTCCACCATGGTGAAATACTTTGCTGTTGGAGATACCCCTGTGAGTAAAGTGTGGGGATTTGGAACGATAGGTGTCTCTAAGACAGTGGCTTCATTCACTGCTCGGAGGTCCTGTATCATCCTGTACTTCTCTGGTTCTCCTTTGGGTGTCTTCTTTTCTTATCGGGAACAAAAGCGTATTACATGGAGAGGTACAAGGTATGAGTGCACCATTTGCCACAAGGGACTTGACCTGCTTCGAAATGGCCTTGGATTGCGCTGGTTTCAGTGGGTACTGTGGTTTCCTAGGTAGGGGAGCTCCAGGCTTCAGTTCCACCATAATTGGGGGTACCTTTTTAAACGTCCAATATCTTCGGGTCCTGTGGACCATAGACAACTTGGGATTCTGCTCAGCACATCCAGTGCCACGTAGAATGTACCATTGACTTGTAAGACCGGACACACTGGGTAGAGGCGGCTCACTCAAGGCGTTGGCCTTCCATTTGTCTAATTTTGGTGTACCAATATGGCCGCCTCCAGGAAGTGTACTGGGCTGGGCAGGAAGGGACAAAACAGGAGAAGCAAGATGGCTGCCATCAGGAAGTGTACTGGGCAGGGCAGGAAGGGACAAAACAGGAGCAGCAAGATGGCTGCCTTCAGGAAGTGGGCTGGGCAGGGCTGGGGTGGTGGGCATAAAGTAGGCAATAGATGAAGGGCAGTGCTGTCCCTCCCCTCCTCCACCCCACATTCCAACATAGGGCGGTGGTTTTAGCACACACTTCCATTTACAATTTTGTGATACAAATACATTATACAATTCCCATTTTCCTGAATTTCTTCCAACTATCCTTCTTTATACAACACTTTTCCAGTTCTGTACCAAACTTCTGTCACGTTCAGCAAACCTTTTTTCACATAACATTCCTCTCTGTTCCTACAATGATTTATGCCAGTCCTGACCTTCAGCTTACAAACTTTCGCTACTTTAGATAACTTTTTTAACTGCTTCACTTCCTTCACAATATGACATGCCAGTAATCCTTTTCAATATTTTAACACATTAATGGTACACATAAACAGTTTTTTTTTTTTTTCCCTGTAGCAATACCTGTTCTGTCCACTACTCTTTGTGGATAACTTCGGCTACATTATACCAAACTTCTTGCTGTCTTCAGCACATGTTTGTCAACTAAGACATCTTTCTTCTCTTTTTTTTTTTTTCTCATACCTCCTTATCTTTGATTCCACACACTTTCTAACTTAACTAATCCCTTTAACATACTGCTCCCCCTCCCTCTGTGCAACCAGGTCACGTGCTAACATTCCTTTCTAGGGGTCTTATCAGCGTCTGACCCATCTCCTCCTGTCCCTGGTCCTTCCTAACAAATCTAAGACACTTCACAGGCTGCTGTCCAGACTTTCCTTAACCCTTAACAAACCCCAACCTTCTGTTATGAATGGCAAACATTAGCTTACAGACACACATTTAGGACATAACATAGCAGTCTATCTTGGTGGGCTCTGAGTACAGACCACTGAGTAACTCATCGTAACCCACACAAACAGTTACGGCACCCGCTGTCACACTACCGTGACGCATATCCGACACCTCCTCTGTTGTGGTCAACACACAAGGTTACCACACACCCAGAGAAATTATGTGTCAAAACCCTCAGTAGGTCCACTCCTCTTCCACCTCAAGACTGATACATAAAAACACACAACAGAGACCCAGGTAACAGATAAGCACATGCAGGTATATTTAAATAAACTCCGGGCATACAAGGTTACCTGCCTTTATTGACCTTTAGCAGCCGTACTAGGCACAGGTATGAATCAACAACAAAGACAGGATAAGCAATGGTAAGATAGCAAAATATATCTTACCATGCTCCAAGAGGTGATCAAGCTCTCCGGCCTGTCCAGTTTGACTGACACCGAACGCCTTTTCATGGCGGCTGGCTGCAGGTTCATTATTCAGTTCCCGGGTTTCTTGGCACCAAATTGATTTAGTCATGGACTTAATCATCCAGTGCTTATCTGTTCCTGTCCAAAATTTATGACGCTGGCCAGCTTTTGGAATGTGCGCACATAAAGAAACTCACACTGACACCTTTGGTCTGTGAAAACTTCTCTCTAATTTATTGAAATGAAACCGTGAGCTTATATATGAAAAATGATGCGAACATCACGTGATAATACCATAAGCATTATATTAGTCTTTGATTGGTCACTTTACACGAAAACAATCTCCGTCATGGTATAGGTGTGATCTTCTTCAGTCTTATCTTAAAAAGAGAAAAACATTCTTTTGTCTTCCAAATCACACGATGGGAGGGGGTCTGTTCCTGTGAGCAAATATTTCTTAAGCAAGGATTTCTTAAAGTACCACAAAGCCCAGCAGGCAGAAAATATTCACACAGCATATATATTCATGCTAAACATTTATAAATATGTGGAAAGAAATAGTATTAAAGTATAAAAGTAAATATTTATAAAACTTATAGAAATAGCGTATATATATATTCAATAGGAAACGAAATAGGCATTTTACCAAATCCATCACACTAGGTGCTCCAGTAAATGGGAATCTTGGGAGCGCTGCCTAATCCGTACCACAGTCAATAGCGCACCAAGTTCGCACATCACTGAGCTCAGTCACAGAACCATCACTGTCCTCACTTTCAGTGTCTGATGATGAATTTCCCACAAATCACTATTGCTCAATTATATTCACTGTCACTGTCTTCTAGCTGGTCCAAAACCGCTTTTGGCATACAGTGATGCTTTTTGGATGCCTTCGATGTTCTCAAGTTTCCAGGCAGAAAGAACGGTCAAAGTGCAGGCAGGGCACTGGACAAAGCAGTAGGGACAAATCTGAGGTGAAATGGATTGTTACAGTAATGTAATACTAATATATTATAATGTATTCTGTGTGTGTCACATTATAACTTTTTTTAATTTCCCGTCGGTTACGTCTCCCGTAGGTCCCAACGCTCTCAGAGAATGGAACCCACAAGACGGATGCCGGCATCGGCCGGAGGACATGGCAGGGGACGCAGCGGGAGGATGTTGCGGGACCGCAGGACAAGGTAAGGGCTCGAGGGATTGCTGCAGTGTAATCCCGAGTGTAGCTCATTGTTACCGCTTCTGGTACTTAAAGTTAACCCCGAGCTACACTTGGGATCACCGCCAGGGAAGTTAAGATCATTTGCACACTTAGCCACAGACCCAGTTAAAATGCATGCAGTATAGGTACAGTATAGTCTCAGCACAGGTGCAAGGTAGATGTGGTTCAGATGTCATAAAGGTTCAGTATAATGCAGTATAGGATTGGTATAGGTGCAGTCTAGGATTGGGATAAATGTGGTAGAGTGCAGTATGGATTGGGTACACATTTTGTATTGCTCCCAGTGGCACGGTCCCTGCTAGCAGTATTAGTGATTAGCAAATAGCTCTATTACCAATCCCCAAGATGCTAAGGCGACCTCTTCCTGTAGAAGGGAGAGGCCCCTCGCTTTCTCCGATCAGCAGTTGGGAAGCAGAGGGTGAGTGGACACTCCTTTCTCCCTGTAGGTGCTATGATGTAGGTGGTGCTGACCCTAGGTGTCCTTACTTCCAGTCTCGTGCTTGGATCTCGGCTGGTATGGTCTCCCGCTGGCAGGTGGCTATCCAGACAGAATTGCTCTCTCTCTAACTCCCTCATTGCCAAGAGGAAGAAATTTCCCAGGCAGTTTAAAAAAAATCATCTCTCCACCCCTATTGCACAGTGCCTATTGGGATCTCTAGTGTAAGGAGTCCACTAGGCCAGGCCCAACGCGTTTCGTCACTTGACGTCTTCTCCCTTGAAGACGTCAAGTGACGAAACGCGTTGGGCTTGGCCTAGTGGACATGACGTTAGAATGTTCCTCCCAGCTGTCGGCTGTGTTGATCGCAGTGCAGGAGGTTCGTCCCTTGGTTTTTCCCTTGTGGATGTGGCATTTTAGAGGCTGTCATTGCTGGTGTCGGCTAGACACCTTCTTTGTGAGTGCAATACTTTATTAATAAAATTTTACTGGTTTTAAACGTACTGCACCATCATATCTCTTCTTATTCCTCGAGCTTTGCCCATGTTATTGGAAGATCATTTGCTGCTTAGCTGTTCCATATGTGCTGCCTAGCTGTTCCATATGTGTTGATTGGATCACTATTGGTTTCTGTTCCTCTACTGGGATATCCTACAGATCATTGCTCCCAGAGCAAAATGCTATCATGCTGGTTTATAATATAATCAGCATATAGCTCTGGTGAGTGTATTCATTTCATCTGGTGTCGGATTTGCACATGGGTGTTTGTTTTCAAGATTGACATTAAGTTGATATTGGACTATCACTGTTATGGTGGTTGGACTTATATTTATATTTATGAATTCATTTATTTTTATTATTTATCCTTGCATGTTTTGTGAATAATGAGCTTTATAGGGATGCTGACTTTATTTTCCAGCAGGACTTGGCACCTGCCCACACTGCTAAAAGCACCAAAACCTGGTTCAATGACTGTGCTTGATTGGCCAGCAAACTCGCCTGACCTGAACCCCATAGAAAATTTGATGGGGCTTTGTGAAGAGAAAGATGAGAGACATGAGACTGAACAATGCAGAAGAGCTGAAAGCCGCTACTGAAGCATCCTGGTCTTCCATAACACCTCAGCAGTGCCACAGGCTGATAGCTTCCATGCAACGCCACATTGAGGCAGTAATTGCTGCAAAAGGGGCCCAAACCAAGTACTGAGTACATATGCATGCTTATACTTTTCAGAGGTCCGATATTGTTCTATGTACAATCCTTGTTTTATTGATTACATGTAATATTCTAATTTTCTGAGATTGTGGATTTGGGGTTTTCATGAGCTGTAAACCATAATCATCCCAATTATGACAAATCACGGCTTGAACTATCTTGCTTTGCATGTAATGAGTCTATCTCATATATTAGTTTCACCTTTTAAGTTGCATTACTGAAATAAATGAACTTTTGCATGATATTCTAATTTTTCGAGTTTCACCTGTATGTTTTTGACACCCCAGCAGGACAAAGTGCTACATATTTCTTTTCTGACATACTGTATTGCTTTAATCTTCAATTTGCATCTCTGCTTGGAAGGCAAGTAGAAGCATTGCTATTTTATCTCAATGACCTCTTGGGAATGGTTAATGCAGCACTGCTTATTACCAGAGGGTGAAACTCCTTGTAGAATCTTCCAGGGGATCCAGAAAACATAGCACTTGGTCCAGTTAAGATCAATGCAGTGGTGTATGAATTACTATTTTTTTTTTGTAGTTACTTAATTTTTTTGTTTGTGATGTGCTGTAGCTCCACCCCAAGCTGAAGCCCAGTTATCAGGCTTTCTGATGGGGGAGCTACAGCAAGCACTCTACCCCAACCTCTCTCTAAGCTTACTGATCGTTGACTAAAAAGAACAGTCAGTGCAGCAGGTCTGTATGATCTATATGCCAGCACTCTGTAGGCTTACTAATGGCCGGCAGATCTTTTACAGAACCCTTTGGTAAAGAGTGTGGCATTTCTCCTAAAGCACCCATTCACTTCACAAAGCTGGGCGTCTGCGCACAGAAGCTGAGGAAAGGTGGCATGGGTTATTGGAGGCACACAAGACAGCTTGCTTTATATTCTTCCATGATGACATTTTCAGGAGGCTACAATGACAGGGAAATTATGGAGAGTCCAGTGCAGAGACAAGGGGACAAGGGGGGAGGACACATTAAAGATTATACAGCTGTAAAGCTCCTGGCTAGGTGTTGTATTCCAGATTGTGTGTGCTGGCATGGCACAAGGAAGAGTGGGAGGATGCTGCTTATTGCGTATGTCCCAAAACCTGGACCCCCCCACAGCACATTGACAGCCAGCACAACACAGTCCCTGCTCCTCTATCTCTCCTATTGCTGGCTGCAGTCTTGCCCTTGTGGAATCCTGGACAGGGCAGGGCTGTGCACAATGCAGGCTTTGTCGGTGGCTGATCACTGCAATTTGTACTACAGTAAGATCAGAGTGTCTATGAAAAGCACATTCCCAGTTATTGCGGTCATGGAACATTTTATCCATGATTTATTTTCCTTTTCTGCAGTGCCTATTGTTCATTTATAATAGTAAATAAACCGTCAGAGCTGCGGGGCTGTGTAATATATCTCCTGGCCCATGGTAAATATCCATCGCACTGGTAAGTAGATAAAGCAACCCAGCAGTGCTGACTGATATTTTATTAGTGCCTTGTGTAATGAATGGGGCTGACCTCTTCTCCTGCTGTGGTGAATGACAGCACTAGTCTCCTGAGCGCCCCTGCTGCCAGAGACCAATGTTGTCACTCACACCTAATTATATATTTGTCTTTTTGCTAGCAGGGTGTTTGGAAAGCAGTGGAAAGAGAGTTGACAAACTGTCCAATCATGCTACTCAGCAACCACAGAAGGGATAGAAATGGGACTAATTGCTATATGCACTGGGTCCCCTGAGGGACTTAAAGCGGAGTTCCACTCAACCTATCAAAAAATAAAAGTCAGCAGCTACAAAAACTGTAGCTGCTGACTTAAAAAACAGCCACTTACCTGTCCCTCGATCCCGTGGTGTGTCCCCCGCAGCCTGTTTCATCGTCCGTCCTGTATTCCAGGAGGCCGGCATCTGCCGTGTGGACACCTGGCTGTGATAGCTTGCGGCTTCACAGCCGGGTACCCACTGCACATGCGCGAGTAGCGCTGCACTTCGTGAATGGTCCTGTAGTCTTCTGGGACCTGTCACGTGTCCCAAAAGACTACAGGGAGAGAGGGAGGACACCTTCCGCTTCTGATCACCAAGGCGATTGGACCGGAAGTGGGAGCGGGTACCTGTCAAATTCGGGTACCAGCTCCCCCCTGCCCCCCAATCCTTAATGGGTTGCGGGGGAGCAATCCTTAAAGCGGAGCTTATCCTTTTGGGTGGGGCTCCGCTTTAATAAAGATAATATGTGGTGATACTTCTTTAAACAGTGTGCTGTCATATGACCGTTCAGAAGAAGAATAACGTCTGGAGGAAAAGAGATTTAACCTTCACAGGGAAAGGTTTCTTCACTGTAAAAGCTGTGAAAATGCAGTATAGACTGTCTCAAGAACTGGCTCCGGCCAGCTCAGTAGATTGTTTAAAAAAAAAAGAGCTGGATACATTAAATGCACTAAATATAACTGGATACTAATATTTAGAGGTAACAATCCCAGGGTAGTTGATCCAGGGAATAATCAATTACCTCCTGGGGGATCAGGAAGGATTTTTTACCCCCACTGGAGTGAATTTGTTCATACTTTATTTGGGGTTTTTTGCCTTCCTCTGGATCAACTATGAGTCTAGGATTGTGTACATGGGGGGGTTTTCTATTTGCGTAATTTTTATTTATTTTATTGGTTGAACTAGATAGTGCCCAATTATGTAACTATGTAATGAACGTTATTTATGCTGGATTTCCTGCAAACTATAAGCAGCATACATGAGTGGCAGGAGTCAATGTTTATCATGTGGGCTATTGCAGCCTTTACCTGTACTTTTATATTTTCATATTAAATGTGCTGCTTAAAAAAATTACAGTAAGTCTTCTAGGTGTTGCATAGCGAATGACACATGGAGGGATCTACTAAAACTGGAGAGTAGAAACTCAGTTGCAGCTCTGCATAGTAACCAATCATCTTCCAGGTTTTATTGTCAATGCTGAACTGAACAAGCTGAAGTTAGAAGCTGATTGGCTACCATGCACAGCTGCACCAGATTCTGAGTGCTCCAGTTCTAGTGAATCTCGTCCATGATTTCCACAGAGCTCAGCCCAGGTCCATACAGAGAATGTCCCCCGCACACTCCCTCGGGATCTTCCAGCCACGTGCTCCTGTGTTGTTCTCCAAGTCATCCAATGCCTGACAGCTTCCTTATTTACTCTTCAATGCTGATTGGCTCGCTGCAGGATGACGTAATACCACCGAGCCCATACCACTTCTTTGAATGAAAGCCGTACTTGAAAAGGAAAAACACTTGACAAACAAAAAATGATAACGAGCTGTGTGTTGGTTACAAAAGAAACCGAGCTCTGCTTACAATTAAGTTCAATGACACTAAATAAATCACTCAGACGTTCACTGTTTTTTCTCGTGTGTAAATTCTGCCAATTTCCAAAATGGCTACACCAGCTTCTCATGACGTGTTCGGTCCCTTAAATATGTCGCCTGCAGGTGCCTTCAAGTTTCCGTCTCCAAGGCAACCGCGCGGCAGGACGTCACTTCCGGTGTGGTGGCTTCTCTCGTGGAGCTCCTCGTGCTCTTGCAAGGTTGGAGACGGTGCGGTTGTGGGGCGGGCTGGCTGCCGAGGCCCGCCCCGGGATCACGGGCATGGCGGAGCCGGCGGGAGTGTCCAGCAGACATGAAAAGAGTCTGGGGCTCCTTACCAGCAAATTCGTGTCTCTGCTGCAGGAGGCGAAAGACGGTGTGCTGGACCTGAAAGTGGTGAGTGACCCCTGGCCTGTCACCCCTGACTGTTGCCCCCGTTCCCTTGACTGCCGTACCCAACATCCCTGTCTGGTTTCTCTACTCCTGGCACCCCCTGCCTATTGCCCCCTCCTCGGACTGATGGCCTCTACAGTGCTACTGCCTGCCCTCCCTGACTTCAGTCCCCTAGGCTGACTCTAGCCTGGAGCTTCTGTCTGCTGTCCCCTACGCCTCACACCTGTCTGGTGTCCTCAGTACCTGGTCCTGGCCTCTTGCCCCGGTCTGGTGTCCTCAGTACCTGGTCCTGGCCTCTTGCCCCGGTCTGGTGTCCTCAGTACCTGGTCCTGGCCTCTTGCCCCGGTCTGGTGTCCTCAGTACCTGGTCCTGGCCTCTTGCCCCGGTCTGGTGTCCTCAGTACCTGGTCCTGGCCTCTTGCCCCGGTCTGGTGTCCTCAGTACCTGGTCCTGGCCTCTTGCCCCGGTCTGGTGTCCTCAGTACCTGGTCCTGGCCTCTTGCCCCGGTCTGGTGTCCTCAGTACCTGGTCAGTTGCTCCTGACTGCTGGCCACTATATCTGATCCTGGCCTGTCGCTCATGCCTATTGTCCTCTATGCATCACCCTGGCCTGTTGCCCCCTGCCTGCTGCCCTCTGTGCCTGAGCCCCCGGCCCATCTGCTGCCCCTGTCTACCTCTCTCTGTGCCTGGGCCCCGGCCAGTCTGCTGCCCCTATCTTCTGCTTCCCCTTCCCTAGCTGCTGTCCCCTATAACGGAGCTTGGCCTGTCACTCCTGTTTGCTGTCCCATACACCTGACAGCCTCACATGTGCTGTGTACCATCCTCTGCAGGCTAAGACTGTACATGGGAGCAAATTTCCAGCAGTCAGTCCCTGCCTGTGTGACAGTGGTTCCCTATCAGGCTCAGCTGAAAACAAACAAGTGCAGCGTTTTTGAATGGTTGAGGCAGATTAAAAATCAAAGTTTTGCTTCTTAGTCTTACAGGACACAATATTTAGTCTTTGTCATGGGGTATATCGTACTACCGTCAGGTGATGGGCACTGGCAAAAAAAGCATCGGGGACATCCTGAGAGAAGCTTAACCTTTTTTTTTTTTTTTTTTTTCCCCTCTCTCCCTTAGAGGTTTTCCTGAAGCTTCCAGATCACTTGGCTGGCTTGAAGAAGCATGATTAGCCTGTAGTGTGGCACTGGATTCTGCTTGGGTACTCACCTTGGCACATAGTGCATTGCTTTGAATTAGCCACAGGGTGCTATGGTCTGCCAGCAGCAGAGCCCTGTTCCTGTAGACTCTTTAGGGTATGCCCACTGTGAAGGGGGTCTGAACCCCTTTCAGTCCTACATGCCAGATACTGGTAGTTTCAGGGCAGAATCCCTTTTAAACGTTCTCTGTACCATGCTTTATGTCCTTGCAGTATAAAGAACTCTTATTGTGATTACAGGCTGGAAGTTGTGACTGGGGACCAAGAACGCTGCAGAAAATGTTTTAATTTTAGTGCCATTTTCTTTTAGTTGCATGTAGTTCTGCACGGACTCTCCGAGGTGCTTTTAAAGTGGAGCTCCACCCAAAAGGGGAAGTTCCGCTTTAAGCCTTTGTCCCCCGCTCCTCCATTAAGGACTGGCACCTTTGGGGAGCGGGTACCTGAATTTGACAGGTATCCGCTCCCACCTCTGCTGTGATCGCCTAGGCCAGTGGTGGGCAACCTTTTTTTTCAACTGAGCCAAATCTCGCCAAAACCACGATTGAAATTTATTTTGAGAGCCACATTTTTAAAACTGAAAATACATCTCCCATATAGTAATTCATCCCCCATAGTAATTCATCCCCCATATAGTAATTCATCCCCCATAGTGTAATTCATCCCCCATAGTGTAATTCATCCCCCATAGTGTAATTCATCCCCCATAGTGTAATTCATCCCCCATAGTAATTCATCCCCCATATAGTAATTCATCCCCCATATAGTAATTCATCCCCCATCGTAATTCATCCCCCATATAGTAATTCATCCCCCATCGTAATTCATCCCCCATCGTAATTCATCCCCCATCGTAATTCATCCCCCATCGTAATTCATCCCCCATCGTAATTCATCCCCCATCGTAATTCATCCCCCATCGTAATTCATCCCCCATATAGTAATTCATCCCCCATCGTAATTCATCCCCCATAGTAATTCATCCCCCATAGTAATTCATCCCCCATAGTAATTCATCCCCCATAGTAATTCATCCCCCATAGTAATTCATCCCCCATAGTAATTCATCCCCCATAGTAATTCATCCCCCATAGTAATTCATCCCCCATAGCAATTCATCCCCCGTATAGTATTTCATCCCCCGTATAGTATTTCATCCCCCGTATAGTATTTCATCCCCCGTATAGTATTTCATCCCCCGTATAGTATTTCATCCCCCGTATA
Organism: Staurois parvus; assembly: GCF_062004578.1. Classification (NCBI taxonomy): domain Eukaryota; kingdom Metazoa; phylum Chordata; class Amphibia; order Anura; family Ranidae; genus Staurois; species Staurois parvus. Next base: position 6,665,779 of record NW_028318026.1, on the reverse strand, counting down.
GTATTTCATCCCCCGTATAGTATTTCATCCCTCATATAGTATTTCATCCCCCATATAGTATTTCATCCCTCATATAGTATTTCATCCCCCCATATAGTATTTCATCCCTCATATAGTATTTCATCCCCCCATATAGTATTTCATCCCTCATATAGTATTTCATCCCCCCATATAGTAATTCATCCCTCATATAGTATTTCATCCCTCATATAGTAATTCATCCCTCATATAGTATTTCATCCCTCATATAGTATTTCATCCCCCCATATAGTATTTCATCCCTCATATAGTATTTCATCCCCCCATATAGTATTTCATCCCTCATATAGTATTTCATCCCTCATATAGTATTTCATCCCTCATATAGTAATTCATCCCTCATATAGTAATTCATCCCTCATATAGTAATTCATCCCTCATATAGTATTTCATCCCTCATATAGTATTTCATCCCTCATATAGTATTTCATCCCCCCATATAGTATTTCATCCCCCCATATAGTATTTCATCCCCCCATATAGTATTTCATCCCTCATATAGTAATTCATCCCTCATATAGCAATTCATCCCTCATATAGCATTTCATCCCCCCATATAGTATTTCATCCCTCATATAGTATTTCATCCCTCATATAGTATTTCATCCCTCATATAGTATTTCATCCCCTCATATAGTATTTCATCCCCTCATATAGTATTTCATCCCCTCATATAGTATTTCATCCCCTCATATAGTATTTCATCCCTCATATAGTATTTCATCCCTCATATAGTATTTCATCCCTCATATAGTATTTCATCCCTCATATAGTATTTCATCCCCCACAGTACTATTCCCCCCCCCCCCCTTCTAGTAAGCCAAGTCCCCCGTGTCAATTCACTTACCTTTTGCGTTCCTCTCGCTGTCTTCCCGCGCCGTTCGGGTCTTCAGGGCGGACTGTGAGAGGAGCCTAGCTCCCCTCCCCTCACGTTCGGCACGCTGCCCCGCCTACACACATCCTGACAGCCACATCCGCGGGCCGGATTAAAAGGTCCGCGCGGACTTTTGGGGCTGCCAACCGAGAGGAGGCAGGGGAGCGGCCGACCGAGAGGAGGGAGGGGAGCGGCCGACCGAGAGGAGGGAGGGGAGCGGCCGACCGAGAGGAGGGAGGGGAGCAGGCGCCCGGCACACAGAAGAGCCGCATTAGAGTGGGTAAAGAGCCGCATGTGGCTCGCGAGCCGCGGCTTGCCGACCACTGGCCTAGGCGATCAGAAGTAGAAGTTGTCCTCCCCCAAACCCCCCCTAGTCTTCTGGGACATGTGACAGGTTCTAGAAGACTACGGGGCCATTCACAAAGCGCAGCGCTTCTCGCGCATGCACAGTGGGCGTCCGGCTGTGAAGCACAAAGCTGTCACAGCCGGGTGCCCACACTGAAGATGCCGGAACCAGGGAGAGAAGACGACCGGTGAAACCAGGGGTGGTGAGGACACCGCTGGACCGAGGGACAGGTGCCTATTTTAAAAGTCAGCCGCTACATTTTTGTAGTTGCTGACTTTATTTATATTTTTTTTTCAGGTGGAACTCCGCTTGAACTGCACAGCTGTAGGGAAGACAGTAATGTGCAGAATGCTTTTAGAAATCGAAGTGTTAATAGTTTGTTTTTATCAACTAACAAAACGGAAAGTAAATGAACAGGAAGAGAAAATCAAATCAATATTTGGTGTGACCACCTTTTTGCCTTCAAAACCGCATTGATTCTTCTGGGTACACTTGCACGCAGTTTTTGTAGGAACTGTTCAGTTAGGTTGTGCCAAACATCTTGGAGAATTAACCACAGATCTTCTGTGGATGTAGGCTGCCTCAAATGCTTCTGTCTCTTAATGTAATCTCAGACAGACTTTGTTGAGATCAGGGCTCAGTGGGGGCCAAACCATCTCTTCAGGACTCTATTCTTTACACTGAAGATAATTCTTAATGGTATTGGATACATATTTGGGTCCCTGATGGTATGGCATGATGGATGGGTATCTGCCTGTATTTCTCAGTATTGAGGCGAGCAGTTATAAAGTTAAATCAGTTTTTACCAGGGTGGATAAAAATCAATGATTTAAAAAAATAAAAATAAAAAAATCTGATTTTTTTTTTTAAATTTAAATTGGATTTTTTTTAAAATAAAATGCTTTTTGAGGAAAATATATTTCCATCCAAAGGTTATTCCATCATGAAATAAGGATTAGTTTAATTATGTAGAATAAGGCTGTATATGTTTAATTTTTTTGGTAAATAAATTCCATGAATCCATTCACAATGTCATGCTCTTCCAGAGGTTTTTGTAAGATTATTGGGCAGTTTCTCTGCCTACAAGATATTATCACAGATGCTTGGTTTACTTTTGCAGTTCTCAAAACTGAATTTGACTCAGCAGAGATCACATGCCTCTTCTTCACAGCAAAAATGTTATAACATGAACAGAGCTAAGAAAAAGACCTTAATCCTAACTTCTACAAACCTATGAATACAGAATCAACCCCTTCAGTGCTAAGTTTCAAGAAGTTCAGTGAATAGAATAGAAACAATATTTTTCTGATTGGAGTGGAATAGATCTGCACAAGAAGAAAGTGAAACTAAGTGTGAGGAGGAAGGGGCTGACAGTCTAAGTTTCTTAAAATATATATATATATATATTTTGTTTAGCCAAATTAGTTAACAAACATGGATGTTTGTTTAAGCAAATAACATATGCTGTAATGTTGTTGTTTCAGTTGAGTAAATCTATTTAAATTGTTAAGGTAATGATTATTTTTCTCCTTCCTAAGTACAACAGAAAAGTTGTCCAAATATGAATGATTAACCTATTAAACTGGGGATAAAAAAACTAATATGAAAAGTTATTCTATAAATCTTCATCTACTTGCATATTAAAGTTATACCAGCAAGAATTAGTCTTTATGTAGAAAACTATGATTTAAATCAAGCCTTACTGACTAGTGATTTAAATCGGTTTGCTTTAAATCAAATCCACCCTGGTTTTTACCTTAATGCGTTTTCTGCGTCCCAGACCTGTTCCTTTCCCCACTTCCTAAATACCTCCCTGAGCCCTCTCTTGACCCACTATTGTGCCCATCTGCAGCAGTGCTGGTCTCTGTTCTTCTTGTCACATCACAGATTGAGAACCATAATTTCCTGCTGCTGTCATGTACAATCCTGTGAGGTGGGGGCAGGGCTGAGGGACGTGTCTATGGACACGTGTGGCTGGGCTCCCAAGCTGGGCTGCATGTGTCCCTATAGCAAGTGGTTTGCTGTGGGGGCACACTCGGGATAGAATGAGCAGACTGCATTGGTGGAGGGCCTCAGAAAAGGAGGCAAGGGGCTGCTCTGTGCTTTTACTCCTGAGGTCCCTTCTCAGTCCCCCAGATCCAAATCTAGGCCAGGAACATTCTTTCATAGTCCAAGCCATCTTTTTCGTGATGTTTTTACTAAACTTGCCTTCTGCAGATGTGCAGCTCTTCTTGCTGCCACTCAGCAGCTTCTGTCTCGGGGTTATCACTGTACTGAAAGAGGAATGCTTTTGGCACCCATTCTAGATCTGAACCCATAGAACAAATTGAGTCTTTAGAAGTTCTGCAGTGAAACTGCCAGATAGGTAATTGCCTCCCTCCTTCGGGATACTTTCTGGCTTCAGTAGACATTTCAGATGCCTACATGCATGTTCCCATCTTTCCTTCACATCAACTCTCCATTTTACCTGCATCAACCTTTCAAAGCTACACTGTGTGCCTGGTTTCACTCTAGACTGTTGCATCACAACATTCTGTCAGTGTGGGAGAAATGGACCCAGTCCTTGGACCACCCACTGAACCTAATCTACAAGTCCAGACCCACTGGCATTGATTATCAACCAAGCACTGGAGTTGGAAAGTGTTGGGTTTTTTTTTTTTTTTTATTTCTCCAAAGACATGGAGGTTTCTTATGATGGACAATAGATGTTAGGCTGGGGAGGAGTCCTTTTATACCTTCTTGATACAGATGACATCCCATATTCCCATTAGCAACCTTGAGCTAGCCATGATTCAGTTGTCCCTACAATGGTATGATCTACTCTACATCAACCATCAAAAGGGCACCAGCATTCTTGCCTGTCAAAAAGAAGCAGACTTGATCCTCTTGGGCAAAGCTACATGTTTTAGACCTACCCGTGGTCCACAGCTCCCATGCCTGGAAAATTGGCAGGCAGACTTTCTCAGTCATCAAGTGTCTGGATCTGGCAGAATGGGCTTTTTATCCGGAAGCATTTTAAGCCCTTTGCCATAAATGGGGGGATGCAAGATGTGTATTTTCTGTCTTCCAGATTCAGCACCAACTGAACCTTTGGGCCTTTGCAGTGGATGCTCTAAAGTTGTGAGATCCATTCACTCTAATCTGTCTTTGTTACTCCAGACACTCATGACTGCTCTGTAGAATCAAGATGAAGGACATCCTGGTGATTCTCATCACAGTGAATTGGCCCAGGAGATTGTGGTACTCAAATTTATATATACTCTTACCCTTGGCAGACTGAGTCCTCCTGGACTATCCTGCTCTTGGTCACTAATTTTGGTGGCAAGGCTGACATCTTCCTGCCCGCTAACAAGCAAGGAAGTAGACTTTCCAGAAAATCTACCATTGAACTCGAAGACTTATTTTATTTGGTGCAGGACAAGGAGAATTCATGCTAGTAAGAATTCCATGGGATGCATTCTCTCCTTCCTCTAGTTTGATATGGATCAGTATCGTGCAGCATTTGGGCTGAAGGTTGGGCACCAGAGTCCGAAGGCAATAGGATACTATCTGGATTAACAATCTACCATGTTACTTTCTATGGATATTTAATAGCCACTTATATTCAGTTCATATTCAGTTATATTCTGAGAATATATGTAAGTTCATGTCTAACTCCATTGGGGAGATTGCTCATCACTTCCTTTCCCTATTATGGCCGAACAAGGAACATGGGGTGCTGTAATTACTGCAGAAGATGGTGGTGTACATGGAGGTATATAGTTTTAAGTTGTTCCCTAACTGTCAGGAACAGATCTGTAGTGTTTCACAAAGTATAGAACGTGTTTAGTTTCTACAGCCCTGGCCAAAACGTTTGAGTGACACAAATACTAATTTACCTACAAGGAAACATGTGCAGTCATTGCTTTGCACAAAAAGGGATTCAGAGGCAAGGATGTTGCTGCTGCTACTATGATTGCACCTAAATCAACCATTTATTGGATCATCAGGAACTTCAAGGAGAGATGTTCAATTGTTGTGAAGAAGGCTTCAGGGTGCCAAAGAAAGTCCAGCAAGTGCCTGGACCGGCTCCTAAAGTTGATTCAGCTGCGGGATCAGGGCACCACCAGTGCAGAGCTTGCTCAGAAATGGTAGCAGGCAGGTGTGAGAGCATGTGCGCACACAGTGAGGTGAAGACTTTTGGAGGATGGCCTGTGTCATGAAGGGCAGCAAAGAAGCCACTTTTCTCCAGGAAAAACATCAGGGACCGACAAGTTATAGGGATTGAACTGCTGAGGACTCGGGAGTAAAGTCATTTTCTACCCTTTATGATTGTTTGGGGCATCCTGGGGAAAAAAAACACTTGATCAGAGAAGTAAAGGTGAGCGCTACCATCAGTCCAGTGTCATGCCAACAGTAAAGCATCCTGAGACCATTCATGTGTGGGGTTGCCTCTCAGCCAAGGGAGTGAGCTTACTCAATTTTGCCTAAAAATACAGCCAAGAGTAAAGAATGGTACAAAAACATCTTCTGAAAGCAACTTCTCCTGACCATCCAAGAACAGTTTGGTGACTAACAATGCCTTTTCCAGTATGATGGAACAGCAAATGTGATCACAAAGTGGCTTGGGGGACAAACCATCAAAATTTTGGCAACATGGCCGGGAAACTCCCCAGACCTTAATCCCATTGAGAACTTGTGGTCAGTCCTCAGAGGGTAAACAAACTTCACAAATTCTGAAACTCCAATTATGCAAGACTGGGCTGCCATCAGTCAGGATGTGGCCCAGATGTTTGACAGCATGCCAGGGCGAATTGCAGAGGTCTTGAAGAAGGGTCAACACTGCAAATATTGACTTTGCATAAACCTAATGTAATTGTCAATAAGCATTTGCCACTTATGAAATGCCTGTAATTATACTTCAGTAAATCATAGTAACATCTGGCAAAAAGCTCTAAAAAAAAAAAGAGGCAGCAGACTTTGTGACAATTAATATTTGTGGTGGTCTCAAAACTTTTTGGCCAGGGCTGTATATTTCAGCCTCTTGTGATTGTAAAGCACAGCTGATTATGAGTAGAATAAAGTATGGGCAAAGCTTTTTAATATGAAGAAAAGATCAAGAACACAGGGACATGACCTCAAACATCAGGTGGAAAATTTAATACTAATCTAATGAAATAGTTTACCCAAAAGAGTAGTTGATACTTGGAATAAAATTCCAGCAGAGTTAGTGAGTCAGTGATGTGTGGGATAAGCCTCGATTTCATACTCTGTAACAGTTAAGAGAAATATGGGATTAGATCAAATTCACTCATACTCCCCTAGATAGCTGTTGCACCAATCCCAGTTGCAGCTGTCCCTTGTCTCCTCTAAGACCAAGAACTGCGCAATCAATTGCCACTGATCACTCAACTCACGGTCTTCACCTACAGAGAGCCAGTGACTGCCAGTCACCAGCTCTCTGCTCTACCCCTCCCAGGGGAGGAAATTAAAAAAAAAAAAAAAAAAAAGCAGTCTCGATGGACCACTTGGTCTTTTTCTGCTGTTACTTTTTTCTGTTTTCTATGAAGTCAAGCTAATTAACTTCTGAAAATGTGTTGTAGCTTTAATTTAAAGTGATTTTAAACTTCTGGAATTCAATATGAAGCAACTACTTTGATTTCTGTCCATCTTTCCTCCTGCTATCTGCATGAGTCTGCTTTGACAGGCTACTACTCCAACACCACAGAATCCCAGGTGATGGCCCCACACTCACTCCACATAACTGATGATTGGCAGCCCCAGCTCTGCATTTTTTGTTATGACTAAGCAAATGAAAAAATAAAATAAAAGTGGACTTTCATGGTATAATAATTTAAAAAAAAAAAAATGTATATAGGGACATTTTTGAAAACTTCTTGTCCAAGGACTAAACTGGGGGTCACAGTCTACTTGTTCCGATGGAAGGAAAAAAAAACATTTTAGGCAAAACCATATTTAAATCTGAGGTGCTTTTAGGAGTGTCTGGGGCTTTATGGCAACTTTAAATGTTTTAATATTTTTAACATTGGGCTGTTTATCTCCTCCTTAGCTCCCTGCCTGTCTCCAGCACTGCACCCGGGGACTAGCAGGAGGGGAGAGACCTTGCAGTGTAATGAACACTGATTGGGTTCTTGTCGGAAGGGGATTATCGGGCTTACCCTTTATCTTTTTCACTGCCAGAGCCCTTTTTGTTTTTTGCACACATTTAAAAAAAAAAAAAATCACTTTAGGCCTGAAGATTACATAAAACCCCCAAAACATATACTTTCTGAAAGCAGAGACCCTAGAGAATAAAATGGTGACGGTTCTAATTTTTTTATGTCACATGATATTACAGGAAAATTTCAGTAAAAAATATATTTGCGTTCATTTGAGGGCACCAAAAACAACGGATTACCCAATTTTTTGGTAAAATATAAAAGATGAGGTTGCACAGAGTAAATCGATATCAAACATGCTCATGAAATGGCAAACTTTAGTACCCTATATTTTCTATAGGCAACGCTTTTAAAGCACCTTATAGGTCATCAGTATTAGTGTTACAGGTCTGGTGCTAGAATTATTGCTCTCATTCTGGTGTGTGTGGCTATATGTAACGTGTATTGCAATCAACGTTTTCATGCGTAGGCACCCTGGCGTGTGTTTTTATGCTCAATGTAATGCAGTGCACATCACACTGCAGTATGTTCTTTCCTAGCCTTGACGTCTGGGGAAATCTGTCAACAGGGACCCAGAAGTGACGTCATAATGTCTCTTCCAGGTCACGACAAGGGTAGGGGAGCAGACATGTCTGCTCTACCCACCAGCACCTGCTGAAATAGACCTGGGCCCGTAGATGGGCAAGCGGAGCCTGGGAGAAAGGGGGGAGGTTTGCGCGGGTGGGGTGGCATGTTCTAGCACTATAGTGGGCTGTGTGGAAGCAATCGGGCGGCAGGGCCACCTGATGGGTTAGACAAAAACTACATGTCTTGAGCTTATGGCAATATAAACCTCATTCTCACACACAAGAATCCAAAAACCAATTAAAGAGTGATGGGCTTACCCAGCACACCCAAATTGGTCAGCACACATGACATGACGTCCCAATCGGATCTACCTGGTGAGTGGGAACAATGCACAGGAGCTGGTAGCTATATTTAAAAAACAAAACAAAAAAACCCCCAAAAAACAGTCATGTTATAACCATACTGAACACTGATTATCCTACTGTCACTATTTGATCAAAGAGAAAAACATACGCACCATAATTGAATTTCATAGAGTACTCAAATGGAAAGTGGACGAAAGTTGAACAGGAATGGACAATGCAGGATTCACTGCTCACAGCCTCAAGATTTATTTTTTCATATGCATAGTCTCTGGGATGTAGATACCTAATGCACTGCTCAAAAAAAATTAAAGGAACACTTTTTAATCAGATTATAGCATCAAGTCAAACTCCTGGGATATTTATCTAATCAGTTAAGTAGCAGAGGGGTTGTTAATTGGTTTCAGCTGCTTTTGGTGTTAATGAAATTAACCGGTGAACTAGATGGCAACAATGAGACGACCCCCAAAACAGGAATGGTTTTACAGGTGAAGGTCACTGACATTTTTTCCCTACTCCTCCTTTTCTGATGGTTTTTCACTAGCTTTGCATTTGGCTAGGGTCAGTGTCACTACTGGTAGTATGATACCTGGATCCTACAGAGGTTGCACACGCAGGCCCACATAAATACGTGCCATTGCCAGAAGGTTTGCGGTCTCCCAGCACAGTCTCAAGAGCATGGAGGAGATTCCAGAAGACAGGCAGTTACTATAGGAGAGCTGAACAGGGCCATAGAAGGTCCTTAACTCATCAGCCGGACTGATATCTGCTCCTTTGTGCAAGGAGGAACAGGATGAGCACTGCCAGAGATCTACAAAATGACCTCCAGCAGACCTCTGGTGTGAATGTCTGTAACCAAACAGACTTCATGAGTGTGGCCTGAGGGCCCGATATCCTCTAGCGGGCCCTGTGTTCACTGCTCGCCAAATAACTTGATTGGCATTTTGCCATTGAACAATAGAATTGGCAGGTATGCCACTGGCACATTGTGCTTTTCAGAGATGAGAGCAGGTTCAACCTGAGCACATGGGACAGATTTGAAAGGGTCTGGAGAAGCTGTAGAGAACATTATGCTGCCTGTAACATCGTGCAGCATGACTGATTTGGTGGTGGGTCAGTAATGGTCTGGGGAGGCATATCCAAGGAGGGACACAGACCTCTACAGGCTAGACAATGGCACCCTGACTGCCATTAGGTATCGGGATGAAATCCTGGGACCCATTGTCAGACCCTACACTGGTGCAGTGGATCCTGGGTTCCTCTTGGTGCATGACAATGCCTGGCCTCATGTGGCAAGAGTATGCAGGCGGTTCCTGGAGAATGAAGGAATTGATACCATTGAATGGCACCCTGACTGCTATTGGGTATCAGAATGAAATCCTTAGACCCCCCCCCCCTTTTTACCCTAAGCTGGTGCAGTGGGTTCTGGGTTCCTCTTGGTGGATGACTATGCCCGGCCTCATGTGGTGGAGTATGCAGGCAGTTCCTGGTGGATGAAGGAATTGATACCATTGGATGGCCCCCACGCTCGCCTGACCTAAATCCAATAGACTGATGACCAGCCTCTGATGGAGATGTGTGATGAATGGAGTAGGAGCCTTGCGTCATCCGGAGTGTACTTCCTGTCTCGTGGTTTGCATTCCAGCAGCCATTTCCCCACAGGCATAAAGCACACTCCCACACCATCCCACTCGGGCATCAACAGCAAGGCTCCTACTTTCCATTCATCACATATCTGCATCAGAGACTGGTCAACCGCTCTGAGGAAAGGGATTTGTCCCCGAAACACGTCAGCCATTTGACCGCACTGACAGTGAGAACACCTTGCCTGCCGTTGTGGCCATTGTCATTTTTCTATGCTTTTTAGATACATGCTTCGTCTGTGAGTATGTTTTTATTCTTTCACTCCTACAATAAACCTTGGATAATGCACTAGGTGTGTGCGCGCCACCTGTTTTCTCTCTATCCAGTGGCTGATTTCCCCATCTGAGGAGGGCTGCACCCCTGATGCATTTCCTTTGGTTGTCGCTGTCCTGGTACCCTTGGCTTCCCTTTTGGCTGTGCATATCCTTAGGTGCTGGAGAGTACATATGATATCCCCTTAGCTCTGAAGTTCATATTGTTGGCAGTAGAGATGGATGATTACTGGATACCCTTGTCATGGTTAACTCCTCTTCTTCAGCACTTAAGATTTGACCCTGGTATCGGATATTGACAATGGTTGTGAGAAAATGAGCTGGAGACAGTGCTTGTCCCATTCGCTTTTTTGAAATATTTTTATATCTGTTTCAGTGTGTAGTTCTGTTTTAAGTGCTCACTCAGTTCCTCCCAAATTTCAACAGCATCATCAATAAAACCTTTGTTTTTTTTTTTTTTTTTCCTGTATTTTGTTTAAAGCTTCAGAAGCTGGTTTCAGTATGCTCAGCATATGTTCAACATTTCTCTTAAGTTCAATGTTGAGTATTTTGTGATAGTGCCATCTATTTTTTTTTTTTCTTGATTTTGCTCAAACTGTCATCAGAATAGGCCAGGTTTTTTTATATATTCAAAACCAGTCCACTGCAGAGTGCCAACTAACATCTTGTGGGTGCATTAGCTTGGTTCCACCCATTATTTTCAAAGCTGATGCTGCAAAATGATTGTTATGGAAGTATTTGTCCATTTCAACAACATTGCTCTTTATTTCTGGGACACAAATCTTTGGCTAGGAGGTGCATCAAATGAGCCCTACAACCATATGTTATTAGCTTGGTAGTTTCTTCATGTTCTAAATTTCTTCTCATTTTGGACATACTTACAGCATTGTCTGTGACCAAACTGCATACATGACATTTGAATTTTTTTTTTTTTCCTGCATGTTATAACTTTTGCTGCTACTTCGAAGTATGCTGCTGTGTGTGCACTTCTGAAGTATCAATTGTTTCTGCAAGGAATACATTCCCTTCTGTTTTACAAGTGTATATACAGTAGGATCATTGTGGACCTTGCTCCACCCATCCAAGACTTGGGTTATCAATTTTACCTTCTAGACTTGTTGCACGTTGCGTAATTTCTTCACCATATACTTTATCCAACAGTTTCCCTGCAACATCTAATCTACTTTGGTGGACTGTATCCTGGTCTCAGTAACTGAATCGTATTAACAAAGTGTGGGTTTTCAAGCAGATGGAAAAAGTTTGTTGCATAAACAAACCGAGCAATTTTTTAATCCATTAACTTTTTTCTAATCTGCTGGTTTTTATCACAAACTTATTCATGGTGGTTCCAGATGGTTTCTTTCTTTTAGAGGATATACTGTGGATATGTGTAACTGATGGGACTGATAGGCTATCCTGGAGAGAACTCTGAAACTGTAGAACAAGAGGATGGTGATTTAGAAAGTGGATAGTTTACAGAATCTTTTATGTTGATGGTGGTTTCACCTAAACAAACGTCAACGCTATTATTATTTAAACCACGTATGGTTATTGTGAATTTCTCATTGTATTCACACACCGTACAGCCTAAAAAGGAATATTTTGCATATTTCAACTCATTTCCTTTTTTCTTTTTTTTTTTTTTTTGGCAGCTAAAATATAAAAATGCAGGAACAATAGCATATATATTTCTTGCTTTAGTAGAACAATACCTCATGACAGTCCTAAAAAATATGGTGAAATAAAAACCGTTTACCAACCCGAAGGTCCTACTTTTTCAAACATGGTCCTTTCATCACAGCACTTCTCATGTTTCATTTGAGCCACCAGGCCTTGCATCTTTGTTGTATTGCTTGCATTTTGCACGCATACCTGTTTTACCCATGTGTAGAGCTTCATTAAAATATTTCCAAACTGGATCTTTTTTTTTTTCGGCCTGCTCCTGCTGCCATTTTGCTCCTCAAGGGAGGAACAAAGCACTTCAAGCTATGTGCAGAAAGATCACAAGGCTTATAAGCAGCTTAGAAGATTTCACTTTCATTTTTACTGCTTGCCCTTCCTCCTCACACGTAGAGCCTGGTACAGATGCATTTCTCATCAAACAATGTAGTTTGTAATGTACATAGATTTGCAAAACATTGGGATAAAGGAATATTCCTCAACTTTGTTTTCTGTCATGATTACTGTGAAATTGTGTGAATGCATCAATGCAGTGCATGTTATCTCAACTTGCAGAGCTTGGATTCATTTGAGTTTACCAAAAATGTAAATATTTCAGACTATATACAGCCTCATGCTCCATAAAGTTCCATTTTATGTTGAATATACTAAATTATTAATGTATCTTAAATAGAAAACCTATATTTTTTTTTTCCCTCCCAAAAGCATTTAATATAAATTTGGTTTAAACCTAAAAAAAATCCCATTTTTAAATTTTAAAAAAAAAATATATATATATAATTTTTTTTTTAATTTGATTTTTATCCACCCTGACCTTGCGCTCCTAACACATTATCCAGTCCATATCAGTATAGATATCCAGCATTCTATTTTCCCCATTGAGATCTGATGTGTTTTCAAAATGTTCCTTTAATTTTTGAATGGTGTATAATCGAATACCCCCTTTAGCACAATCCCCTTTTTTTTTTTTTGAGACTGTAAAGGGGGTGGGTATACATTCCCTCCACTTGGGTCACAGGTCACACTTGATTCTCTGTGCTACACTTTGCAGTGTCTTTTGACAGATCCCTGCATTGCCCTGAAATGTTACAGTCCATCAGTTATAAGGTAGTTGTGCATGGATATCAGGCCATTCTCATTATTCAGAAGTTTCTTGACATTACACGATGTGTAAATGTTCTGTCCACTGAGCAGTCTGTCATGCTCTGCTTGACAGTCAGCCCACACAGTATGGGCTCTCATGTTCTCATTCTGAAAGCTCTCCTGTGGTGATTGGTCATTTTTTACAGATTGCTAGTCTTCCATCTTGCCTAGTGATGTTTGCGTTTTTGTGTGAATACAACTGCTCACTGAATTCAGGGAAAACTAGCAATAAGTGATATTGTCACGCAAGTTATGAAAGAGCCAATAATTTTCTTTGTGTATTAGTACAGTTGGTCAAATTTTTTTTTTTTTTTTTAAGACCAGTGTTTTCTTTTTAATGAAAGATGTGTTTTTAGTGTCTTCTGGGTTGCTGCGCTTTGCATGTTGGTCACTACCAGTGGCCCTAAGCTCCAATGTTAATTAAAAGGGGTTGTAAACCTCTAAAATGAACAAAGCATATTTCTATGGCGTGTACTTGCCTCAGTCCATAGCACTTGTTGGAGTCTACCTGTTCCCTCCCTTCCTCTATCTGCACTTCTGACAGCTTTTCTAGACACCAGGCAATTCTTGGAGATGGCCCTAACCCCCTTCAGCACACAGAAGGTGACAGGCTCAGCTGTGCATGTTTCCCTATGAGACTGTAGAGGGTTTGTCCATACCCTCCACTCGGGTATTGGATTACACTCAGCTCAGTGGTCTGTGCTGTGTGACATCAGATCCCTGCCTACTGGAAGCTGCAAAATACTCTGTACTTAAAACACACAAATAACTGGAACTCCGCTTTTATTACAAGTCGCAACACGCTCGCCTGTCCCAGGGTCCAGCGATGTGCTCACCTGCATTGTTGCTTCTCTCCCTCTTCTCTTCTGGTGTCGGCATCTCAACTGCAGGCGCAAGGCTATGACAGCTTGTGGCTTCACAGCTGTGCCCGCTGCACATACGCAAGTTGTGCTGCACATCCTGATTGATCTGGCAGTCTTCTGGGACCTGTGAAGTGTCCCAGAAGACTTCAGGAGGATGAAGGGAGCTGAACTTCCGGCTCGCTTTTCTGCAGCGAACTGAGCTGGAAGTGGGAGCGGGTACCTGTCAAAACCAGATATCTGCAGGGGTGTGGAAATTTTTTTTAAAAACTACATGTCCAGGGACCAAATTATGGTTCTTGTCCCTCATGACAATCTACTTAACCAAAACCGTATTTAAATCGGAGGTGATTTTTGCAATGTCTGGGGCTTTTAAAAACAAAAGGGGCTTTATGTTGACTTAACCACTTGAGCCCCAGAGGATTTACCCCCCTTAATGACCAGGCCTTTTTTTGCTGTTTGGCGCTGCACTAATTCAAATGATAATTGCGCGGTCATGCAATGCTGTACCCAAACAAAATTTACGTCCTTTTCTTCACACAAATGGAGCTTTCTTTTGGTGGTATTTGATCACCTGTGCGCTTTTTATTTTCGGCGCTATAAACAAAAAAAACACGAAAATCTTGAAAAAAAAACAATTTTTTCTACTTTCAGCTATAAAAAATATATCGTAAACTCAAAGTTAGTCATAAATTTAAGCCAAAATGTATTCTGCTACATGTTTTTGGTAAAAAAAATCCCAATAAGTGTATATTGATTGCTTTGTGTGAACGTTATAGCGTCTACAAACTATGGTATAGATACTGTAATTTATGCCTTTTTTTGCTATACAGCGCTGCACTAATTCAAATGATAATTGCGCGGTCATGCAATGCTGTACCCAATCGAAATTTACGTCCTTTTTTTCACACAAATAGAGCTTTCTTTTGGTGGTATTTGATCACCTGTGCGCTTTTTATTTTTGGCGCTATAAACAAAAAAACACGAAAATCTTGAAAAAAAAACAATTTTTTCTACTTTCAGCTATAAAAAATATATCGTAAACTCAAAGTTAGTCATAAATTTCAGCCAAAATGTATTCTGCTACATGTTTTTGGTAAAAAAAATCCCAATAAGTGTATATTGATTGCTTTGTGTGAACGTTATAGCGTCTACAAACTATGGTATAGATACTGTAATTTATGCCTTTTTTTGCTATACAGCGCTGCACTAATTCAAATGATAATTGCGCGGTCATGCAATGCTGTACCCAATCGAAATTTACGTCCTTTTTTTCACACAAATAGAGCTTTCTTTTGG
This sequence comes from Staurois parvus, assembly GCF_062004578.1. Classification (NCBI taxonomy): domain Eukaryota; kingdom Metazoa; phylum Chordata; class Amphibia; order Anura; family Ranidae; genus Staurois; species Staurois parvus. The sequence continues at coordinate 6,650,535 of NW_028318026.1, read as the reverse complement.
TGGTATTTGATCACCTGTGCGCTTTTTATTTTTGGCGCTATAAACAAAAAAACACGAAAATCTTGAAAAAAAAACAATTTTTTCTACTTTCAGCTATAAAAAATATATCGTAAACTCAAAGTTAGTCATAAATTTAAGCCAAAATGTATTCTGCTACATGTTTTTGGTAAAAAAAATCCCAATAAGTGTATATTGATTGCTTTGTGTGAACGTTATAGCGTCTACAAACTATGGTATAGATACTGTAATTTATGACTTTTTTTGCTATACAGCGCTGCACTAATTCAAATGATAATTGCGCGGTCATGCAATGCTGTACCCAATCGAAATTTACGTCCTTTTTTTCACACAAATAGAGCTTTCTTTTGGTGGTATTTGATCACCTGTGCGCTTTTTATTTTTGGCGCTATAAACAAAAAAACACGAAAATCTTGAAAAAAAAACAATTTTTTCTACTTTCAGCTATAAAAAATATATCGTAAACTCAAAGTTAGTCATAAATTTCAGCCAAAATGTATTCTGCTACATGTTTTTGGTAAAAAAAATCCCAATAAGTGTATATTGATTGCTTTGTGTGAACGTTATAGCGTCTACAAACTATGGTATAGATACTGTAATTTATGCCTTTTTTTGCTATACAGCGCTGCACTAATTCAAATGATAATTGCGCGGTCATGCAATGCTGTAACCAATCGAAATTTACGTCCTTTTTTTCACACAAATAGAGCTTTCTTTTGGTGGTATTTGATCACCTGTGCGCTTTTTATTTTTGGCGCTATAAACAAAAAAACACGAAAATCTTGAAAAAAAAACAATTTTTTCTACTTTCAGCTATAAAAAATATATCGTAAACTCAAAGTTAGTCATAAATTTCAGCCAAAATGTATTCTGCTACATGTTTTTGGTAAAAAAAATCCCAATAAGTGTATATTGATTGCTTTGTGTGAACGTTATAGCGTCTACAAACTATGGTATAGATACTGTAATTTATGCCTTTTTTTGCTATACAGCGCTGCACTAATTCAAATGATAATTGCGCGGTCATGCAATGCTGTACCCAATCGAAATTTACGTCCTTTTTTTCACACAAATAGAGCTTTCTTTTGGTGGTATTTGATCACCTGTGCGCTTTTTATTTTTGGCGCTATAAACAAAAAAACACGAAAATCTTGAAAAAAAAACAATTTTTTCTACTTTCAGCTATAAAAAATATATCGTAAACTCAAAGTTAGTCATAAATTTCAGCCAAAATGTATTCTGCTACATGTTTTTGGTAAAAAAAATCCCAATAAGTGTATATTGATTGCTTTGTGTGAACGTTATAGCGTCTACAAACTATGGTATAGATACTGTAATTTATGCCTTTTTTTGCTATACAGCGCTGCACTAATTCAAATGATAATTGCGCGGTCATGCAATGCTGTACCCAATCGAAATTTACGTCCTTTTTTTCACACAAATAGAGCTTTCTTTTGGTGGTATTTGATCACCTGTGCGCTTTTTATTTTTGGCGCTATAAACAAAAAAACACGAAAATCTTGAAAAAAAAACAATTTTTTCTACTTTCAGCTATAAAAAATATATCGTAAACTCAAAGTTAGTCATAAATTTAAGCCAAAATGTATTCTGCTACATGTTTTTGGTAAAAAAAATCCCAATAAGTGTATATTGATTGCTTTGTGTGAAAGTTATAGCGTCTACAAACTATGGTATAGATAATTTGAAATTTACACAGCTTTTACTTTCTGACCGCCCATCACATCTCTTGAGGTGCTAAAATACCAGGATAGAACAAACACCCCCAAATGACCCCTTTTTGGAAAGCAAATCTCAGGGAGGGGGAGGGGGGGCCATTTTCTCCCGCTGCTTGTAAAGGCAATTCTGCAGCTAATTAACCACTAGGAATGCTTTTACATGAAAGCCCATTTCCGGCTGAAAAAAATAAAACCAGGATGATGCCTGCAGCTGCAGGCATCACCCTGGTATAACCATTCAAAGTCCAGTGATGTACCAGTACGTCACTGGTCCTTGTTGGGTGTATATGCTATGTTCTTTTTTTCTTTATGCAGCCTGTGGGCTGAATGAAAAAAAAGAGAAGAAATCTCTGCCAGAAAAAGTGTGTGGTATGCCCACCATTAGAAACCTCCCTCAATCCACCCACTTCTAATGGTGGGCACATATGAAATGTGCCAACAAATATAAAATATATATGCCGAAGCATAGGGGCCATCCACCCAGTGGCCACCCCAGGCCCCCATGCTTTGGCATATATTCTCTTTTTTTTAACTGCGGATGAAAAATCTCATCCGACAGCACTGCACACACCTACTTATGTCTATTCTGAAAGCAAGACCCTGTTGCTGTCAGAATAAACAGGTCAGTGCTGCAGTTTGACGTTCCTGCAAAAAAATCAACAATGGTTAACAATAAAACATAAACTCAATAAAACAACTTTATAAGGAAAAGTGTGTGGTGGTATGCCCACCATTAGAAACCTCCCTCAATCCACCCACTTCTAATGGTGGGCACACATGAAATGTGCCAACAAATATAAAATATATATGCCGAAGCATAGGGGCCATCCACCCACAGGCCACCCCAGGCCCCCATGCTTTGGCATATATTCTGTTTTTTATAACTGCGGATGAAAAATCTCATCCAACAGCGCTGCTCACGCTGACTTATGTCTATTCTGAGAGCAAGTTCCTGTTGCTGTCAGAATAAACAGGTCAGCGCTGCAGCTGAAAGCATTCCTGCAAACAAATGGTTAACAATAAAACAACAATAAACCAGTGAAAGTCGAACAATCACAAAAATGACAACAACAAAAAAAACTATAACTATTTTTGGTTTTTACATTTTTTTATTTTTTTGGGGGGTATTTGTACTTTTATTTATTTTTTTTATTTTTTTTAACTTTTTTTTCCAAACTTCAAACATTTAAACAGCTGGTAGGGTCTCTCCAAATGCGATAGCCAGTTTCCTGACTACCGAACATCTTTTGAGACCCTGTGTAAATGTGCCCTGATCTGTGCCGTGCTGTACCCTATACTAATAGTTCACTAGTGTATGGTAGAGGCGGAAGCAGGGCTTGATGCAGAGGCCAGGTTGGCCAGGACAGGAGGGACAACAATAGCGGCTGTCACGCCTAATTCCACGTTTGCTGCAGACACGACATCTTTTTTGGGGTCTTCTTTGGGTTGGGGTACCAGGAATGGTATCGAGAAAATGTCTCTCATGCAGACGGCTAACTGCATCTGGGAGAGGGATTTGGGGCACAGCACCTTCTGGATACAAAAGGGCCCTGATGTTCTCTAACTGGAAATTTAGGTATGATCCACTATGTCCAGTTGCTTTATAGAGAACAAAAGCATTATATAGAGCCAATTGAAATAAATAAACTGACACTTTTATGTACCAGCGTTTGGATTTTCGGGAAACTAAATACGGCTGCATCATCTGGTCATTGAAGTCCACCCCTCCCATGTTAAGGTTATAATCGTGGACACAGAGGGGCTTCTCAACAACACCAGCTGCCGTGGTAATTTGGACGGTCGTATCTGCATGAATGGAAGACAGGAGGTAAACATCCCGTTTGTCCTTCCACTTCACTGCGAGCAATTCTTCATTTCTCAAGCAGGCTTTTTCCCCCTTTTTAAGACGGGTATTTACAAGCCGTTGGGGGAAGCCTCGGCGATTAGATCGCACAGTGCCACATGTGCAAATTCCCAAATTGAACAAATGTCTAAATAGTGGCACGCTTGAATAAAAATTGTCCACGTATAAGTGGTACCCCATGTGGAAATAGGATGACGCCAAGTCCCAAACTATCTTGCCACTGCTCCCCATGTAGTCTGGGCATCCGGGGGGCTCCAAGTAACTATCTTTTCCCTCGTAAATCCGAAACTTACATGTATAGCCTGTTGCCCTCTCACAGGTCTTATACATCTTGATCCCATATCTGGCACGCTTGCTGGGGAGATATTGTTTGATTACAAGGCGGCCAGAATATTGAATGAGGGACTCATCGATGCAGATGTTTTTCTGGGGAGTATACACATCTGCAAATTTTTGGTTAAAGTGATTTACGAGGGGCCGAATTTTGTGGAGCCGGTCAAATTCAGGGTCACCCCGAGGAAGACTGAGTGAGTTGTCGTAGAAGTGCATAAAACGCATTATACTCTCATATCTATGCCTGGCCATGGCAGCAGAGAACACGGGCATGTGAACAAGAGGGTCGGTGGACCAATACAACCGCAATTGATTTTTATCATTAATGCCCATGTTGAGGGTTAGGCCCAAAAAAACTTTAAATTCGGAAACCGTAATGGGTTTCCATGCGAATGGTCTGGCAAGGTTTGAATTTGGGTTGGCGGCGATAAATTGGCGTGCATATAAATTGCTTTGATCCACAATCAATGCATAAAGATCTTCTGTGAAAAACAGCTCAAAAAAATTAAGGGGAGTATTTAAATTTGCTGTTTCCACCTGAATTCCGGGTTGGGCAGTGAATGGGGGAAGTACGGGTGCTGCAGAATTTGTGGGCTGCCAATCGGGATTTGCAAGCACATCCGGAAGGACACTAGGGGCTCTACGGGCCTGTCTGCGAATTCTTGGTGGCCGCGGGACACTACTTGTGCTCGCCACCGCACCAGCTTGTACTGCACTTATGGGACTCGCCACGTCACCAAGTGATACTGCAGTGCTGGTATGCCTACGACCAGGACGTACTAGGCCGCTGGTGCTCGCCAGTTCACCAAAAGATACTGCGGCACTAGTACTGGCACTCTGCTGCATATGAGAGTCATCATGCATTTGTACCACCTCAGCAACCTGTGAATGGGATCGGGTACGCCTGACCTTAGCAGGGACCACTTCCTCGTCGCCTGAGCTAGCTGTCAGGGTGCCGCTGCTGTCTATAGGTTCGTATTCTGAGCCTGATTCTGCCAGTGAGTCTTCCCCTTCGCTCTCACTTGACATGCTCAGAATCCTATAGGCCTCTTCACTAGTGTACCTTTGCTTAGACATTTTGGCCACTAAATTTACAGGTACCTAGTGCGACTCACGGGAAAAAGAGCGCCTGGCTGTCAGGGACTGCTTGAACCGCTACAAAAAATTTACCGACAAGTGCTAACAGATATCAGGCCTGATTCTGTGAACACTGCGGTTTTGTGTGTAATATGTATCAAGTGACAGTTATCTACTGACACTGCACTTGCCGGGGGAGAAGGGGGGGGCGTAGGGGCTAAACGCAGGTGCTGGCAGGTGTTGGGGCTGATCCCGCTAACACTGCGTTTTTGGGGATACTAAAGTAATGTGAATGCTGGTATAGCGCTGATCTGATCAAAGATATTGATCCAATCAGACACTATACTAGCAATGAAGGTTTAGCGTGCAAGTAAGCGTGTTCCTGGCAATCAAGGGGTCAAATGTGATTATCTGTGTACTAGCGGGCAAACTGGTGCTATCTGGGAGGGGCGCTAACACTATTGGAAGTCGCTAGCGACACTGATACAGTGATCAGTAAAAATTGGTTCACTGAGCAGTGACACTGGTGACAGGGCAGTGAAGGGGTCAACTCAGGGGGGAGGGGGGGGGCGATCAAGGGGTTAGACGGGATCACTGGTGTATTAGCGGGCAATCTGGCGCTATCTGGGAGGGGCGCTAACACTAACGGAAGTCGCCAGCGACACTGATACAGTGATCAGTAAAAATTGGTTCACTGATCAGTGACACTGGTGACAGGGCAGTGAAGGGGTCAACTCGGGGAGGGGGGGGGGGGCGATCAAGGGGTTAGACGGGACTACTGGTGTATTAGCGGGCAATCTGGCGCTATCTGGGAGGGGCGCTAACACTAACGGAAGTCGCCAGCGACACTGATACAGTGATCAGTAAAAATTGGTTCACTGATCAGTGACACTGGTGAGAGGGCAGTGAAGGGGTCAACTCAGGGGGGGGGGGGGCGATCAAGGGGTTAGACGGGACTACTGGTGTATTAGTGGGCAATCTGGCGCTATCTGGGAGGGGCGCTAACACTATCGGAAGTCGCCAGCGACACTGATACAGTGATCAGTAAAAATCGCTTCACTGATCAGTGACACTGGTGACAGGGCAGTTAAGGGGTTAACTGGGGGGGTGGGGGGGGGAAATTAAGGGGTTAAATGGCTTTATTGGTGTACTGGGGGGCAAACTGGCGCTATCTGGGAGGGGCGCTAGCACTATTGGAAGTCGCCAGCGACACTGATACAGTGATCAATAAAAATCGCTTCACTGATCAGGTACACTGGTGACAGGGCAGTGAAGGGTTAACTGGGGGGGAGCAATCAGGGGGTTAAATGTGTCCTAGAGTGTGTTCTAACTGTTAGTGTAGTGTTTTACTCACGTTTAAATGTCTCTTCTTCTCTGTCTGGAACGGAATGTGTCCAGGCAGAGAAGAATGACATCATATCCTGCCCTGTGTAAATATCAACACAGGACAGGATAGGACAGGGACCGATCATCCGATTTCAGCCAGAAATCACTGGCTGAAATCTAATGATTGATCCCTCCTGGATCGAATCGGATCACCCGCGGGTCGGCGGGCGCGCGCGCGCGCGCCCCCTGCCCGCGAAAGTGTCGGGAGCGCGGAACCCGTTTTTAAACGTGGTTTTGCGCTCCACTGCCGCCCTGCACACGTATAAACACAGTGGCAGGGCGGCAAGCGGTTAAGCAGAGCAATGTTAAAAATATTACATGTTGATCTCTTCCTCTCCTCCCTGCCTGTCTCCAGACCCGCCCCCGGAAACTAGCATGGAGAGGAGAGACCTTGCAGTGTGATGAGCACCGATTGGCTGCTCCTCAGGAAAAGGGAGTGTCTGGCTTATCCTCCCTTTATCCAACTTGGTAAACCTTAAATTTGTGTGCGCTTGTGAAATGGTGACCAACTTCACCACCCTATATTTTCTATAGGCGACACTTTTTTAAAGCCCCTTTTTATAGTTCATCAATTTAGCGTTACGGAGGTCGTCTGGTGCTAGAATTATTGTTCTTATGCTGGCGTGCGTGGCAATATGTAACGTGTAGCGCAATCAACGTTTTCTTAGACACCCCAGCATGTGCTTTTATGTTTGTACATGGGTGGAAGGTCTCTATTTATTTATTTATTTTTTTTGGGGGGTGGGGGGGATGTTATGTGCTTGGGTGCTCATTTTTTACAATAAAACCTTCTTCCTTTTTTTCTTTTCATAACATAGGGGACAAAGTTCCCTGTGTGATTGGTGACTGGTTCTCTTTGAGACATCCAGGGTCTAAAAGGCCCTGCATGCTTCCTCTGAATGTAATGCAGTGCATATCGCACAGCATTAAATTTTTTCCCGTCCTCCATGGCCGGGAATCTCAATGGGGATCCAGAAGTGACGACATCAGCTTCACTTCTGGGTCAGGAGAAGGAAAGAATGAAACATGTCTTCTCTCCTCCCTCCCCTCTAGCCAACGGCAGTGAGCCAGGCCCACACATGGGCAAGCGGAGGTTAACACGGGATGGGGGAGAGGCTGGCACTGTGTGGAAGTAATCTGTGGCAGCGCTGCCACCCGAACGCTTCCACCTGACATTTTTACAAATCTGAACAGTAGGACGTGTATTTATATTCAGCCCCCTTTTACTCTGATACCCCTAACTAAAATCTAGTGGAACCAATTGCCTTCAGAAGTTATCTATTTAGTAAATAGGGTCCACCTGTGTGTAGTGTTGGAGACTTTCACAAGGAGTGGACTGAGGCTGGAGTCGGTGCATCAAGAGCCACCACACACAGCTGGATCCTGGACATGGGCTTCAAATGTCGTATTCCTCGTCAAGCCGCTCCTGAACAACAGTTAGAAGCGTCTTACCTGGGCTAAAGAAAAACAGACCTGGTCTGTTGCTCAGTGGTCCAAAGTCCTCTTTTCTGATGAGAGCAACTTTTGCATCTCATTTGGAAACCAAGGACCTAGAGTATGGAGGAAGAATGGAGAGGCACACACTGCAAGATGCTTGAAGTCCAGTGTGAAGTTTCCAGTCTGTGTTGATTTGGGGAGCCATGTCATCTGCTGGTGTTGGTCCACTGTGCTTCATTAAGCCTAGGGTCAACGCAGCCATCTACCAGGAGATTTTGGAGCACTTCATGCTTTCTTCCACAGACAAGCTTTATGGGGATGCTGACTTCATTTTCCAGCAGGACTTGGCACTTAGAGAATCTATGGGGCAGTGCCAAGAGAAAGATGAGACATGAGACCGAACAATGCAGAAGAGCTGAAGGCCGCTATTGAAGCATCCTGGTCTTCCATAACACCTCAGCAGTGCCACAGGCTGATGGCTTCCATGCCACGCCACATTGAGGCAGTAATCGCTGCAAAAGGGGCCCAAACCATGTACTGGATACATATGCATCCTTATACTTTTCAGAGGTCCGATATTGTTTTATGTACAATCCTTGTTTTATTGATTGCATGTAATATTCTAATTTTCTGAGATTGTGGATTTGGGGTTTTCATGAGCTGTAAGCCATAATCATCACAATTATGACAAATCACGGCTTGAACTATCTCATATTTCACCTTTTTAAGTTGCATTACTGAAATAAATGAACTTTTGCACGATATTCTAATTTTTCGAGTTTCACCTGTATTTGCTGATCATGAATGACAGAGGCCTCAGATCTTTATGTGGAAAATTGCTCTGGTTATTGAAGCAAGAGGGTCAGCATGAAGGCAACTAGCCTTTTCAGAAGGCTAGAACTGCAATGAAAGCCTTTGTGTTTTCTCTTGTGGCAAGCATACGGTAAAGCTATGTTAAAGTGGTTGTAAAGGCAGGTTTTTTACCTTCATGCATTCTATGCATGAAGGTTAAAAAAATCTGTAGAAGCTCCCCCAGCCCCCTCAATACTTAGCCTCATCGTGATCCAGCGATGTGAATGACAGCCTCAGCTGTCACTAGTCTCTGCCTCCTCTTTGGCTGAGACAGCAAGCGGAAGCCATTGGGTACCATTGCCAATCACAGCCAGTCTGCCAATGAGGAGAGAGGGGCGGGTCCAATCCACAGCTCTGTGTGAATGTACAAACGGAACAGCGGGAGCCCCCATAGCAAGCTGCTTGTTGTGGGGGCACTTAACAAACAGAAGGAGCCAGGAGAGCCTGCGGGGGACTCAAGAAGAGGATCCAGGCTGCTCTATGCAAAACCTCTGAACAAAGTTAGACTATAGACATGTTTTTGCTTTCTAAAAAAAAAATTCACCCTCACATGACTTAAAGTGATTCTAACTAACAAGGGCTGGGACACGTAATCTTTTCTGGAGAAATTGTAATATGAGGCGCTCCAGTACTGCTCATGTGATCCCGGTTTGATGGATCAAAATTCATAGTCTGGGCTGGCTCAGTAACATGAGATCTGTCTGAATTCAGGGATTAAGCAATACCGATCATTTAATGCTGAGGAGTTGAGGTTGTTTTGGACCCTTTCCATTATTAGGTTAAAGTTCTACTCTGATCAAGGACCCACACACAACTTCCCCTCCCCCAAGTAATTACTGCTGCAATTTAACCCCCAAAAATGCCCCTTTTTACTTGTCAAAATTTCAGGCGTTTAAGTTTTCTATTGTCTGTACAGCAGTGTAGAATGGTTGTTCCTCTAGTGCCCTCATCGCAGCTTGTGACATGGACACTTCCCAGTGGCCCCTCAGCAGAGGGGTTCTTTCATACTTTAGATGTCTTCAGTGGTGCAAGGTGAAGAAAAGGAGGGGGAAAAAAAACAAAGTAGTCAAGTGGGGAGTAGCGGGGATGAGTGTTTGTGGTGTTTGTGTGTGGTGTTTTTTTTTTTTCCTCGTAGATTAACTTCAGTACATTAAATATATTTATAAAAACTCAGCGAGCACTTTTTTGAAGATCATGTAGCAGCAAAATGCACTATAAAAGGAACCTGTGACCTTCAAAATAGCAGGAATAATAAAAGTGCAGCGCTATAAAATTAAATACACAACTGATGAATACATAAAGTGCTTAGTGCATCTGAAATCCAAGGAATGATGGGTGAAATGAGATATAGAATGGGCTGGTGTGTGTGTGATTACAATAAATAAATGAATGTCCCATAAAAGTGCAAATAGTCCTTAAAAGTGGAGTATCTTATTCTGAAGTGAGGAATTCTGTTATCCAATATAACATATAAAAGATGATTCAGTGAAGTGCAGAAGGTGGTAAAAATGCACATTCACCAGATGCGCATTTAAAATGCGCAGTGTATACAATATGACGTCTGCCAGAGGTCCCCTTTAAGGTGGGATGAATGTGGAGCCTGGGAAGGATATCCCTCTGGATTTTGGGGCTGCTTATGGCCTGATGTCACTCGGGATTCTGCAAATTTTTAATAGCTCGGTGCTGAGCCAGAAAGAAGGGTGCCCAGAATGTAATACTGTTAAGGTCATTTATTAAAAAAAAAGACCTTTTGTCATCCACGAGATAGTAGTATATAGTTAGCACATCTTGCTGACATAAAGCACTGACCAGCTGGGATCAAAGATGGCCGCCGGATCCCCTTTTTTGATGAGTATCAATATTTTCGGTCAGTTACTCGCTGATGCAGAGTACCGATACTTTTTGGTGCAATTTGTGTCAATACAAAATCTGTGGACGCAAATTGCACTAAGAATAGCATGTGATTTGAACAGGAATGAGATTCCTGTCCAAATCGCATGTGGTTTCCCCACTGCTCCTGTGATCCCAGGCTTGTCAGCCTGAGTTCACACAAAAGCAATGCAGAAAAGCTCCCTGCACCAATCCCATGCTGAACAGAGTGGGAGAGATACATAATTTCTGTAGGCAACTCCAATGTTTGCCAGCTCAGACCCTGTGTGATCAAATAAAAGCCATTGTACTAGCTTGCCTTGTACAGTTCAACTAATGGCTTCCTTGCCGGTAACGAAAATGAAAAGGAAAGTGTTTTTGGTTTGCTGACCTTTTTTCAAGTTCTCTTTCTAAGAGTAGCTTGTGTTGAGGATAATGGTCTTTGTGAAAATGGCACAATGTTCTGCACAGGGGTCACATTTCATATCTCCCAGCTCAGCAGGAAGTCATTATTACAAGTGTTTAAATTTGTATGGCATTGGCTGCTTTCTTTTAAGTGTAAAAGTTTGCCTTTCTTATAGAAAAATATGAAGACCAATTTTATAATGGCATGTGCTGATATATACATTTTAGGTATATACTTTATTTCCGGTTTTAATCTGATTATTTTTATGTTTTGTTCTATAAATGTGTTCTAACCCTTCCAAACTCTCCAACTTAAAGAAAAAAGTTCTTGTGTTTTACATACTTTTATAATGTACAATATTTGCATAAACAAGACTTGGCAGTTTCAGAACTTGTGCTTGATTTAGGCCTTTCTGTGTAATTATTTCCTTGTAATCTTTCAGGCGGCTGATACGCTGGCTGTGAGACAGAAAAGAAGAATATATGATATTACCAATGTATTGGAGGGGATCGGTTTGATAGAGAAAAAATCAAAGAACAGCATCCAGTGGAAGTAAGGATATATTTAAAAGGTTATTTTCACTCTCCTAATTTCGTTAGCTTAACCATTTGACCTCCAGAAGGTTTTACCCCCTTCATGACCAGGGTTTTTTTTTTTTGTGTTGTGTGTTTTTTTTTTTTTTTTTTTTTTAATGCTATGCGGTATCCTACTGCATACTCTGATGCGGTAGGATACCGCTTAGTGAGTTGTGCCCTGGATATGGACAAATCAAAAATGCTTCTAAACGCAAACGCTTATACATGCGGTTAGCTGCATTTACAAGCATTTGGCATTTGAAATGCTGATAAAGTCTACTCCTGAACTCAAGTTTGCTGCGTTTAAAAAAACAAAAAAAAAAACTGAACTGAAAGAGCTGCTGGGGGAAAAAATGCAGAAAAGCTCCTGAATGTGAGTTTATCAGCTGCAGTGTACATGAACCCTTACTGTCAGTGGGTCTGGAAGTGGTCAAGATGATGCAGTTTTTGTAAACAAATCAAATGGTTACCAATTCTATATATAGGCAGGGGCTGGTCTGAACCTTTTTTGTGTTTTTTTATTAAGCTGGCGACATGCTGATTAGCATCCTTATTTGGGCTTTCTAACATTTTATACTAATTATCTCTGCTTTATTTGCACATGAATTTTAACAGTCCTGTGATATTTTGTATCGTGAATTTTTCTTGTTAAAACAAAAAAAAAAAACTGACTGTCTTGCCCTCTGCTCCTGTTTAGGGGTGTTGGTGCTGGATGTAACACAAAAGAAATTTTAGAAAGGCTGCGGAATCTTAAAGCAGAAATTGGAGACCTGGAGCTGAAAGAAAAGGAGCTGGACCAACAGAAAGTGTGGCTGCAACAGAGCATCAATAATGTTATGGACGATTCAGAAAATAAACTATATCCTTTTTAGTAGCTGCTTCAAAAAGACATGGTTATGCATTCTGTACTATTTTAGAAAGTAATGGTAAAGATAGGGCATTCTCTTTGAAACTTTACATATACCAAGAGATCCACTAATTAAAAAGTTTGGGAATTGGAAAAAAAAAATGTACTTGCCTAGATGGCTGCAGCACCTATCTTAGCTGCAGCTGTCCCCCACCAGCTGTATACAGAGATCTGAGCGATCAATCATTTCTCGGTCTTCAGTGAGCAGAAAGCTGGTGACTGTCATTGACTCACTGGAGCGTGGTGCTGTGGAGGGGGCAGGAGCAACTGGCTCAGGCTCGGAGCTGAGCCAGCAGCCAGTCCAGGCATCTGGGTGGATCCCAACATTAAAGTTAGGATCCCTGCAGAGCCTAGGCTGGCTCAGTGTTGTCAACCGATGGGACTTTAGCCCACAGTTGGCTGAAAACAGGTCACAGGAGTGCAGCACGAAGTGCACTCATGTGACCTATAGAAGTATAGATGGCCAAAAGTGCTTTGGCCATACTACAATTGTTAGGTGACTGTTTAGTCTATTAGCATTCCTCACCTTTTAGTGGCAGGCTGCTCATCTTGATTCAGCCTGCCTGCTTCTGATGACGTTAAAGGTCAGCTTATTGTGGTGCAGTTTGACCTGTAGCATGTCCTTGTGCATTTTTTGTACTAGTGCTGAAACTGCCTGATTGGTTGTCAGCCAGCAGATTTGCCCAGAGTAGTTTAATCGATTTGCAGGGTTCAGTTTTTATAGCAATGGGCAGAGCAGCCCCCAACAGAGGTGAAAGATGTGGTTTGCTGGTAGGAAAGCTGACCTTTTTACAGTGAAGGAAAAGTATTTGATCCCCTGCTGATTTTGAATGTTTGCCCACTTGCAAACAAATGATCAGTTTAAAAATCGAATGGTAGGTGTATTGTAACAGACAGAATAGCAACAAAAAATTCAAAAGAAATGCATGTCTGCATGTTCATGAGGGAAATAAGTATTTGATTCTCTTCACAAAACATGACTTAGTACTTGGTGGCAAATCCCTTGTTGGCAATCGGAGGTCAGACATTTCCTGTAGTTAGCCATCAGGTTTGCACACATCTCAGGAGGGATTTTGGCTCAGTCCTCTTGGCAGATCCTGTCCAAGTCATTAATGTTTGGTGGCTGACGTTTGGCAACGCCAACTTTCATCTCCCTTCACAGATTTTCAATCGGATTAAGGTCTGGAGACTGGCTAGGCCACTCCAGGACCTTAATGTGCTTCTTGATCCACTCCTTTGTTGCTTTGGCCGTGTGTTTTGGGTCATTGTCATGCTGGAACACCCATCCACGACCCATTTTCAATGCCCTGGCTGAGGGAAAAAGGTTCTCACCCAAGATTTCACGGTACCTTGCACTGTCCATCGTCCCTTTGATGTGGTGCAGTTGTCCTGTCCCCTTAGCAGAAAAACACCCCCAAAGCAGAATGTTTCCACCACCATGTTTGACAGTAGGGATGGTGTTCTTGGGGTCATAGGCAGCATTCCTGCTCCTCCAAACACGGGGAGTTGATGCCAAAGAGCTCAATTTTGGTCTCATCTGATCACAACACTTTCAACCAGTCCTCTGCATCATTCAGATGTTCAGTGGCAAACTTCAGATGGGCCTGGACATGTGCTTTCTTGAGCAGAGGGACCTTGCGGGCACTGCAGGATTTCAGTCCTTGTTGGCGTAGTGTGTCACCAATTGGTTTCTTGGTGACTGTGATCCCAGCTGCCTGGAGATCGACAAGATCCTCATGTGTAGTTCTGGGATGATTCCTCACTGTTTTCATGATCATTGTCACTCCACGAGGTGAGATCTTGCATGGTGCACCAGACCTAGGGAGACTGACAGTTATTGTGTTTTCTTCCATTTGCGAATGATTGCTCCAACTGTTTTCACCTTCTCAACAAGCTGCTTGGCAATAGTTTGGTAGCCCAGTCCAGCCTTGTGTAGGTCTACAATCTTGTCCCTGACATCCTTGGACAGCTCTTTGGTCTTTCCCATCGTGGAGAGTTTGGAATCTGATAGCACCTGTGGACAGGTGTCTTTTTATGCAGGTAACAAAATGAGATTAGCAGCACTCCCTTTAAGAGACTGCTTCTAATCTCAGCTTGTTACCTGTATGAAAGACACCTGGTAGCCAGAAGTCCTGCTGAATGATAAGGGATCAAATGCGTATTTCCCTCATGAACATGCAAATCGGTGCAGAATTTGTTAGACATGCATTGCTTTAGAATTTTTTGTTGCTATTCTGTCTGTTACAATACACCTACCATGCGATTTTTAGACTGATCATTTCTTTGTGAGTGGGCAAACTATCAAATATATAGATTTCCTTCACTGTATCTCCCTGCACCAGGGAGATGACCCTGGGCTTTTCAGATAACTAAACTTGTGTAGAAAGGCTTATTTATTGCCTTTTTTGAGAATGGTTCTCTTTGTATTAGATTACATTGTCATTTTTAAATGCAAGAAAAATATATTTTTGCTATTTCATTGCCAGCCTTACATTCTTTAACACAGTTCATACATTTTCTTTTGTAACTCATGATGATCTGTGTAATTGTTTTAATGGTAAGTGCATATTTGTGCTTGTTCTGTTACTTTACTTACGTTCGGATTGAACAACTTTTTAATGAAAGCAGCAATGGTATGCAGAGTACAGTAGCAGATGGGTTTAGTCTGTTACAGCAATCGTCTGCAGTCAGAATAGTATGACTGCTGTGAGTGTTTTATTACCCTTTTGTTAATCTAAAGCAAGATATGGTCATGGATTGCTGTTTGATGCCATGCTTTTATTTTTAATTTATTTTTCTCCTATAGCATGTGGTCCCAGCTTTGGGGTAGTCAAGTTTAGTACTTTAACAGGCATGCATGCTGTACTCATGGTAACTGGCTCATATCTCTTTATGCAATGCTCTGGATGTATAGGTAATTTTCTGAAAACTTAGTAAAATCAGGTATCCAGTACTGTTGGACTGAGCCAACCCAGGCTTGCTCACTTTTCAGTGGTGTGTACTTTTTTTTTTTTTTTTTTTTTCTCCCCCTCCCCTGAGGGCACATTCATACTACATGTGCTTGAAAACAGATGTATTAGTGTGCTATGTCACACATGAAGACCTGTTGAAGTGTGTTTGTAAGTTCTCCATTGACATAAATTGAAAAATGTAGATCAGCAAGCTAGAAATACACTGCTCAAAGTTAAACACTTTTTATACAGAGTATATCAAGTCAGTTAAACTCCTGTTATATTGATCTGGTCAGTTATGTAGCAGAGGGGGTTGTTAATCAGTTTTAGCTGCTTTTGGTGTTAATGAACAGGTGCACGTTTTTTATTCCCCCCTACTCGTCTTTTCTGACTTTTTTTACTAGCTTTGCATTTGTCTAGGGTCAGTGTCACTACTGGTAGCATGAGGTGCTACCTGGACCCTACAGAAGTTGCACAGGCAGTCCCAACTCCTCCAGGATGGCACATCAATACGTGCCATTGCCAGAAAGTTTGCTGTCTCCCAGCACAGTCTCAAGAGCATGGAAGCAGGACCGGTATCTGCTCCTTTGTACAAGAAGGAACAGGATGAGCACTGCCAGAGCCCTACAAAATGACCTCCAGCAGGCCACTTGTGTGACTGTCTCTGACAAAACAATCAGAAACAGACTTCATGAGGGTGGCCTGATGTCCTCTAGCGGGTCCTGTGCTCGCTGCCCTGCACCATAGAGCTAGATTGGCATTTGCCATTGAGCACCAGAATTGGCAGGTCCGCCAGAGGCGCCCTGTGCTCTTCCCAGATGAGAGCATGATCACCCTGAGCACATGTGACAGATGTGAAAGGGTCTGGAGAAGCCATGGAGAACATTCTGCTGCCTGTAACATCATTCACATGACTGTTTTGGTGGTGGGTCAGTGATTGTCTGGGGAGACCTATCCATGGAGGGATGCCCAGACCTCTACAGGGTAGACAATGGCACCCTGACTGCCATTAGTTATCGGGATGAAATCCTGGGACCCATTGTCAGACCCTACACTGGTGCAGTGGATCCTGGGTTCCTCCTGGTGCATGATAATGCCCGGCCTCATGTGGCAAGAGTATGCAGGCGGTTCCTGGAGAATGAAGGAATTGATACCATTGAATGGCCTCCATGTTTGCCTGCCCTACATCCAATAGAACACATCTGGGATATCATATTTTGATCCATCCGACGCCGCCAGGTTGCACCTCAGACTGTCGATAGTCTCCTTAGGAGCATGCCCCGACATTTTCAGGCATGCATACAAGGATGTGGGGACCATACAAACGGAGTACCATTTCTGAGTTGCTAAAATGAAATTTCAGCAGAATGGACTAGCCTGCTGCATCATCTTATTTTTCCCTTTTTTTGTTGTTCGGAGTGTCTTTTTGAATTCAGTCCTCTGTAGGTTGATATTTTTTATTTCCATCAAACGATGGGACATCCTTGTGTTCCTAACACATTACCCAATCCATATTAGATATAGAGATATATATATATATATATATATATATATATATTCTCTCCAGCATATTATTTTTTTTTTTTTTACCCACATTGAGATCTGATGTGTTTTCAAAGTGTTCCTTTAAATTTTTTGAGCAGTGTATATAGAAGTCTAGATATTTTTTCCTTAACCCCTTAATACAGTACTAATTTAATAGTTTTAGGATAGTGGTGTGAGTGGCCATTGCTGACCTGGTTTTGAAAAGGTGCAGGCTGTGTGGCTTGCAATGTGTACAAGCACCTCCCGTCTGCCCTTGGTTTATTCTTTTCATCTAATCATTGCTGTTGTAGGTCAATTCACCTCAATGTGTGAAAGCCCCTTCTAGGTAGCAGTCTGGTGTTGTGGGGGACCTGCAACAGAAACACAAGTATTGTGTTTTTGAGGTGGGTGTTTGTGGGTTTTTTTTTTGTTTTTTTCTGCCAATAGGGAAGTATGACCGTTCTGGTCATGTAGTGTGACTTTATACTCTCTTGCGCTCAAGTAGCATCCATCACATCAAAGTAGTGTAGGAACCTTTTGTGTCCAAAGTTGCATGTTGGAGTTAAGGTTTAGGGAACCCCTAACATTTAACCCTAGCCCCTCAAAGTAGCGCAGGACCCTTTGTGTCCAAAGTCGCATGTTAGGATTATCAGGCTTCCTTATAAAGTGATTTTGAATACAAGGCAGCAGCTTTACAAACTTGAGCTGATGTTTTACTAAGTGGATGTTGGAGCCGCTGAGGATGTTTTTTGTTGTGTTTTCAAGGCTGCCACATGAAGTTTTTTTTTTTTAAATCTGTTTTTAGTTGGCTTGTTACCCTCCTTCATAGTCGGTGCTTTGGAACATCCCACTTATAATGTCGATAATAGCCTATGTCCTGGAATGTATCAAAGAAAATGGGGATTTTTGGTGTACCAGTGAAATTGTTTTTTCTAGGAGTATATCACAGGGATATCCTACACCCCCCCCCCCCTCCTCCTAATGTCCAATCCTCTTAATGTGGCAGCATTGTAATGTTGTAATGGAAAAGAGACCCTTTTTTTTGTGCTGTGTACTCCAAAACAAAATACAAATATTTACAGGTAACCCAAAAATCCCCCCCCACCCCTTCTAGCATGGCTTTAACCGTTCTTGTGACTAATTTCACCTGTTGCCTTGACATGCTCTGTAATTAACTTTGGGCCTACAGGGCATTTTGTCCTAGCTGCAAACTCTGCTCACGGGTCTCTTTATGATCTATACTGATCTGTAATAGTCTGCTAAACCAGTTAAGAATATCTTGAACATGATTACTTTTGTTTCTTAGGTGACACACTTTTGGCAGTTCAAGCTCCTTCTGGTACACAACTAGAAGTTCCCATCCCAGAAATGGTAAGAATGGCTCAACCGTCTGTGTGAAAATGGTCTAGCAATGCTTTTCTCTTGTTTGCTTAGTTTTGGTCTGAATAATATACAATATAAGCATTTAGCAATATCTGTTCAAAAATTGTCAAAAGGCATGCATCACTAGCTCCAAGCTGCACTATATCCCATTCTCACCTTTATTTATCAGTACGCTGCCACCTGGTGGCTGATGGCTTCTTGCATTTTGTTCCTTGGCAAAAATAAAATACCATTTTACGATTATCATTTGTTTTACAACGGGTTTAAAAGTATGCTGAAATTAAGATGTATGTCTTCTTTAAAATTTGCAGGCAACGATCACTGAACGAGGGAACCAGTCTGATCTTGCTTCCTTGTCAGAGCTTTTAATCTGCGGCCTTGCCCTGTAACATTGCTTGTAATGTGTTTTGTGAGTGAGATGGATGATGTACTTTCTCTGCTTTCAGTTAAGCTACATCAGTATATTTAATCAACAGACAATGCTGAAATATCCAGACTTGCTGTCTGAGATGAACAGAAGATTGAATGTAAATTAATACCCAGCAGTGGAACACAAAGCATTTTTTTTTTCCCCTGACATGGGGGTTTTCAAATGCAACTCTGAACATAATAACTTTGAGCTTTGTTGCTGAAATGGAGCAAATGGCTTTTTTGTTTTTTCATGAATATTGGCAGAATACTAATTCAGTTTTTTTGGTTCATGTTTTGTTTTCTTTTTCAGGGCCAAAATGGACAAAAAAAGTACCAGATCAGTTTAAAGAGTAGCTCTGGGCCAATAAATGTGCTTCTTCTTAATAAGGAATCTAGCACATCAAGGCCTGTTGCTTTCCCAGTGCCCCCACCTGATGACATCACACAGCCCCACACACAGCCTAACAGTTATAGGAAACCAGCCACCCAAGTTTCTCAGCCAGAGGAAATGCAGAACAAGCTATCACATTGCAGTACAAGTAGGTAATCATGTATAAAGGAGGGTCAAAGGTATTTGTAATATTTTGGCATAGACTCTCCTCTTGTATGGATGTTTTTTGTCTTAAAAGTTATTCCTTTCCTACATTGTAAATTTGCTTGTCTAAAAAAAATCTTATGGTTACAATAGAACTAATTTTATATTGCGTTTAACAATAATCTTGGTTTTCTTTGTAGATAATATTCAGGACAGCACTACTGCAAGTAGCTTTTCAGAACTGCCAGATTCGCTAATATATCCTTCACTAACAGATTTAACGTCAACTACTGCCAGCTCAAGTGATTACCAGCCACCACTGCTTCCCTTGGATGTTGGCAATATCCTCAAACCTAATTCATTCGACATAACAAAAATGGATGACCAAGAAGGTACATTTTATATTACACCGCATTAAAATCTTTCAAGCATTTGTAAAATGTAGGTCATATACAGTAGGTATGTTATCGAATGATCAGCTGTTTGTGTCTTCAGTGGGTGACCTTCATTTATAGCTTTTTTTTTTTTTTTTTTTTTTTTTTTTTTTTTTTTTTTGTCTGGTCACACTGTCTCTCTGCCATTTTGGCTTCTGTGTCTATGCCACATTCTGCCCTTGATCGATCTATTGGTCCAGCCAGTGATGGCACAGATGGTGGGCCAAAGTACACACTTCTAGAGATTGACCATTGACCACAGATTGTCCTTTTTTAAGAGGTGTGTGTCCAAAAAATTTAAAGAACACTTTGAAACATCAGTTCTCAATGGGGAAAAATCTCATGCTGGATATCTATACTGATATGGACTGGGTAATGTGTTTAGGAATGTAAGGATGCCCCATCATTTGATGGAAAATAAGTGAGAAAACTATGCAGCAGGCTAGTCCATTTTTCTGAAATTTCATTGCAGCAACTCAAAATGGTATTCGTTAGTTTGTATGACCCCCCCCTACATGCTTGTATGCATGTCTGACCACGTAGGGGCATGCTCCTAATGAGACTATGGATGGTGTCCTGGGGTATATCCTCTCAGATCTGGACCAGGGCATCACTGAGCTCCTGGACAGTCTGAGGTGCAACCTGGTGACGTCAGACCGAACAATAATATCCTAAAGGTGTTCAATTTTATTTGGGTCAGGCGAGCATGGGGGACATTCAGTGGTGTCAATTCCTTTTATCCTCCAGGAACTGCCTGCATAGTCTCGCCACATGAGGCTGGGCGTTGTCGTGCACCAGGAGGAACCCAGGACCCACCACCAGTGTAGGATCTGACAATGGGTCCAAGGATTTCATCCCGATACCTAATGGCAGTCACGATACCATTGTCTAGCCTGTAGAGGTCTGTGTCCCTACATGGATATGCTTCCCCAGACCATTACTGACCCACCACCAAAATGGTCATGCTGAACAATGTTACAGGCCGCATAACTTTCTCCACGGCTTCTCCAGGTCCTTTCATGTCTGTCACATGTGCTCAGGGTGAACTTACTCATCTGTGAAAAGCGCAGGGCACCAGTGGTGGACCTGCCAATTCTGGTGCTCAATGGCAAATGGCAATCTAATTCTATAGTGCTGGGCAGTGAGCACAGGGCCCACTAGAGGATGTCCGGCTCTCAGAACACCCTCATGAATTCTGTTGATTGTTTGGTCAGACATTCACACCAGTGGACTGCTGGAGGTAATTTTGTAGGGCTCTGGCAGTGTTCATCCTGTTCTTCCTTGCACAAAGGAGCAGATGCCGGTCCTGCTGATGAGTTAAGGACCTTTTGCGGCCCTGTCTAGCTCTCCTAGAGTAACTGCCCATCTCCTGGAATCTCCTCCATGCTCTTGTGCTGGGAGACACAGCAAACCTTCTGGCAATGGCATATATTGATGTCATCCTGGAGGAGTTGGACTGCCTGTGCAACCTCTGTAGGGTCCAGGTATCACCTCATGCTACCAGTAGTGACACTGACCCTAGCCAAATGCAAAACTAGTGAAAAACAGTCAGAAAAGATGAGTAGGAAAAGTCATAGGCCTCAATCTGTAAAACCATTCCTGCTTTGGGGGTCATCTCATTGTTGCCAGTCTAGTGCACCTGTTAATCAGTTTCAGCTGCTTTGATGTTGATTACATTAACAACCACCTCTGCTGCTTAACTGACCAGATCAATATAACAGGAGCTTAACCACTTGCCTACTGGGCATTTATACCCCCTTTACCAGGCCACCAATTTTCAGCTTTCAGCGCCATCGCACTTGGACAATTGCGCGGTCATGAAAGATTGTACCCATATGAAATTTTTATCTTTTTTTTTTTTCCTCACAAATAGAGCTTTCTTTTGGTGGTATTTAATCGTCGCTGGGCGCTTTACTTTTTGTGCTATAAACAAAAGTGTGAAATTTTATAATAGAAACACATTTTTTTCTTCAAAATTTTTTGAACAGGTAATTTTTCTCCTTCACTGATGTGCGTTGATGGGGCAGCACTGAAGGGCACTGATAGGCAGCACTAATGAGGTGGCACTGATGGGTACTGATAGACAGCACTGATAGGTGGCACTGACTGGCAGCACTGCATTGGTGGGCACAGGTGGGTGGAACTGGTGGGTGGCACTGATCATCAGTGCCCTGATGATCGGTGCCAGTCCCTGCTCTGACAACTGCCGGTTCTCGGCAGTACTTTCCTCACGCTCTGACAGTGTGAGGAAAGTGCAGCCGAGAACCGGCAATTGCATTTCCGGTGATCAGCGTGTCATTGGACCCGGCTGATCACGTGGTAAAAGGCCGCTGTGATTGGCCTTTTACCACATCACGTGATCAGCTGTGTCCTACAGACACAGCGATCACGGAGATCGCCAGAGGCGCGCAGGAGAGCGCGTTCTGGGAGGACATCATATGACTCCCTCCCAGAACTGGCCGGCCGCAGTGTAGCTGTCATTCGGCTATCTGCGGCTGGCAAGTAGTTAATTGACTTGATGCTTTACACTTAAAGTGTTCTGTTAAATTTTTTTGAGGTGTGTGTGCGTGGTGTGTTTTTTTTTTTTTTTTTTTTTTTTTATTATACAGTGCTCAGCATAAATGAGTACACTTGTTTTGAAAAGTAAGACTTTAATACAATATCTCAATGACTACAAGAACAATTTCCAAATTTGACTAAACTGAGCTTTATAGAACATTTGTTTAGCTCATTACATGAAAGTAAGGTTAAAAATATAACTTTGATTATAAGATCTTCAGGTTTTTTTACTCAAATTAGTTGATGCAAAAATGAATACACCCCACAACAAAAACTACATCTAATATTTTGTATGACCTCCATGATTTGTAAGGACAGCACCAAGTCTTCTGGGCATGGAATGAACAAGTTGGCAACCTCCTATCTTTTTTCCATTCTTCAAGAACGACTTCTTCTTTTTAGAGCCTGGATGGAGAATGATGCTGAACTTGTCTCTTTAGAATTCCCCATAAGTTGTTGGGTTCAGATCACAAGACATACTTGATCACTGAATCCATTTCACCCTGTTCTTGTTCAGAAATGCAACAGTGGCCTTAGATATGTGTTTTGGATCATTGTCATGTTGAAAGTGCACAATGACCAAGGGCATGGAGTTGATGGTAGCATCTTCTTTCAATATAGAGCAGTACATCTGTGAAGTCATGATAACATCATTGAAATGCAGCTCCCCGACACCGGCAGCACTCATGCAGCCCCACAGAAGGACATTGCCACCACCATGTTTCACTGTAGGCACCATGCATTTTTCTTTGTACTCCTCACCTTTTGCGACACCATACAGTTGTGTGTTTTTTTTTTTTGTTTTTTTGTTTTTAAGCCATCCATTCCAAAAAACATTTATCTTGGTCTCATCACTCCAGAGCACAGTGTCTTATTTTTCAGCATGGGCCCTGGCAAATTCTTGGTGGGCTTTTTAGTGCATTGGCTTTAGGAGAGGATTCCTTGGTGGACGACACCCATGCATGCTATTCCTCTTCAGTGTACACCATATTGTGTCATGGAAACAATCACCCCAGTTTGGCTCTCTATTTTAGCTAACTACAGTGAACTTGCACGGCAATTTTCTCCATCCCTTCTCATCAGAAGACTCTCCTGTAGAAGTTGTAACTTCTGTGGACATCTCTGTGAGATGGTTGTAGTTCCATCTTTGTTAAATTTTTGTATCACTTTTGCTACAGTATTCTGACAAGTAAAGTTTTTTGCTGAGCTTCTTGTAGCCTTCACCTTTCTTGTCTAAAATTATTTTCTTTCTCAAGCCTTGTGACATCTCTCTTCCATGTGGTGCCATTGTTGACAGCATGAAGTGGGAAGGGCTTTTCTTTAACGCCCTTTTTATAATCCACTGTCTGCTGGACACCTGTTCAATGAATAATTAGACACACCTGTAGTTACATAGTTAGTCTGGCTGAAAAAAAAGACAAAAGTCCATCCAGTTCAACCATAAAAAAAATCCTACATCCACAGCTGATCCAGAGGAAGGGAAAAACCCAGCAAAACATGACCCAATTTGCTCCTGCAGGGGGAAAAAAAAAAAATTCCTTCCCCCGAGAGGCAATCTGATATTCCCTGGATCAACTTTTACCTATAAATGTTAGTAACCAGTTTGTTGTGTATCCAAGATAGCATCCAGGCCTCCTTTTTTTTTTGTTTTTTTGTTTTTTTGTTTTAAAGCAATCCACTGAGCTGGCAAGAACCAACTCTTGAGGGAATCTATTCCACATTTTCACAGATCTTACTGTGAAGAAACCTTTCCGTGTTTGGCGATTAACTGTATTTCTCCAGATGTAAAGAGTGCCCCTTTATCCTCTGTGATGACCTCAGGGTGAATAACACAGAGTTCACTATACAGGAGAAACTCGAAAAACTAGAATATCGTACAAAAGTTAACTTATTTCAGTAATGCAACTTAAAAGGTGAAACTAATATGAGAGACTCATTACATGCAAAGCAAGATAGTTCGAGCCATGATTTGTGATGGTTATGGCTTACAGCTTCTGAAAACCCCCAAACCCACAATCTCAGAAAATTAGAATATTACATGCAATCAATAAAACAAGGCTTGTACATAGAACAATATCGGACCTCTGAAAAGTATAAGCATTCATATGTACTTGGTTTGGGCCCCTTTTGCAGCAATTACTGCCTCAATGTGGCGTAGCATGGAAGCTATCAGCCTGTGGCACTGCTGAGGTGTTATGGAAGACCAGGATGCTTCAATAGCGGCCTTCAGCTCTTCTGCATTGTTCGGTCTCATGTCTCTCCTCTTTCTCTTGGCAATGCCCCATAGATTCTCTATGGGGTTCAGGTCAGGTGAGTTTTCTGGCCAATCAAGCAACGTAATCACACGGTCATTGAACCAGGTTTTGGTGCTTTTGGCAGTGTGGGCAGGTGCCAAGTCTTGCTGGAAAATGAAGTCCGCATCCCCATAAAGCTTGTCTGCAGAAGGAAGCATGAAGTGCTCCCAAATCTCCTGGTAGACGGCTGTGTTGACCCTGGACTTAATGAAACACAGTGGACCAACACCAGCAGATGACATGGCTCCCCAAATCAACACAAACTGTGGAAACTTCACACTGGACTTCAAGCATCTTGCAGTGTGTGCCTCTCCATTCTTCATCCATACTCTGGGTCCTTGGTTTCCAAATGAGATGCAAAAGTTGCTCTCATCAGAAAAGAGGACTTTGGACCACTGAGCAACAGACCAGGTCTGTTTTTTTTTTCTTTAGCCCAGGTAAGACTCTTCGGACGTTTGTTGTTCAGGAGCGGCTTGACAAGAGGAATACGACATTTGAAGCCCATGTCCAGGATCCGTCTGTGTGTGGTGGCTCTTGATGCACTGACTCCAGCCTCAGTCTACTCCTTGTGAAAGTCCCCAACACTTTTTTTTTAATGGCCTTTTCCTAACAATCCTCTCCAGGCTGCGGTCATCCCTGCTGCTTGTGCACCTTTTCTTCCACACTTTTCCCTTCCACATAAACTTTCTATTACTGTGCTTTGATACAGCACTTTGGGAACATCCAACTTCTTTTGCAATTACCTTTTTTTGAGGCTTTCCCTCCTTATGGAGGGTGTCGATGATGGTTTTTTGCACAACTGTCAGGTCAGCAGTCTTACCCATAATTGTGATTCCTACTGAACCAGACTGAGACCATTTAAAGGCTCAGGAACCCTTTGCAGGTGTTATGGCTTAATTAGCTGATTAGAGTGGGACACTTTGAGCCTAGATTATTGCACCTTTTTCACAATATTCTAATTTTCTGAGATTGTGGATTTGGGGTTTTCATGAGCTGTAAGCCATAATCATCACAATTATGACAAATCACAGCTTGAACTATCTTGCTTTGCATGTAATGAGTCTATCTCATATATTAGTTTCACCGTTTTTTAAGTTGCATTACTGAAATAAATTAAATTTTGCATGATATTCTAGTTTTTCGAGTTTCACCTGTATGAACCACTGATGTATTTATACATGTTGATCATATCCCCCCTTAATCTCCTTCTCAAGAGAATAAATTTCTCCAGTTCCCCAATGTTCTTTTTGTGAATTGGTGACCAAAACTGAACTGCATATTCCAGATCAGGTCTTACTAATGGTTTTTAAAGGGGTAAAATGATCTCTCTGGAGTCTATACCTCGCTGCTGGGTTCCCTCCCAAGCCTGTAGACTTCAACTTACATATTAGCCATGTGTGGGGAACGGTGTCAAACACTTTTGCAAAATCCAAGTATACCACGTCCACCACCAACCCTCTGTCCAAGGTTTTGCTCAACTCCTAAAAAGAAATCTGATTTGTTTGACAACTTCTGTCTTTCATGAATCCATCCTGTCTGTTGCTTAAAAATTTTTTCCAGCAGAACTCATCTGTATGGTGTTATATTAAATGCTCCAGTATCTTCTCAACTATAGAAGTTAAACTAACAGGTCTATAATTATGTGGTAAAGATTTTCACCCTTTTTAAATATTGGCACCACATTGGCCTTACGCCAACCCAGTGGTACTATGCCAGTCATTAGAGTCCCTAAAAAATTAGAAACTATGGCTTTGAAATGACAGAGCTCAATTCTTTGAAGACCTGTGGGTGTATGCCATCCAGTCCAGGTGCTTTATTCTGTCTAAATATTTTTGGATCGTATCAATTGTGAGCCAATGTGTATCATCTGGTGTCAATACCATGCCCATTATGGACAAGAGCTTCCTCATGTTCCTTTTGTATACACAAAGCTGAAGAAGGTATTTAATAAATTTGCCTTCTCTTTGTCCCCAGTCACCCACTCTAGATTATTTTGTAAAGGGCCTACATGCTCGGAGCGGACCTTTTTACTATTCATATATTTGAAGAATTTTCAGGGGTTTGTCCTGCTACCTTTTGCAATCTGACGTTCGTTTTCAATTTTTGTGGCCTTTATTTCCTTTTTGCATATTCTGTTATTTTTTGTAATGTTGTTAACCACTTGCCCTCCAGAGGATTTACCCCCTTCATAACGAGGCCATTTTTGGCGTTACGGCACTGTGCTACTTTAACCAGCTAAACCCTGCTCTGTATCTACGGAATGCCTGCTCCATAGATGTATACAGCTCAGGAGTAAGCTTGCACTGTGTGCCCTCATAGCAAGCAGCTTGTTATGGGGCACACAGAAGAAGAGGGAACATTGCCAGCAGAGAACCCCAGAAGAGGAAGTTCGGGCCTGCTCTGTGCAAAACCACTGACTAGAGTAGGCAAGTAGGACATGTTTAGTATTTAATTTTTAAAAATTCCTTTAACACTTCAAAGGCTAAATCCACCCACATTTGCAGCAAAAAAAATGGTATTTTCTTCAGACTCATTTGCAAAATAAATGCAGTCATGGACCACAGACACTCCTGCAGACTCTTCCTCCAGATGTGTCAAAACTGAAGTACAAACTTTCAATTGGAGAGCTGAAGGAGGTGTCAATAGACTACAAGTGGGGTAATCGCTATACTTTTCCGGTTCCATTGGTAACTGCTGCCAGGGTGGCGGATGGGAAGATATAACTTTTGCATGCTGTCAGTAATGGGGTGGGACTTTGCACTGTGTTGCACCCTAAATATGGATGTAACATGCAGCATACCATAAAGGATGGAATTGGCCTTTAAATAAGACTGGTTCCACCTGCATAGTGCACAATCTGGAAAGACTTACTTTTTCATATAACCGAAAGACAGGTCATGTTTTTTCAGGATTTCCTTCAGGTGCTTCATTTCAATGCCAATAGTGTTGTATATGCAACAACTATCTTATGTAAAAGAATTCCCAAAATGTGGCCTATTTAGAGTACTTAAGGACTGAGGTTGGGAACGACTAAATTCATTCTTGAAAATGAATACACCATGTCAGTTTTATGTATCATTTGTTCAAGTATATTACCATATTTGACTATTTGCCTATGCAAGTACTGTATGTTAAAAGTCCTCAATTTCCATGGGTATACTTTTTCACATGTTTCTGTGATCACCAGATTTCCTTCAATGACCTCTCTTCCATTCTTGAGTGTCTTTAATGTAATCTGGAGGTGCCCAGAATCGCAAAAGAAAACTACGCAACTCTGAAATATAAACTAATATCTAAACTTTGATCACCTCTGTAGAACAGGTTTCTGTTAAGCCAAATGTTTCCTGCTATAGATAAAGCCTTTCACAAATATATTAAACTAGGAGGAATATAGTCAAACCTGAATTCTCTCTGCGCTGCATTTCATTCTGTAGTAGACAAATGTCTTTTGTACATTCATTCCACAACTTCATTCTGTTTAGGGCCTAAGAGGAGCTTTGCACTTGTGTTAAGCGGAACGTCCCCTTTTGGGTGGAGCTCTGCTTTAAGACTTTGTCCCCTGCTCCCCATTAAGGAAGGATTGGCACCTTTTGGGGAGTGGGTACCTGAATGTGAAAGGTACCCGCTCCCATTTCCACTGCGATTGCAAGCAGAAGTTGTCCTCCCTCCCTGTAGTCTTCTGGGGCACGTGACCGGTCCTAGACTATGGGCAAATGCACAGTGGGCACCCAGCTGTGTAGCTGCAAGCTGTCACAGCCAGGTGCCCACACTGAAGATGCCAGGGAGAGAAGACGGCTGGTGAAACCAGCGGTGGTGACGATACGGCTGGACCGAGGGACAGGTAAGTGGCTGTATTTTAAAAGTTAGCAGCTACAGTTTTTTTGTAGCTGCTGACTTTTTTTTTTTCAGGTGGAACGCTACTTTAGTGAAATCAGTTTGAGAATTCTGAGAGCATTCATTGATTAGTGTACTGTATGTGACTTGCAATTTACCACCTTTTTATGACTTGCTTTAAGAGGTTTTGCATTCCCATAGGCTTGCTTGGGAATGCAAAACCTGCTTGAGGTAAACAAAAGCCCTTCAACACAGAACTTTATTCTGTGTTCTAGAACCCCACTCCCAACAGTGGGTATTTTGAGGTCCTTGATCTTGTACAGTTCATTTAATCACTATTACAATAGCAGTTTAGTTTGAGGGAAATCATGAAAATGTGATGTTGGGGGAATGGGTAGAAATGATGCATATATTTCCTGTGTTACTGATTTGTGTACCGCTGTTTTCACCAACCTGATGTACAGTTTCAGTGCTAGTCAAACTATTCACGCACAAGAAATAAAAATCGGTGAGAATTCTCTAAATGTATTTATTTTATTTTTTTTAGGTCAGATAAGTGGTGACTTAATTGATGAGCTAATGTCTTCTGATGGTATGTATTGGCCAGTTTTTATACACAGATTAACCATAACTTTATAACTGCTGACAGGTTAAGCAAATTACCTTATTTCACCTTCACAAATGGTTCAGGGATGGTATGAGATGCTTCCTTGGCCTCCAAATTCTTCAGATCTTAATCCAACTGAGATCTTCTGGAAAACCAATTCTGATCCATGAAGGCCCCACCTTGCAACTTACAGGACTAATGGATCTGCTACTGATGGCTTGGTGCTAGATTCCACAGCGTTGCTTCAGACATTGTGATATCCATGCCTTGATGGGTCAGGGGTGTTTTGGTGGCAAAAGAGGGAGCCAAACGCAATATTAGTAGAGTGGTCATAAAGTTATGTCTGATCCAGTGTGTGCATGGTGTGCTGTTTTTTATTGGTGGCTTAATGCAAATCTTATTTCCTTGTATAGTTAAACATTTTTTTTAGGCGCTGGGCCTTTTATGCATGTTGTCAGCCTCCAGGGCTCCCCAATTACCTACCCAAAGTGTCAGATTGTCAGTATAATATAGTATGCTTGCTTTGTATTCATTCTGTGCAAATGTATTCACTGTATGCAGGAAGAAGTAAATGGCATCCTTTGTGGACACTAGTGTCCCTTTTTTATTTTATTTAAAGGATAAGTTCATCTTAACATGTTACATGTCACCCAGGTATAACACATTCATCCTCCCCTTCACCCACTGATCCCTGTCACAGCAGGCAGGTATTCTCACTGCATCCACTGTCACATTTCAAAACTGCTTGGCTGATCAGTGCCTTCATAGTTCACTGATAGTTCTGCATCTGAGTTGGGCAGCCCATAGATAATTTTAGATTTTCTTTCCTTCCATCATGGGTGAACAGAGAAAATCGCTTGATTCCCCCATCAGTCAGTGTCTATAGGGAAATGCCTCCTGCAACACTATTGTGTTCTGCCAGAGAGGGGATGTGGGGAGCCGACAGAGCACAGTGAATGGTTACTGTTAGCAGTAATCGCATGTAAAAAAAATACAACAGGCTGGTTATACCCAAATTGATCCATCGATTAACTTGGGTACAATTGGCCTGCCCATACATGGATTGAAATTTGGCTGGTCCCTGCTGAACCATCCAAATTTCAATCCATGTATGGCTGGCCAAACTGCCAGAGAGCTCTCACCATTGTTTGCAGGAAGCTAACATTGCACCTGCGATCCAAGATTTGCGGGTGCAATGCTCTGCAGCCTGAAGGGGAAAAAACACTTTTTTTTTTTTTTTTTAACCTGCAAAATCATGTGCTATTTATTACAAAAGGTGAACTTAGCCTTTTA
The DNA here is from genome assembly GCF_062004578.1 of Staurois parvus. Taxonomy (NCBI): domain Eukaryota; kingdom Metazoa; phylum Chordata; class Amphibia; order Anura; family Ranidae; genus Staurois; species Staurois parvus. Next base: position 6,620,250 of record NW_028318026.1, on the reverse strand, counting down.
AAGTGTCTGCTGAAAAGTCTTGACTGCTGTATATCCTAACTAATTTTCTATGTCCTTTTTTATATCTTAGTGTTCCCTTTGCTGCGGCTTTCTCCCACTCCAGGAGATGACTACAATTTCAACTTGGATGACAGTGAAGGAGTTTGTGACCTCTTTGATGTTCAGATTCTAAATTATTAGATATAATTCTTCTTCTGGATTTCTGTCTACCTCCTTCCTGCCTTACACATAGCATCAGAGTTTGTTTGTTTTTTTTCCCCCTCCCCTAACGTGGATTTATGTTTTCATGTACAGTGAGACTAGATTTTTATAAGTGGAATTTTTTATTACTGAGATTTGTTTTTAGAGCATATACTTTTTCCAGCAAATAACAGTGAATAAATCTAAACTAAATTCTGTTAGCATCCATTCTGCACACCATGTGGAAAAGCTTTACTGGCAATCTGTTAATTGCTTAAAGGGCACCTTGTTGCCTAAGCACCATGAACCAGCCATTTTGTGAGCCTCCCCCCCCCCCCCCCCCCCCCCCCTATTTGTTGTATCCCAGTGAGAATTCTTTCTACTTATGGTTTGGCTGTTGGATCCTTTGCCAGGTTTTTTTGTTGATGTTGGTTACCACACTGGAGATTACTGCATCAGTCCAGGTGACAAGTGTCACAGAACAGCAAAAAAAGAAGTCTTCAACAGGGACACAAGCAGCATTTAGTATCTGTCAGCATCTCTAACTTTATTGCCATTGAAAAAAGGCATCCATATTTTAAAAAGTGATGGCCTGCCTTTGCTTATTAGGAAAATGCTAGTTGCCTCTTCGCTTGGTCTGATTCCATGCGTATCTAAACCAAAATCAAAAATAGAACACATTGCAAATTTAGAGTTTGTTAGGTGCCAGCATTAGGCTTTTCGCTTTTTTTTTTTTTTTTTCCCCTTTTTATCCGTATATCAATGGAGTGAGCCATGGTTGCCACCTAGGCTGGCCTTCTCTTTATTTATCTCCATTACATGGGTAGTGATGGAATTAGTAGCTTAGAGAAACTTTTTGGGGTGTGTTTTTAAAGTTTCTCACAGGAAATACCAATGACATTGCATGTCTGGCAAAGAGCAACAGGTATTTTTCTGTACTTGGCAATAGATTTTTTTTTTTTCAGGCCAATAATACTTTTACCACATCTAAAGACTGGTATGCTGCAATATATTACTTTTTGGGTTGTTATAGTGTGCGTTTTGAATCCCAATTTTTTTACTCTTCAATCCCTTATCTCTATACCCAGGTCTGCAACATAGCACTGAAGTCAAAGTGATTACCACAACAGCTATGAAACTAGCATTGTTAAAAGGAGAGGTCAGCAATGGTAGCCTCCACAATTCTACCCTGAAGCCTCCACAATTCTGCCCTGTCTCTTTAAAGTACAAGTATGGCCAAAGCTATGGATCACAGGAATGAAGTTTGTTCTGCATGTCTGCGATCTGGTTTCAACCAGCAGCGGGCTAATGCTACCTGGACCAGCACCTGGCTCAGGCTTCTAGCTATGCTGCTACTTAGCCCACAGCTCAATCACCTCCCCAACCTGGTGCTACAGTGAGTGTTGGAGATGCAGCGCAAACAGCCGGTGACTGACAGTCATGGCTTTATACTCAGAGAGCAGAAGGAAGAACTGAGTGATCAGCAGTCTTTTATCAGTTCCCAGTGAATAGGTGGGGAACAGATGCAATACTGGATCACTGCTGCATCCACCTAGTTGGGGTTTAAAAAACTCCTCTTTTTGAAATGCTTCTGTGTGGGGGGGTTAAAGACCAAGTTCACCTTTGCATAAAAGATTGCATAAAAAAAATATATATATATATTTCTGCAAATATGTTAATCTTTTATGCAAAGGTGAACTTAGCCTTTAACCCCCCCCCCCACACAGAAGCATTTCAAAAGATAAGTTTGGCGTTTTTAACTTTTTTCTTTTTTTAATTTCCTGCAGTAGCCTAGAAAGCATTGCACCTGTAATCAGTAGATCAAGGATGCAACGTGGCCCAACAGATATAGCACCCACACTAAGGATATACAGTACATTTTAGTAAAGATTGCCTGCAGGAGAGATGTCATGTGTTTTTTGTTTTGGTTTTTTTTATTGTTGGCACATATTAGATTTGGTAGAAGTCGTACATTTCACAGGTAACCCTTTTTAATGATGGAAATACAGGTACTTCCATTGGTGGCCTTCTGAATATGTGAATTGACCAGGTATTTGACTCACTGACCTACAGGTATGCAGATTAGAACTTTATGATCTAAAGTACTAGCATAGGAGGGTCAATATGACAGCCTAGTGACTGGCTTTCTCGGGAAAAAGCAACACTGGCAGCCTCTGTAATTTTTTGTTTTGAATAGTGTAGGCAAAGGTTAGAACCTCTGCCAGGTTTTTATTGCTGTGGAGATATCTCCATTTTCTGTTTAGGGCAGGGAATTATTGGTGATCTCTCCAGTAGGGACACAAACTCTGAGTGAGATGTTTGTAACATTTGACAATGGGGGTTTTTTTTCTTCAGTTTTTGTGCTTGTTTTGGTGACAACAGAACACTTATTACTTATGGATATCACATGAACAGGAACTGAAGAGGGGACATTTTTCCCCATGAAAGATCATAGGTGGAAACAAAATCCTGACCACTTTTCTCCAATCTATTTGAAAGGGTAGAGGGAAAACAAGGCAGGAGTTGGGGACCAACATCATCCTGAGATTTTAAAACCTAACAACCCTTCCCAGTTAATGATTGGACTGGGGGAAGAAAAAAAACCCATCTTGCTCAGCCCCGAGTAGCGCTCACAGTGGACCAAACTAGGATTGTGTGAGGGCTCTTGCTGGGCTTTAGGTTGATGATCTCAGAAGCATCTCATACTGCTGACAAACTGATGCCATTTTAAAATTTGGTGGGTGCAGTTTACCTCCTGACTTGGTTCAAGTTGTGTTCTGCATTCCTTTAGATCTGTATAGGAAAGCAAAGTACGATTACATGACCAAAAGCCCATTGACACAGGCCTATGGTAAGCTTACTGCAGTTTATATTTGACATCTAAATAGCTGGGCTGTCTTACTTTTTTGATCCTTTAATTACTAGTATGTGTACAATAGAATTCAAGAATACAAATTTGAGCTTTTTTGAGATCAAACATAATAATTTGGTTGTCATTTCTCTAATTATTACTAGAGCTTAGTATGACATTTCTAGTGGAAAGCACCACTCCCCCTTTCCTTCAGTTTTAAAACTCGATCCCCAGAGGACCCTATTACTTTCTCACTACCCCCTTCTTGTTTGTTTTTATTGCACATCAACCAGTCAAAAGATTTGTATATATCCAATAAACCCCCAGCATATTGGATGAAAAGCTAAGTAAGTATTTCATGCAGCTATTTGGTGCCAAAACGTGACTTGCTCTGCTTTTGCTAAATGTTTTTAGTCAGTCCTGAAGAGCTTTATATAATTTTTTTTTTTTAATGTAAATAACCACTGCCAAGTAATAAGTAAACCTTCCATTTCTGGTTGGGCAATCTTCAAGTGCCTTGTAGTGGATAGCACTTTTTCCATTCTGACATGTTGGCTTTGTACATTTTGCTTGAATTTGTTAATCTTCCATTTTCTCCTATTTTATGTGCATTGTAACTACATATTGCGTTAATATTTTCTGATCCTTAACTTTTTTTATTAATAAACATGTACAGACACTACATAGATTTTAAATTATTTAATATAAAATGGGTCTATAGCTGTGAAAATAGATCTGCAGCGTTGTCAACATCTACCGGGGCTTCTGGTGTTGGCTTGGAAATCTAGAAAGAATAAACACACTTAGAACACAGTTCTTTAGTTTTTTTACACATCATTGAACTTTGAAAATGCAGATCAATTTTTTTTGCCAGTCTTCCATCTGTTACAAATACTCTTATGAAGAATTGCTTCCCTAACACAACTAGCAGTTGTCAAACAAGAAAAATAAACCCACGTACACTCCTAAAGGGGTATTGCAGTAAACGGAATACACACAGGGAACATCTCTGTAAATGGGTATAAATCGTTTGTCAACTTGCTATAGATTTTAACCACTTGACCTTGCTATAGATTTTAACCACTTGACCTTCATAACCAGGACTTTTTTTTACTATTTAGCACTGTGCTACTTCAACTGGCAATTGCTTGGTTATGCAACACTGTACCCAAATAAAATTTTAGATTTTTAGTTTTCACACAAAGAGCTTTCTTTTGGTGGTATTTTGATCACTTCTGGGATTATATGAATGAAAGACAAACATTTTGAATATAAGTTTAACAGAGTAGGAATTTTCAATCCAACTTAGGCAGAAATGTATTCTGCTAAAAAAAAAAAAACGCCCAACAAGTGTATATTTGGTTAGTGTCTCCAACTGGTTTTATATATTGGAATTTAGCTATGATGCTATACTGGTAATGGTGGTAAGCAACATCTTAAATTGCCTATCACAGTCCCACTCTAAGATGCTGACTGGGAGGTATGCTAACTGACATCAATACAGTGATCAACATAAAATGGCCTGGTCAGGAAGGGGGTAAATCCTCCAGGAGGGCAAGTGGTTAATAAAATGCATTTTATTCAGAATTGGTTAGCTGCATGAAACCCAGACCTAAAAGGTGTCCACAAATTTCTTGTGTGATTCAATTCACCGTAAAACATACTTTTATTACCTGGCTTGGCTTTGATGCAGTCATCTTCTTCAACTGGGCAACATCTTTGTGCAATTCTGTGAAAGCTTTGTTGACTTTGCTCACTTTGTCATTGTTGGAGATATTGATCTATTAAAGAAACAAACAGTATATTGAAAGGATTCATAATGCCAATAATATCCAGCTAAAAGGATTCATAATGCCAGTAATATCCAGCTAAAATAGAATACCTACTTTCTTTAGTGTGGATGTTACAGGTTTGGCTTTGTTTTTGGCTTTTACACTTCTACTGTTTGCGACATGAAATACATTACTTTGTTTCTGTCCTTTTCCTTTGCTTTTGGCCATTGTTTACTAAAAAAGAAAATACATTTATTGAACAAAAAAAGTAAATAAATCTTCGAAGCAGTAAACACATCCTAGGGCCCATCCACGTGGCGTACAGAGTCAGATACATATATTTCTGTGCCTGGCAGTACAAGTGTTTGGTATAGAGATGGGGGCAGCATCCTGTACAAATCGTGGAACGGCCGCAACTGTCAGCCTTCACTGCCTCTCGATGCAAATTATCTGTCTCCAGGCTGTGCAGTTACAAGCTTATAGCCACAGCATGTCATTGACTTGTATGTGCAGCTGTATACAGACATCTGACCCTTCTGGGAGCAGAAATATGCGATTTTTTTTTTTTTTTTTTTTTTTTTTGCACCCATGGGAATTAGTCTTAAGTAATCTAAAGTGCCATAAAACTGAGACATTGTAAAGTGTCATCTCTTTAGGAAATGTTTGTAAAGTACCAATATTTTTAAAGTGCAAACAGTTGGTGCACACAAGCATTGTACATGCATCTGTAGGGCCTCTTTCACATAGGGTGGCTAAGGTGGGGCAGTAAAAATAGGCTGCAGAGCCATGGCTTTGTTGGCAACCTAAACTGTAAAATACATCCAGAGGAGACTATTCACATGCTGCAGCCACCAAGTTTATTGTGACATGCCAGGTCAATAAGCCCTGTAAAACTCAGCTATCCGAGTCAAGGGGCCACACTGCAACTGCTAGCTAACAGCTTGGCTTGCAATGCATTAGCCACATTGGCATTAAGGAGGTGGCAGAATCACCTCTTCAACAGCTGACAGTGGCTGCTTAGCTGTACTCTGAAAATCAATCCACTGAGGACTTCTTTTCAGGCCATTTGCTAGTGTGAACCTAACCTAATAAAATGCCACTGGGGCTGAAATCAATGATTAGAAAAGTAGCACTCCAGGGGGAAGGGAGAGGCCCAACACCAATCAGTTGTCAGCCTGGTAAAGCCTGCATTTTATAAGTATCATTATAATAATACATCGGGGGCACAGCTGCCAATACTTTCTAGCAACACTATAATCATGGGTGTATATATACCGGTAGGCCAATTCACTAAAGGTTACCGCATGCGATAACACTGTCACATGACTCATTTGCATAAATTATCGCATGCAGTAACAATGTCCAGTTCACAAAAAAAAAGCTGAGGTATTTAACGCAAAAATAAAAAAATGTGTTGGTAAATACCGCATATAAAATATAGTAAGCTGACATCCAATTCACAAACAGAAGGGGGGGGGGGGTCTGGTATGACTATTAAAAGGAACCCCATGCCAAAATTTAAAAAAAGGTGTGGGGTTCCCCCCCAAATCCATGTTGGACTTGAAAGCTGTTTTTTTGGTGGGGGGGGGTCTTCCTTAAAATCCATACCAGACCCAAAGGGCCTGATATAAATGTGGGGAAAGCCCCACACACTTATTTTTTGCATCATTTGTAATTGCTGGCATGTTTTGTTTACATTCAGTGGCTGACAGCTCATGAGCCATCCATTGTTAAGGATTCCTTAAGACCCAGCTGTGTGATTACTGCATGAAAATATGCGGTGATTACCGCAATGCAGATATCTTACTGCAAGAGTTATTTACCGTAAAATTCTTAGTGAATTGCACATTTGCAAAAGATTTACCACGTGTTTTTTATTGCATTCTTTCAGTCATTATTTAACTTAGTGAATTGACCCCATAATCTGTAATTGCTGATCTTTTGAAAATGGAAGTTGCCTGTCTCTGGCAGTGATTTTAGTCTGTATAGCCTAGAACAAGCATACAGCCAATTAAATCAGAACGCCTGATTTGCAGGTTTATTCCAGACTCTGAAGCCACAGGAATCACATTATATGCCAATAACATTTTCAGAAGAGGTCAGTGACAGCCAATATAATATATTCAAAGATTTCTTGGAGGCCACTGTACAATGGAGCTCAGAGTGGGCAAGGGAGAAGGCTCAAATCAGTTATGCTGTAGTCCACATTTAAAAGTGAAATTCCAGCTATACACCGAACTATTCTAAGTTAGACCACAGAAGGTGACGCTTGGAGTGCACTGAAGTCGTGTCATCATGTCGCATAGGAGGTGGGGACAGAACACTGCTTTGCTCTTTGCCACACAACTGACCTGGTTTGTGCTGTGTCCTAGTTACATAAAGGACTGAAGTGGAGATAACCTTTATGAGGGTTCTTTCAGACTGTAGCAGTAACGGACATTCCCACTGAAAGTATGAGACTTTGAGTTGGGATGCCTTTGCAGATATGTGAGCTCTGACATCTGGATGTGTTGTATCCTCTATGGTCATATGGGGATAAGACTTTGCTGACAGGTGCAGGCAGGATCCATTTGTACATTGCATTAAATCTGGCCCCTCTCATGCAACCATTCTGATCAGGTCCTCCTGTCAGTTTTTCAGGTGGATATGATTGGGCAGTCCATTCATCTCTATGGACTCCCAAGCGGAAATGGACTTGTGTTTGTTTACACCCACCTACCTCCAATCCCCTAAACACAAATGGAAGAGGATTTGTCCTCTTCCATGTAGGCAGATCGAATTGGAAGTAGATGTAAATGGACAGCCAGATGTTTACACCAGACTGCCCCTAGAGCAGAGCAGGCACAGTCCATGTCCACTCTGCATAAACCGAGCAGGCATGGACCTGTCATCCACCTGCTCTTCTCAGCAGGGGATCAACTGACAGATTCCCTCCTGAGCAGATCCACCTTGTGTGAAAAAGGCTTAATAATGGTAATGGATCCAGCAGAAAAGGATCTTAAAGAGGAACTTTACTTTTGACAATTTTTTTTTTAATAAAGATGTACTTTAGAAAGGAACATATACTATATTGCTAAAAGTATTGGGATGCCCCTTCCAAATCATTGGATTCAGGTGTATAAAATAAAGCACCTAGGCATGCAGACTGCTTCTACAATTATTTGCGAAAGAATGGGTCGTTCTCAGAAGTGTGGCACCATGATAGGTTGCCACCTGTGCAATAGTGCATCCATGAAATTTCCTTGCTACAAAATATTCCACTTCAGTGAATGCACAAAGCGAGAAGCCACAGCAGACAACTTCAAATACTAAACAGACTACAGGTGACCTGTTTCCCTGTCCAGCTCTTACCCAGTCTGCTTCATCATCTCACCATTCTGTAACATGCACTCCCTAATCCTTCTCACTGTTGCATCCTCTCTCTTCAAACTCTCTCCTTCACCCCTCTTCTCCACCCCACAGCTTATATACAGTGGATATAAAAAGTCTACATACCCCTGTTAAATGTCAGGTTTATGTGATGTAAAAAAAAATGAGACAAAGATAAATAATTTCAGAACTTTTTCAACCTTTAACGTAACCTATAAACTGTACGACTCATTTGAACAAACTGAAATCTTTTAGGTGGAGGGAAAAATAAAAAACTAAAATAATATGGTTGCATAAGTGTGCACACCCTTAAACTAATACTTTGTTGAAGCACCTTTTGATTTTCTTACAGCATTCAGTCTTTTTGGGTATGAGTCTATCAGCATGGCACATCTTGACTTGGCAATTTTTGCCCACTCTTCTGTGCAAATCACTGCAAATCTGTGAGATTGTGAGGACATCTCCTGTGCACAGCCCTTTTCAGATCACCTCACAGATTTTCAATTGGATTCAGGTCTGGGCTCTGGATGGGCCATTCCAAAACTTTAATCTTCTTCTCATGAAGCCATTCCTTTGTTGATTTGGATGTATGCTTTGAGTCACTGTCATGCTGAAAGATGAAGTTCCTCTTCAAGTTCAGCCTGAAGGTTTTGTGCCAATACGGACTGGTATTTGGAACTGTTCATATTTCCCTCTACCTTGACTAAGGCCCCAGTTCCAGCTAAAAGAAAAAAAAAAACAGCCCCAAAGCATGATGCTGCCACCACCATGCGTCACTGTGGGTATGGTGTCCTTTTGGTGATGTGCAGTGTTGTATTTGCGCCAAACATATCTTTTGGAATTATGGCCAAAAAATTCAACCTTGGTTTCATCAGACCATTTTCCCACATGCTTTTGGGAGACTTCATATGTGTTTTTGCAAAGTGTAGATGGTTTTTCTTCATAAGAAAAGGCATTCGTCCTGCCACTCTACCCCATAGCCCAGACATATGAAGAATACAGGAGATTGGTGTCACATGTACCACACAGCCAGTACTTGCCAGATATTCCTGCAGCTCCTTTAATGTTGCTGTAGGCCTCTTGGCAGCCTCCTAGACCAGTTTTCTTCTCGTCTTTTCATCAATTTTGGAGGGACGTCCAGTTCTTGGTAATGTCACTGTTGCACCATATTTTTTTCCACTTGATGATGACTGTCTTCACTGTATTCCATGATATATCTAATGCCTTGGAAATTCTTTTGTACCCTTCTGATGGATACCTTTTTAACAATGAGATCCCTCTGATGCTTTGGAAGCTCTCTGCAGACCATGGCTTTATGTGACTAAGAAAATGTCATGAAAGACCTACTAGAACAGCTGAACTTTATTTGGGGTTAATCAGAGGCACTTTAAATGATGGCAGGTGTGTACTGACTGCTATTTAACAGGATTTTGAATGTGATTGCTTAATTCTGAAAACAGCTACATCACCAGTTATAAGAGGGTGCACACTTACACAACCACATTATTTTAGTTTTTTATGTTTATCCCCCCCCCCCCCCCTTGAAAGACTTCAGTTTGTTGCTCAGTTGAGTTGTACTGTTTATAGGTCACATTAAAGGTGGAAAAAGTTCTGAAATGATGTATCTTTGTCATTTTTTTACATCACAGAAACCTGACATTTTAGCAGGGGTCTGTTTTTATATCCACTGTACACCCTGTTCCAAATTATTATGCAAATTCTATTTAAGTGTCACAAAGATGAAATATTTAGTTTTTCAGTTTAACTCATGGATGGCATTGTGTGTCAGGGCTCTTTTGATCACTGAAAACAATCTCTAATACCTGTGATAATTAGATTGGCCGGTGAGCCCAATTTAAGGAAAAACTACTAAAGGAGGGTGTTCCACATTATTAAGCAGAGCACTATTTTCAAGCAATATGGGGAAGAAAGGGATCACTCTGCTGCCGAAAAGAGTGAAATAGTTCAAGGCCTTGGACAAGGTATGAAAACATTAGATATTTCACGAAAACTTAAGCGTGATCATCGCACTAGTAAGAGATTTGTGGCTGATTCAGAGCACAGATGGGTTTGTGCAGATAAAGGCACATTGAGGAAGATTTCTGCCAGATTCATGCATCAGATCAAGAGAGCAGCTGCTAAAATACCATTAATTAGCAGAAAACAGATATCTGAAGCTGCTGGTGCCTCTGGAGTCCCACGGACATCAAGGTGTAGAGTCCTCCAGAGTCTTGCAACTGTGCATAAACCTTCTATTCGGCCACCACTAACCAATGCTCACAAGCAGAAACGGCTGCATTGGGCAGAAAAATACATGAAGACTAATTTTCAAACAGTCCTGTTCACTGATGAGTGCCGTGCAACCCTGGATGGTCCAGATGGATGGAGTAGTGGATGGGTGGTGGACGGCCACCCTGTTCCAACAAGGCTGCGACGTCACCAAGGCGGTGGTGGAGTCATGTTTTGGGCCGGAATCATGGAAACAGAGCTGGTTGGCCTCTTTTGGGTCCCCGAAGGTGTAAAGACGACCTCTGCAAAGTATGTGGAGTTTATGACTGACCACTTTCTTCCCTGGTACAGAAGGAAGAACTATGCTTTCCGTAATAAAATCATCTTCATGCATGACAATGCACCATCTCATGCTGCAAAGAATACCTCTGCATCAATGGCTGCTATGGGATAAAAGGAGAGAATGTCATGGTGTGGCTTCCATCCTCCCCTGACCTCAATCCTATTGAGAACCTTTGGAGCATCCTCAAGCAAAAGATCTATGAGGGTGGGAGGCAGTTTACATCCAAACAGCAGCTCTGGGAGGATAATCTGACATCTTGCAAACAAATTCAAGCAGAAACTGTCCAAAAACTCACAAGTTCAATGGATGCAAGACTTGTGAAGCTGCTATCAAATAAGGGGTCCTATGTTACAATGTAACGTGACCTGTTAAAATGTTTAAAAAGTTAAAATGTTGTTAAAAGTTTGATTGAAATAGCTTTTGATTTCAGTAAATATGCTGCAAACACAACAAATGACAATTTTCAGTTCTTTACAACCTATAATGCGTTTTGAAACTTGCTGTGCGTAATAATTTGGAACAGTGCATTGTAAGTTTGTTTAAAAAAAAAAAAACTTATTAGATTTGTTCAATAAAATTTGAACTGTACTCTTAATAGTTGATAACATGAGAATTATGCTGACTGTTATTTACAATTATTTAGGTAAATGAAAAAAATATAATTTGCATAATAATTTGGAACGGTGTATATCACCCTCACTCCTGTTTTCATCTTGCTACTGTACTCAACTCCTGCTAATTCTGACCCCACATACTAATAAAACCTCCAGGACACTGGAATATGTCTCTCCATACAAGTCATACTCCCATATTACCACTCTCACCCTTCTGCATCTCCTAACATCTGGAGACATTTCCCCAAATCCTGGGCCTCTAGCTTTTTCCTTTGATCAACACACCTGGCAACCCCTATCCTCTAAAAGCAGCCGCAATCCACACAATCTAGTTACTATTCCTCTTCTTCCTAGAACCAGCCTCACCTTTTCCTGTGCCCTCTGGAATGCCCGCTCTGTCTGTAACAAACTCACCTCTCTCCATTACCCTTTTTTTTTTTTTAAATCACAAACTCTTTTAACCTACTTGCAGTTATGAAAACCTGGCTTCATGAATCTGACTTTCCCCTCTCCTGCTGCCCTCTCCCATGGTGGTCTACTCTGGACTTGCTCTCCCAGACTTAGTGGATGGAAAGGAGGTGGAATTGGAATCCTCCTATCCTCTCAAAGCACTTTTCAGGTCCTTCATTCAGCTCCCTCTCCTCATTTGAAGTTCACACTATTCATCTATTCTCTCCAGTTTCTTTAAGAATTGCTGTGATCTACTGACCTCCTGGACCAGTATCAAGCTTCCTTGATGACTCCTCTGCCTGCCTGAATGCCTTACTTTCTCTCCTCTGAAATTCCCACAATCATTGTTGGTGACTTCAACATCCCTGTTGTTAATCTTAACACTCCTGCTACCTCTAAACTTCTGAGCCTAACCACTTCTTTTGACCTAAAACAATGGACACATGCTTCTACTCACTGTAATGGTAACTGCCTCGACCTTGTATTCTCCTACCTATGCACTCCTTGCAACCTCACCAACTTTCCTTTTCCTCTCTCTGATCACTCCCTTATTCGCTTCACTCTCTCCTTGGCTTCCTCCTCCTTCTCTTCCAACTACCGAACAGTTACCCATAGAAACCTTCGCTATCTTAACCCTTCTTTTTTTGGCAACAGATTGTCTCTATGACAAAATCTCAGCCCTGTCCTGCCCCAAGCTGGCCACTTCTGTATACAACGCTACAGCCCTGGCAAACAGACAATACCAGATGTCTCAAAAATATAGCCGTGCGCTTGAGCATTTATGGCATAAGACTAAGACCCAGCAAGACTTCGACCAATATAAATCTGCCCTTAAAAAATACAATTCTTGTCTCCACACTGCCAAACAGACCTATTTTATCACTCTCATCAACACCCTCTCACGCAATCCCTGTCAACTCTTTTTTTACCTTTAACTCTCTACTTCATCCTTTACCTCAACCCACTAACTCACCGCACCTTCAGTGTCACTTACAACTCTACTTCCTCCTCCTCTTACTGTCGGGGTCCCTCAAGGTTCTGTCCTTGGACCTCTCCTATTCTCGATATACACATCTTCCTTCGGTCAGCTGATAGCTTCCCATAGTTGCCAATACCATTTCTATGCTGATGACACAAATCTATCTCTCTACTCCTCAGCTCACCCCATCAGTTTCCTCATATCACCAATTTACTAACAGACATATCAGATTGGATGTCACACCACTTTCTAAAACTCAATCTATCCAAAACTAAGCTCATAATATTTCCTCCCCCACATGCCTCTTCCCCTGATTTCTCAGTCAAGATCAATAGCACCACTATCAACCCATGCCAGAGTGCTAGGGGTAACACTGGATTCAGAACTATGCTTTCAGGCCCACATCCAATCCCTGTCCAAATCATGCCACTCTCAACCTCTGCAATATTTCCAGAATACGCCCCTTTTCAACCAATGATACCACAAAGCTCCAAATTCACTCCCTGGTCATCTCTCGCCTTGACTACTGCAACTCCCTCCTGATTGGCTCACCTTTACATAGGCTATGTCCACTCCAGTCCATCATGGATACTGCTGCCAGGCTCATCCACCTTACCAACCGTTCAGTGTCTGCTACCCCTCTCTGCAAATCCCTCCACTGGCTTCCACATGCCCAACGAATAAAATTCAAAAGACTAACAACTTACAAAGCCATCCACAACACTGCCCCCAGCTACATCACCAACATGGTCTCAAAATATTAACCAGACCACTCTCTTTGATCCTCCAAGACCTTCTGCTCTCTAGTTTCCATGTCACCTCCTCCCATCCTGTGGAACTCGCTACCCCAATCTGTCCAGCTATCTCCTAATCTATCCTTTAGACAATTTCTGAAAACCTCTTTAAAGAAGCCTATCCTTCTACCTAGTAAACTGCCATTTATTTCCTTTACCCCCCCCACAGCTATTACCTTTTGTATCACTCAACCCTTCCTCCTAGATTGTAAGCTTTAATGAGCAGGGCCCTCTGTTTCCTCGTGTACCAAACTGTATTGTAACATCTACTGCGTAAACTGTTGGCGCTAAATAAATCATGTATAATAATAATAATTCCACGATCAACTGTTAGTGGTATTATAACAAAGTGAAAAAAACTGGGAACAACAGCAGCTCAGTCACGAAGTGGTAGGCCACGTAAAATGACAGAGCGGGGTCAGCACATGCTGAAGTGCACAGTGTGCAGAAATCAACTGTCTGCAGTGTCAATAGCTAAAGACCTCCAGATTAGCACAACAACAGTGCAAAGAGAGCTCCATGGAATGGGTTTCCATGGCCGAGCAGCTGTATCCAAGCCTTACATCACCAAGTGCAATGCAAAGTGTTGGATGCAGTGGTGTAAAGCATGCCGCCACTAGACTCTGGAGCAGTGGAGATGTGTTCTCTGGAGTGACACATCATGCTTCTCCGTCTGGCAATCCGATGGACATGTCTGGGTTTGGCACTTGCCAGAACAGTACTTGCCTGACTGCATTGTGCCAAGCGTAAAGTTTGATGGAGGGAAGATTATGGTGTGGGGTTGTTTTTCAGGGGTTGGGCTTGGCCCCTTAGTTTCAATGAAGGCAATTCTTAAGGCATCAGCCTAACAAGACATTTTGGACAATTTCATGCTCCGAACGTTGTGGAAACAGTTTGGGGATTGCCCCTTCCTGTTCCAACATGACTGCGCACCAGTGCACAAAGCAAGGTCCACAAGTACAAAAGACATGGATGAGTGAGTCTGGGGTGGAGGAACTTGACTGGCCTGCAGAGTCCTGACCTCAACCTGAAAGAAAACCTTTGGGATGGATTAAAGCAGAGACTGCAAGCCAGGCCTTCTTGTCAGACATCAGTGCCTGACCTCACAAATGCACTTCTGGAAAAATGGTCAAACATTCCCATAGACACACTCCTAAACATTGTGGACAGCCTTCCCAGAAGAGTTGAAGCTGTTATAGCTGCAAAGGGTGGGCCAACTCAGTACTGAACCCTACGGACTGCCATTAAAGTTCATGTGCATGTAAAGGCATTGGTCCCAATACTTTTGACAATATAGTGTACATTCCACATTAATCATTATGCTACCAAAATTAGTGTGTTGTAAATTACCTCCAGCAGTACTTCTGTTTCCTCTTGCTGGAGGCAGCCATTTTGCTGAAGCTCAGAGCCCCTGAACAGCACTAAATAATAAAGTGTAACTAAACCCATCAATTTAACAGTTTCAAAAAACAGCTACATTCCTGGATTGCGAACTGTTACACTTGCTTGTGTCCTCAACAAAACTGTCAAACCATCAAATGGCTGGTGCCATAACTGATCACGTGCAGATCAAACAGAAGTAGTTTCCTTGGCTGTAGAGGATAGGAGGGTGTAATTCCTCTTTAAAGCATAACTTTACTCCTAACAATTCATAAAAGAATGTTCTTTAGCAAGAAACATACATTCTGCATTAATTAAGCTACTAAAATTAGTTTGTGCTGAACAGCAGTTAAAGCATAACTGCCATGGCGCTGCACATATGATCAGTTATGACGGCAGTCATTTGTTTGAGAGCACAAGTGAATGTGACAGTTAGCATTGCTGGACTGTCAGCAGATCGGCGTCTACAAATGCAGCACAGTGCCTAAAAATGGAAAGTAACTGAGCATGTGCAGAGCAGGGTGAGACAGTGCATCCTAATGGGGATCAGACAGCGGAACCAGCAGCTGCTATTGCAGGTGACTACCCATGAATCCTAATGGGGATCAGACAGCGGAACCAGCAGCTGAGAGGACAGGTGACAACCCATGAATCCTAATGGGGATCAGACAGCAGAACCAGCAGCTGAGAGGACAGGTGACTACCCATGAATCCTAATGGGGATCAGAGAGTGGAAACAGTAGCTGAAAGGACAGGTGACTACCCATGAATCCTAATGGGGATCAGACAGCGGAACCAGCAGCTGAGAGGACAGGTGACTACCCATTAATCCTAATGGGGATCAGACAGCGGATCCAGCAGCTGCTATTGCAGGTGACTACCAATGAATCCTAATGGGGATCTGAAAGCAGAAAGGCAGCTGAGATGACAGGTGACTACCCATGAATCCTAGAGGGGATCTGACAGGGGATCCAGCAGCAGATATGACAGGTGACTACCCATGATTCCTAATGGGGATCAGACATCAGAACCAGCAGCTGAGAGGAAAGGTGACTACCCATGAATCCTAATGGGGATCAGACAGCGGATCCAGCAGCAGAGAGGAAAGGTGACTACCCATGAATCCTAATGGGGATCAGACAGCGGATCCAGCAGCAGAGATGACATGTGACTACCCATGAATCCTAATGGTGATCAGAGAGCGGAATCAGCAGCTGAAAGGACAGGTGACTACCCATGAATCCTAATGGGGATCAGACAGCGGAACCAGCAGCAGAGATGCCAGGATAGTACACATTAAGATCACATGTGTCCAGCAGCAGGGATCTCAGAGAAGATATGGTGACTACACATGAATCCTTTACTCCCAATACATAATCTCTGGGTTCACATGCCCTGAACACACACAGAAGCAGGACAGCTCCAGTCGATGAGCACTGAACATGCACAGCCTGCCCTGTACTATAGGAGAAGCCCCAGGCCCGGACATAACAATCCGACTACAGGCTGCTCCTGGGCTCCTTCCCTCACTACATTATCCGGCCAGGCTGGACTAGAAGTGCCAGCCCCCTCCGACCTGTAATCCCTCCATAGCCGGTGTACCGGCCACTCTCCCCAATGTAAACACACATTACCTTCCTGCAACACGTGGACTGAGCAGAGCCGGAAGTCGAATACCATAGAGGCGGAGGACGGGCAGGTGGCACTCTGTACATGTCCGAGGTCTCTGTGGTGGTGGGAGGAGTGCGGTGTAGAGGCGGCCGGCGGTACTGCATGCCCTGTGTGTAGGAGGACTGTCCATCAGTACCTCTTACTCCATGTCTGGCTGAGAAGTGAACCTCCACGTGTATTCATTGAAAACAAAGAGGTCAATGCACTAAGAGATAAATACCATACAATTTTGAGTTCAAATAACTCGTGCGGCATTTATTTCAAAAGTAGTCTTTTCACTAAAAACACAAATTTACTGAGTTCATTAAATAGTTCTATTTTGCACCAGCACTTATATTTTGCATTATTTTCGATGGTGCTTTTTCACATTTTTTTGCTGGCTAACATTGCGCCAGAAGGCGCAAACTATGGAAAACTATGAAACATTGTAGTGTGCGTCCATTCACTAAATGATCTCCCTCTGGGGAAGGGTCACAATGTATTTCCATCCCTGAAGTCCGAGGAGAACATTGATACATTGATACATTGTATACGTATCACTGTCCGGCCAGAGCAGAGTTCCTCTAATTGTAATTTTCTACGTTTCCAACCCTCGGTTCACATCTGTGCGGGAGGTGCCGCATAAATACCTGCAACCACCCCACACACAGAGGAATGGGGGACCCCCACAAATATCTGCAACCGCACCCCCCACACAGAGGAATGGGGGACCCCCACAAATATCTGCAACCGCACCCCCCCACACAGAGGAATGGGGGACCCCCACAAATATCTGCAACCGCACCCCCCACACAGAGGAATGCAGGATCCCCACAAATATCTGCAACCGCACCCCCCCACACAGAGGAATGCGGGACCCTCACAAATACCTGCAACCGCACCCCCCCCACAGAAGAATGCGGGACCCCCACAAATACCTGCAACCACCCCCTCACACAGAGGACTGCGGGACCCCCACAAATATCTGCAACCACACCCCCCACACAGAGGAATGCGGGACCCCCACAAATACCTGCAACCACCCCCTCACACAGAAGAATGCAGGACCCCCACAAATATCTGCAACCACACCCCCCACACAGAGGAATGCGGGACCCCCACAAATACCTGCAACCACACCCCCACACAGAGGAACGCAGGACCCCACAAATACCTGCAACCGCACCCCCCACACAGAGGAATGCGGGACCCGAAAAATACCTGCAACCACCCCCCCCACACACAGAGGAATGCGGGACCCGACAAATACCTGCAACAGCGCCGCCCACACAGAGGAATGCGGGACTCCCACAAATACCTGCAACCCCCCCCACACAAAGGAATGCAGGACCCGCACAAATACCTGCAGCCTCACCCCCCCCCACACAGACCTGCAACCGCACCCCCCACACAGAAGAATGTGGGACCCCCACAAATACCTGCAACCACACCCCCCACACAGAGGAATGCGGGACCCCCACAAATACCTGCAACCACCCCCTCACACAGAGGAATGCAGAACCCCCACAAATACCTGCAACTGCACCCCCCACAGAGAGGAATGCGGGACCCCCACAAATACCTGCAACCACCCCCCCACACAGAGGAATGCGGGACCCCCACTAATACCTGCAACAGCACCCCCACACAGAGGAATGCGGGACCCCCACAAATACCTGCACCCGCACCCCCACACACACAGAGGAATGCGGGACCCGACAAATACCTGCAACCTACACAGAGGAATGCGGCACCCCCATAAATACCTGCAACCGCACCCCCCACACAGAGGAATGCGGGACCTGACAAATACCTGCAACAGCCCCGCCTACACAGCGAAAAGCGGGACCCCCACAAATACCTGCAACCACACCCCCCACACAGAGGAATGCGGGACCCCCACAAATACCTGCAACCACCCCCTCACACAGAGGAATGCAGAACCCCCACAAATACCTGCAACTGCACCCCCCACAGAGAGGAATGCGGGACCCCCACAAATACCTGCAACCACCCCCCCACACAGAGGAATGCGGGACCCCCACTAATACCTGCAACAGCACCCCCACACAGAGAAATGCGGGACACCCACAAATACCTGCACCCGCACCCCCACACACACAGAGGAATGCGGGACCCGACAAATACCAGCAACCTACACAGAGGAATGCAGCACCCCCATAAATACCTGCAACCGCACCCCCCACACAGAGGAATGCGGGACCTGACAAATACCTGCAACAGCCCCGCCTACACAGCGAAAAGCGGGACCCCCACAAATACCTGCAACCACACCCCCCACACAGAGGAATGCGGGACCCCCACAAATACCTGCAACCACCCCCTCACACAGAGGAATGCAGAAGCCCCACAAATACCTGCAACTGCACCCCCCACAGAGAGGAATGCGGGACCCCCACAAATACCTGCAACCACCCCCCCACACAGAGGAATGCGGGACCCCCACTAATACCTGCAACAGCACCCCCACACAGAGGAATGCGGCACCCCCACAAATACCTGCACCCGCACCCCCACACACACAGAGGAATGCGGGACCCGACAAATACCTGCAACCTACACAGAGGAATGCGGCACCCCCATAAATACCTGCAACCGCACCCCCCACACAGAGGAATGCGGGACCTGAAAAATACCTGCAACAGCCCCGCCTACACAGCGAAAAGCGGGACCCCCACAAATACCTGCAACAGCACCTCCACACAGAGGAATGCGGGACCCCCACAAATACCTGCAACCACACCCCCCACACAGAGGAACGCAGGACCCACACAAATACCTGCAACCGCACCCCCCCACACACACACAGAGGAATGCGGGACCCGAACAATACTTGCAACCACCCCCCCACACACACGGAGGAATGCGGGACCCGACAAATACCTGCAACAGCCCCGCCCACACAGAGGAATGCGGAACCCCCACAAATACCTGCAACCCCCCCACACAAAGGAATGCAGGACCCCCACAAACACCTGCAGCCTCACCCCCCCCACACAGAGGAATGCGGGACCCCCACAAATACCTGCAAGCACCCCCCCACACAGAGGAATGCGGGACCCCCACAAATACCTGCAAACACCCCCCCCCCCCACACACACACACACACACACACAACAGCCCCGCCTACACAGCGAAAAGCGGGACCCCCACAAATACCTGCAAGCACCCCCCCACACAGAGGAATGCGGGACCCCCACAAATACCTGCAACCACCCCCACACACAGAGGAATGCGGAACCCAACATATACCTGCAACAGCCCCGCCCACACAGAGGAATGCGGGACCCCCACAAATACCTGCAACCGCACCCCCCCCCCACAGAAGAATGGAGGACCCCCACAAATACCTGCAACCACCCCCTCACACAGAGGAATGCGGGACCCCCACAAATATCTGCAACCACACCCCCCACACAGAGGAATGCGGGACCCCCACAAATACCTGCAACCACCCCCTCACACCGAGGAATGCAGGACCCCCACAAATATCTGCAACCGCACCCCCCACACAGAGGAATGCGGGACCCCTACAAATACCTGCAACCACACCCCCCACACAGGAACACAGGACCCCCACAAATACCTGCAACTGCACCCCCCCACACACAGAGGAATGCGGGACACAAAAAATACCTGCAACCACCCCCCCCCCCCCACACCCACACACAGAGGAATGCGGGACCCGGCAAATACCTTCAACAGCCCCGCCCACACAGAGGAATGCGGGACCCCCACAAATACCTGCAACCCCCCCCCACACATAGGAATGCAGGACCCCCACAAATACCTGCAGCCTCACCCCTCACACACACAGACCTGCAACCGCACCCCCCACACAGAAGAATATGGGACCCCCACAAATACCTGCAACCACCCCCTCACACAGAGGAATGCAGAACCCCACAAATATCTGCAACCGCACCCCCCACACAGATGAATGCGGGACCCCCACAAATACCTGCAACCACCCCCCCCCATACAGAAGAACGCAGGACCCCCACAAATACCTGCAACCGCACCACCCACACAGAGGAATGCGGGACCCCCACAAATACCTGCAACCACACCCCCCACATAGAGGAATACAGGACCCCCACAAATACCTGCAACCGCACCCCCCCACAAAGAGGAATGCAGAACTCAAAAAATACCTGCAACCACCCCCCCACACACACAGAGGAATGCGGGACCCCCACAAATACCTACAACCGCACCCCCCCACAGAAGAATGGAGGACCCCCACAAATACCTGCAACCACCCCCTCACACAGAGGAATGCGGGACCCCCACAAATATCTGCAACCACCCCCCCACACAGAGGAATGCGGGACCCCCACAAATACCTGCAACCGCACCCCCCCCCCACAGAAGAATGGAGGACCCCCACAAATACCTGCAACCACCCCCTCACACAGAGGAATGCGGGACCCCACAAATATCTGCAACCACACCCCCCACACAGAGGAATGCGGGACCCCAACAAATACCTGCAACCACCCCCTCACACAGAGGAATGCAGGACCCCCACAAATATCTGCAAACGCACCCCCCACACAGAGGAATGCGGGACCCCTACAAATACCTGCAACCACACCCCCCACATAGGAACGCAGGACCCCCACAAATACCTGCAACTGCACCCCCCCACACACAGAGGAATGCGGGACACGAAAAATACCTGCAACCACCCCCCCCCCCCCCACACACACACACAGAGGAATGCGGGACCAGGCAAATACCTTCAACAGCCCCGCCCACACAGAGGAATGCGGGACCCCCACAAATACCTGCAACCCCCCCCACACAAAGTAATGCAGGACCCCCACAAATACCTGCAGCCTCACCCCCCACACACACAGACCTGCAACCGCACCCCCCACACAGAAGAATGTGGGACCCCCACAAATACCTGCAACCACCCCCTCACACAGAGGAATGCAGGACCCCCACAAATATCTGCAACCGCACCCCCCACACAGATGAATGCGGGACCCCCACAAATACCTGCAACCACCCCCCCCCCATACAGAGGAACGCAGGACCCCCACAAATACCTGCAACCGCACCACCCACACAGAGGAATGCGGGACCCCCACAAATACCTGCAACCACACCCCCCACATAGAGGAATGCAGGACCTCCACAAATACCTGCAACCGCACCCCCCCACAAAGAGGAATGCAGAACCCAAAAAATACCTGCAACCACCCCCCCACACACACAGAGGAATGCGGGACCCCCACAAATACCTACAACCGCACCCCCCCCACAGAAGAATGGAGGACCCCCACAAATACCTGCAACCACCCCCTCACACAGAGGAATGCGGGACCCCCACAAATATCTGCAACCACACCCCCCACACAAAGGAATGCGGGACCCCCACAAATACCTGCAACCACCCCCTCACACAGAGGAATGCAGGACCCCCACAAATATCTGCAACCGCACCCCCACTCAGAGGAATGCGGGAGCCCTACAAATACCTGCAACCACACCCCCTACACAGGAACGCAGGACCCCCACAAATACCTGCAACCGCACCCCCCCACACAGAGGAATGCGGGACACGAAAAATACCTGCAACCACCCCCCCACACACACAGAGGAATGCGGGACCCGGCAAGTACCTACAACAGCCCCGCCCACACAGAGGAATGCGGGACCCCCAGAAATACCTGCAACCGCACCCCCCACACAGAGGAATGCAGGACCCCCAGAAATACCTGCAACCGCACCCCCCACACAGAGGAATGCGGGACCCCCACAATACCTGCAACCGCACTCCCCACACAGAGGAATGTGGGACCCCCACAGATACCTGCAACTGCACCCCCCACACAGAGGAATGTGGCACCCCCACAAATACCTGCAACCGCACCCCCCCACACACAGAGGAATGCGGGACCCGACAAATACCTGCAACCTACACAGAGGAATGCGGCACCCCCACAAATACCTGCAACCGCACCCCCCACACAGAGGAATGCGGGACCCGACAAATACCTGCAACAGCCCCGCCTACACAGAGTAATGCGGGATCCCCACAAATATCTGCAACCGCACCCCCCACACAGAGGAATGCGGGACCCCCACAAATACCTGCAACCACACCCCCCACACAGAGGAACGCAGGACCCCCACAAATACCTGCAACCGCACCCCCCCACACAGAGGAATGCGGGACCCGAAAAATACCTGCAACAGCACCTCCACACAAAGGAATGTGGGACCCCCACAAATACCTGCAACTACACCCCCCACACAGAGGAACGCAGGACCCCCACAAATACCTGCAACCGCACCCCCCCCCCACACAGAGGAATGCGGAACCCCCAAAAATATCTGCAAGCACCCCCCCACACAAAGGAATGCAGGACCCCACAAATACCTGCAACCCCCCCCCACACAAAGGAATGAATGACCCCCACAAATACCTGCAGCCTCACCCCCCCACACACACAGACCTGCAACCGCACACCCCACACAGAAGACTGTGGGACACCCAGAAATACCTGCAACCACCCCCTCACACAGAGGAATGCAGGACCCCCACAAATATCTGCAACCACACCTCCCACACAGAGGAATGCGGGACCCCCAGAAATACCTGCAACCGCACCCCCCCACACAGAGGAATGCGGGACCCGAAAAATACCTGCAAACCCCCCAACACACACACACAGAGGAATGCGGGACCCGACAAATACCTACAACAGCCCCGCCCACACAGAGGAATGTGGGACCCCCACAAATACCTGCAACCTCCCCCACACAAAGGAATGCAGGACCCCCACAAATACCTGCAGCCTCACCCCCCCACACAGACCTGCAACCGCACCCCCACACAGAAGAATGTGGGACCCCCACAAATACCTGCAACCGCACCCCCCACACAGAGGAATGCAGAAACCCCACAAATACCTGCAACCGCACCCCCACACAGAGGAATGCAGGACCCCCAGAAATACCTGCAACCGCACCCCCCACACAGAGGAATGCGGGACCCCCACAATACCTGCAACCGCACCCCCCACACAGAGGAATGCGGAACCCCCACAAATACCTGCACCCCCCACACAGAGGAATGCGGGACCCCCACAAATACCTGCAACCGCACCACCCACACAGAGGAATGCGGGACCCCCACAAATACCTGCAACCACACCCCCCAAACAGAGGAACGCAGGACCCCCACAAATACCTGCAACCAAACCCCCCCACAAAGAGGAATGCAGGACCCGAAAAATACCTGCAACCACCCCCCACACAGAGGAATGCGGGACCCGACAAATACCTGCAACAGCCCCGCTCACACAGAGGAATGCGGGACCCCCACAATACCTTCAACCACCCCCCCACACAGAGGAATGCGGGACCCCCACAAATACCTGCAACCACCCCCCCACACAAAGGAATGCGGGGCCCCCACAAATACCTGCAACCGCACCCCCCACACAGAGGAATGCGGGACCCCCACAATACCTGCAACCGCACTCCCCACACAGAGGAATGTGGGACCCCCACAAATACCTGCAACTTCACCCCCCACACAGAGGAATGCGGCACCTCAACAAATACCTGCAACCGCACCCCCCCACACACAGAGGAATGCGGGACCCGACAAATACCTGCTACCTACACAGAGGAATGCGGGACCCCCACAAATACCTGCAACCACACCCCCCACACAGAGGAACGCAGGACCCCCAAAAATACCTGCAACCGCACCCCCCCCACACAGAGGAATGCGGGACCCGAAAAATACCTGCAACCACCCCCCCACACACAGAGGAATGCGGGACCCGACAAATACTTGCAACAGCCCCGCCCACACAGAGGAATGCGGGACCCCCACAATACCTGCAACCGCACTCCCCACACAGAGGAATGTGGGACCCCCACAAATACCTGCAACTGCACCCCCCACACAGAGGAATGTGGCACCCCCACAAATACCTGCAACCGCACCCCCCCACACACAGAGAAATGCGGGACCCGACAAATACCTGCAACAGCCCCGCCCACACAGAGGAATGCGGGACCCCCACAAATACCTGCAACCCCTCCACACAAAGGAATGCAGGACCCCCACAAATACCTGCAGCCTCACCCCCCACACAGAGGAATGCGGGACCCCCACAAATACCTGCAACCACACCCCCCACACAGAGGAATGCAGGACCCCCACAAATACCTGCAACCGCACCCCCCCACACAGAGGAATGCGGGACCCGAAAAATACCTGCAACCACCCCCCCACACACAGAGGAATGCGGGACCCGACAAATACCTGCAACAGCCCCGCCCACACAGAGGAATGCGGGACCCCCACAAATACCTGCAGCCTCACCCCCCCACACACAGAGGAATGCGGACCCCCCAAAAATACCTGCAAGCACCCCCACACACAAAGGAATGCAGGACCCCCACAAATACCTGCAACCCCCCACACACAAAGGAATGCATGACCAACACAAATACCTGCAGCCTCACCCCCCCCCCCACACACACAGATCTGCAACCGCACCCCCCACACAGAAGAATGTGGGACCCCCACAAATACCTGCAACCACCCCCTCACACAAAGGAATGGAGGACCCCCACAAATATATGCAACCGCACCCCCCACACAGTGGAATGCGGGACCCCCAGAAATACCTGCAACCACACCCCCCACACAGAGGAACGCAGCACCCCCACAAATACTTGCAACAGCACCCCCCCACACAGAGGAATGCGGGACCCGAAAAATACCTGCAACCCCCCCCCCCACACAGAGGAATGCGGTACCCCCACAAATACCTGCAACCTCCCCCACACAAAGGAATGCAGGACCCCCACAAATACCTGCAGCCTCACCCCCCCACACAGACCTGCAACTGCACCCCCCACACAGAAGAATGTGGGACCCCCACAAATACCTGCAACCGCACCCCCCACACAGAGGAATGCGGGACCCCGACAAATACCTGGAACCACCCCCTCACACAGAGGAATGCAGAACCCCCACAAATTCCTGCAACCGCACCCCCACACAGAGGAATGCAGGACCCCCACAAATACCTGCAACCGCACCCACCACACAGAGGAATGTGGCACCCCCACAATACCTGCAACCACACCCCCCACACAGAGGAATGTGGGACCCCCACAAATACCGGCACCCCCACACAGAGGAATGCAGGACCCCCACAAATACCTGCAACCGCACCCCCCCACACACAGAGGAATGCGGGACCCGACAAATACCTGCAACCTACACAGAGGAATGTGGCACCCCCACAAATACCTGCAACCGCACCCCCCACACAGAGGAATGTGGGACCTGAAAAATACCTGCAACAGCCCCGCCTACACAGCGAAAAGCGGGACCCCCACAAATACCTGCAACAGCACCTCCACACAGAGGAATGCGGGACCCCCACAAATACCTGCAACCACACCCCCCACACAGGAATTCGGGACCCCCACAAATACCTGCAACAGCACCTCCACACAGAGGAATGCGGGACCCCCACAAATACCTGCAACCACACTCCCCACACAGAGGAAGGCAGGACCCCCACAAATACCTGCAACCGCACCGCCCCACACAGAGGATTGCGGGACCCGAAAAATACCTGCAACCACCCCCCCACACACAGAGGAATGCGGGACCGGACAAATACCTGCAACAGCCCCGCCCACACAGAGGAATGCGGGACCCCCACAAATACCTGCAACCCCCCCGCACAAAGGAATGCAGGACCCCCACAAATACCTGCAGCCTCACCCCCCCCACACAGAGGAATGCGGGACCCCCACAAATACCTGCAAGCACCCCCCCACACAGAGGAATGCGGGACCCCCACAAATACCTGCAACCCCCCCACACACAGAGGAATACGGGACCCAACAAATACCTGCAACAGCCCCGCCCACACAGAGGAATGTGGGACCCCCACAAATACCTGCAACCGCACCCCCCCACAGAAGAATGCAGGACCCTCACAAATACCTGCAACCGCACCCCCCACACATAGGAATGCGGGACCCGAAAAATACCTGCAACCACCCCCCCACACATAGGAATGCGGGAGCCGACAAATACCTGCAACAGCCCCGCCCACACAGAGGAATGCGGGACCCCCACAAATACCTGCAACCCCCCGCCACACAAAGGAATGCAGGACCCCCACAAATACCTGCAGCCTCACCCCCCCACACACAGACCTGCAACTGCACCCCCCACACAGAAGAATGTGGGACCCCCACAAATACCTGCAACAACCCCCTCACACAGAGGAATGCAGGACCCCCACAAATATCTGCAACCGCACCCCCCACACAGAGGAATGCGGGACCCCCACAAATACCTGCAACCACCCCCCCAAACAGAGGAATGTAGGACCCCCACAAATACCTGCAACCGCACCCCCCACACAAAGGAATGCGGGACCTCCACAAATACCTGCAACCGCACCCCCCCACACAGGAATGCGGGACCCCCACAAATACCTGCAACAGCACCTCCACACAGAGGAATGCGGGACCCCCACAAATACCTGCAACCACCCCCACACAAAGGAATGCAGGACCCCCACAAATACCTGCAGCCTCACCCCCCACACACACAGACCTGCAACCGCACCCCCCACACAGAAGAATGTGGGACCCCCACAAATACCTGCAACCGCACCCCCCACACAGAGGAATGCGAGACCCCCACAAATACCTGCAACCACCCTCCCCCACACAGAGGAATGCAGAACCCCCACAAATACCTGCAACCGCACCCCCCACACAGAAGAATGTGGGACCCCCACAAATACCTGCAACCACCCCCTCACACAGAGGAATGCAGGACCCCCACAAATATCTGCAACCGCACCCCCCACACAGAGGAATGCGGGACCCCCACAAATACATGCAACCACCCCCCCACACAGAGGAATGTAGGACCCCCACAAATACCTGCAACCGCACCCCCCCACACAGAGGTATGCGGGACCCGAAAAATACCTGCAACCACCCCCCCTATCCCCACACACAGAGGAATGCGGAACCCGACAAATACCTGCCACAGCCCCGCCCACACAGAGGAATGCGGGACCCCCACAAATACCTGCAACCCCCCCACACAAAGGAATGCAGGACCCCCACAAATACCTGCAGCCTCACCCCCCCCACACACAGACCTGCAACCGCACCCCCCACACAGAAGAATGTGGGACCCCCACAAATACCTGCAACCGCACCCCCCACACAGAGGAATGCGAGACCCCCACAAATACCTGCACCCCCCACACAGAGGAATGCGGGACCCCCACAAATACCTGCAACCGCACCCCCCCACACACAGAGGAATGCGGGACCCGACAAATACCTGCAACCTACACAGAGGAATGTGGAACCCCCACAAATACCTGCAACCGCACCCCCCACACAGAGGAATGCGGGACCCGACAAATACCTGCAACAGCCCCGCCTACACAGAGGAATGCGGGACCCCCACAAATACCTGCAACCGCACCCCCCACACAAAGGAATGCGGGACCTCCACAAATACCTGCAACACCCCCACACACAGAGGAATGCGGGACCCAACAAATACCTGCAACAGCCCCGCCCACACAGAGGAATGTGGGACCCCCACAAATACCTGCAACCGCACCCCCCCACAGAAGAATGCAGGACCCCCACAAATACCTGCAACCGCACCCCCCACACAGAGGAATGCGGGACCCGAAAAATACCTGCAACCACCCCCCCACACATAGGAATGCGGGAGCCGACAAATACCTGCAACAGCCCCGCCCACACAGAGGAATGCGGGACCCCCACAAATACCTGCAACCCCCCGCCACACAAAGGAATGCAGGACCCCCACAAATACCTGCAGCCTCACCCCCCCACACACAGACCTGCAACTGCACCCCCCACACAGAAGAATGTGGGACCCCCACAAATACCTGCAACCACCCCCTCACACAGAGGAATGCAGGACCCCCACAAATATCTGCAACCGCACCCCCCACACAGAGGAATGCGGGACCCCCACAAATACCTGCAACCACCCCCCCAAACAGAGGAATGTAGGACCCCCACAAATACCTGCAACCACACCCCCCACACAAAGGAATGCGGGACCTCCACAAATACCTGCAACCGCACCCCCCCACACAGGAATGCGGGACCCCCACAAATACCTGCAACAGCACCTCCACGCAGAGGAATGCGGGACCCCCACAAATACCTGCAACCACCCCCACACAAAGGAATGCAGGGCCCCCACAAATACCTGCAGCCTCACCCCCCACACACACAGACCTGCAACCGCACCCCCCACACAGAAGAATGTGGGACCCCCACAAATACCTGCAACCGCACCCCCCACACAGAGGAATGCGAGACCCCCACAAATACCTGCAACCACCCTCCCCCACACAGAGGAATGCAGAACCCCCACAAATACCTGCAACCGCACCCCCCACACAGAAGAATGTGGGACCCCCACAAATACCTGCAACCACCCCCTCACACAGAGGAATGCAGGACCCCCACAAATATCTGCAACCGCACCCCCCACACAGAGGAATGCGGGACCCCCACAAATACATGCAACCACCCCCCCACACAGAGGAATGTAGGACCCCCACAAATACCTGCAACCGCACCCCCCCACACAGAGGAATGCGGGACCCGAAAAATACCTGCAACCACCCCCCCTATCCCCACACACAGAGGAATGCGGGACCCGACAAATACCTGCCACAGCCCCGCCCACACAGAGGAATGCGAGACCCCCACAAATACCTGCAACCCCCCCACACAAAGGAATGCAGGACCCCCACAAATACCTGCAGCCTCACCCCCCCCACACACAGACCTGCAACCGCACCCCCCACACAGAAGAATGTGGGACCCCCACAAATACCTGCAACCGCACCCCCCACACAGAGGAATGCGAGACCCCCACAAATACCTGCACCCCCCACACAGAGGAATGCGGGACCCCCACAAATACCTGCAACCGCACCCCCCCACACACAGAGGAATGCGGGACCCGACAAATACCTGCAACCTACACAGAGGAATGTGGAACCCCCACAAATACCTGCAACCGCACCCCCCACACAGAGGAATGCGGGACCCGACAAATACCTGCAACAGCCCCGCCTACACAGAGGAATGCGGGACCCCCACAAATACCTGCAACCGCACCCCCCACACAAAGGAATGCGGGACCTCCACAAATACCTGCAACACCCCCACACACAGAGGAATGCGGGACCCAACAAATACCTGCAACAGCCCCGCCCACACAGAGGAATGTGGGACCCCCACAAATACCTGCAACCGCACCCCCCCACAGAAGAATGCAGGACCCCCACAAATACCTGCAACCGCACCCCCCACACAGAGGAATGCGGGACCCGAAAAATACCTGCAACCACCCCCCCACACATAGGAATGCGGGAGCCGACAAATACCTGCAACAGCCCCGCCCACACAGAGGAATGCGGGACCCCCACAAATACCTGCAACCCCCCGCCACACAAAGGAATGCAGGACCCCCACAAATACCTGCAGCCTCACCCCCCCACACACAGACCTGCAACTGCACCCCCCACACAGAAGAATGTGGGACCCCCACAAATACCTGCAACCACCCCCTCACACAGAGGAATGCAGGACCCCCACAAATATCTGCAACCGCACCCCCCACACAGAGGAATGCGGGACCCCCACAAATACCTGCAACCACCCCCCCAAACAGAGGAATGTAGGACCCCCACAAATACCTGCAACCACACCCCCCACACAAAGGAATGCGGGACCTCCACAAATACCTGCAACCGCACCCCCCCCACACAGGAATGCGGGACCCCCACAAATACCTGCAACAGCACCTCCACACAGAGGAATGCGGGACCCCCACAAATACCTGCAACCACCCCCACACAAAGGAATGCAGGACCCCCACAAATACCTGCAGCCTCACCCCCCACACACACAGACCTGCAACCGCACCCCCCACACAGAAGAATGTGGGACCCCCACAAATACCTGCAACCGCACCCCCCACACAGAGGAATGCGAGACCCCCACAAATACCTGCAACCACCCTCCCCCACACAGCGGAATGCAGAACCCCCACAAATACCTGCAACCGCACCCCCCACACAGAAGAATGTGGGACCCCCCACAAATACCTGCAACCGCACCCCCCACACAGAGGAATGCGAGACCCCCACAAATACCAGCAACCACCCCCCCACACAGAGGAATGCAGAACCCCCACAAATACCTGCAACCGCACCCCCCACACAGAGGAATGCGGGACCCCCACAAATACCTGCAACCGCACCCCCACATAGAGGAATGCGGGACCCCCACAAATACCTGCAACCGCACCCCCCACACAGAAGAATGTGGGACCCCCACAAATACCTGCAACCGCACCCCCCACACAGAGGAATGCGAGACCCCCACAAATACCTGCAACCACCCCCCCACACAGAGGAATGCAGAACCCCCACAAATACCTGCAACCGCACCCCCCACACAGAGGAATGCGGAACCCCCACAAATACCTGCAACCGCACCCCCACATAGAGGAATGCGGGACCCCCACAAATACCTGAAACCACCCCCCCACACAGAGGAATGCGGGACCCCCACAAATACCTGCAAACACCCCCCCACACAAAGGAATGCGGGACCCCCACAAATACCTGCAACTGCACCCCCCACACAGAGGAATACGGGACCCCCACTAATACCTGCAACCGCACCCCCCACACAGAGGAATGCGGGACCCCCACAAATACCTGCAACCGCACCCCCCACACAGAGGAATGCGGGACCCCCACAAATACCTGCAACCGCACCCCCCCACACACAGAGGAATGCGGGACCCGACAAATACCTGCAACCTACACAGAGGAATGCGGCACCCCCACAAATACCTGCAACCGCACCCCCCACACAGAGGAATGCGGGACCCGACAAATACCTGCAACAGCCCCGCCTACACAGAGGAATGCGGGACCCCCACAAATACCTGCAATCGCACCCCCCACACAGAGGAATGCGGGACCTCCACAAATACCTGCAACCGCACCCCCCACACAGAGGAATGCGGGACCCCCACAAATACCTGCAACAGCACCTCCACACAGAGGAATGCGGGACCCCCACAAATACCTGCAACCACACCCCCCACACAGAGGAACACAGGACCCCCACAAATACCTGCAACCGCACCCCCCCACACAGAGAAATGCAGGACCTGAAAAATACCTGCAACCCCCCCCCCCACACACACACACAGAGGAATGCGGGACCCGACAAATACCTGCAACAGCCCCGCCCACACAGAGGAATGCGGGACCCCCCACAAATACCTGCAACCACCCCCACACAAAGGAATGCAGGACCCCCATAAATACCTGCAGCCTCACCACCC
This sequence comes from Staurois parvus, assembly GCF_062004578.1. NCBI lineage: Eukaryota > Metazoa > Chordata > Amphibia > Anura > Ranidae > Staurois > Staurois parvus. The sequence continues at coordinate 6,588,161 of NW_028318026.1, read as the reverse complement.
CCACACAGAGGAATGCGGGACCCCCACAAATACCTGCAACCCCCCCCCCCACACAGAGGAATGCAGGACCCCCACAAATACATGCAACCCCCCCCCCCACACAGAGGAATATGGGACCCGACAAATACCTGCAACAGGCCCGCCCACACAGAGGAATGCGGGACCCCCACAAATACCTGCAACCACCCCCCACACACAGGGAATGCGGGACCCCCACAAATTTCTGCAACCGCACCCCCCACACAGAGGAATGCAGGACCCGCACAAATACCTGCAGCCACCCCCCCCCCCACACAGAGGAATGCAGAACCCCACAAATACCTGCAACCGCACCCCCCACACAGAGGAATGTGGGACCCGCACAAATACCTGCAACCGCACCCCCCACACAGAGGAATGCGGGACCCCCCACAAATACCTGCAAACACCCCCCCCCCACACAGAGGAATGCGGGACCTGCACAAATACCTGCAGCCTCACCCCCCACACAGAGGAATGCAGAACCCCCACAAATACCTGCAACCACCCCCCCACACAGAGGAATGCGGGACCCCCACAAATACCTGCAACCACCCCCCCACACAGAGGAATGTAGGACCCCCACAAATACCTGCAACCGCACCCCCCCACACAGAGGAATGCGGGACCCGAAAAATACCTGCAACCACCCCCACCCCCCCCCACACACACAGAGGAATGCGGGACCCGACAAATACCTGCCACAGCCCTGCCCACACAGAGGAATGCGGGACCCCCACAAATACCTGCAACCCCCCCACACAAAGGAATGCAGGACCCCCACAAATACCTGCAGCCTCACCCCCCCCCCCACACACAGACCTGCAACCGCACCCCCCACACAGAAGAATGTGGGACCCCACAAATACCTGCAACCGCACCCCCCACACAGAGGAATGCGAGACCCCCACAAATACCTGCAACCACCCCCCCACACAGAGGAATGCAGAACCCCCACAAATACCTGCAACCGCACCCCCCACACAGAAGAATGCGGGACCCCCACAAATACCTGCAACCGCACCCCCACATAGAGGAATGCGGGACCCCCACAAATACCTGCAACCACCCCCCCACACAGAGGAATGCGGGACCCCCACAAATACCTGCAACTGCACCCCCCACACAGAGGAATACGGGACCCCCACTAATACCTGCAACCGCACCCCCCACACAGAGCAATGCGGGACCCCCACAAATACCTGCAACCGCACCCCCCACACAGAGGAATGCGGGACCCCCACAAATACCTGCAACCGCACCCCCCCACACACAGAGGAATGCGGGACCCGACAAATACCTGCAACCTACACAGAGGAATGCGGCACCCCCACAAATACCTGCAACCGCACCCCCCACACAGAGGAATGAGGGACCCGACAAATACCTGCAACAGCCCCGCCTACACAGAGGAATGCGGGACCCCCACAAATACCTGCAATCGCACCCCCCACACAGAGGAATGCGGGACCTCCACAAATACCTGCAACCGCACCCCCCACACAGAGGAATGCGGGACCCCCACAAATACCTGCAACAGCACCTCCACACAGAGGAATGTGGGACCCCCACAAATACCTGCAACCACACCCCCCACACAGAGGAACACAGGACCCCCACAAATACCTGCAACCGCACCCCCCCACACAGAGAAATGCAGGACCCGAAAAATACCTGCAACCACCCCCCCCCCACACACAGAGGAATGCGGACCCGACAAATACCTGCAACAGCCCCGCCCACACAGAGGAATGCGGGACCCCCACAAATACCTGCAACCACCCCCACACAAAGGAATGCAGGACCCCCATAAATACCTGCAGCCTCACCCCCCCCCACACAGAGGAATGCGGGACCCCCACAAATACCTGCAACCACCCCCCCACACAGAGGAATGCGGGACCCCCACAAATACCTGCAACCACCCCCCCCCCCACACACAGAGGAATACGGGACCCGACAAATACCTGCAACAGCCCCGCCCACACAGAGGAATGCGGGACCCCCACAAATACCTGCAACCCCCCCCACACAGAGGAATGCAGGACCCCCACTAATACCTGCAGCCTCACCCCCCCCACACACAGAGGAATGCGGGACCCCTACAAATACCTGCAACCACCCCCCACACACAGGGAATGCGGGACCCCCACAAATTTCTGCAACCGCACCCCCCACACAGAGGAATGCAGGACCCGCACAAATACCTGCAGCCACCCCCCCCCCCACACAGAGGAATGCAGAACCCCCACAAATACCTGCAACCGCACCCCCCACGCAGAGGAATGTGGGACCGGCACAAATACCTGCAACCGCACCCCCCACACAGAGGAATGTGGGACCCGCACAAATACCTGCAACCACACCCCCCACACAGAGGAATGCGGGACCCCCACAAATACCTGCAAACACCCCCCCACACACAGAGGAATGCGGGACCTGCACAAATACCTGCAACCGCACCCCCCACACAGAGGAATGCGGGACCCGACAAATACCTGCAACAGCCCCGCCTACACAGAGGAATGCGGGACCCCCACAAATACCTGCAATCGCACCCCCCACACAGAGGAATGCGGGACCCCCACAAATACCTGCAACAGCACCTCCACACAGAGGAATGTGGGACCCCCACAAATACCTGCAACCACACCCCCCACACAGAGGAACACAGGACCCCCACAAATACCTGCAACCGCACCCCCCCACACAGAGGAATGCGGGACCCGACAAATACCTGCAACAGCCCCGCCTACACAGAGGAATGCAGGACCCCCATAAATACCTGCAGCCTCACCCCCCCCCCACACAGAGGAATGCGGGACCCCCACAAATACCTGCAACCACCCCCCCACACAGAGGAATGCGGGACCCCCACAAATACCTGAAACCACCCCCCCCCCCCACACACAGAGGAATACGGGACCCGACAAATACCTGCAACAGCCCCGCCCACACAGAGGAATGCGGGACCCCCACAAATACCTGCAACCCCCCCCACACAGAGGAATGCAGGACCCCCACTAATACCTGCAGCCTCACCCCCCCCACACACAGAGGAATGCGGGACCCCCACAAATACCTGCAACCACCCCCCACACACAGGGAATGCGGGACCCCCACTAATACCTGCAACAGCCCCGCCCACACAAAGGAATGCGGGACCCCCACAAATACCTGCAAACACCCCCCCCACACAGAGGAATGCGGGACCCGCACAAATACTTGCAAACACCCCCCCACACACAGAGGAATGCAGGACCCGCACAAATATCTGCAGCCTCACCCCCCACACAGAGGAATGCAGAACCCCCACAAATACCTGCAACCGCACCCCCCACACAGAGGAATGTGGGACCCGCAGAAATACCTGCAACCCCCCCCCCACACAGAGGAATGTAGGACCCCCACAAATACCTGCAGCCATACCACCCCCCCACACAGAGTAATGCGGGACCTGCAGGTGGGTGCCATAAATCCCATGGAAATCGCAGCCGTACTGGGAACCTCAATTCCTGTGCAGACTGTGATTTCCCAAGTAGTGCAGGGACTTCTTTCCTGCATGTTCCGGGACACAGGAGTCCATTCAAATAAATGGGCTCTCATACCCGCGCAAATCACTGCCCGCACAGCCGCACATACTGTATGTGAACCAGGGGTTAAATGCCGCCAGCATACAGCAGGTGATAAATAACGAATGTGTGTGTTTTTTAATGAATTGACTTCAATGATTTATCTCATGTTTTTTTTTTGCAGTATTTACCTCACATTCAAAATTTTATTTTGATCTATGATTCTTATATTATCTCATGCGATATTTCTGAAAAATGAGTCACGTGACCTTCATATTGCATGCGGTAACCTTTAGTGAATCGATGTAATTGCAAGTCAGCTTCATAGAAAGGGGGCGATTTAAAAAGGTGTCTGGCGATGTGGATGTAGCTGGAGGTCTTGCGCCAAATTGCTGAAACCTCTGCGACATTTCCATTGTTAGTACTGACACCTGACAAATATACACTGCTCAAAAAAATTAAAGGAACGCTTTGAAAACAGATCAGATCTCAGTGGGAAAAATATCATGCTGGATATCTATACTGATATGGACTGGGTTACGCGTTAGGAACGTAAGGATGCCCCATTGTTTTATGGAAATGAAAATTATCAACCTACAGAGGTCTGAATTCAAAGACATCCTGAAAATCAAAGTCCATTTTGCTGATATTTCATTGCAGCAACCCAAAATGGTACTCAGTAGTTTGTATGGCCCCCACGTACTTGTATGCATGCCTGACAATGTCGGGGCATGCTCCTAATGAGATGACGGATGGTGTCCTGGGGTATTTCCTCCCAGATCTGGATCAGGGCATCACTAAGCTCCTGGACAGTCTGAGGTGCAGCTTGGCAGCGTCGGATGGACCCAAAGATGATATCCCAGAGGTGTTCTATTGGATTTAGGTCAGGCAAGCGTGGGGGCCATTCATTGGTATCAATTCCTTCATCCTCCAGGAACTGCCTTCATACTCTCACCACATGAGGCCGGCATTGTTGTGCACCAGGAGGAACCCAGGACCCACTGCACCAACGTAGGGTCTAACAATGGGTCCAAGGATTTCATCCTGATACCTAATGGCAGTCAGGGTGCCATTGTCTAGCCTGTAGAGGTCTGTGCGTCCCTCCATGGATATGCCTCTCCAGACCATCACTGACCGACCACCAAAACGGTCATGCTGAGCAATGTTACAGGCAGCATAACATTCTCCATGGCTTCTCCAGACCCTTTCACGTCTGTCACATGTGCTCAGGGTGAACCTGCTCTCTTCTCTGAAATGCACAGGGCACCAGTGGCGGACCTGCCAATGCTGCTGTTCAGTGGAAAATGTCAATCGAGCTCTATGGTGCCGGGTAGTGAGCACAGGGCCCACTATAGGATGTCGGGCCCTCAGGCCACCCTCACGAAGTCTGTTTCTGATTGTTTGGTCAGAGACATTCATACCAGTGGCCTGCTGGAGGTCATTTTGTTGGGCTCTGGCCGTGCTCATCCTGTTCCTCCTTGCACAAAGGAGCAGATACCGGTCCTGCTGATGAGTTAAGGACCTTCTATGGCCCTGTCCAGCTCTCCTAGAGTAACTGCCTGTCTCCTGGAATCTCCTCCATGCTCTTGAGACTGTGCTGGGAGACATAGCAAACCTTCTGGCAATGGCACATATTGATGTGCCATCCTGGAGGAGTTGGACTGCCTGTGCAACCTCTGTAGGGTCCAGGTATGGCCTCATGCTACCAGTATTGACACTGACCCTAGCCAAATGCAAAACTATTGAAAAACAGAAAAGATGAGTAGGGAAACAAATGTCAGTGGCCTCCACCTGTAAAACCATTCCTGTTTTGGGGGTCATCTCATTGTTGACCATCTAGTGCACTTGTTGTTAATTTCATTAACAACAGGTGCACTAGATGGGCAATAATGAGATGACCCCCAAAAAAGGAATGGTAATGGAGATGGTAATTTGTAATGGAGAAGCCACCTCCGCCTCCCAGAGCCAACAGCCACTTAAAGGACTACTGGGAGGCTTTTGCATTCACATTGACTTGTATAGGTAGAAACATAGGTCAGACAAGAAGAAAGGCCCATGTTCATGAGAGTTTCAATGTTAAGTGAACACAAGATGGCAGTGTTCTGCAGTCCAGCTAAAGAAAAGCCTTGCTATATTTGTATGCTGTAGCAGGATCTTTGTGCTCAGGCAAGGAGTAAAGAGATTACATTTCCAGATAAGATCTGACAAAGGGGCAGGAACATATACATTCAGAACCCCAGGAACCTTACCATTAGGAAGTGGATGGTGAGGGACAGAGAATGGGTGTGTGGAGAAGGCTGTGTAGGACGCTGCAGATCTAGGCTGGGCTAGGCCATAGAGCAAAGAAGTAAAGAGGGATCGCAGACTGCTGGTATCACTGACAAGCAGGATAGACAATCCTATAGGCAGGCAGATCCTGGTATCACCATTGGCATCGCTCCTTAGTGGAGGGACAAAGAGAACACAAGGCCCCCCAACTGAGAGAACTACCTGCTACACTACCAAGGCTACAGATTGAGTGAGAGGGTTTCATACCCAGATCATCAAAAGTTGCAAGTGACTGGGTTAAGTTCAATTGCTCCATTCAGTTTGGTACACCTTACATCACTGCTTATCACACTGAGGACCAGACTGTCCACCTTATTGTGGCCTACTGATTAGTGCTTTAACATCCTAAGGCACAGGACTTTGCTACAGTAAATGCACCCTGCATACAGAATCACATTACTGTCTCTTTTTAAGTCTCTTTTAATGCCCAAGAAAGTTGCTTCTTCAGACTAGCTCACCACCTTTGAGGAGGAGTTTGCATTTGCTACCCTTTTCACAATTTGTCCTTCGCCCTTTGTCTTAAAGAGCATTGATTTAAACACTTGCCCTCCAGAGGATTTACCACCCTTCCTGACCAGGCCATTCTTTGAGTTACGGCACTGGGTTACTTTAACTAACAATTGCGCGGTAATGCAGTTCTGCATCCAAATGAAATTTATGTCCTTGTTTTCCCATGAATAGAGCTTTCACTTGGTGGTATTTGATTGCCTGTATTTTTTATTTTTTGCACTACAAAAAAAAATACCGACAATTTTGAGAAAAAAACAATATTTTTGACCTTTTGCTATTAAACATGCCCAGTACAAAATTTAAAAAATCTAAGTTCCTCATAAATTCAGGCCAAAATGTATTCTGCTACATGTCTTTGCGAAAAAAAATCCCAATACGTATAAATGAATCGGTTCATGTGAAAGTTATAGCGTTTACAAATGGCGGTATATATACTGGGCTTTTTTTATTTTTAAATCTTTATTAGTAATGGTATCGATCAGCGACTTATAACGGGACTGCAGCGAGCATTCTGACACTGGGGGGAACTGACTTGGTGTCAATGACATCTCCAGTGACACCAGTACAGTGATCAGTGCTAATAAAAAGTACTGACACTGTACTAATGGAACTGGGCATGAAGGGGTTAACATGTGGGGCGATCCAAGGCTTAACTGTGTGCTGCGCCTATTTACAATGTGTGCTGTGTTTGTGCTTCACTGTAAGCACACTACTTTGCATGACTGTGCATGGCGGAGATCCTCAGCAATTACTGGGTGCCGGCGAATAATCACCAGCCAGGACCCGGTGATTGACAGCCGTGGCCACTAATGGTGGCGTGGGTAGGGCGTGCATGCCTCGCGAGGGGCCTGTACCCGGAAATGCAAAATCACATATATACAGTTGTGCTCCAAATTTTGCATACCCTGGCAGAAAGTGTGAAATGTTGGCATTGATATTGAAAATATGACTGATCATGCCAAAAAATGCTCTTCTATTGAAGGATGATGATCATATGAAGCCATTTATTATCAAATAGTTGTTTGGCTCCTTTTTAAATCATAATGATAACAGAAATCACTCATATGGCCCAGATCAAAAGTTTACATACCCTGGAATGTTTGGCCTTGGTACAGACACACAAGGTGACACACGGGTTAAAATGGCAATTAGAAGTTAATGTCCCACATCTGTGGCTTTTTAACTTGCAATTAGTGTCAGTGTATAAATAGTCAATGAGTTTGTTAGCTCTTACGTGGAAGCACTGACTAGGCTAGATACTGAGCCAGATACTGAGCCATGGGGATAAGAAAAGAACTGTCAAAAGTCCTGCGTAACAAGGCAATAGAAATTTATAAAGATGGAAAAGGACATAAAAAGAGCATTTTTTGGCATGATCAGTCATATTTTCAATATCAATGCCAAAATGTCACAATTTATGCCAGGGTATGCAAACTTTTGAGCACAACTGTATACGTGATTTCATGCACAGCTGCTGCCCAGTAACAGTATTTCTGCTATGGGGCGGAGCTGAAGTGGTTAACGAGGTGTGTTCCTTTTATGAGACTACACCATCTTGAGGGAAACTTGCTTTCACACAAAGTCTGAATCTTAATGTGCACCAACTAGGGCCCCATTGAGCACAAAGAAGATTGGATCCTTTTGCTAAAAAGAAATACCAAAAACGTTGCTTTTCACCAAAGAATTCACTGCCAGAATTAAACTCAGTCACCAGCAACTGAGAGCTCAAAAGTGAGTTAGCCTGAAAGTTTGATAGTTCCTCCCAGCTTACTTGCATCTCTACAAAATCTGCACATTCCCTCATGTTTTATCCTTGTAACCACTTCAATATTAGACTCTTTCACCCTCATCGTGTCCAGGCCAATCTTCAGCTCTCAGAGCTGTCACACTTTGAACAACAATTGCTCAGTCATGCAACACTGCCCGTATTACATTTTTATAATTTTTTTTTCACACAAATAAAGCTTTCTTTTGGTAGTATTTAATCACTAATGGGTTTTTCTCTTGCGAAATAAACAAAAAAAGACCAAAGATTTTGAAAAAAACATGTTTTTCTTCATTTCTGTTATAAAAATTTGCAAATAAATAATCTTTCTTCATAAATTTAGGCCAACATGATGTATTCTGCTACATTTCTTTGGTAAAAATAAACCAAAACAGTGTATATTATTTAGTCTGTAGAAACGTTAGAGTCCACAAACTACGGGATACATATGCAAATATCGATCAATCCTGATGCACTGACAGCCTCATCTAATTTCCAGAAAATGTCAGGACAGTACACATATCCCCCAAATGACCACTTTTTGGAAAGTAGACAGTACAAGGTACTCTATTTAGTAAAAGACATGGCAAGATTTTTTGAAGTTGTAATTTTTTGTCACAATGTTTTGTAAAATGATGAAGTTAAAATTTTTCTTTTCACAAATTTTTTTTTTACATACTGTCACCAGTTCTGTACATCATTATCATATAACTGGTGTGGCAGTGATCAGGGACACTGAGAGTATGTAAAAAAATATTTTTTTTCAGTGTTTTAAACCTTTTTTTTTTTTTAATACATTTCTAATGATTTTTTTTAACATATTGTGACCGGAGCAATACAGTGTGATTAGGAGGGAGGTGATCAAGATTTTTTTAACACATTATGAATTCTTTAAACAATGATAATCACGGTTATAAGCAACCATTTTTTTATGAATGGAATCCATCCATCCAGTGTGTACTATTGTCATTAGCTTTGACTGTCTTTTTTATGTTACTGTGTCAGCAGTGGGGTCCTCCTGGGTCTCCTACCATAGTGTCCCTTTTCATTCAGATGGTGACATATAGTGTGAGCTGACACAGTTGTACCCTGTGCCTGAAGGTCAGCTTGAAATTGTCTGGAAGTTGATAGAGGTTTTTTATCCACCATGCAAACAATCCTTTGTTGCAATCTTTGATCAATTTTTCTCCTTCATCTACATCCAGGGACATTAGCTACAGGGCCATGGGCTGTAATCTTGTTGCACACAGTGGACCCAGGAACATAAAGATCTGTTAATTGATACAGGTGCGTTAATTACAAATTACAGGAGCATCACAAATATGGAATGCAATTATTTTTTACAATTTTGAAAAGGTGCCAATACTTTTGTCCAGTCCATGGTTGGGGTTTTGTGTGGAATGTGTCAGATTTACCATTTTGTTTCTCCACTTTTTTGTGTCATACAATACAAACAAAAGAAATAAACATGAGAATGCCTAAACATTTGTAATTGCAACAGTTTTCTGGGTGAAGTGGTGCATTATCTGACAGAAATGCAGGGGTGCCAATATTTTTGGCCATGATTGTATAATGTATCTCACACTAAGGATATGTTTTATCATGTGGAAGAGATTTTAATATTGTATAATAAACATTTTAATTTTAATGATTTCTACCTTTAATGGCATCCCAGTCTTAGTCCGCAGGGTTCAATATTGAGTTGGCCCACCCTTTGCAGCTATAACAGCTTCAACTCTTCTGGGAAGGCTGCCCACAAGGTTTAGGAGTGTGTCTATGGGAATGTTTGACCATTCTTCCAGAAGCATATTTGTGAGGTCAGGCGCTGATGTTGGCTCGCTGTCTCTGCTCTAATTCATCCCAAAGGTGTTCTATTGGGTTGAGGTCAGGTCTCTGTGCAGGCCAGTCAAGTTTTTACACCCCAAATTGATTCATCCATGTCTTTATGGGCCTTGCTTTGTTCACTGGTGCGCAGTCACGTTGGAACAGTTAGGAACCATCCCCAAATTGTTCCCACAAAGTTGGGAGCATGAAATTGTCCAAAATGTCTTGGAATGCTGATGCCTTAAGTGCCCATTCACATATATGTGGGTTGGATGCAGTTTAAACAACATCCAATCATCATGACATGAAAAAACATTGCTTCCTATGCTGCCTGTTCACATACAGGTGAAACTCGAAAAATTAGAATGTTGTGCAAAAGTTCATTTTTTTCAGCAATGCAACTTAAAAGGTGAAACTAATATATGAGATAGACTCATTACATGCAAAGCAAGATAGTTCAAGCCGTGATTTGTCACAATTGTGATGATTATGGCTTACAGCTCATGAAAACCCCAAATCCACAATCTCAGAAAATTAGAATATTACATGCAATCAATAAAACAAGGATTGTACAATAGAACAATATCGGACCTCTGAAAAGTATAAGCATGCATATGTACTCAGTACTTGGTTTGGGGCCCTTTTGCAGCAATTACTGCCTCAATGCGGCGTGGCATGGAAGCTATCAGCCTGTGGCACTGCTGAGGTGTTATGGAAGACCAGGATGCTTCAATAGCAGCCTTCAGCTCTTCTGCATTGTTCGGTCTCATGTCTCTCATCTTTCTCTTGGCAATGCCCCATAGATTCTCTATGGGGTTCAGGACAGGCGAGTTTGCTGGCCAATCAAGCACAGTAATCCCACGGTCATTGAACCAGGTTTTAGTGCTTTTGGCAGTGTGAGCAGGTGCCAAGTCCTGCTGGAAAATGAAGTCAGCATCCCCATAACGCTTGTCTGCGGAAGAAAGCATGAAGTGCTCCAAAATCTCCTGGTAGACGACTGCGTTGACCCTGGACTTAATGAAGCACAGTGGACCAACACCAGCAGATGACATGGCTCCCCAAATCAACACAGACTGTGGAAACTTCACACTGGACTTCAAGCATCTTGCAGTGTGTGCCTCTCCATTCTTCCTCCATACTCTGGGTCCTTGGTTTCCAAATGAGATGCAAAAGTTGCTCTCATCAGCAAAGAGGACTTTGGACCACTGAGCAACAGACCAGGTCTGTTTTTTCTTTCGCCCAGGTAAGACGCTTCTGATGTTTGTTGTTCAGAAGCTGCTTGACAAGAGGAATACAGCATTTGAAGCCCATGTGCAAGATCCGTCTGTGTGTGGTGGCTCTTGATGCACTGACTCCAGCCTCAGTCCACTCCTTGTGAAAGTCCCCAACACTTTTGAATGGCCTTTTCCTGACAATCCTCTCCAGGCTGCGGTCATCCCTGCTGCTTGTGCACCTTTTTTTTCTTCCACACTTTTCCCTTCCACATAACTTTCTATTAATGTGCTTTGATACAGCACTTTGGGAACATCCAACTTCTTTTGCAATTACCTTTTTGAGGCTTTCCCTCCTTATGGAGGGTGTTAATGATGGTTTTCTGCACAGCTGTCAGGTCAGCAGTCTTTCCATGATTGTGATTCCTACTGAACCAGACTGAGAGACCATTTAAAGGCTCAGGAACCCTTTGCAGGTGTTATGGCTTAATTAGCAGATTAGAGTGGGACACTTTGAGCCTAGAATATTGCACCTTTTCACAATATTCTAATTTTCTGAGATTGTGGATTTGGGGTTTTCATGAGCTGTAAGCAATAATCGTCACAATTATGACAAATCACGGCTTGAACTATCTTGCTTTGCATGTAATGAGTCTATCTCATATATTAGTTTCACCTTTTAAGTTGCATTACAGAAATAAATGAACTTTTGCACGATATTCTAATTTTTTTGAGTTTCACCTGTATGTCCGATGCACTGCTGGAGCGGATTCAGTGTGGTTTTAAAAAGAGTCATGTCCAATTTCTAAGTAGTGCGGTCTGGTTCAGGTGCGAATTACACGTTTTAAAACAATACTGTTTCTTATTGGTACTATAGTTTTGGGATGTGGCACAGGTGAGGGTCTCTTTTTGTACACAAATAAAATACAATAAATACAAATACACTAAAAGGCTGTTTATAATGTATATCCTGCTGTTGTCCTCTTCTGTTTTGCATCAGATGTCTTCTTCCTCTGCAGACCTTAATCATCTCTATTGAATCTCTTCTTAGTTATCTACATTTCTTTTTCTCTGCAGATCTAAGTTCTCCTCATTAGATGCATTTTTGGAGGTCAATGTTCCTTTCTTCTGCAGACCTTGGAGGCTGTAATAACAAATATGACATTTTTAGGTACAGAATAAAAATAAAATGTCACATATTGTACTTGAGCAATTCATACTGAGCCATGATGTTTATGAAGCCTAAACAATATTCTGCAGCTTGTCCACTGTGTTTGACCTGATAATCATGTTATTGACCACTAATCTTAGGCCTTGACAGAAGGGCCGAAGATAGTGTATCCTACAGGATGTCTATTGTACCAACGTATTGCTCATCCATAGTGCTCCTTCCAATAGTCAGGATCCACAAAAATGGGCTAGAACAACATCCTTTGGCCTAAACTTTACCCAGCTTCAGCTATTTTAGATTTAATATTTTTTTCACATAACTGTTTGACAATTAAGACCCAATTAGGATTAGAACTGTTATTCTACATATGTATAGCTATCATAATTTTGTTTTGGAGATTTAGTATGATTTTGTTTGACATTTGCTGAATTGTATTAAGTGTCAATTTATATAGTTCATGTAGCACTACCCCCTTGAGGGTTGCTATTGATTTGGATCCCCCTATAGTCCTGCACAGCCAGGCAATCTGCATTTTCCACACAAGCTTGAATTCAAAGTCAGAAATCAGTCCTTGAGCTTTTGTTTTGTTGTTTATTGAGGGGGTTTTGAACTGGGATAGGGTAAGGGGGGTATAGGATGCCCAAAGGCAACGGACAACTGAGAACAAACTTTCTAGAACTATTCACAAGCTTCTCTGCAGCACAGTCTCTATTGGAGAGCTAGCAGAAAATCACCACAATGTACCACCCCAGACCCTAGATGATATTCTCCTCTTCACCCAGCAATCTGGAGGTTTTTCCTGAGCAGGGGATCTTGTTCCTGTTCCTTTATATAGGTGAACAGTCACTAGGAGGGTGCTAATCTGGTTTCCAGTCAAAGTGCTCCTTCCCCTATCCGCCCAGGGGGTGCAGGTGTACTCACTCAGATCCTCTTCTGTACCGCTTGCGGGTTAGCTGCTGCTACCAGGCCTTTGAGCTGGGCTGTTCCTTCCCTGCCATACAGGTGGTCCTCACTCAGGGGGCCAGGGATTTCCAAGCTTTCCTTCTTTCCAGCTCCAGGCTCGCAGGCAGGCCCCTTCCCACTAGGCCTCCTAGCAGCCTCTTTTCTCAGCCTCACATCTTCCTCTCTCACTCTTCCACCCGGCTCCTCTCTCACACTCCTCACTCCTGCCACTGAGCAGACTCCAACACTTTTAAGGGTGTCCAGCCCTATGCCAACCTCTTGTTGGGGATTGGCCAGGACCCCTCAAGAGTGCAGCCAATCACTCCTCAGATTTACACACTGCCTCTAAGGCCTTCCTCCAAAAGCCCTAGATCAGGAGGAAATTCCAGAGTAGCTGGCCTGCAGATGCTCTTAGCCATGACCACAATTTGATCCCTCTAGCTATTACACCTGAGCTGCTATTCAACGTCTGTCTAACCATTAGGATTTATTTCCCCCAAGCTAACTAGCAAACTAGGAGGGTGTTACAATTACAAGAGATCTGCCTTCAGAGAACTGCAGCCTAATGGAATATAGGGTTTACTGCACATTGTCAGGGTGTTTTGCTTGAAACAATTCGATCAAATGGTAAAATGGTCAATTATTATAAAGACAAAACATGAGAGGTTAAAGCTATGCACAGTATATGTTCTTGCATAGTAGATCCGAATTAGTAATTCCACTTTATAAACTTCTGTTATGTAATACTTTAAACTCTTGTAAAATAAGATATCTTATCTAAATCTCAGTCTCTTGTAAAATAAGGTATTTTATCTTGGATAGTAAGCTATCTCTTGAAATGTAAGGTATGTTATCATGGATACCAACATGTTTGGCCATCAGGTCACAGTTGGCTCCTGGTAACATGAGTTACGTTATTTCTGGAATATCATAATACAAAGAAAAACACAAAACTCAATGACATAAGAACAAAACAGCAAAAATATAATAAACATAACAAATCACACATTATTGAAATCACCATAATTCACCAACATCAAAATTAATTTAAACTATGTTACAAATTTACAAAATAAAACAAACCATAAAAAGTAAGTCAACATTATCACTAATGCCAATAAATGTAAACAGTTCAGTAAAAATCAAACCTAAAATTTAATCTAGTAGGCATAGTTGAAAAACCCTTAGTGCTTTCCTGGACAAAAGTCATGACTTGTACCAAGCACCATGATAAATGAGACCAGTCCCATCCCCACCATGAAATAGAAAGTGTTTAGATACATTTGATGGATTTCTAGAAATAATATTATAAGAGTTTAAACTTTAGTCACTCATTGTTAATTATAGTAAATTTTCTGCTGTTGTTTGTTGGGTTCATTCTGGGTATAACCAGGTAAAAAAGCATGTTGTATAGGTACAGCATGGTGCAGCGGTAGTAAGCAAACAGAGTCCTGATTTGCAAAAGGTGATGTATTGTAAGAGAACTTCAACAGTACAAACAGTCCTGGTGAGGAGGTTCACCCAACCAGGAACACTCATAGGACTGCAGTGTAGCAACAGCGATAAGAAGACTTAGTGATGCCAACAGTGTCTGCCACAAGGAGCCAAGTGTGGCCTGGCTGGTGCAACCCAAAGGAGAAGCTTCCTGAGAAGGTAGACATAGTCCCTGCTCTTTCCTCCAGAACCTTTGCCTATCACTAGCATTATGACTGACAGATGGGGAACCTGTCCCTACTCTGTACACTTTCATAAAACATGCCAAAACCTGTGGTCAGAGTCTTAAATAGACTTTGCTTGACCCAAGATGGTTGCCCAGATCATATAGGACCAGTGCATCCAACCGCATCACTGTCCTGTGAAGTCATAGAGAAACCCTATTTTCCTCCACTTCCTCTCCCCTCTGTATTGCCACTGCGGTCTAGTGCAACCTGCACTGGAGAATACAGACTGCACCTGCCTACAAGCACCCCAGCTAGATCCTATAAGCACTTGGTTAACTTGGGTGAGCTGTTTGAACTTACTCTGGTAATCATTTTGCAGATGTAAAGACATAAAGGGGTATATACCATACAATAACAATCAATTATTTTTTATACTTTGACAAATAAAAGCCAGTCTGTGATTGGATGCTATTAATATGTACTGCAATTTTTTTTATTACTCACTGCAGATTTTCATGTAATAACATGAAAAATTAAATTTTTGTCACAGGATGCTAAACTTTTGGCCACAACTATCCTTGCCTCTAATAATACATTTGTGTTTTCAAATATGTGAATTAGAGGCCTTAATGGGCCAATTAAAATGTTTGCTGGTACTTAGCAGCAATGGAGTTACCTACTGCAGAATTTTCACTCCTCAGAAGTTTTGCAACTAGGTCAGTGTTTACTGACCAAACCCGATGTGAGCTAATATAGGTGGATGCACCTCCGCTTATATCTGGCCACTCATAAGGATTAAATGATCCCTTTTTTCTGCCATTACAAGATGGAGGAATAAGCAGAACAAACACAAATGTCTCACCTGACACCCTTTTCCATTCTGATCCAACTCAAAAGGTGGTCAGTCTAACAGGGTATGCAAACAGACAGGGTATGCAGAGTGATGGGAAATAGGCATGCCCATGTTTTTGAGGTTTAATAAAAGCTGTGAGGTTTACTAGAATGAACATATTCCCTTTAAGTTCCAAATTACACCCAGATAAGTAAAAATGTAGGAATAAATCACAAAAATACAAAAATAAAGTGAGATAATACCTACAAATACACTTGTATAGTCATTTATGTTTACACAGTGGTGTCCAATCTTTAGACTTTCCTGGGCCACATTGGAAGAAGAGGAATTGTCATGGGCCTCACATAAAATACACTAACAATAGGGATAGCTGATGAATAGAAAAAGTTGGGTAGATCACAAGTTAACAATCACTGATATAGATAATGTACCTATATGAATAATAAAACTTTTTTTTGTAATATTTTTTATTACAAAAGTAAAAGTGGGCAACCTAAAACTAGTGTGACATTGGACAGTTTTTCATAAACCAACGCATCAATATTTGGTTGGATGGATGTAGTAGTAATGCTTAAAGAATTTTCAAGGTGTTCATCTGATATTTTGGTTCTCATTTTGCCCTCCATCCTTGAAAATTGTTGCTCACAAATATAGGTGCTGCCAAAAACAGATAACATGAATAAAAGTCAACCAAAGAGGCACTGTCAAATTTTTGGCCTCATGTGTTCGTTAAGCATAAGTGCATTTTTACAATACAATTTTTAAAAAATCAACATTTTTAAGTAAGGAGGAGCCCTGCACGCCGTGACATCACTCCGCCGGATCACGGAGGTCCAGCGGCCATCTTTAGTAACCAGCTGGTCAGTGTATTAAGCAGCTCTGAGCTGCATGTCATTTACACATTGAAGATTTCTGTGAATGCTTTTAGCTGCATGTCATTCATCCATTGAGGATATCTTTTAACAGTGTGTTCTTTTTCATTTGGATTCTTAACAATTTAATAAATTTTATGAAGAATACTATACTATGGGCACCATTATTTTTTGCTCTGTATCAAGCATCTAACCCCCCCAGGATCCCAAGTGACCATCCCAGGGCCTAGAGGAGAGAGATCCATTACCAGACCCCACTGCAGCTTACCTTTAAAGGGGACCTCTGATTGACATCCAACCACCCAGATCCATAGAGGAGGTTTTCCATACCAGTCTGCATCATGTTCCATTACAGAGGGGACCTCTGGCTGTTATATATAATAAATGCGCATGTAAATCGCGCTTCTGGTGAGTGTGCAATTGTACTATTCACCGCACGTCACTGGATTATAAATTTCTACTGGGATAATTTGAGTCACCTATCTGGAATATTTATCTACACCTACATTGAACTATTTACCATTATTTATCATTTTAATATTGTGTGCAGTCCCTTTTGGGATATTTGGTATTTTTATATTCTAGTCGGACAGTTTTCTGTATGCAGATATAAGTATCTTTACTGGTGATTTGATTATAGCTACATGCGTTTTTTCATTTATATTGCTGTCACCCAATGTAGCGCTGCACTACGTGATATATTATGTGGTTGTATTGCTTATCTTATACGTTTTTGCAGTTTTATTGGTTTTAGCACTGCATTCTAACCCTGTGCAGGTTATGTGTTTATTTTGGTAATTTTATCTGTTTATGCCATTTATCATTTTTAGCGCTGCACTACATTTTTATTATTTGATTTTAGAAGGTTTATGGTTTCCTTTTAGTGTATCAGCTGCTATTTACAGTATAAGTGCTCGCTGAGTCCAATTTATTTAACATTTTTAAGTAAGTTTAGATTTTTTGTTGGGCTGCATTCACAGCCATCTTGGGCCACAGGTTGGATACCTCTGTTTTAACACAAGGTAAAGCTGTCTGAAAAATGAATAACAGGCATGACCCACTTAAGCAGCCATAACCAGTACATGTCCATAAATTGACAGTACATGTCCATTTTGTAATTGACTTTATGACTGTGGCACAACTGTTAGTGTCAGTAAGTAGAATTAGCAGTTCACTGATCAATATTTCTTTTAAAGCAGAAGTAGCTCATTTGGCCCTACTTCTCCTGTGGGTCCCAGGATTGCAATTGGTTCTGCACTCCTGTGATCCAGATTCAGCCAACAGCAGGCTAAAGTCACGTCACTCAGCCGGTCCAGACTCTGGAGGGATCCTGACTTTGATGTCAGAATTCACCTAGATGTCCGAGCAGCAGCTGGCTCCCCCTCCCAGCATGCCGCTGAGAGCCTGAGCCTGAGCCTGAGTCAGCTGCATCCACCTCTTTCACAGCTCAGTTTTCCAGTGAGTGCTGGAGGGGCAGAGCAGAGAGCCGGTGACTGACAGTCACCGCACTCAGCTCAAAGCGGAGCCCAAAAACTAAGTGATCATTGGTCTTTGATTACACAGATCTCCACATAGAGCTGGTGGGGGACAGCTTCAGCATCGGACCGATGCTAAATGCACTTAGGTGAGTAGAAATGTTTGTTATTTTGAAATCCCACAACTCTTTTATTCTGAGCCAAGATGCTGAAGTCTGACTTATTGTTACAACTTGTGAAATCAAATCGTAATTGGTGACCTTAGCATCAGGTAAAGTCTTACAGATAGCTCCAGTGAGAGGAAATAAGAACTTAATAGAGTGTGTGATGCTTTAGAGTCCTGGGGGAGAAATTCACTCTGGATAGTGTTGCTAGGGCTGTGCTACTAGTGTACAAAACCAGCGAGGAAAGGAATGTGAGACTGAGCAGTTCATTCCTTACAGTAACATCATTCTATCTGTTTGAGAACGAATCATTTTATGGGCTTCTTCAACCTGGCACCTGGTACAGTATTTTATATAGCTGTTTTCTCAATTCTCTATCTTCTGCTGTTTGGCTTTTAATTGTAAATCATGGTCAATGTATGTAATGCATAATATGGAATATGATGGTATTGTCATTAGCAGCCAAAATGGGGAATTACTGGAATCTGATTATTATAGACTAACTATTAGTTAGCTGGGTAATCTTTTGCTGAACACATCCATTTGTTAATGAAGCTTGCCTTTAACTTCTTTCAGGATTCTGCATAGGTGTTGGATTGTTTTTTTTAAACAATTGGCTTTTATTCAGACAAAAAGCAAAACATATGAACAGAAATGAACTGCAAGGAGGCATGACATATTATATCATGTAGTACACAATTATACAAATTAGATTCGGAGCAAACTCAGTAGCATAATCACAACATTATTCTGCTGAAAGCGTTCATATATTAAAACGTTTACAATTTGCAGGTACAAATGTCAAGGCAGATATAAAGGGGTTAATGGCAATGCAGTCCCCGTAATAGGTGTTGGATTGTTAATCAGAAAGCTAATATCTCACCTAGATTTCAGGGTTCTTTCAGTTATGTTTTCTCCTTGTGCTAATTAATAATTAGCCTTTATTATTTTGACACCAATCTATATAATGTGGTCCCAGAAGCCTGAGACAAATCATGTCAATTGGCTATTATAGTGTAACTAAAGCCAAAATGTTTTTCTTTCAAGTTTTGAATGATATGAGGAAGTGTTTAGATCCCTGTCAGGTTGTTATTGCTGTCTGTGTCCCCTCTGGGGAGTTTTACCCTCTCGATTGGTTTTGGTGACCATTGTACTGAGACAGAAAGTAAAATTGCAAATTTTTACCAGAATAAAGGAGAAATTCCCCAATGGAGACATCAGTCCTGCTGATAACTGTCTTAGAGGAAATTCACTTCAGTTTACAGGGCTTTCTTTTGTTGTGCCTTTGGGACCGGTGGTGAAGGGAAATATCACTGGAATTTGTTTATTATGGACTAACTATTAGTTAACTGGTCAACCTTTTGCTTAACACATCCATTTGTTAATGAAGCTTGTCTTTAACTTCTTGCAGAATTCTGCATAGCTGTTGGATTGTTAATCAGAAAGCTAATATCTCACCTAGTTTTCAGGCTTCTTTCATTTATGTTTTCTCATTGTGCTAATGAATGATTGGTCTTTATTATTTTGACACCAATCAAATGAGAAAAAGACACTATCCAAAACAAAAGTGAAAGTTTTGGCCTTAGGTAAACTTTAATAATATATGTATGGTTAAGATTGTACTATTTATGCATCATCAGGCATTCAGTCCCACATGGAAGAAAAATGTGTTTGAAATATATTTTACAAATATTCTTCCCAAATATATTGACATATATCTGAAATACTACAATTTTGGCCATATTCAATATATTTCAAAATATATTTCAATAAATATATATATATACATACACTGCATGTTGAAATGCATTTTTATTAGAAAATATATGAAAAATATTGTTTAAAATAAATTTCAAATATACTATATGTCTTCAAAAATACAAATCTACACTTACAAATATATGTAAAAATATATGTTAAAATTACTTTTTTATATGTTAAAAAAAAATTTAAGAATATATTTTTTAAAAAAATATTTGAAATGTATTTTTAAAAATATTGAGGTGTAACAATTTAATTCCTGGAATGGACTATAAAAATATCAAACAGTTCTGCATTCTTCAAAAGATCAGATGAAATTTGAAAAGGACATTCTTCCTAAATTGTCAAGATTCAAGGCACCATCTTTGTGGAAATCTTTCTCATTCCCATATCCTCTGTTCTAATCTGCCGCACTGTTTCCCTGTTCATGTTCAATTCCTCTGACATCATTCGCACACACTCTTTGATCTGAGCATACATGGGTTTGCACTCTGTCCACATCTGCATCCCTCCTGTAGTTTTTAGGTGCCCACTTCTTGCACCAGCGTTGACATTTTCCTGCCCTCCTTAAACTACTTATGCCATTCAAAAACACTTAATTTCTTCATGGAATGTTCACCATAAGCCTATTGTCACAGAACTAAAGTTTCACTCGCACTTTTGCCAGTTTTCATGCAAAATGTTATGTTAATTTGCATATTTCTGTCACTTATTTTCAGCGCAACGCACACGTGTCATTTCCAGGGACGGTGCTTCCACTAGGCAAACTAGAAAGCCTCATAGGGCACACTGCTACCTAGGGGTGCCTGGCTGCAACACAGGCTGGCACACTCTCTGTGTGGGACGCAGTCACATCATGATTGATCCTTCAGCTGAGGGGAGGGGCGGCAGAGGGGAAGAAGAAAGAGGAGAAGAAGAAAGAAGAGGATGCATATTAATCTGCCAGTGGCTAGGATGCTACATGTACCTAGTGAAGGTTATTGACCATGGTATAAACTTGGGAGGGATTTGGTCATAGCCTGGGTCCCCGCCTCACACCACTCCCCAAATGAGGCGATTATCTCTTGGCTTCAGTAGACACCCCCTGCTGGGACACTAGAAAAAAGGCTGTCATGCCTGGAGAGCAGAAGAAGAGATTCTCCCTTTTAACATCAGGAACATCTTTGGGAGACAGGCAACCCTTTTGTTCGGACACTTGGACTCTGCTTAAACCAGGGACTTCTGCAGGTATCCTACCTTCTGAAACTTCTTTCTTTTATTTCTCTGTTGTTTCATTGCTCTCTCTATTTATATATATATATATATATATATATATATATATATATATATATATATATATATTTGTTACATCTTTTTCTGTAAATATTTTAATTGCACCATTTTAACCTTTTAAGTAATAAATCCTATTTTCTGAAAAGTGTTGAAACTGTCTCTAAAGCTTTTAATGGAAACTAAAAGAATCCCTGTCTCTGAAGCGTGCTACCGTGTGTTTTAACCATCTGCATACATCTGTCTGCAGTGGCAGTGTGTATACAGATGCTTATTCAAACAGCATAGTGTTACTGCTAAGATTTGTGAGTTTCCTCCTTCTCTGTAAAAATGTGGTGGTGGCAGTGACAAGGGTTAATTGCGTAATTAACCTGACCCAGCAACAATCGCTCTCAGGCTGCTGGCACACAGATTGTCGTCCAGCGAGCTGAAAAATCTTTGTGCAGGGCTCAGCT
Organism: Staurois parvus; assembly: GCF_062004578.1. NCBI lineage: Eukaryota > Metazoa > Chordata > Amphibia > Anura > Ranidae > Staurois > Staurois parvus. The sequence continues at coordinate 6,566,310 of NW_028318026.1, read as the reverse complement.
GAGAGTGGCATTGTTACACAAGTGGCAGCGCGGTCTTAGATTGGCTGGTCCTTCGGTCACAAGTTGGTGAGAAGGGCTGGGATCTGACGCCGCGCCGTCACATATTGGCTGGCAGTGTACGTGGGATAGTTCTCCATTAGAGCATTCAGCGCATTGTTAGGAATTAGTTCTGCACTGAAGGATTGTAACCTTTGTGGAAACAGTCCTTAGAGACAAGCGGTGCATATTTTTTTATATATATATAAAGAGACATACAGCTACAGCTGCTTCCTTTTTCTGCTTTCTATTCTACCTTTTCTTGCAATCATGCCTGGTTTAACAGAATACAAGAGAATGAACAAAGGTGATTTAAGTGCTGAGTGTGAAGCATGAGGAATTGACGTCGGTGGCAAAACTCGTGAAAATTTGATTTATGACCTACAGGAATATGATATCAGACCAGAACTTGGAGGAACCTGAAAATGGCTCAGATACGGCCTCGGAAGATGGGCATACAGAGATTGACATTGGAGTATCACCGAATGTTACTTCCACACCAGAGCCTGAGCAGGCCAGCACCAGAGTGTCTATAACCAGCAGAGACTCTCCTCAGATGCAGGAAGCCCTGAAACGCATCCAGGAGGTGGATCCTATGGCATACCTGCAGTTCCTTGAAGGCCAGGCAGCGGCTGACAGAGAGGAATGCCAAGCAACGGCTGACATAGAGGAACGCCAGGCAGCGGCTGAGAGAGAGGCGTTGCAGAGGGAAGCTGATTGTCGGCATGAACTGGAGATGGCTAGGCTCCAGCAGCAGCGACAGGCTCAGAACCTCAGGTCCCTAGAGAACAGGGACGCCTCTCCGGCCGTGGGCACAGCAGCCAAGTTTCCAGTGATGGAAAAAGACAGAGACATTGACATGTATTTACTGTCATTCGAAAAAACTTGCCGTCAGTACCATCTGTCCCAAGCACAATGGGTTCGGTACCTGACATCAGGGCTACAAGGCAAGGCCCTGGATGCGTTTGTCGAATTACCAGAGGAGCAGGACAACAATTATGGAGCTCTAAAGGAAGTGATTGTCTGAAAATACCAGCTAACCCCGGAAGTGTAACGGAAGCGGTTTAGGTCCTTGCAAAAGGGAGCTGGGGACTCTTACACGGATGTGGTAAGTCGCTTACGCACCACATTCCGGCAGTGGACCAGAGGACTGGAAGCAGTCCCTGGAGGATCTCATGATACGAGATTAACTACTGCATCTCTGCCCGGCAGTCGTCAGACAGTTTGTATTGGAGAAAGAACCCACATCTGCCAAAGCTGCAGCAGACCTGGCCGACACCTATGTCCACACGAGGGTGTCTGACCACCGCAAGGCTCCTCCGAATGGCTGGAAAGGAGAGAAATCACCCATAGCAACCCCTCCTATGCCGGTGAGTGAAGCTTCCCATCACCCAGCACCTGTAGTACTTGGGGCCAAGCCATTCCTGCCTGACAACCGCAGATGTTACACCTGTGGGAAACCCGGACATCTCAGGATGCAGTGCCCTGAGCAGAAGAAGATGACATCATCTGGCCAGCCGGCCAGCAACTCTTCTTCAGTGCTGTTTATCCACAGCAAGACTTTTGTAACCCCCGCCAACTTGCAGCCAGTCACCGTTAGCAAACAGATTGTAACTGGTTTTCGTGACACCGGGGCAGAGGTCACTTTGATCTGAAAAGAGGTGATTGAACGAGAGAACATCATCCCAGTAAAGTTCCTTACCCTCACTGGAGTTGGGGGAATCCATTCCCGCATACCCCGTGCCTATGTGTTCATTGATTGGGGTGCAGGAAGGGGGATGAGGGAGGTGGGGGTCTCGGATGAAATCCCCACAGCCATCCTATTGAATGCTGATCTAGGCACTCTTATCTCCTACTATGCACCTGCTAAGAACACCCCAGATGCCCCCATGGAACTCTCTGGACATTCCAAGGTACTGTGTGCAGATGTTGGGGTAATATCTGGGCAACCTATGGATGAACAGAGGAAGGAGGCTGGGAGTGGAGTGGGGTTGCAGAGTTCTCCATCACCTGGAGAAGGAGATTAGATCCCCTTGCAGGGGGAGGTAATGAACTCCTGTGTCACTAATGTTACAAATGTACATAATTATGATGATGATAATGATGATGATACTAATGATGCATTACCAATATTAGTGGTCACCTGCAGTGCTGCAAGGGCGGCTGAGGCACAGGCTCTGGTCTCAGAACAGCAGGAGGATGTCTCTGACCCCTCCCCTTGTTCTGATTCAGTGGACTCTGCCTCCATTGAGTCTCAGCAGCTGTCATTGTTTGCTACAGCACCGCTGGCTGGGACTTGTATTCCACCTTTGACGCAGCACTGCAGACAGACCAGACCCTAGAGCAGCCCAGAATCTAGCTGATCGCCCCCCTGCAAAGAATGACAAACAAAAGTTTAACTGGGACCAAAGAAGGATGTATAGGGAGGGATTGCCCACGGAGGGGATTTGGGCTGACATTGGTAAGAGACAGCTTGTTGTACCTAATTAATTTAGAGGACAGCTGCTAAAAGTGGCTCACTAAATTCCCTTAGCAGGGCACCTGGGGATCACTAAGACCAGGGTGCGATTAGTTCACAACTTTTACTGACCTACCATGCTCACTGACATAGCTGATTACTGTCGATCCTGTGTTACCTGCCAGCGAGTTGGCAAGGCAGGAGATGTACACAGGGCCCCATTACAACCTCAGCCTGTGATTGACAAACCTTTTAAGAGGGTGGCAGTGGACATCGTGGGGCCTCTAGCCATCCCTAGCAGCTCAGGCAAACGTTATATCCTGACAGTGGCTGACTATGCCACCCGGTATCCCGAAGCTGTGGCTCTCTCCTCCCTCCGGGCGGACAAGGTTGCGGATGCTCTGCTGGGGATTTTAACCAGAGTGGGGTTTCCGGCCGAGCTCTTTAGCGATCAAGGGCCCCAGTTTGTGTCGGACCTGATGCAAGCTCTCTGTCAAAAGATACAGATTACGCATATCATGGCCAGTCCTTATCATCCACAAACAAATGGCTTGTGCAAGCGTTTCAATGGCACCTTGAAACAAATGTTGCGCACCTTTGTGGAATCCCAGGGAAAGGACTGGGAACGATATCTGCCTCATCTGCTACTTGCTTGCAGAGAGGTGCCTCAGGAGTCCACAGGTTTTTTACCCTTTGAACTTCTGTACGGGCTGTGAGAGGATGAACGGCGAGGTGATAGAGGGACGCTATGTGTCACCTCGCATATGCTCATACCTGACAGTTTAGGTGGAGTCCACTCTGGGTTTTCGGGGCCACAGTTAAGCAGGTGGGTCCGGACCAGAGTTTGGGCTCCACTGATGACCACCAACAGGTGATATAAAAAGGGCAGGGCTGGAGCAAGGAGTCGCTCGTGGCCTGGGAGAGAGAGAGAGAGAGAGAGAGAGAGGGGGGGGAGAGAGAGGGAGAGGGAGAGAGAGAGAGGGGGGAGAGAGAGAGGGGGGAGAGAGAGAGAGAGAGAGAGGGAGAGAGGGGGGGAGAGGGGGGGAGAGAGAGAGAGGGAGAGAGGGGGAGAGGGAGAGAGAGAGAGAGAGAGAGAGAGAGGGGAGAGAGAGAGAGGGAGAGAGGGGGGGGAGAGGGGGAGAGAGGGGGGGGAGAGGGGGGAGAGAGAGAGAGGTGTGTGTGTGTACTATACCTACAAGAAAAGGTTTGTTTTTGGTGACAGGGAGAAGCCCTTCACCTCTGAGGAAACGTCTTCTGTTTAGTTAGTGCCTGGATGGCAAGGGTTTATTTTGATGTTTTGTTTATTTTGATATTTTCTGCAAACCTTTTAAATAAAACTGACAACCAGTCAGATTTTGACGAAAGCCTGCTGTGCAGTCTACCTTTTTCCCAGGGAAGGAGATCCCCCCACCTGAGCTAACCCCACATATGGTGGATTTGGCGGGCAACTTCCTGAGCAAGTGGGAAGATGGAGGAAATAATAAGAGCCTTACTGCAGGCCAATGCAGTACAACGGGAGACAAATCGCCAGTTTGCGGAGGCCCAACAGGCACAACATGAAGCCCAAAAGGCACAACATGAAGCCCAACAAGCGGACCGAGAGCTCCTTAAGCAGGTGGCCCAACACCTGTTAGAATTAAAGAAGGAATCTGCAGATCCGCTGCCAGGGGAGCAGAAAATGGCGTGGGCCAGCTATGTTTTGCAGAAAATGACACCTGCGGATGATGTGGAGGCCTACCTCACAACTTTTGAAAGGGTTGCTGTTCGGGAAGGATGGAAAAAGGAGCAATGGGCAGGACTGCTTGCACCATTTTTGACAGGTGAATCCCAAAAAGCCTATTGTGACCTGGAACCAGGGGATGCCCAGGACTATGAGAAACTGAAGGCTGAGGTCCTTGCACGCCTGGGCGTCACCATTGCAGTCCGGGCTCAGCGGGTGCATCAGTGGCATTACAGGGCTGACAAACCACCCAGATCTCAGATGTTCGATTTGATACATCTCTCCAAAAAGTGGCTCCAGCCAGAGGTATTGTCAGGCCCTCAGATTGTGGAGCGTGTGGTCATGGACCAATATTTGCGTGCCCTCCCTGCCCCTTTGAGGAAGTGGGTCGGCCGTGGAGACCCTAAATCTGCAAACGAGCTGGTGGACCTGGTGGAGAGATATGCAGCCGCTGAGGACTTTTTTCATTCACCTGGGCTGTACCCCAATGTCACTAGGGGTGGAAAATCCGGAAGATCCGGCAAGACTGTTCCATGGGCCAAAGGCTCAGAAAAAAACGATAAGACTATTGTGTCAGATAATGAGACTGTAGGCTTAGGACCTAGAGACTGGCCAAATAGGTCAGGAAGGTCCCCAAAGCCATTTAGAGGTTTAGGTACTGAACATATCAAATGTTATCGGTGTCATGCGTTAGGTCATATTGCTGCAAACTGTCCTTTAAATGATGAACCTATGCAATGTGAAAATGCTTATTTAGGAAAACGCATGTCTCTTTTTGCACAGGTGGTATGTACTGCAGCATGTCAGAAACGCATGGAAAAACAAATGTGTGTGATTGCCAATGATGAAAAGCCAGTAACTGCTCTGCTAGACTCGGGTAGTGTTGTGACCTTAGTTAAAAGTGATTTGGTAAACCCTGCAAGGTTACACCCTAGCACAATTGGGGTTATTTGTATTCATGGTGATACACGTAATTACCAGACTGCTATGGTAGAGATTGATACTCCCTGGGGCCCTGTGACACATTCAGTAGGAGTGGCGCCCTCTCTGCTTCATGAAGCCATAGTGGGGAGAGATTTTCCCCATTTTTGGAAGTTATGGGATAAGGAGGGGAGTCAGGAGGACCGAGCTCCCCCTGCTGGAGAAACACTGAAAACTCCTGAGCTCACTCCTGACCCCTTTGACGGCAAGGTGGAAGGGGAAACTGTTGGTGTGTCCAAGGAAGGTTTAGACCTTTTCCCTTTCTCTGTAATGGCTGGGGAGCAGGAGGAGTTGGATCCAACCCCAGACATTGAGGATACGGAACAAGAAATTATCTTGGGTTCTAGTGGGAGTGGACAGAATGTCGTGCCTGACCTGGAGGTCAGAAAGGAGGATTTCTGTACAGAACAGCTGAAAGATTCCACTCTTAATAGAGCCAGAGAAAATATTAAAATGGTTGATGGGGAACCAGTTGAAAATGATGTAGGGGTGTCTTTTCCCTACATGGCTCTCAAAAATAACTTGCTATACCGAGTGGTAAAGCAAGGGGAGGAGGTGGTAGAACAGTTAGTGGTCCCCAAACCCTTTCGCCGGATGGTACTGGATTTAGCCCATGGGCATATAATGGGTGGACACCTGGGTGTAGAGAAAACAAAGGAGAGAATAACCCAGAGATTCTGTTAGCCAGGCTTACATGGAGACGTCAAAGCGCATTGTGAGTCATGCCCGGAATGTCAATATTCTGCGCCCTCACCCCATTTTCGCAGTCCGCTAGTACCTCTACCCATAATTGAAGTACCGTTTGAAAGAGTGGGCATGGACCTCGTGGGTCCAGTAGTAAAGTCTGCCCGGGGCCATCAGCACATACTGGTGGTACTTGACTATGCCACCCGGTACCCTGAAGCCATCCCCTTGCGTAATACCTCAGCTAAAAATATCGCCAAAGAGCTTGTCCGGGTGTTTAGTCGTGTAGGTATTCCAAAGGGGATATTAACGGATCAGGGCACGCCATTTATGTCTAGAATTATGAAAGAGTTATGCAAATTGTTCAAAATCTCCCATCTCCGTACCTCGGTCTACCACCCCCAAACCGATGGGCTTGTGGAAAGGTTTAACAAGACCCTTAAGAATATGTTAAAAAAGGTGGTGGACAAAGATGGGAGAAATTGGGATTTTTGCTACCGTATCTCATGTTTGCTATACGGGAAGTACCTCAGGCATCTACCGGATATTCACCTTTTGAATTACTGTATGGTAGACATCCCAGGGGATTGCTAGATGTTGCAAAAGAGACCTGGGAGACAGAGTCCATGCCCTATGGAAGTGTCATCGAGCATATCTCACAGATGCAGGATAGAATCGCAGCTGTCATGCCACTTGTTCGGGAACACATGGAGCAAGCCCAGGAGGTCCAGAGAAGGGTTTATAACCGGGGTGCCAGGATTCGTACCTTCAACCCTGGGGATAGAGTGCTGGTGCTAGTCCCCACCGTGGAAAGTAAATTCCTCGCAAAGTGGCAAGGTCCCTTTGAAATTAGGGAGAAAGTGGGGGTAGTAAATTATAAAGTTTACCAGCCAGGAAAAAGGAAACCCGAACAAATCTATCATGTTAATCTCTTAAAACCTTGGAAAGACAGGGAACGTTTGTTGGCAGTACCAAGCCCCCAAAAGGACGTGGTTCCCGCGGTCCCTCAGGTACCTATAACGGAAACCTTTGTCAGTAGCCCAACAAAATGATGTTAAAGAGTTTGTGAGGAAAAATGGAGATTTCTTCTCTCACCTACCTGCACTGACGACGGTCATACAGCATGACATAGTTACCCAGCCCGGGGTCCGCGTAAATGTCAAGCCCTATAGAATACCCGAGGCCAGGCGGGAAGCGGTGGCAAAGGAAATAAGGGACATGCTAGAGTTGGGAGTGATTGAGGAATCTCACAGTGAGTGGTCGAGTCCCATAGTGTTGGTCCCAAAAGCAGATGGAACAATTCGTTTCTGTAAGGATTTCAGGAAACTGAACAGTGTGTCCAAGTTTGATGCGTACCCGATGCCTCGGGTGGATGAGCTCATTGACAGGTTGGGAACGGCTCGGTACATAACCACCTTAGATCTGACCAAAGGCTATTGGCAGATTCCTTTAACGGAAGCTGCAAAAGAAAAGACGGCATTCTCTACCCCCGAGGGGTCCTTTCAATATAAGCGGATGCCGTTTGGTTTGCATGGGGCTCCTGCATCATTCCAAAGGATGATGGACAAGACGTTGAGACCACATCGCCAATATGCAGCTGCCTATTTGGACGATGTCGTCATCCACAGTCCAGACTGGGAATCTCATTTGTCCCACTTGCAAGCGGTCGTAGATTCGCTGCGGGAAGCAGGTCTTACCGCCAACCCCAGAAAGTGTGCCATAGCCTTAGAGGAGGCCAAATATCTTGGCTACATCATTGGTCGAGGTCTCATTAGGCCTCAGATCAATAAAATTGAGGCAATTCAAAAGTGGCCCCAACCTGTAAATAAAAAGCAAGTCTGGGCATTTCTTGGAATCACGGGATACTACAGGCGGTTTATCCCCAATTTTGCCACCATTGCAGCCCCACTGACAGATCTGACAAAAGGTAGGGGGTCGGTCATGATTAAGTGGAATCCTGAGGCAGAGACCGCATTTCAAAGGCTGAAACAAGCTCTCTGTGCTCAACCTGTGCTTGTGACCCCAGATTTCACAACAGAGTTTGTGGTACAGACTGATGCCTCTGATGTGGGACTAGGTGCTGTCCTGTCCCAAATCAGAGAAGGGGAGGAACACCCTGTGGTCTTCCTAAGTAGAAAGCTCAACAAACATGAGAGAAACTATGCCATTGTGGAGAAGGAATGTTTGGCCATCAAATGGGCCTTGGAGGCCCTGAAATATTATCTGTTAGGAAGACCGTTCAAGTTGGTTACTGATAATGCCTCGCTCAAATGGATGTGTGATAATAAGGAGAAAAACAGTCGAGTGACAAAGTGGTTTCTCGCGCTACAAGTGTTCAAATTCACAGTGGAACACAGAGCGGGGAAACTGCAAAGTAATGTAGATGCTCTTTCCCGGGTCCATTGCCTGGTTGGGACAGTTGCTCAGCCGCAGGGGCTTGAGCAGAGGGGGGGGATATGTGAGAGGATGAACGGCGAGGTGATAAAGGGACGCTATGTGTCACCTCGCATATGTTCATACCTGACAGTTTAGGTGGAGTCCACTCCGGGTTTTCGGGGCCACAGTTAAGCAGGTGGGTCCGGACCAGAGTTTGGGCTCCACTGATGACCACCAACAGGTGATATAAAAAGGGCAGGGCTGGAGCAAGGAGTCGCTCGTCTCCTGGGACTCAGAGAGGTGTTCTGAGAGAGCTGTGTGTGTGTACTATACCTACAAGAAAAGGTTTGCTTTTGTTTTGTTTTTGGTGACAGGGAGAAGCCCTTCACCTCTGAGAGAGGAAACGTCTTCTGTTTAGTTAGTGCCTGGATGGCAAGGGTTTATTTTGATGTTTTGTTTATTTTGATATTTTCTGCAAACCTTTTAAATAAAACTGACAACCAGTCAGATTTTGACGAAAGCCTGCTGTGCAGTCTACCTTTTTCCCAGGGAAGGAGATCCCCCTACCTGAGCTAACCCCACAGGGCGGAGAGAGAGAGGGCCTCTGGACCTAATCCGTGAGACCTGGGAGGGCAAAATTGTTGACCCAGAGGTCTCTGTGGTGGATTATGTGTTAAAATTCAGGGATAAAATGGAGACGCTGGTGGGGATGGTACGGGAAAATCTGGCCCAGGCCCAGACCAGGCAGAAGCTTTGGAATGACCGTAATGCCAGGAAGCGGACATACAACTTTGATCAGCAGGTGTATGTTCTGCTTCCCTTGCAGCAGAACAAACTTTAAGCTGCCTGGGAAGGCCCGTACACCATCACCCAGCGTCTGAATAATGTTACCTACTTGGTCAGGTTGGGGGAAGGGAGCAGACGGCAGAAAGCCTTCCATGTTAACATGATCAAAGCCCACCATGAGCATACGGCCTATGTCATGCCAGTCTGCAGCCAACCGGAGCCCAAGGAGGCTAACCCCCTCCTAGACCTGCTAGCTGTCACCAGGGAAGTGGATTCAGCACTCCTGATCAACCCCCACCTTACCCCCACTCAGGTACCTGGGCTGGAGAGAGTGCTGGCAGTATATGGGGGCAGGTTTATTGGGAAGCCTGGAAGAACACACCTTGCTGTCCACAAAGTGGACACAGGGGCCCATCCCCCTATTAAACAATCAGCCTATCCCATCTCTTTGGAGGTACTGGCTGATATGAAAAAGGAGGTTGAGGAAATGCTGCAGCTGGAGGTGATTCAGAAGTCCCACAGTGCCTGGGTATCCCCTGTAGTCCTGGTCCCCAAAAAGGATCAGATGACCAGGTTCTGTGTGGACTACAGAAAGCTGAACGCCATCACCACTGCAAATGCCTACCCCATGCCCCGGATCGATGAATTGTTGGATCGGCTGGCGGCTGCCCGCTATCTAATAATCATGGATCTGAGCAGGGGGTACTGGCAAATTCCTCTGACGCCTGAGGCTTGGGAAAAGTCTGCCTTCATCACTCCATTCGGCTTGTTCGAATTCATTGTCATGCCATTTGGGATGAAGAATGACCCAGCTACCTTCCAGAGAGTCATGAATGATTTGCTGGAGGGGCTGGAACCCTTTGCAGTAGCCTACCTGGACAACATCGCCGTGTTCAGCCCCACCTGGGAAGAACATCAGGTGCATCTGTCCCAGGTTCTGGACAAACTGACAGCCGCCAATCTGACCGTCAAACCCAGTAAGTGTCAGAAAGGCATGACGGATGTCCAGTATTTGGGACACCAGGTAGGAGGAGGAACCCTGAGGCCCAAGACAGGGAAGGTGGAGGCCATCCTGGCCTGGCCTGGCCTACCCCGCAAACCAAGAAACAGGTTATGTCATTCCTGGGGACAGATGTTTACTATAGGAAGTTTGTATGTAACTATAGTAGCCTAGCAAAACCTTTGACTGACCTGACCAAAAAGAAACTACCCAAGGTGGTGTCTTGGACACCCGATTGTGAGAAGGCATTTCAGGCCTTGAAGGAGGCGCTGGCCAGTGCCCCTGTGCTACAGGCTCCAGACTTCACCTGCCGTTTCCTAGTGCAGACAGATGCCTCTGCATATGGATTGGGTGCAGTCCTGAGCCAGGTGGATGGTGCAGGAGAGGAACATCCCATCCTCTACCTGAGCCGGAAGCTACTTCCCAGGGAAGTAGCATACGCCACGATCAAAAAAGAGTGTCTTGCGATCATGTGGGCTCTCCAGAAGTTGCAAATGTACCATCATGGGCGGCAGGTCACAGTGATCACCGATCACAATCCTCTGAGCTGGCTAAATCGTGTTGCTGGGTAGAATGGCAAACTACTTCGGTGGAACCTAATTCTTCAGCAATATGATTTAACCATACAGCATAAAAAGGGCAGCACCCATGGCAATGCTGATAGGTTATCAAGACAGGTCGAGCCAGCAGAAGTCAGTTGCGTCAGGAGGGAAATTGCAGTTCCCTCCCATGCAACCACCTGAGAGGGGAGGTGTGATAATTGTGCGTATAGATACGGACAATTGACAATCATATTTGTATCAGACTCTGCAAATATTTTCACTCCCTCCAGTCCCCCTCACCTTGCAAAGAATGTGGTCTGTATGTGAACTGAGTTCACGAGTGCATAGAGCATACAGCTGGATGAGCTTCATGGTTGTAACCCCAATTAGCCTGGTTCCAGGATGTCTGATAAACCCTTTCATCTGGCCGGTCGTAAAACTATAACTCAGTCCATCACTTGACATGAAACATTATCTCAGAGTGGCTGTAAAACGTACATCCCACTTGAATCACTTTTCATACAAATTCATAAACTTCAACAGGAACAGTGTACAGTAAAATAAAGCATATATTCAGATAGGTCATTTTAATACAAGTCACCTGATACCTTACACCCCTATGTGGCGTTTATAGGAGAGTAGAAAGCAATATGTTTTTATCGGGAATGGTAAGATATACCATATTTGGTGTCTGGATGTGCAGAATATGATTCTGCATATTAATCTGCCAGTGGCTAGGATGCTACATGTACCTAGTGAAGGTTATTGACCATGGTATAAACTTGGGAGGGATTTGGTCATAGCCTGGGTCCCCGCCTCACACCACTCCCCAAATGAGGCGATTGGCCCTTGGCTTCAGTAGACATCCCCTGCTGGGACACTAGAAAAAAGGCTGTCATGTCTGGAGAGCAGAAGAAGAGATTCTCCCTTTTAACATCGGGAACATCTTTGGGAGACAGGCAACCCTTTTGTTCAGACATTTGGACTCTGCTTAAACCAAGGACTTCTGCAGGTATCCTACCTTCTGAAACTTCTTTCTTTTATTTCTCTGTTGTTTCATTGCTCTCTCTATTTATATTTATATATATATATATATATATATATATATATATATATATATATATATATATTTGTTACATCTTTTTCTGTAAATATTTTAATTGCACCATTTTGACCTTTTTAGTAATAAATCCTATTTTTTGAAAAGTGTTGAAACTGTCTCTAAAGCTTTTAATGCAAACTAAAAGAATCCCTGTCTCTGAAGTGTGCTACCGTGTGTTTTAACCCTCTGCATACACCTGTCTGCGGTGGCAGTGTGTATACAGACACTTATTCAAAGAGCATAGTGTTACTGCTAAGATTTGTGAGTTTCCTCCTTCTCTGTAAAAAGGTGGTGGTGGCAGTGTGAAGGGTTAATTGGTCACAAGTTGGTGAGAAGGGCTGGGATCTGACGTCACACCAGGGTGACTTTCTCTAACTTCAGGCCCCTTAGGTCGCCCACCTGAGGCCACATAGCAGCAAGTTCCAGGCGAGGAAAGTCTCCCATCAGCCTGGCTTGTTGCAATCCACTCCCAGGAAAGACGCTGAACCCATGAGCTCACAGAACATATATACCACTCCCAGCATGCAATGGGACTGCCTTCCCCTGCAATTGGCCATGGCTGTATCCATACTCATGCTGTTTATTTGCCTAGCCCCTACCCATATTCTGGAAGGCTCTCATAGCTTCATGGAGGTGGGCAGAACTCAAATAAACTCCAACAGCACCAGAACATCAGGAGCAGAGCTAACTAATCAATCACAGCACTCTGTTAAGCAGAATACCACGCTGAATTTACCTGACCGCCTCTCTGGTAAGCACAGAACCACAGCTATGCTTAACCCAACTGTACAATTCCTAGCACCTGTCCAGGAAGGTGCTACATTCCCTTTGCACAATGGAGAAGACTTTGTGAGGTAACAACTTTTAACTGGCTGCAACTGTGCTGTAACAACTGTTGACTGACATCACATAGAATGAATGGTAAATATGTCATTAGCATGCCTTGCAAAGTCCAAATGGTTTTTGAAAGGTCACATAATAAAGCAAAGTTTTGGAGCATGGAGGACATCTTCATTAGATATACTGTACAGTATGTGAACATATGTCTGATGGAAGAATCCCACTAGGGAGATTTCCTTTCACATGCTTTCCTAGTGACCACACAGGAAGTGAGAGAATCTCTCCAATAGGAACACAGGAAGAAGTAATAATGTGACCCTTACCCACTGTACCAGGGCCACCATCAGAAATCACAAATCCCCTTACCCTAAAAGTTTTCAGGGATCGCCTAACAGTGGACAGAGTAGGAGATAGTTGAACAGATTGAGGTAGGGAATTCCATAGGATGAGAGAGGCTCGGGAGAAGTCCTGGAGGCAAGCAAGGGAGGAGGTGACAAAGGTACTAGAGAACAGAAGGTCTTGGGAGGAACGAAGAGAGCGACTTGCTTTGCACTCACTTTTTGATTGTTTGGGTTTTTTTCGAGGAAATCTGTACAAAGTGAAACATTGGGGCTGCACTTGCTGACCTCCTTCTTAAAATCATCATCACCTGGTTTGCTTTGACTTTAATGGTTTCTGATTTACTATCCCGAAAGAAGTAGGCAGACCAGTCAAGCAGTAGGCAGATTAGTCTGTATACTGTATTTGTCATGGGGCTGACTAAAATACTGACAACACCAAGATAGCCATAAGGAGAGCTCAGTAACAACAGCATCAGTATATTTTTACTACAAGTTTTCTTTACAGCCATATACAGTATATCTGTTGAAATCTGATGTGATTTATTGGCACTGGCTACTATGTAAAATGAACATTTAACATTTTGCAAATTATATAAAAAAAAAATAAAATAGAAGGCCAGGAAAGGCTCTTTTCTATAGACAAACCAGACACAAGATGGCAGTACCTGTACATTTTTATCGTAAAGCCAGCAAAGAAATTTACAGTAATAATCATTTAATTGGCAAACCCAGGTGTTTTTTTATAGTAAATTAGGATGAAAGTAATGTTTAATGTATTCTCATTTTTTTATGCCTGCTGCTCTATAGAGTTATAGACTATTACATTCCTTCCAGTGGCGTCCCTAGGCGGGTGCGGGGGGTGCGCGCTGCACTGGGTGACACCTATCGCATGGGGTGACACTGGACCCTCTCCACGAGCTCCACGAAAAGGAAAGTTTTAAAGCAAGCTGACAATTCCCGCAAGATGGATCGACTCTGCAGATTGAGCATAATGGATTGGAGTCTGATCCATTATGCTCCCCAATCCGTAGATCCGATCCATTTTACGGGGATTGTTGGCTTGTAACCTATATGGAGTTAACTGATCTAGGTAAGGCTGTGCAAGATCCAGGACTTGTAACCAGGAAATGCTGCCGCGATAGCAGGAACCTCCTCCATCTGACATCACTTCTCGAGCATGTGCAGGCCGGACCGGTGTTGAAAGATCAGTTAACCCCGTATAGGTTGCAAGCTGACGATCCCGGCAAGAGGGATCGGATCTGCGGATTGGGGAGCATAATAGATCAGACTCCAATCCATTATGCTCAGTCCGCAGATCTGATCCATCCTGCGGGGATCGTCGGAGGGGTGACACCAAGTGTACCGCACCGGGTGGCACCAACCCTAGGGACACCCCTGATTCCTTCTCTAATGGCTCTCTACCTTTTAAACAATCCCTGAAAACTCATCTCTGCTGGCAAGCCTATATTGCGTCCTACTAATAACTAAATTATACTTTCTCAGTCAACTCATCCCCACACAGCTACCTTTTCTATCACAAATGCTTCCCTTTAGGCTCTGTTCACACCAATGCGTTTTTTAGTGCTTTTTGCAGAAACACACTGCAGTCTATTTAACGTGGTTTCCTGTTTTACTTCTATGCTTTTTTGAGCTGCTGTGCTTTTAGAAAAGGTTGGGAACTTTTTTTTAAAAGCAAAAAGCAGCATTTTTGCTACAATAGAGTTCAATGGAGAATCTGCTGAAATGCATGGTAGTGCGTTTTTTCCACGTTTTACATTTTTATTTTGCCTAGCAAAAACAAATTCCACTTAAAAAAAAAAAGAGCTGAACAAAACATGGGAAAAATGCTTGTAGAAAAATGCAAAATGAACTGCACAGAGCAAACTGCATAGGTGTGAATGGAGTCTTAGGGTGCATTCACATCTGCAAATGCCCCTTACCTTAATTATATGTGAGAATCCCAGTGGGATTTCCCACAATTAGCTGGGAGAGGCAGCGCCAATGAAAGCAATGGGAGGCTGCTGGCTCCTGCAGCTAATCACACTCACTCACATGTAATCAATCATGCGGTGATGACATGCAAGTGATTGGCCCTAATGCAGACTGATTGATTCAGGGCCAGCATTCGATCGGCGCAAGCAGTGCTGATCAATGTATTCTGACGGCGGGGGAGACAAAAATCTAAAGACACAGCGGGAGGATTTTCCTTTCCATCTTGAATGTGTGGATGGGGAAATTTGTTTATACAAAACATAAGCGAGCCACGTATGGCCAGCTTTAAACTTGCTTTGTTCTAAAAGTGTGTTTTTGTAGACATTGGACAGTTTATTCATATTATAGCCAGGCAAAGTTGAAATACTTATACTTGAACTGTTTCATGCCAAAAGATTTGTGATTTTGTTCAGCTGCTTTTGTGATTTACACATATCTGCCACATAGTATAACCAGGACACTGACACCCTTTTTTTTTTTATAACTGTAAAGCAGTGGCGTCACTTCAATAAACTTGCCTGCTGATTGGACAGTAAAGGAGCAGCAGAATACAGATGAGATTCTCTTTGTTCTCTCCCCTTCTGTCCAGACAGGAAATACTCAGGAACGGGGGGATCTATCTCTCAAACTGGAGAGTGCAAAATCTGGCGCAGCTGTGCATGGTAGCCAATGAACTTCTGACTTCAGTTTATACAATTAAGCTTTGATTAAAAAAAACCTGGAAGCTGATTGGTTTCTATGCATAGCTGCACCAGATTTTGCACTCTCCAATTTTAGTAAATCAACCCCAATATTTTGTCAGTAAAATGGGGAAGGATTAAAACTGTTGTTATTATTATTATTATTATTATTATTATATTGTATTATTACTGTCTACGACTTCCTCTCTGGTTACAATGGCTTCCCTCATTTAGGCTAGGTTCACACTTCAAAACGCTCAGGCGTGAATGCAGCCTAAGGAGGTATGCCAATGCAATAAACATTTAAAACAGAACAAGCAGAAATGAGGTGTAACCTCCACTACAGGAAAAATTTACCAAGTTTATAAAAAAAAAAACAGTTTGGCTTTAAAGTAGTTGTAAAGGCTGAAGGTTTTATACCTTTATGCACTCTATGCATGAAGGTAAAAAACCTTCTGTGTGCAGCAGCTCTCGTCAATACTTTCCTAAGCCCCATCGAGATCCAGCGATGTGCACGGCAGCCTCAGCTCTCCCAGGTCTCTATCCCTTTGACTGAAACAGCAAGCTAGAGCCATTGGCTCCGGCTGCTGTCAATCACAGCCAGTCAGCCAATGAGGAGAGAGAGGGGGTGGGGCCAAACCACGGCATCGTGTGAATGGACACACGAAGCAGTGGGTGCCCCCATAGCAAGCTGCTTGCTGTGGAGGCACCCGACAGAAAGGGAAAGCCCATGGGGGAACTGAGAAGAGGAGGATCCAAGCTGCTCTGTACAAAACCACTGCACAGAGCAGGTAAGTATGACATGTTTGTTATTTTACAAAAAAAAAAAGAACCTTTTTAGTATTGCTTTAATGCTGGGTTTATACAAACATTCCACTTTAACCACTTAAGCTGCAGATTTTTCCCCCTTCATGACCAGGACCAGCACTACTTTAATTGACAATTGCATAGTCATGCAACACTGTACCCAAACAAAATTTATATAATTTTTTTCCCACAAACAGAGCTTCCTTCCGGTGGTATTTGATCACCATTGGTTTTTTTTATTTTTTTATTATATAAATGAAAAAAGACCGTACATTTTGAAAAAAACTATTTTTTACTTTCTGCTATAAAACATATCCAATAAGACACATTTAAAAAAATCTAATTTCTTCATAAACCTAAGCCAAAATGTATTTTGCTCCATGTCTTTGGTAAAAAAAAATAAACAATAATCCCAATAAGTGTATATTAATTGGTTTGCATCTAAGTTACAGCATCTGCAAACTATGTGATATATACTGGATTTTTTATTTATTTAATTCTTATACTAGTAATGGCGGTGATCAGCGACTTTTAGTGGGACTGTGAGTGCGGCGGGCATTTGGACACTTTGTGAGAACTGACTAAATGACACTGACATCTCCAGTGCCACTAATACAGTGATCAGTAGTAAACATATACTGTATGTCACTGTACTAATGACACTGGCTGGGAATTGGTTAACATCTAGGTGCAATCAAGGGGTTAATTGTGTGCCTAGTAAGTGTTATTGTATATACTGTGTGTTGCTTTGTACTACAGATCAGTTTATTTCTTTTCACTGCTTAGCAGGGACAAGAAACAAAGCGATCGCTCCCTCTGTATAGAGCTCTGTGTTGTTTACCAACAAAGAGCTCTAGGCTGTGATTTGACATAGCCAATCAGCAGGTCTCAGCCATGATTCATTGGCTGGGATCTGTTGATGTACTCCAGCTGTGTCAAATCACAGGGGAGTAGGTGGGTTCTGTGCCTGTAGCTGCTGTCTTGGCGCAGTAAAAATACTGTGGCGGTTTGGTAAGTGGTTAACAAGCACTTCTATTTAATAATTAGTTTTACAATTATATACTGTATATTGTCAGTAATGATTATGATTTATTATGTCTGCTGTCTAAGAATAGGTGCATTGAGTCATGTTTCCTATACATTTGTCTTGTTGCTGTGAAACCTGTATTGCTTGCTCTGCAGACACCCGAAAACTGGTTGCAACATGTTTACTTACTGGATGGACCACTTGGTCTTTCACTACCATAACTCTTCTATGTTTTTCCATCTCGGTGACATTTATTCATGTAATATGTAGCCTTAGGTGGAACGGTTGATATGCGTCATAGACAAGTGACATAGCAACTCTTTTTCTCAACAATGAAAGTTACTAAGTGACCATCACACAGCAAACAGGTTCTCTTAATCAACCTATTACTTTCCGCGCATTACTGAAGGAACAGGTATAATTTTCAGTGCACATAAATCACTACACACACACTATATTGCCAAACGTATTGGGTTGCCTGCCTTTACACGCACATGAACTTTAATGGCATCCCAGTTTTAGTCTGTAGGGTTCAATATTGAGTTGGCCCACCCTTTGCAGCTATAACAGCCTCAACTCTTCGCAGCCTCTGCTCTAATTCATCCTAAAGTTTGGTGGAGGGGGGATTATGGTGTGGAGTTGTGTTTTAGGAGTTGGGTTTGGCCCCCTAGTTCCAGTGAACTAATTCACACATGTGCTGTGCAGATTGAAGCTCATATTTCACAGCTAATTGATTAAGTAGTTGTTAACAGGTTCACGTCAGGTTTACATCAGGTTCTGGACAGGATTAGTTCAGGATCTTATCCTGTTCACACATATGCGGTTTAGAAACAGTTCCCATAGAAGTCAATAGCGTGTAATTCGCATCTGAACCGGAGCGAGCTACTCAGAAATTGGACATGACTCTTTTTAATACTGAATCTGCACTGGCAGTGCATCAGACATATGTGAACAGGCAGCCTAGGAAGCAATGTTTTTTAACGTCATGCGGTTTGGATGTGGTTCACACTGAATCCAACCCACATATATGTGAATGGGCACTTAAGGCATCAGCACATTTTGGACAATTTCATGCTCCCAACTTTATGGGAACAGTTTGGGGATGGCCCCTTCTTGTTCCAACATGACTGCGCACTAGTGCACAATGCAAGGTTCATAAAGACATGGATGAACGAGTTTAGGGTGAAGAAACCTGACTGGCCTGACCTCAACCTGATAGAACACCTTTGGGATGAATTAAAGCAGAGACTGCGAGCCAGGCCTTCTCGTCCGACATCAGTGCCTGACCTCACAAATGTGCTTCTGGAAAAATGGTCAAACATTCCCATAAGCGCACTTCTAAACCTTGTGGGCAGCCTTCCCAGAAGAGTTGAAGCTGTTATAGCTGCAAAGGGTGGGCCAACTCAATATTGAACCCTGCGGACTAAGACGGGGATACCATTAAAAGTGGAAATCATTAAAATGCAAATGTTTATTATACAATATGAAAATCTCAGTCCCATCAACTTGATATATAAAAAATTTGTTTGTAGACCCTCTGTGCAATATACACTATATTGACTAGAGTATTGGGATTGGATTGGATAATTGGATTCAGGTGTTCCAATCACCTCCATGGCCACAGGTGTATAAAATCAAGCACCTAGGCATGCAGACTGCTTCTACAAACATTTGTTAAAGAATGGGCCACTCTCAGGAGCTCAGGAAATTCAAGCATGGTACAGCGATATGTTGCCACCTGTGCAATGAGTCCATCTATTAAATTTCCTTGCTACTAAACATTCCACAGTCAAGTTTTAGTGGTATTATAATAAAGTGAAAGCAACTGGGAACAACAGCAACTTAGCACCACTGCATTTCTGTCAGGTGATGCACCACTTCGCCCAGAAAATTGTTGCAGTTACAAATGTTTAGGCATTTTCATGTTTATTTCTTTTGTTTGTATTCGTATGACACAAAAAAGTGGAAAAACAAAAAGCCAAATCTGACACACTCCATGTAAAACCCCAAAATGGACTGGACAAAATTATTGGCACCCTCAATTTAATTTATTTGGTAGCAAACCCCTTGGACCCCTTGGAAAAAATAGCTGAAATCATTAAAAAGGAACCCTTCCAATCTGAAAGACCTGGAGCAGTTGGTGAAAGAAGAGTGGTCCAAAATTCCAGTATAGAGGTGTAAGAAACTCATTGATGGTTACAGAAAGCGATTGATTACAGTTATTTTTTCCAAGGGGTGTGCCAGATATTAGATTGAGGGTGCCAATAATTTTGTCCAGTCAGCTTGAATTTGTCTGGAAGTTGATCAAAGTTTTTTATCCACCAATTGATCAATCCTTCTTGACAATGCTGCACACAGTGGACACAGGAACATAAACATCTGTTAATTGATACAGGTGAGTGTTTAATTACAAATTACAGAAGGATCACACATTTGGAATGCAATTATTTATTACAATTTTGAGAAGATGCCGATAATTCTGTCCAGTCCATTTTTAGGGTTCGGCGTGGATTGTGTCAAATTAGCATTTTGTTTTTCCACTTTGTTTTGTGGCATACAAATACAAACAAAGGAAATAAACATGAGAATGCCTAACAATTTGTAATTGCAACATTTTTTCTGGGCGAAGTGGTGCATTATCTGACAGAAATACAGGGGTGCCAATACTTTTGGCCATGACTATGTATATATATATATATATATATGTGAGCATGCATCATGGTAGAGTCAGTTAAGAACTAATACAACTGAGATTATTGAAGCAGTATATAACACAGCTGAAGTGGGCAAAGTACAGAAAGCCATGGCAGCCAATCAGAATGCATTTCTTGAATAAAGTGACTACAGTGAATTGAAAACTCTTAATCTGTTACTTAATAAGATCCATAATCCTAAAGAGACACCATCATTTTATCTATTCAGATCAAAGTGACAGTGCCTCCTGCCAGCCACCCCTAGTAAGGTATACATATCCATCCACACTCCTGTGACCCATTCCTGTTCTGTTGAGGTCCTTTGCTCTAATAAAGTGGAGGTTCTGAGCAGGGCTGCTGTTAGGAACCATGGAGCCCCATACAGACAACCTAATAAGGCCCACCCCAACAAAAAGTTTACTATGCTTCATGTTTAATGAGCACAGTGTGTGATCAGTATTGATCACTCATTTGCTCATTCAAGAAAGGAAGGGGCTGGTAAATTTGATATATTTACTGGACCTTTCCCCTACTCTCCATCCTGAAGGATGCTATTGTGTGCTTGCAGCTTCCGGTGGAAAGAAGAGGAGGGAAGCCTGCTGCACTGCAGGGGTGGGGCACACAGGGGGGGCCTGGGAAGCAGGGGGAAATGTATGGTGCACAGGGAGGATGATGGGTGCAGCAGGGGGGCAATTACTGGAACCAATCTTCTGTATAGCTCTCTCTTTCACAGCTGAAAGCCAACAGGAGGGAGAGAAGAAGAAGAAGCCAGCTTTCAGCTGCTGCAGAGAGAGCCCAGGAATTGCCACCCCACCCCCATGCCAATCACCCTCCCTGCACACATCCGATTCATCTAGCTGCCTGGCCCCCCTGCTGGCCTGGCCCCCGTACAGGGGACCAGTGGTACCCCCTTATCCACAACCCTGCTTCTGAGTATGAGGGTTCATGTGAGAGTGCTCAGATGTGAGTAGCCAATCAGCAGGCTGAACACTGTCATGTGAGGGATTTCACCATCCATCTGTGTGGTTTCTCCAATTGAAATGAGCGTCATCACACCTTATCTCAGGTGACACATTGGGAAAAATGTATATTTAGCTTTAAAATTTTGTATGAGAAAATGAAAAAAAAAATAGTTTACCTAAACAATATCCTGATTTATATATTATGCATAATTCCTGCTAACAGATAAATAAAAAGGTCTCTGGGAAGGAATAATTTATACATTAGGGGCATTATATCTACTGAAGCGTTCTATAAAAGTATGAATACAAAATTACAAATTTGAAAAGCAGACAATGTGAATCAAGGATATATGGTGGCTGTTGACTTAATTACCTAGGGCAGTTTAGATCTGCCTGCCAAGGCGTTACATTTTCTGGCTATAAAAGGTAAAAAAAGCTGCAGAATAAAAATATGTATAAAGTGTATTTGAGCTGTGGCAAAAAAGAATGTCGCAACTACAGGCATTTCTCTATGTCAATGTAACAAATTAGATATGTCTACAGAACAAACATTCCAGTGCCTAAAAACCATATACAATGAAATGTGAAAATATTTACATATTCTTAAAGAAATACTTTCACCTTCAAAAAGGTCTAAGGCAGCCATGTCTCATACTGCACCTCCATTTCAGTGTTGTAGTCTTCATCTGTGTCTTTGGCATTCACCATTTCCAGCTGTGTCCTTCACTGCACTCTGTGGTTTCACCACAGAACATAGCAGTGATGTAGGGTTCGGAGGAAGGTGATGCAGGTAACTGGCACTCCTGCAAGTGTTGAATTCTGAAGAAAGAGACAGAGACTGAAGTAAGGAATGAAGGGAAGTTAGGTGCCAGCTGAGGTGAGTATACTTACTTTCCTATTTCAGGGAATCTGGATTTATTTTTAAGATGACAGAGGGCTTTAACAAAAGCTTTAAAATAATCCCTCACTGACCTTTGTAATTACAACCACTGTGTAGCAATTCATCCTCAACATTCACAAGCAGTTAAGGAGCTCAAGTCAGATCTCAGCACTTGTGTCTTTCTGTGCTCATGCTCTGTGTATACATTGAGTTTAGAAGGCTGACAAATCAATACTGACTGAAGAAGATGAGGTACAGAGAGAAAGTGAAAGTAAAAATGGGAAGTTTGGGCTGCAATCTTTGAGGATGAATTACTCCACAGTGGCAGCAATTAGTAAGTGAGGGCTTGTTTTAACTCTAGTTTACTGCTTGGTAATTACTTGAGTGTAGTTTGGCTACAGTTCAACTTTAAAGGGGTTAGTTCACCTTTACCAAAAAAACTGCCTATGCAGTTAAGGTATCTGTAGATAAAAACAAACTGTGTAGCTCTGAATAAAGTTGAATAATGCCCTTGCTATAGGTGTAGCATACATACCTCCCAAAGCCTGACTGAACTACTTCCAGGACAATGCCAGGATTTGCTGGTCGTTACTGCTCACCTCCTTCATCACAGGAGTGAGTGCTCAAACACTGAGCTTAAAGTGTTACTAAACCCACACCAGTAAAATCAGTCTGTATATGCAGTAAAGCATGCTTGTTATACTCACTATGGAACCTAAGGGGTTAATCCTCTGCATTGTGTAAAAAGGTTGTTTGAACCTTTTTCTCTGCCCTTCCTCTTGTTGAAATGACCACCTGATACAGACTGAACCTGTGGTCACATGCACATGCTCAGTTTGGTGTGTACTTCTAGAGAGGTTTTGGGTTTTTTTTTCTTGGGAGGGTGCATGTGATCAGCACAGGTCCAATAAGCACTGTCCAGACAGAGGGTCAGAGGTTTCACATCCTCCTAAAGCAGAAAGAAAACTCCCCCTATAAGTTTTAACAAGTGCTCTGCTGAAGTCACAAAACTGCTCTAACTGCTGATGAGAAAAGGTATTTAGCAGTTTATATTTATTAAAATAATTGCATTTCCTATGTACCTTGGTTTGTTTATACTTTTGTACGATTTCAATAAACACAACTGTTAATAAAAAAATTAATAATGGCATTTCCATGTTGTGTGTTCTGTGGGAGACCAGATATAGTGGATGCAGGGTTCTGGGTTTAATAACACTGTAAAGCTATTGCATCAGGGGAGAACTGTAATGACCAGGCCCCATTTAACAAAGTCCTAGTGACGTCCTTGGAGTATTCCAGCCAGGCTTCGGGAGGTATGTAAATTGCCTACACTTACAGCAAGGGCATTATTCAACTTTAGTCAGAGCTACACACATTGTTTTTATCTATATACCCCTTACCAGCATAGGCAGTTTCTTGCAGCTGTGACCTAACCCTTTAAATCACAAATTCAGGTTTTTGTTACAAAATCCTCCCAGCCCCTTTATTTAACCCGCTAATTATACAGCTCAGCCACCTCTCTCCCTTCACAAGTGCTTACTTGCTTCTTCCAGTTTTGGCTGCTTGTCTTGTCTGCATCCCAGTTCAGAAAAAAATCTAATGCTGGCCTGCCCACAGGGCTGCTGTTAGAAACCATGGGGCTCCATACAGCCAACCTGACAGCACCCCCCCCCCTCCACAAAAAAAACAGAAATAACTAAGCTTCAGTTATGAATAAACACAACAAGTGATCGGTACTGATCACCCACTGTGTTCATTCAGTAAAGAAAGGGCTGGTTAAAGGGACATATTTACTGGAACTTTCTTCCACTCTCCATCCTCAAGAATCCTATTGTGTGCCTGCAGCTGCCAGTGGAAAGGAAAGGAGGGAAGCTGGCAGCACGGTGGGGGCACGGGCAGCAGGGGGAAACATATGGTGCACAGGGAGGGTAAAAAGGTAAAATCAGTCTGTATATGCAGTAAAGCATGCTTGTTATGCTCACTGTGGAGCATAAAGGATTACTCCTCTGCATTGTGTAAAAAGGTTGCTTGATCCTGTCTTCTCTGATCCACCCCTTTTTCTACTGTCCCAAATCCATCTGCCATAGCTCTAGGAGACACTGTGCACATGCTCAGTTTAGTTTGTATTGTTAGAGAGTTTTTTTGGAATAGCATGTGATCAGCACAGTGCCAATCAGCACTGCCCAGGGGGTCAGTTCTTATGCACCTTCATAGGACAGCCAGAGCAGAATAAAACTCCTCCTACAAAGCTCTAACCAGTGCTCAGCTGGACACTGATAGAAGTCGCAAGACTGCTCTAACTGCTGATGAGAAGAGATATTTAGCAGTTTATATTTACTAAAATAATTGCATTTCTATACTCTGTGCACTGTGGGAGACCAGATATATTGAATGCAGGGTCCTGGGTTTAGTAACACTTTAATAAGTGATTGGACAGTACTGACTGGCATATTTAAGGCTTTGGATATCTTTTTATATTCTTTTCCATCTTTATAAAGTACCATTATCTTATTGCGCAGGTCTTTTCTGCTCCCCATGGCTCAGTATCTAGCCTGCTCAGTGTATCCACGTGAGAGCAAACTCAATGACTACACACAGACACTAATTGCAATTTAAAAAGTTACAGATGTGGGAAATTAACCTTTAATTGCCATTTTAACATGTGTGTGTCACCTTGTGTGTCTATACCAAGGCTAAACATTCCAGGGTATGAAAACTTTTGATCATGGCCATTTGGGTGATTTCTGTTATCATTATGATTTCAAAAGGAGCCAAACAACTATGGGATAATAAATGGCTTCATATGATCACTATCCTTCAATAAAAGACAGTTTTTTGGCACGGTCAGTCATATTTTCAATATCAATACCAACATTTCATGATTTCTGCCAGGGTATGCAAACGTTTGAGCACAACTGTATATGTGAAACCTTATTATTGATCCCACTATATTATTGTTAGGTATAGATTATTAGTAGACAGTGTGATTATTGTTCCAGTTATTACTATTGGTTAGAAGTTATAATATCTTGTATTATGTTTGTATTATCGATGACATGTACCCATTGTCTGATCCATTGTACTGGTTTGATATATCAGGCATGCTGGTATGTAACCTTTGAATGCATTATTTTTCTTAACCCTTCTCGTGCTGGGTTGTATGTGGTTACTAGAGGTAACAAAAAAAAAAAACAACAACCGTGTACCTCTAGTAACCACATACAACCCAGCACTAGAAGGGATAAGAAAAATAATCAAAGATTTACAACCCATCATAACAGAGGATGGAACTCTGAAAGAAATATTCCAGCAACCCCCAATACTGGCCTTCAGACAACCCCCAAACCTCAGAAATAAACTAATCAGTAGGAAACTTCCTTCTGATGATGATGTCACAAATAATGGAAGCACACCCTGCAATAAAAAATGCTGCAAACTGTGCAACCAAATCAATCCATCAAAAAGTGTCAGACACTCAAAAGGGATCTTCAATATTTCTGGATCATACAGCTGCACCTCCAGTAATGTTGTGTACCTTCTCCAGTGCAGAAAATGCAGCAAAGGATCTTATGTTGGCGAAACAGGACAGAAGTTGCAAACAAGGATGAATTTGCACAGACATACCATCAAGGAACTTAAAGAAGATGACTTCTGCACACCTGTGGGACACCATTTCGCACAACCAGACCACACAATGGGAGACCTCAATATTTTAGTTCTTAAAGGAAATTTCAAATCCATTCAGGAAAGAAAAACTTTTGAACTAAGAATGATAATTCTATCTGACACAAGACATAACGGCCTGAATTTGGACATGGGATTCCTCAATCATTACATAGATAAATAGTGTAGCGCTCATAATAAATAATAAATAATGTGACCAATTCATATAATACAATAATGATCAAAATTCATACAATAAAACACTTTATAGCAATAAGGAAAAAATATATAAATGGTGTCAAACTTATAATAAATAGCTGTGTTCCGTAATGCATACACGTGTTCACACTCTAAATAAATATAACAGGTGTCTAAAAATTAAATACCATGCTCACACACTTACTGTATAAAATAATACCTCGGTTATAATAAAACCTTTATAAAAATAAAGTGCTATAGTGCCAAGACAGTGCAAAAAAGTGCCCACTCTTTCAAAAAATCAATCAAAACAATGTCCTTTTGGTGATAGATAGAGATGAGCGAAGTATTCAAAAATTTGATTCGGCTGATTCGGCGAATTCGAGGAATAAATTCGATTCGATGCGAATATATTTGCTGCGAATTTAACTTATAAAAAGGGTGTTTCTAGGCTTCAGAGAGCCTTTATATTAATGCAGAACACTGTACCCTTAATTTAAATGCCCTTGGAGTCTGCTGGGGAAGAGAAATAATACTGTCAGTCAGTATGACATGCAGATGAGTGCCGTCGATCTTAGAATCACCGCACACTTCACTCATTTGGGCAGTCACGGGGCCAAAACCAGAGTGTGGAGCCACAGTGTGGCGGTGGAGGCAGCAGCAATGGGAGGCCATACAGCACCCTATGACAAAATGGAACCCACCAGCAGTGTGAGGAGACCTGAAAGTGGCACATGGCAGAGTGTGGCGATGGAGACAGCAGCAATGGGAGGCCGTACAGGGACCCATGAGACAATCTGGACCTGGCAGCAGCATGAGGAGGCGGTACAGGGGCCCATGACAGATTACGGGCCTGGCATCAGCATGAGGAGTCGGTACGGGGGCCCATGGCAGATTACGGGCCTGGCAGCAGCAATGGGAGGCCCGTAATCTGCCAGCACCCTATGACAAAATGGAACCCACCAGCAGTGTGAGGAGACCTGAAAGTGGCACATGGCAGAGTGTGGCGATGGAGACAGCAGCAATGGGAGGCCGTACAGGGACCCATGAGACACTCTGGACCTGGCAGCAGCATGAGGAGGCGGTACGGGGGCCCATGGCAGATTACGGGCCTGGCAGCAGCAATGGGAGGCCCGTAATCTGCCAGCACCCTATGACAAAATGGAACCCACCAGCAGTGTGAGGAGACCTGAAAGTGGCACATGGCAGAGTGTGGCGATGGAGACAGCAGCAATGGGAGGCCGTACAGAGACCCATGAGACACTCTGGACCTGGCAGCAGCATGAGGAGGCGGTACGGGGGCCCATGGCAGATTACGGGCCTGGCAGCAGCAATGGGAGGCCCGTAATCTGCCAGCACCCTATGACAAAATGGAACCCACCAGCAGTGTGAGGAGACCTGAAAGTGGCACATGGCAGAGTGTGGCGATGGAGACAGCAGCAATGGGAGGCCGTACAGGGACCCATGAGAGACTCTGGACCTGGCAGCAGCATGAGGAGGCGGTACGGGGGCCCATGGCAGATTACGGGCCTGGCAGCAGCAATGGGAGGCCCGTAATCTGCCAGCACCCTATGACAAAATGGAACCCACCAGCAGTGTGAGGAGACCTGAAAGTGGCACATGGCAGAGTGTGGCGATGGAGACAGCAGCAATGGGAGGCCGTACAGGGACCCATGAGAGACTCTGGACCTGGCAGCAGCATGAGGAGGCGGTACGGGGGCCCATGGCAGATTACGGGCCTGGCAGCAGCAATGGGAGGCCCGTAATCTGCCAGCACCCTATGACAAAATGGAACCCACCAGCAGTGTGAGGAGACCTGAAAGTGGCACATGGCAGAGTGTGGCGATGGAGACAGCAGCAATGGGAGGCCGTACAGGGACCCATGAGACACTCTGGACCTGGCAGCAGCATGAGGAGGCGGTACGGGGGCCCATGGCAGATTACGGGCCTGGCAGCAGCAATGGGAGGCCTGTAATCTGCCAGCACCCTATGACAAAATGGAACCCACCAGCAGTGTGAGGAGACCTGAAAGTGGCACATGGCAGAGTGTGGCGATGGAGACAGCAGCAATGGGAGGCCGTACAGGGACCCATGACAGATTACGGGCCTGGCAGCAGCATGAGGAGGCGGTACGGGGGCCCATGGCAGATTACGGGCCTGGCAGCAGCAATGGGAGGCCCGTAATCTGCCAGCACCCTATGACAAAATGGAACACACCAGCAGTGTGAGGAGACCTGAAAGTGGCACATGGCAGAGTGTGGCGATGGAGACAGCAACAATGGGAGGCCGTACAGGGACCCATGAGAGACTCTGGACCTGGCAGCAGCATGAGGAGGCGGTACGGGGGCCCATGGCAGATTACGGGCCTGGCAGCAGCAATGGGAGGCCCGTAATCTGCCAGCACCCTATGACAAAATGGAACCCACCAGCAGTGTGAGGAGACCTGAAAGTGGCACATGGCAGAGTGTGGCGATGGAGACAGCAGCAATGGGAGGCCGTACAGGGACCCATGAGAGACTCTGGACCTGGCAGCAGCATGAGGAGGCGGTACAGGGGCCCATGACAGATTACGGGCCTGGCAGCAGCAATGGGAGGCCCGTAATCTGCCAGCACCCTATGACAAAATGGAACCCACCAGCAGTGTGAGGAGACCTGAAAGTGGCACATGGCAGAGTGTGGCGATGGAGACAGCAGCAATGGGAGGCCGTACAGGGACCCATGACAGATTACGGGCCTGGCAGCAGCATGAGGAGGCGGTACAGGGGCCCATGGCAGATTACGGGCCTGGCAGCAGCAATGGGAGGCCCGTAATCTGCCAGCACCCTATGACAAAATGGAACCCACCAGCAGTGTGAGGAGACCTGAAAGTGGCACATGGCAGAGTGTGGCGATGGAGACAGCAGCAATGGGAGGCCGTACAGGGACCCATGAGAGACTCTGGACCTGGCAGCAGCATGAGGAGGCGCTACGGGGGCCCATGGCAGATTACGGGCCTGGCAGCAGCAATGGGAGGCCCGTAATCTGCCAGCACCCTATGACAAAATGGAACCCACCAGCAGTGTGAGGAGACCTGAAAGTAGCACATGGCAGAGTGTGGCGATGGAGACAGCAGCA
Organism: Staurois parvus; assembly: GCF_062004578.1. Taxonomy (NCBI): domain Eukaryota; kingdom Metazoa; phylum Chordata; class Amphibia; order Anura; family Ranidae; genus Staurois; species Staurois parvus. Next base: position 6,537,428 of record NW_028318026.1, on the reverse strand, counting down.
ATGGGAGGCCGTACAGGGACCCATGAGAGACTCTGGACCTGGCAGCAGCATGAGGAGGCGGTACGGGGGCCCATGGCAGATTACGGGCCTGGCAGCAGCAATGGGAGGCCCGTAATCTGCCAGCACCCTATGACAAAATGGAACCCACCAGCAGTGTGAGGAGACCTGAAAGTGGCACATGGCAGAGTGTGGCGATGGAGACAGCAGCAATGGGAGGCCATACAGGGACCCATGAGAGACTCTGGACCTGGCAGCAGCATGAGGAGGCGGTACGGGGGCCCATGGCAGATTACGGGCCTGGCAGCAGCATGAGGAGGCGGTACAGGGGCCCATGGCAGATTACGGGCCTGGCAGCAGCAATGGGAGGCCCGTAATCTGCCAGCACCCTATGACAAAATGGAACACACCAGCAGTGTGAGGAGACCTGAAAGTGGCACATGGCAGAGTGTGGCGATGGAGACAGCAGCAATGGGAGGCCGTACAGGGACCCATGAGAGACTCTGGACCTGGCAGCAGCATGAGGAGGTGGTACAGGGGCCCATGACAGATTACGGGCCTGGCAGCAGCAATGGGAGGCCCGTAATCTGCCAGCACCCTATGACAAAATGGAACCCACCAGCAGTGTGAGGAGACCTGAAAGTGGCACATGGCAGAGTGTGGCGATGGAGACAGCAGCAATGGGAGGCCGTACAGGGACCCATGAGAGACTCTGGACCTGGCAGCAGCATGAGGAGGCGGTACGGGGGCCCATGGCAGATTACGGGCCTGGCAGCAGCATGAGGAGGCGGTACAGCGGCCCATGGCAGATTACGGGCCTGGCAGCAGCAATGGGAGGCCTGTAATCTGCCAGCACCCTATGACAAAATGGAACACACCAGCAGTGTGAGGAGACCTGAAAGTGGCACATGGCAGAGTGTGGCGATGGAGACAGCAGCAATGGGAGGCCGTACAGGGACCCATGACAGATTACGGGCCTGGCAGCAGCATGAGGAGGCGGTACAGGGGCCCATGGCAGATTACGGGCCTGGCAGCAGCAATGGGAGGCCCGTAATCTGCCAGCACCCTATGACAAAATGGAACACACCAGCAGTGTGAGGAGACCTGAAAGTGGCACATGGCAGAGTGTGGCGATGGAGACAGCAGCAATGGGAGGCCGTACAGGGACCCATGAGAGACTCTGGATCTGGCAGCAGCATGAGGAGGCGGTACGGGGGCCCATGGCAGATTACGGGCCTGGCAGCAGCAATGGGAGGCCCGTAATCTGCCAGCACCCTATGACAAAATGGAACCCACCAGCAGTGTGAGGAGACCTGAAAGTGGCACATGGCAGAGTGTGGCGATGGAGACAGCAGCAATGGGAGGCCGTACAGGGACCCATGACACACTCTGGACCTGGCAGCAGCAAGAGGACGCGGTACAGGGGCCCATGGCAGAGTGGCGAAGCGTAAGCAGCTTAAATTGAAGGCCATACAGAGGCCTATGTTAAAAATAATAACATGTTTGGGGCATGATTCATGGCGGATTTAGTCAGTTGTGTCAGGAACTGGTGGTTTGAAATCCAGACTAATCCACGCCTGATTCATTTTCACAAACGTGAGTCTCTCCACACTTTGGGTGGACAGTCGTGTCCTCCGCGGAGTTACAATACCTCCTGCCGCACTAAACACGCGCTCCGATGCCACGCTACTGGCCGGGCATGACAGCCTTTCAAGGGCAAATTCAGCTAGTTGGGGCCAAAGGTCAAGTTTCGTTGCCCAGTAGTCAAGGGGATTGTCTACCTCGGTTGGCAGGGTGCTGTCCAAGTAGGCCCGAGCCTGTTGTTTGAGGTCCTGCTCCAGGTCCACCTGATGATGCTGCTGCTGCGGCTGGTTAGTAGTTTCCTCACTGCGCTGGTGAAGAAAGCTACACATCATCGACTGCAGACTGAGGCAGCTGCTGCTGGTGGAGCTGCCACTGCTCCTACCACCCCACCCCTCCCCTGCTGCCATGGCAGCGGAACGCGAGCGCACAGGGCCCACAGTGTCTGAGGATGGACGTTGGCGCAGACAGGCAGAGACCAACTGACTACATAGGTGGTTTTTATAGTACGTTATTTTGGCCTCCCTCTCAGCAGGTGTGAAAAAGGCCACCATTTTTGAACGGTAGCGAGGGTCCAACAAGGTGGACAGCCAAAAGTCATCCCTCTGTCTGATGGTTATTATTCGGCTGTCGCTACGCAAGCAACCGAGCATGCTATGGGCCATTTGTGCCAAGGAATGCGAGGGACTCCCTGCCTCCATCTCCACAGCATACTGCCACGGTGCGTCTGGGTCCTCTGTCTCCTCCTCCTCCTCTACCAGATGCTCCTGCTCCTCCACTCCTGTCCGCTGAGTGGAAAAACCACCCATTTCACTCAATAATTCCTGAGCACCAATGTCCTCCTCTACCTCCTCCTCTTCTTCCTGTCCTGCCCCCACAGGGGTCATGTGGCGTTGAGATCTGTGAGCCACGTCTACCACACCCTGACCAGCCATTGTTAACAGCATTTGTTCCAGGATGTGCAATAGAGGAATGACGTCGTTCATCCCATAGTCCTGCCGACTCACGAATAGCGTGGCCTCCTCAAAGGGCCTGAGCACGCGGCAGGTGTCACGCATGAGCTGCCAATGGCTGACATCTAAGTTACACAGGGGAGTACCTTTATCCGCTTGTAACATCAGGAAATCGGTGATGGCCTTTCGCTGTTCGTAAAGGCGGTCTAACATATGTAGGGTTGAATTCCAGCTTGTTGCAACGTCACAGCATGAGGAGTCGGTACGGGGGCCCATGGCAGATTACGGGCCTGGCAGCAGCAATGGGAGGCCCGTAATCTGCCAGCACCCTATGACAAAATGGAACACACCAGCAGTGTGAGGAGACCTGAAAGTGGCACATGGCAGAGTGTGGCGATGGAGACAGCAGCAATGGGAGGCCGTACAGGGACCCATGAGAGACTCTGGACCTGGCAGCAGCATGAGGAGGCGGTACGGGAGCCCATGGCAGATTACGGGCCTGGCAGCAGCAATGGGAGGCCCGTAATCTGCCAGCACCCTATGACAAAATGGAACCCACCAGCAGTGTGAGGAGACCTGAAAGTGGCACATGGCAGAGTGTGGCGATGGAGACAGCAGCAATGGGAGGCCGTACAGGGACCCATGAGAGACTCTGGACCTGGCAGCAGCATGAGGAGGCGGTACGGGGGCCCATGGCAGATTACGGGCCTGGCAGCAGCAATGGGAGGCCCGTAATCTGCCAGCACCCTATGACAAAATGGAACACACCAGCAGTGTGAGGAGACCTGAAAGTGGCACATGGCAGAGTGTGGCGATGGAGACAGCAGCAATGGGAGGCCGTACAGGGACCCATGAGAGACTCTGGACCTGGCAGCAGCATGAGGAGGCGGTACGGGGGCCCATGGCAGATTACGGGCCTGGCAGCAGCAATGGGAGGCCCGTAATCTGCCAGCACCCTATGACAAAATGGAACCCACCAGCAGTGTGAGGAGACCTGAAAGTGGCACATGGCAGAGTGTGGCGATGGAGACAGCAGCAATGGGAGGCCGTACAGGGACCCATGAGAGACTCTGGACCTGGCAGCAGCATGAGGAGGCGGTACAGGGGCCCATGACAGATTACGGGCCTGGCAGCAGCAATGGGAGGCCCGTAATCTGCCAGCACCCTATGACAAAATGGAACCCACCAGCAGTGTGAGGAGACCTGAAAGTGGCACATGGCAGAGTGTGGCGATGGAGACAGCAGCAATGGGAGGCCGTACAGGGACCCATGACAGATTACGGGCCTGGCAGCAGCATGAGGAGGCGGTACAGGGGCCCATGGCAGATTACGGGCCTGGCAGCAGCAATGGGAGGCCCGTAATCTGCCAGCACCCTATGACAAAATGGAACCCACCAGCAGTGTGAGGAGACCTGAAAGTGGCACATGGCAGAGTGTGGCGATGGAGACAGCAGCAATGGGAGGCCGTACAGGGACCCATGAGAGACTCTGGACCTGGCAGCAGCATGAGGAGGCGGTACGGGGGCCCATGGCAGATTACGGGCCTGGCAGCAGCAATAGGAGGCCCGTAATCTGCCAGCACCCTATGACAAAATGGAACACACCAGCAGTGTGAGGAGACCTGAAAGTGGCACATGGCAGAGTGTGGCGATGGAGACAGCAGCAATGGGAGGCCGTACAGGGACCCATGAGAGACTCTGGACCTGGCAGCAGCATGAGGAGGCGGTACAGGGGCCCATGACAGATTACGGGCCTGGCAGCAGCAATGGGAGGCCCGTAATCTGCCAGCACCCTATGACAAAATGGAACCCACCAGCAGTGTGAGGAGACCTGAAAGTGGCACATGGCAGAGTGTGGCGATGGAGACAGCAGCAATGGGAGGCCGTACAGGGACCCATGAGAGACTCTGGACCTGGCAGCAGCATGAGGAGGCGGTACGGGGGCCCATGGCAGATTACGGGCCTGGCAGCAGCAATGGGAGGCCCGTAATCTGCCAGCACCCTATGACAAAATGGAACCCACCAGCAGTGTGAGGAGACCTGAAAGTGGCACATGGCAGAGTGTGGCGATGGAGACAGCAGCAATGGGAGGCCGTACAGGGACCCATGACAGATTACGGGCCTGGCAGCAGCATGAGGAGGCGGTACAGGGGCCCATGGCAGATTACGGGCCTGGCAGCAGCAATGGGAGGCCCGTAATCTGCCAGCACCCTATGACAAAATGGAACCCACCAGCAGTGTGAGGAGACCTGAAAGTGGCACATGGCAGAGTGTGGCGATAGAGACAGCAGCAATGGGAGGCCGTACAGGGACCCATGAGAGACTCTGGACCTGGCAGCAGCATGAGGAGGCGGTACGGGGGCCCATGGCAGATTACGGGCCTGGCAGCAGCAATAGGAGGCCCGTAAACTGCCAGCACCCTATGACAAAATGGAACACACCAGCAGTGTGAGGAGACCTGAAAGTGGCACATGGCAGAGTGTGGCGATGGAGACAGCAGCAATGGGAGGCCGTACAGGGACCCATGAGAGACTCTGGACCTGGCAGCAGCATGAGGAGGCGGTACAGGGGCCCATGACAGATTACGGGCCTGGCAGCAGCAATGGGAGGCCCGTAATCTGCCAGCACCCTATGACAAAATGGAACCCACCAGCAGTGTGAGGAGACCTGAAAGTGGCACATGGCAGAGTGTGGCGATGGAGACAGCAGCAATGGGAGGCCGTACAGGGACCCATGAGAGACTCTGGACCTGGCAGCAGCATGAGGAGGCGGTACGGGGGCCCATGGCAGATTACGGGCCTGGCAGCAGCAATGGGAGGCCCGTAATCTGCCAGCACTCTATGACAAAATGGAACCCACCAGCAGTGTGAGGAGACCTGAAAGTGGCACATGGCAGAGTGTGGCGATGGAGACAGCAGCAATGGGAGGCCGTACAGGGACCCATGACAGATTACGGGCCTGGCAGCAGCATGAGGAGGCGGTACAGGGGCCCATGGCAGATTACGGGCCTGGCAGCAGCAATGGGAGGCCCGTAATCTGCCAGCACCCTATGACAAAATGGAACCCACCAGCAGTGTGAGGAGACCTGAAAGTGGCACATGGCAGAGTGTGGCGATGGAGACAGCAGCAATAGGAGGCCGTACAGGGACCCATGAGAGACTCTGGACCTGGCAGCAGCATGAGGAGGCGGTACGGGGGCCCATGGCAGATTACGGGCCTGGCAGCAGCATGAGGAGGCGGTACAGGGGCCCATGGCAGATTACGGGCCTGGCAGCAGCAATGGGAGGCCCGTAATCTGCCAGCACCCTATGACAAAATGGAACACACCAGCAGTGTGAGGAGACCTGAAAGTGGCACATGGCAGAGTGTGGCGATGGAGACAGCAGCAATGGGAGGCCGTACAGGGACCCACGACAGATTACGGGCCTGGCAGCAGCATGAGGAGGCGGTACAGGGGCCCATGGCAGATTACGGGCCTGGCAGCAGCAATAGGAGGCCCGTAAACTGCCAGCACCCTATGACAAAATGGAACACACCAGCAGTGTGAGGAGACCTGAAAGTGGCACATGGCAGAGTGTGGCGATGGAGACAGCAGCAATGGGAGGCCGTACAGGGACCCATGAGAGACTCTGGACCTGGCAGCAGCATGAGGAGGCGGTACAGGGGCCCATGACAGATTACGGGCCTGGCAGCAGCAATGGGAGGCCCGTAATCTGCCAGCACCCTATGACAAAATGGAACCCACCAGCAGTGTGAGGAGACCTGAAAGTGGCACATGGCAGAGTGTGGCGATGGAGACAGCAGCAATGGGAGGCCGTACAGGGACCCATGAGAGACTCTGGACCTGGCAGCAGCATGAGGAGGCGGTACGGGGGCCCATGGCAGATTACGGGCCTGGCAGCAGCAATGGGAGGCCCGTAATCTGCCAGCACTCTATGACAAAATGGAACCCACCAGCAGTGTGAGGAGACCTGAAAGTGGCACATGGCAGAGTGTGGCGATGGAGACAGCAGCAATGGGAGGCCGTACAGGGACCCATGACAGATTACGGGCCTGGCAGCAGCATGAGGAGGCGGTACAGGGGCCCATGGCAGATTACGGGCCTGGCAGCAGCAATGGGAGGCCCGTAATCTGCCAGCACCCTATGACAAAATGGAACCCACCAGCAGTGTGAGGAGACCTGAAAGTGGCACATGGCAGAGTGTGGCGATGGAGACAGCAGCAATAGGAGGCCGTACAGGGACCCATGAGAGACTCTGGACCTGGCAGCAGCATGAGGAGGCGGTACGGGGGCCCATGGCAGATTACGGGCCTGGCAGCAGCATGAGGAGGCGGTACAGGGGCCCATGGCAGATTACGGGCCTGGCAGCAGCAATGGGAGGCCCGTAATCTGCCAGCACCCTATGACAAAATGGAACACACCAGCAGTGTGAGGAGACCTGAAAGTGGCACATGGCAGAGTGTGGCGATGGAGACAGCAGCAATGGGAGGCCGTACAGGGACCCACGACAGATTACGGGCCTGGCAGCAGCATGAGGAGGCGGTACAGGGGCCCATGGCAGATTACGGGCCTGGCAGCAGCAATGGGAGGCCCGTAATCTGCCAGCACCCTATGACAAAATGGAACACACCAGCAGTGTGAGGAGACCTGAAAGTGGCACATGGCAGAGTGTGGCGATGGAGACAGCAGCAATGGGAGGCCGTACAGGGACCCATGAGAGACTCTGGACCTGGCAGCAGCATGAGGAGGCGGTACGGGGGCCCATGGCAGATTACGGGCCTGGCAGCAGCAATGGGAGGCCCGTAATCTGCCAGCACCCTATGACAAAATGGAACCCACCAGCAGTGTGAGGAGACCTGAAAGTGGCACATGGCAGAGTGTGGCGATGGAGACAGCAGCAATGGGAGGCCGTACAGGGACCCATGAGAGACTCTGGACCTGGCAGCAGCATGAGGAGGTGGTACAGGGGCCCATGACAGATTACGGGCCTGGCAGCAGCAATGGGAGGCCCGTAATCTGCCAGCACCCTGTGACAAAATGGAACCCACCAGCAGTGTGAGGAGACTTGAAAGTGGCACATGGCAGAGTTAACATGTTTGGGGCATGATTCATGGCGGATTTAGTCAGTTGTGTCAGGAACTGGTGGTTTGAAATCCAGACTAATCCACGCCTGATTCATTTTCACAAACGTGAGTCTCTCCACACTTTGGGTGGACAGTCGTGTCCTCCGCGGAGTTACAATACCTCCTGCCCCACTAAACACGCGCTCCGATGCCACGCTACTGGCCGGGCATGACAGCCTTTCAAGGGCAAATTCAGCTAGTTGGGGCCAAAGGTCAAGTTTCGTTGCCCAGTAGTCAAGGGGATTGTCTACCTCGGTTGGCAGGGTGCTGTCCAAGTAGGCCCAAGCCTGTTGTTTGAGGTCCTGCTCCAGGTCCACCTGATGCTGCTGCTGCTGCGGCTGGTTAGTAGTTTCCTCACTGCGCTGGTGAAGAAAGCTACTCATCATCGACTGCAGACTGAGGAAGCCGCTGCTGGTGGAGCTGCCACTGCTCCTACCACCCCACCCCTCCCCTGCTGCCATGGCAGCGGAACGCGAGCGCACAGGGCCCACAGTGTCTGAGGATGGACGTTGGCGCAGAAAGGCAGAGACCAACTGACTACATAGGTGGTTTTTATAGTACGTTATTTTGGCCTCCCTCTCAGCAGGTGTGAAAAAGGCCACCATTTTTGAACGGTAGCGAGGGTCCAACAAGGTGGACAGCCAAAAGTCATCCCTCTGTCTGATGGTTATTATTCGGCTGTCGCTACGCAAGCAGCCGAGCATGCTATGGGCCATTTGTGCCAAGGAATGCGAGGGACTCCCTGCCTCCATCTCCACAGCATACTGCCACGGTGCGTCTGGGTCCTCTGTCTCCTCCTCCTCCTCCTCTACCAGATGCTCCTGCTCCTCCACTCCTGTCCGCTGAGTGGAAAAACCACCCATTTCAGTCAATAATTCCTGAGCACCAATGTCCTCCTCTACCTCCTCCTCTTCTTCCTGTCCTGCCCCCACAGGGGTCATGTGGCGTTGAGATCTGTGCGCCACGTCTACCGCACCCTGACCAGCCATTGTTAACAGCATTTGTTCCAGGACGTGCAACAGCGGAATGACGTCTTTCATCCCATAGTCCTGCCGACTCACGAATAGCGTGGCCTCCCCAAAGGGCCTGAGCAAGCGGCAGGTGTCACGCATGAGCTGCCAATGGCTGACATCTAAGTTACACAGGGGAGTACCTTTATCCGCTTGTAACATCAGGAAATCGGTGATGGCCTTTCGCTGTTCGTAAAGGCGGTCTAACATATGTAGGGTTGAATTCCACCTTGTTGCAACGTCGCAGATCAGGCGATGCTGTGGAATTCCGTTCTGCCGCTGCAGCTCAAGGAGGGTGTGCTTTGCGGTGTAGGAATGGCTGAAATGCATGCAAAGTTTACGTGACATTTTAAGGATGTCTTGCAGTGGGATGGTGGATTTTAGGAACCGCTTGACAACCAGATTGAACACGTGAGCCATGCATGGCGCATGGCACAACCTTCCTTGACGCAGAGCAGACACCATGTTCTTTCCGTTGTCGGTCAACATGGTTCCGATTTTCAGTTTGCGCGGAGACAGCCATCTGTCGATTTCTCTGTTCATTACACTCAGAAGTTCCTCCCCTGTGTGACTACGTTCGCCAAGGCATACCAGGTGCAGCACAGCATGACACCGTTGCGCCCTGCACATGTGATATGCCGGTCGGGTAATGGGACTTGGCACGGGGGTGGCGGCTGAGGACACGGCGGAAGAAGAGGTGGTAGAGGCGGATATCTTTGCTGGACCAAGGACGTGCAAACGTGGAGGCAAAAGCGGCGTGACCTGTCCAAGTTGCTGGTGCGGCTGTGCCAGCACCACGTTCACCCAGTGGGCCGTAAATGACATGTACTGTCCCTGACCGTAGTTACAGCTCCACACGTCGGCGCTGCCATGCACTTTGGCAGAGACCGACATGCTCAAAGACTGGCCCACCATCTCTTCTACATGTGAATGCAGGGCTGGCACTGCCTTTTTGGCGAAGAAATGACGGCTTGGCACTCTCCACCGCGGCTCGGCACAAGCCATCATTTCTCGGAAAGGTGCTGAGTCCACCACTTGGAAAGGGAGGGACTGCAGCACCAGCAACTTGGACAGGAGGACGTTCAGCTTCTGCACCGTCGGGTGCGTGCTCGCAAACTGTTGTCTCTTGGAAACGGATTCCAAGAAAGACTGCTGACGGAATCCGTGAAGAGGAGTAGCAGGAGGAGCATCTGAACGAGCGGAAGATGTCAACGAGCGACAACTCCCCTCAGCAGAGGTGTTGGAGCCTTGACTGGCTGATAGAGGGAGATTGACGTCGGGTGACGGAGCAAGTAACGGAGCGGGTGATGGAGCGGGGGCTGGGGCAGGCAGAACCGCCGTATCTTTATCACGGTTTTCCCAGGCCACCGAATGGCGACGCTGCATATGCTGACGCAACGCTGTAGTCCCAACATGGGCCCCCTGGCCACGCTTGACTTTCTGGCCACATAGTCGACATACGGCTACGTTTACTTCCTCGGGCGGCTTGACGAAAAATTTCCACACCGCCGAGTAGGAAACTTTGCCCCCGCTACTCCTCACTGGCTGACTGCTACTTCCTCCGTGCACACCGGCACCACTACTGGCCGTGGTGGTAGGCTGCAGTGGAGCTGGTGCTCTACTCCGTGGCCGTTTGCCTCCACTGACACTGCTGCGACCCTGCTGCCTCCTGGGCAACCCACTGACTGTTTTGCTCGCTGCCAAGCTAGCACCCTCTTCTCCTGATGATGCGGAAGAAATAGCCTGATGATGACGAGGCTGCCAAGTGCGATCAGCCTCATCATCATCAATTAGGGTCTCCGCCTCACTACTAGCCCCCTCGGCTGCGTGTGGGTCAGGAGACAGACCTGTCTCTAGACCGGCTACCGAGCCACTCTCCTCGCCAGTACTTCTTCGCCTGGCTGCTGAAGAGGCGGATGTCTCCCCCCGTTCCTGACCGCCCTCTGTTAGCTCTTCCTCACTGTACAGTGGGGCTGAGCCCACAGCATGCGATACTTCGCTTGGTGAGGGAACACCAAAGGACAGGGGCAGGTAGAGGACACGTGATTTCAGTGGGCTTGCTCCCGGGCCATGCCAACTAACGGTTGTGTCTGACGTACCCACCGACCGTTGGCTGTAGGTGTCAGAGGTGACCTGGGAAGAGGAAGACGACCGAGCCAACCAATCGATGACGGCAGGGTTGTCGGTGGAGACACGACCGCTGGATGACACCGGGAGCACTGGCCTCTGGCTGCGACTAGTGCTGCCTCGACCCCTTCCTCTGCTGCCACGTCTGCTCGCTCCTAAATCATGGCCTCCTCTGACACTCCTCTGCGTGTTGTCTGACATACTCTTTAATTCAACGATTCTGTGTCCCTGAGTAACAGTTCTGTGTCCCTGAGTAACAATTCTGTGTCCCTGAGTAACAGTTCTGTGTCCCTGAGTAACAATTCTGTGTCCCTGAGTAACAATTCTGTGTCCCTGAGTAACAATTCTGTGTCCCTCAGTAACAATTCTGTGTCCCTCATTAACAATTCTGTGTCCCTCAGTAACAATTCTGTGTCTGTCCCTGAGTAACAATTCTGTGTCCCTCAGTAACAATTCTGTGTCCCTCAGTAACAATTCTGTGTCCGTCAGTAACAATTCTGTGTCTGTCCCAGAGTAACAATTCTGTGTCCCTCAGTAACAATTCTGTGTCCCTCAGTAACAATTCTGTGTCTGTCCCTGAGTAACAATTCTGTGTCCCTGAGTAACAGTTCTGTGTCCTTGAGTAACAATTCTGTGTCCCTGAGTAACAGTTCTGTGTCCCTGAGTAACAATTCTGTGTCCCTGAGTAACAATTCTGTGTCCCTCAGTAACAATTCTGTGTCCCTCATTAACAATTCTGTGTCCCTCAGTAACAATTCTGTGTCTGTCCCTGAGTAACAATTCTGTGTCCCTCAGTAACAATTCTGTGTCCCTCAGTAACAATTCTGTGTCCCTCAGTAACAATTCTGTGTCTGTCCCTGAGTAACAATTCTGTGTCCCTCAGTAACAATTCTGTGTCCCTCAGTAACAATTCTGTGTCTGTCCCTGAGTAACAATTCTGTGTCCCTGAGTAACAGTTCTGTGTCCCTGAGTAACAATTCTGTGTCCCTGAGTAACAGTTCTGTGTCCCTGAGTAACAATTCTGTGTCCCTGAGTAACAATTCTGTGTCCATGAATAACAATTCTGTGTCCCTCAGTAACAATTCTGTGTCCCTCATTAACAATTCTGTGTCCCTCAGTAACAATTCTGTGTCTGTCCCTGAGTAACAATTCTGTGTCCCTCAGTAACAATTCTGTGTCCCTCAGTAACAATTCTGTGTCCCTCAGTAACAGTTCTGTGTCTGTCCCTGAGTAACAATTCTGTGTCCCTGAGTAACAGTTCTGTGTCCCTGAGTAACAATTTGTTGTCCCTGAGTAACAATTCTGTGTCCCTGAGTAACAATTCTGTGTCCCTCAGTAACAATTCTGTGTCTGTCCCTGAGTAACAATTCTGTGTCCCTGAGTAACAGTTCTGTGTCCCTGAGTAACAATTCTGTGTCCCTGAGTAACAATTCTGTGTCCCTCAGTAACAATTCTGTGTCCCTCAGTAACAATTCTGTGTCCCTGAGTAACAATTCTGTGTCCCTGAGTAACAATTCTGTGTCCCTCAGTAACAATTCTGTGTCCCTCATTAACAATTCTGTGTCCCTCAGTAACAATTCTGTGTCTGTCCCTGAGTAACAATTCTGTGTCCCTCAGTAACAATTCTGTGTCCCTCAGTAACAATTCTGTGTCCCTCAGTAACAATTCTGTGTCTGTCCCTGAGTAACAATTCTGTGTCCCTCAGTAACAATTCTGTGTCCCTCAGTAACAATTCTGTGTCTGTCCCTGAGTAACAATTCTGTGTCCCTGAGTAACAGTTCTGTGTCCCTGAGTAACAATTCTGTGTCCCTGAGTAACAGTTCTGTGTCCCTGAGTAACAATTCTGTGTCCCTGAGTAACAATTCTGTGTCCCTGAGTAACAATTCTGTGTCCCTTAGTAACAATTCTGTGTCCCTCATTAACAATTCTGTGTCCCTCAGTAACAATTCTGTGTCTGTCCCTGAGTAACAATTCTGTGTCCCTGAGTAACAGTTCTGTGTCCCTGAGTAACAATTTGTTGTCCCTGAGTAACAATTCTGTGTCCCTGAGTAACAATTCTGTGTCCCTCAGTAACAATTCTGTGTCTGTCCCTGAGTAACAATTCTGTGTCCCTGAGTAACAGTTCTGTGTCCCTGAGTAACAATTCTGTGTCCCTGAGTAACAATTCTGTGTCCCTGAGTAACAATTCTGTGTCCCTCAGTAACAATTCTGTGTCCCTCAGTAACAATTCTTTGTCTGTCCCTGAGTAACAATTCTGTGTCCCTGAGTAACAGTTCTGTGTCCCTGAGTAACAGTTCTGTGTCCCTGAGTAACAGTTCTGTGTCCCTGAGTTACAGTTCTGTGTCCCTGAGTAACAGTTCTGTGTCCCTCAGTAACAATTCTGTGTCTGTCCCTGAGTAACAATTCTGTGTCCCTCAGTAACAATTCTGTGTCCCTGAGTAACAATTCTGTGTCTGTCCCTGAGTAACAGTTCTGTGTCCATGAGTAACAGTTCTGTGTCCCTGAGTAACAGTTCTGTGTCCCTCAGTAACAATTCTGTGTCCCTGAGTATCAATTCTGTGTCCCTCAGTAACAATTCTGTGTCCCTCAGTAACAATTCTGTGTCCCTCAGTAACAATTCTGTGTCTGTCCCTGAGTAACAGTTCTGTGTCCCTGAGTAACAATTCTGTGTCCCTAAGTAACGATTCTGTGTCCCTAAAGTATCTGTGGCCCTAACTCTGTCCCTAATACAGAGAGGTCTGTCTCTCTTGAATGACCGGAGGCAAATGGAGAATTGTAAGATGGCCGCAATTTATAGCTCCACCATTACACAGTGCTGGCTGGCTGGCTGCTGATTGGCTAATGCGATCACATGTCATGAATGAATGCATTATGGGTCAGCGCGCCTTGTCTGCGCGCCTTCCCAGAGATCCCCGCTCCGTCGCCACACATGTCGCCGCCATTTTTGGAAAAATTTCGATTCGCGCATCCGAAGTCTGCTAATTTTCGGATTCGGCGCGAATCTAATTTTTTCTAATATTCGAAACGAATTCCACTTCGCCAAGTTCGATTCGCTCATCTCTAGTGATAGACATAATTATGCAATGTGTAGTGGTAATTGACAAATTCGTGATTGTGCCAAAATCTTCTCCTATTGGCGGCTAGATTGCCTCCTCACCTCCTCCCAGTGACCCCTAGGGGCCAACAGACTTGCAGGATCACCCTGGATCCTTAACTCATATAGGCCAGTAGCTTCCTTCCTTCAGTAGATCTCCTTATGGGGCTCCTATTTCCCCTGATCCGCCAAGGTATCTCTGAAGGACAATGGCTCACCAATCCAGTGAGCCAAGAAAGAAAGACCCTCTAAGTGTAGTACTTCAAAACGACTCCTCCTCTGCTGCCACGTCCACTAACCTCTCCAATCTCCTAGATTCTTAAATCTTGGTAAAATGTATTCAGCTATCTTTTTAGTAAACAAAAAATACCCAGATTAGTTTATAATCAACATTATAATCTTTCAAAAAAAAAAATTTAAAATTTTTATTTAATTTTTTTTATATTATTATTTATGTTTTTTTAACATACTGTCACCCTAACAGTACAGTGTCACCATAGTGGCACTGTACTACTTGTGGGGGGTGATGATTTCTTATTTTACACTGATTGCTTTTACACCCATAAAGGCTGTAAAAGCAATCATTTCTACTTCTCTCTGGCTGCATTCCTGCAGCCATTGAGAAATACTGTGAGAGCTGTGATTGGTCACAGCTTGTCACATGGTACAAGGTGTCAAGGTCCTACCTTTTCCCAGAGGTTATGTTACTCCATGTGCTGGCATCCATCTTGGATTTCTGCTGAGCATGATGGGAATCTTTTATGCCTTCAGGTCTCTGAGGTCCATCCCCCAGAGGGGTGTGGCTGAGTACATATAAGCCTGGGATCTGCACATGCTCTTTGCACTTGTGTCTTGTGTCTTTGTCTTGCTACAGCTCTGTGTATACGCTCGTGACTCTTCTGGTATTCTGACTCGGCTTGTGACTAAGACCATTCTCTGTGTTTCCCTTCGATCTGACCTTCCGTTGCTGAACCCGGCCCGTGACCTGTGATTCTCTGTCTACTGTTCTGTACTGTTTTGTCCCGTTGTTGTTGACCCGGCTTGCCTGACTACGCTATTGTCATTCTCACCAGCTACACGCCATTGGCGGCGGCCATTACCGCAGCCGGGGTGTCTCGGGGGCCGTGACCTGGTTCCTGGCTGCGTCAAGTCCATCCCCACCATCAGGGGCCCTGGTGAAGGGCAGCCTGGGACTTAGACTCCGCGCCCTGAGGGACTTCGGTCTGTTGGTGGTGGTTGTCGTCAGCCAGTGCGTTACCCTGCCACTAGGCCTACCTGTCCGTTCCACAGCCCTGCCCTGACACAAGGCTGTTGTGAATGGCCCTGTATCATGTGACCTCTGTGATAATTCGCAGATTTCACAAGTAGTAAGTAATGATGTCGGGACGTGACATCTTGCTTAGTACTGTTCATGTGATCACTGATTGGCCAATCACTGGTTACATGAATTGGGACCTCACATAGAGGTCCAGTACAGTGATTGGTGTTCTCCGGACACAGTGGGCACCGGATCGCAATGCCGCGCGCTCTTAGGGAGCGCGCACAGGCAGGGAAGCGGGAGGACGTTTATAAACGGCCACCCGCTCCTGCACTGCTCCCTTCCAGCAGTTTATGTACATGGCCCGGATGGGAAGTGGTTAAAGAAAACTTGTACAGAGAGAAATTTGGAAACTTTTTTTCTGATAATATCAGTTGACAGGCTGCAAAGAGCTGTTCATTACTTTCTGTCTTCATTCTGGAACAAGTATGTAGATGAGGATTTTTGACATTGCTGGCTGAATGCTTGTTGTAGCTGTATTCACAATGCACCTCTATCACCTTCCAAGTGAGGTTTTTGTTCTCCCTGCTCACATTCACGTTATGCTTAGCTTTCCACTATTTCCTCATTCTTTCATTATCATGTATTTTCCCTCTCCCAGCTGTTAATGTCCAACACAGAGGCTGTAACCATACTACAATAAGTAATCCAAGGTCGCATGTTCCTCTTCTATAAGGTACATAACCCTTTTATTTGTTTCACACTGCTGATGCTTGCTGACATTTCCTTTTACGTTGAAGCTGTCAAAAACTGGGCTGTGTGCCAAATGCCTTTTAGAAATAAGGTGCTTGTTCTTTATAAATTTATGACAATCTGGGATGTGTGCCAGTGTACTGTCATTTGATAACTTATGTCGCACTATTTTTGTATTTATTAACTCTGTATGTTCTATCACTGTTTTTCTCAACCATCAGGAATGAGGGCCGGGACAAGAGGGGGGTAGAAGGGACAAGCACTCCGGTAGCAGCGGCTGTATGGAGAGAAAGGGGCTCACTGTGAGCAGCTCTCTTCTCCCTGCCTCTCACTACCAGGAGTGACTGCAGTATCACTCCTGTCAGCCAGGCTTAGTACCACCACCTCCACTACTAGCCCTGTGTTCCCCACTGACACATATTGTAAACAGAAGCTGATTTCCTCTGCTGGATTATGTGTTTACAAGTGACAGCACGTCCTCAGTGCAGAAGAAGCGGCTGTCGGGAGGCTGGGTTGTCATGCTGCAGAGCAGGGAGTGCTCATACACTGTGAATTATTGTTTATTTATATTATTTTTATACCTGTAGGCCATTTGGGTCTCCTCAGAATCTTGGCTTGAACATTCCCATTCTGCAACCCTCATGTCATGGCTTTTCATTGGATGCATACTCCCAGTATTGAAAGACTGAAAGACAATGGCTTTTGCATCCTAGCACATAGCAATTGGCTAGCTGGGAGTTTTCAGACCAGGCTTCTGAGGGGACCCTAATGGTCTACAGGTATGACAATAATATAATTGAACATTTTACAAAGCTGTGCAGTTTTTTAATATACACTAAGGCCCTTAAACTGCACCATCGTGAACTGCAATTTTCAGATCGCATCACTCAACTGAAAATAACTGTAACCAGACGGAGGCAGCAGTGTACAGCGTAGAACGTGGAACCAGAGTTGACATCAGTGGGAGAACGGAGATGTAACAACCAATGAGGTAATGCATTTTAAAGTATCCACTTCTTTCTCAAACCTGATTGGGTATCACACAAGGCAGTCATATATAGAGTCTGAAAGGGGGCAAAAGGGGGGAAGTGTACAGATTTGTGTGTTCCTTTTTTGTTTTTACAGGGTTACTGCTTTACTCTTTGGGGAGCTGCCGCTGATGTTGCATAGCTATACACATAATTTTTATATATGAACTTTATGAACTTATTATATATGGACTTTTAATCTATGGACTTTGTTTAATAGCCATTAGGGCATATCTGTCTCTCCAGCACCATTCATTTTTTCTTTAGTTTTTGAAATGAGTATCCTTATCCTGGTATATTAGCTTTGTAAATTGATCAGATTCTTCTTTTATTATATGTTTGTAGGCCTGTGACAGGCTGTGTTGTGAAACCCTCAAAACACATTGGAACTTTGCTAATTGGGAGTTTTAAGGCCAAGCTTTTGAGGGGACCCTAATGGCCTACAGGTATGACAATAATATTATTGATAATTTTACAATGTTGTGCAGTTTTGAAAAAGCTGTGCACCAAAATGAACATTGCCCTTTTATATACTTGGCCTGGCCTGAGCACAGCTCAGTAGGGAGGTTGACTGAAAGGCTGAGCAGGCACTAGCAGGTGAGATCTAGTATCTAGTGATTCTTCCAGTCCAGTGCAGCAACAAAGTAATAAAAAATACATTGGTAGAACCAGAAGTAGCAGCAGCTCTACCAACCCCCCCCCCCTTTAAGGCGCTCATTGAAGGGGACTCCCTAGTCTCCTGGGGAGCTGTTGATGAAAGTTCTTAACCAACTGAGGGACATGAAGATTAAATGGGAAAGATCTGAGTTCTTTCATCAGGACCATAGTCTTTCCAATGAACTAATTTTGGAGTTTGTCTCAGAGCAGCCTAGAATCAGTTATAGGTCCCAAAAGGACACTTTTGGACAGGCACAGGAGAAGAAGACTTGAGGGAATAACAGTTCAGGATAACAGACTTCAGAAGGTATGCATGCAGAGAATTAGGAATTTAATTTATCGCATGATCTAAGTTATACACAAGCTTAGGACACAGCTTTAATTCATAGGTCTTAAGCTTTAATTTATTAGTCACATGACTAATTTGTAACAAAACAGAGAATGGTCCAATAAAATAGGGAGCAAGTGTGCCAGATGGAACCTGAAGACTTTAGCAAACAGCCATACTCTATCCCTCAAGAGCAAATCTAGGAGTGGGACTCTTTTTCATCAGCTTGCTCCTTGCAACAGAGAGAACAAAAATGTCCTTTGAGCCTTCTCCCAAATTGTTTTGAAAGTTGGCTCTGACTTTTGTAGGGGCAGGGACCTCTAAACTAGGCGAAACAGAAGGCAGTCCTTTGGAATGACAAACATAGATAAAGAAAAAGGGTTGAACCTTCGGATGTGCTGACACAGCTGTTGTGGGCTAACTCAGCCCAGGGAAGCAGTTCTGTGACCCGCCTGGGTGCTTCCATCAGAGAACTGCTTCCTTGCTGCTGGAACACAGGACCAAGGTATTATAGCTGAGCATTGCACCCAAGAACTAGGTGACTCTAGCTTAGGTGCAACTGGAACTCTATTTACTGTCAACTCACACAGAATTTATACTACACAGAGCTTGATCATGTTATCCTAAAAAATACAAACTGTAAACAGTAATATTATCAGTACATCTAATGAACAGCTCACATCTAACAATTATCTAATCGAACAGTAATCTAATTAACAGCTAACGGTGATCTGATCAACAGGCCAGCCAGGAGCCCACACCTTTGGATATACAAAGTATTTTACACATGCTTTCAGGTGCCTTTCATTTGTATAATCTGTTCACTAGAAAAGTCATCATAAGAAAAAACGGAATTAATTTATCTTTATAGATTTCTTGAGGGAGATTGTTGATAAATATTTATGTCCCAAGTGGAAGATCTTCTCCAACCCAGTCCGCAGGAGGGACCCATATTTCCTCTGACTATTAACCTGTACAAGACTAATATTACACCTTTCCATCCACTCCAGTAGGGAAGCTTTATTGTCTTTATTCAGAGAATTAATCCAGGCCTCGCTCTCAGTGTTCATCAGGTTATTATCCATCATCACAGACTGATCCACTCTCTCCATGCGATCAGAGGCTGAACTGAGCTCTTTTCAACGCTCTGGCCAGGAGAAGCAGACAAAATCCCAGGTCTCCTCCATGGGCCATAATCAGTGGGTAGAAGGCTAGCCCCTAGTCCCCTCCAAAAGCCCCTGTCTCGATTGGGTCTGTCACAAGTTCCATCAAGTTGTTTTGTCTGGCAAGGACTTAAGGCTGAAGAAATTGTTCAATGCACTTACTGATGCATTTCACCTGGCCATTGGACTGTAGATAGAAGTACAAATTAACATCTAATAGATGAATGGCAAAGGACTCCCCAGAAACATGAGGTGAAATGAACTCCCCATTTGGAGACTATGTGGCACCTCAAAGCCGGAAACTTCCTGAAAGAAGATTTTTGCCAAAATCTGAAGCTGAGGAAACTCCCTTCAGATAAATAAAATGTGCCATTTAAGACAAATGATCCACCACTACAAGGCTGACCATATGGCCCTCGGGGCAGATCAGTGATGAAATCCATGGGATTGTTGGTTCAAGGACACCTGGGCACAGGTAGAGAAAGAAGTGGACCAGAAGGGAGTCTTTTAGGGTCCTTGTTTTGGGCACAAATAGAGCAAGCAACTCCAACATCCTGGTATAATGTGGTTACAACCGCCAACATAAGATATAATCAAAAGTCTTTTACAGTCCTTAATGGCCAACAAGCTGAGTTGTGCCCCATGCTATGAAACGAGGATGGGGTGCCCTACCTACAAACTGCCTTTGAGGAGAAATCCTTTTAAATGTATAGGAGCTGCAAACAGAATTCTGGTCAATTATGTGAGGGTTTAGGTTCAGCATTGTCAGGATCAAAGGAACTGGATAGGGTATGCGATTTGGTGTTCTTTGCCCCAAAGCAAAAAAAGATGAAGTCAAACCTAGTGAAAAATAAAGCCGATTGGGCCTGTCAAGAAAAATGACTATGTGACCGAATGGCACTATTTACACAGCTTAATCACCAAAGAATGTATTTTGTTACACATTCAACAATTGCTACATCACAGAGTGCATTCAAACAAAACAATCTAAGTGAGTGTAGTGATGGTTACAACAATGGAGGAGAAGTAATCTCTAAAATGAATCTCTGAAAGTAATCTCTAAATTGTCTATAGCAGTTGCTGAAGCCTATAAGCATTTGAACTCTTTTCTTGTGGCAACAGCCACTTCAGGACTGCAAAAACATTCTCAACATAACGCACACATGAGCTGAATTCCCAGAGATGCCCAAGAAAAGGCATTTCTGGGAATTCAGAGAGATGTTTCTCTAGCTTGGCATAAATCTATTCACCAAGAGGGGTTAAAGCATGATGAGTTTGAAGGTCAAATAAAATAAATTAGTACATCAACCATACTGCAACACAAATGTAAAGAAGGTCACAGAACATCTTGCCAACAAAATTCTTGAACATGGCATGGCATAGCCCAAATGGCATTTTAGGATATTCATAGGGGTCTGTTTATAAAATTTGTAGTGCAAATGTGAATGTCTCCATATTCATGCAAAAGTCTCAAAAAAAATCCATGTCTGTAATATGTGTGAATATGTGTGAAATGTCTTTTTTCAACTTGTTGCCTTTCGCAAGGCAAATGTAAAATTTTGTAAAATTTGTTCCTAAGAGAAAATAGCCTAAAAAATTTTGACCAGAAGAGGTAAAGAACATTGACCAATATAGAAAATATCCTAACAATATAGGCTAAGAACATTCAACCAGGAAAGGAAATAATTTAAAGAAGACGTCTGCTAAGTGTACAGATATTCCTGTGCTCACCACTTACAGTGTAATGAATCAACTACTCCAGAAAGTAAACTGCCATACAGAACTGATAGAGCGTTGAAGAGACAGAACTTTGTTGTTTACCTTAGGTGACCCTAAAGTGGTATTAAAATCAAAAGCAAACATTTTATTATATTACAACGTATCAGGTTTCAAGTGTGATGGCTGTATTTGTTTTCTTTTTCACTCTGTCTTTTGCTTCTATTTTTATCTGCTGATCCAGCTAGCAAGTCTGTTGTTTTTCAAAAGCTCTAGCTCTCCAGCAGAATATATCATCTTACATGGATGAGACAAACCATTTAACACTGGCAGGGGTGATTAAAATGATCTGTTTTTATTTATTCATGTAAAACCTTTATCCCAAAAGGAAAAAAAACTGTTTGCTGTAACTGGTTGTAAAGTGTGAGCTGGAGAATGCCAATGCTCCTGTCTGCTGTGCCTCCTGTGCTCATTCTTCCAGAGTTGGGTCTCACTAAAGTAGAAGGTGTTTTACTGACTGGATCAAAAAATGAAAACAGAGGAAAAAAGCCACATAAAAGAAAGCTGATGCAGCCACCACATCTAATGATTGGTAAGCTGCAATATATTACATTTTTGGTTTTGGGTTTAATACCGCTTTAATAGTTTCAGTCCAGTAAACTTGTTAAACAGCAGAGTTTTGTCTCTGCAAGATTGTATCAATTCTGTACAGCAGTTCACTCTGCAGTAGCTGATGCATTACACTTAGCCCTGGTTCACACCAATGCAACTTGTCATGTCGCACCCTATGATTGGCAGTAGAACTGTTCTAATCGGTGAAACTCCAACAAAGTTGGTTTTGCACTGATATGAAAAGTAGTTTCTGCACTACTTTTGATGATTCTGGTGCGACTCGCATTGATATCTATGCATGAAGTCATACAGATGACTGCCAATTAGCACCTGAAGTCACACTAATGTGTGACTTTGAAATCGCACAACTTGAAATGAAGTCGCACAATTTAAAAAATGGATTCAGTGTGAACCAGGGCTTAGGGCTGGTTCACACCCGCCACTGCATTGCATCAGTGGTGTGCAGTGAAGACTGGCTGAGCTCAGCACAGTGATGATGTCCTGAGCTTGGAGGATTGCACTGTTTCCTTTTGTATAATACACCTCTTGGTTTACAGTGCAGAGGTCAAATAGAAACTGACATTTCACACATATTACAGATATTACAGGGATTATTTGGGACTTTTTTTGTGAATACTAAAACATGTACACAATAATGTTTTTATAAATGGACCCCATTTTGACCATCTTGAGTGTTGAAAGCTATTTTCCACTTATCCCCTACAAAAACTGTAGCTGCTGACTTTTAATAAACACACACTTACCTGTCCCAAGGTCCAGCGATGTGCTCACCCTCGCCGTATCTTCTCTGCTTCTTGTCTCCCCAGCACCAGCATCTCAAATGTGAGCACCGGGTTGTGACAGCTTGCGGCTTCACAGCCAAGTGCCCGCCGTGCATGCACGAGTCGTGCTGCTCATCTTGATTGGTCCGGCAGTCTTCTGGGACCTGTGAAGGAGGGGACCGAGTTTCCAGCTCACCTTGCTGCGACAAACTGAGCCAGAAATGGGAGCGTTCATCTGTTAAAACCAGTTAACCGCTCCCCCCCCCAAAAGGTGCCAGATATGGCAGTGGAGGGGAGGGAGGAGGCAAACAAGGGGAGCTTCCACTTTTGGGTGGAACTCCTCTTTAAGGTAGGCTCAGACAAAGTGTTAACTCTATTTTCTGTGTGCACAAAACTATGTGTTATAAAAGAGTCTCATTTTGTATTGATTGTGCTGAGGTTTATATGTGTCTGTAAGACTCTTGCTTGTGGCACAGCAATAAAAGCCTATTTTATAGGTACAGTGAAGCCTGGGTTCTGTTTAACCTTGCTGTTTAAGCCCCTCCCACTGTTAACAGTTTGTCTATGCCCACAATTTAACCACATCCACTCTTCATGTGCCGCAGGTAACTCACCCTGAAATGGCACACATTGGTATAACATTGTCAGTCTGGGGAGAGAGGAGTATTAGATGTACAAGCAGATTTAGAAATACTAACAAATTGAAGCCAAACTCCAGCTCACGTTTTTTAAGCAGTTACAGAAACGGTTTTATTCTTTTTGGGATAAAGGTTTGACATAAATGAATAAAAGCTGACCATTGTAAGCATCCTTATCAGTGATGAATGGTTTGCCTCAACCCTCTGACTGCTGCATCTGCAGGACAGCTTGTTCTGTTACAAAACAGCAGACTTCTTGGCAAAATCACCAGGTGAAAATAAAGGAAAGGAAGACTAAGACAGAAAACTAATGCAGCCATCACATCTAAGAATTGGTAAGCTGCAATAAAGTAAATGTTCGCTTTTTGGTTTATTACCACTGTAATTGCTATGTTTTTTTTTCTACTATAATAATTTTAGTGGCATGGGATCACTTTCTTTTTAGGCTGTATTTTCTCCCTCTTTAAAGGATACCTTTGGAATATATTACATGTTTCACGTGTATTTGGGGTGGTGTGCATGCTGGATGTTGTATATAAGACTGGTAGGAGGCACTTTTGTAAGTTCAGTAAAGTTACCTCTATTTTCCTTAACTGGTGACCTATACATCCGAAAAGCAGTTCATAACAGCATATTATGGCATTTCCCAAGCATAGTGCTGTGCTGCCCCCTAGTGACCTAAAAAATACATTAATAATAAATAAACACCCTCCTGAGCATCAAATTCAATGTGTAATAGAATAAATATGTGAAACAAATAAAGTCAATAGTAAAAAAACTGGCTGAGCCACTAAATCCAAATTATATGTAAAACATATATCAAACATAAACCAAAATCAAGTAGCAATAAACACCTGGCCAACCTATAATAAACGCCCGGCTGAGCTGAAGAATAATGTGTAAAAAATTAATGAGTTCATGTTGACCTATATTTTCTATAGGTCAGCTGTTAAGGTGAGCGTGCATGCCTGAAGGTGGAGGAGCATGATAGATTTGCATACCTGATGACGTCACTGGTGCATTACTTTAAATGTTGGAAGAAAGAGACTGTAATATCATGTTTGGACTGTATTTGGCACTTTATTAAGTCTTATCTATCATTCACCATTTATCTGTTTTTCTATATATTCATTAGAGCTGCTTATCTTTTTTTTTTTTGTATTTTTTGCGTCACTAGGGGGGCAGCGCAGCACTATTTTTGGGGAATTTATAGATGTGGGAACATATTTAGGTGCTTGCAGCAGCTTATCATTTATTTGTGTCAGCGCATGAGTATTATATCCTTATATTATAGCTTTAAACTAGAATAATTACCTAACACAAGCCATAGAACATGTAGAAAATAATCTCTTCATTCAGATGCACCTAGGGCATCTAGAACAGCCTCATGTCTGATTATAGCTCTGTTTACAGAAACCAAAGGGAAAGGGGAAAAAATTAGTTGCTATAGTGTGAAGAACAGTTTTTCAGTCACTTTCCTTTTAATTTCCTTTGACAAAGCAACTTTGAATATTATATGTGATCAATTACTAAAAATGGCTTACAAATATTGCATAACCGATAGCATAACCTTTTACGTGTGTGTCTGATAACTATATTCAAGTATTAAAGTAGATTTGGAATTGGAAATCTTCCTAGCTTGTTTCCCAGGTTTGGCCTCAATTTGGCTTGTAAGACCTTTTAAAGGATAAGTTCACCTTTTAGTAAAAAATAATAAATGCACAATTTTGTGCAGGTAAAAAAATGTGCATTTATTATTTTTGTCTGCAGGAGCCTGGAAAGCATTGCACCAGTGATCACCAGATCACTGATGCCTTGTAGGTTTGCAGATCTGTCAGTATATCTGTTTGCCCATATGGGATGTATGTATGGGCAAGAAGATATACTGTCAGGATGAAGAAACTACCATGGCGCTCCACAGCCGCTAAGGACATTGGGACTTGTAGTCTCTCATTCACAGAGGATTGTGAATGAGTGATGGGGCTGGGTGGGCGGAGTCCCACACAAATGCTTTTTTTTCTTATATTGGACAGCTAGCTGGGGGGAGAAGAAGATCCCTTGCTAATTGTCAAAAGCAGGGGAGCAGGGGCTCGTCTGATCATAACATGTTACATGTTACACTCTGAATATGGGTGCAACATGTTACAAAAGATGAACATATCTGTTAATTTAATCATATAATATAGTTACCCTCTATAGCATACCTGGGCAATTGTGACCCCTGGGCCACATCCAGCCCTTTGGTTGTCCCCATCCAGTCCTCAATGCCTCAACTGTCAGCATGCCTCTCTGAACCTGTCAACTTCCTTGCTGAGGAATCTACCAGACTCAGAGAGGCACGCTGACAGGTGTCCTTGTGAAGATCTGCCAGAAGTGGAAGAAGAGAATCTGTGTAGCTGAACGGTACAGAAGGGATACTTGGGTCTGGTGGGAGAGCATTGTCTCGGAAACATCCTGACAATGTGCCGCCACTCTGCTACCCGGGCAAGTTCTGTGTTGTGTGCGCTGTGTTAGCGCCCCCACGCTGCAAACCCCAGAACTGCGCCTCTCTTCTTCACTCCAGGACAGGATCTGCAGAAATCCCCTCCGTACCGGTCTCATGCTCTCTCCTTCCGGTCACAGTGCTGTTCAGAGGGCATTTGACAGGTGGTGATGAGGTGTTCTATCGCCTCCTCACTGCCTAATTTAACCCTAAAATGCTACATTACTGCTTCCCAATCTCATGCATTGCATGCGGGTGTGATGCGGCCCCATTGAACCCCAATTTAAAAATGCTGGGGCATGTAAACAGATCCATCCAGATGTTACTTTACAGTCCAGGTTGGCGTCAGTAAAACCACAGCCCAGCCACTTGTTTCTACCACCCCCAACCACCTGTCTAAAAGAGAACTAGTTTATGAGCAGCTGTACCTATAGTTCCTAACGCCAAGTTTTTATTTACTATATGATTATGTACTTATGGACCTTCCCAGGTCCAAAATTAATATTGAGCAGAATTAGGTTCAGCCCTACACAACAGTCTCAGTTTCTCATGTGGCCCCTTGAGAAATTATTTGTCTGCCCCTGCTGTATGAGAATCATTGTATAATTGTGATCAGACTTCAGCCCACCAATCACTAATATTTTACCAAAAACAGGTTTCACTGCTGTTTACAAAAGAAATACGGGAGATGATAACTCCAGTATTACTACAGGTGATCAGTAACAGTGTATTACTATAAGTGGTCAGTAATGGTGTATTACTATAGGTGGTCAGTAATGGTGTATTACTACAGGTGATCAGTAACAGTGTATTACTACAGGTGGTCAGTAACGGTGTATTACTATAGGTGGTCAGTAATGGTGTATTACTACAGGTGGTCAGTAATAATGTATTACTACAGGTGGTCAGTAATGGTGTATTACTACAGGTGGTCAGTAACGGTGTATTACTACAGGTGGTCAGTAATGGTGTATTACTACAGGTGGTCAGTAATAATGTATTACTACAGGTGGTCAGTAATGGTGTATTACTATAAGTGGTCAGTAATGGTGTATTACTACAGGTGGTCAGTAATAATATATTACTACAGGTGGTCAGTAATGGTGTATTACTACAGGTGGTCAGTAAAGGTGTATTGCTATAGGTGGTCAGTAACGGTGTATTACTACAGGTGGTCAGTAATAATGTATTACTACAGGTGGTCAGTAATGGTGTATTACTACAGGTGGTCAGTAATGGTGTATTACTATAGGTGGTCAGTAACGGTGTATTACTATAGGTGGTCAGTAATGGTGTATTACTACAGGTGGTCAGTAATAATGTATTACTACAGGTGGTCAGTAATGGTGTATTACTACAGGTGGTCAGTAACGGTGTATTACTATAGGTGGTCAGTAATGGTGTATTACTATAGGTGGTCAGTAACGGTGTATTACTATAGGTGGTCAGTAATGGTGTATTACTATAAGTGGTCAGTAATGGTGTATTACTACAGGTGGTCAGTAATAATGTATTACTACAGGTGGTCAGTAATGGTGTATTACTACAGGTGGTCAGTAATGGTGTATTGCTATAAGTGGTCAGTAATGGTGTATTACTACAGGTGGTCAGTAATGGTGTATTACTATAGGTGGTCAGTAATGGTGTATTACTACAGGTGGTCAGTAATAATATATTACTACAGGTGGTCAGTAATAATGTATTACTACAGGTGGTCAGTATTTAATGTATTACTACAGGTGGTCAGTAACGGTGTATTACTACAGGTGGTCAGTAATGGTGTATTACTACAGGTGGTCAGTATTTAATGTATTACTACAGGTGGTCAGTAACAGTGTATTACTATAGGTGGTCAGTAATGGTGTATTACTACAATTGGTCAGTAATGGTGTATTACTACAGGTGGTCATTAATAATGTATTACTACAGGTGGTCAGTAATGGTGTATTACTACTGGTGGTCAGTAATGGTATATTACTACAGGTAGTCAGTAATTGTGTATTACTATAGGTGGTCAGTAATGGTGTATTACTACAGTTGGTCAGTAATGGTGTATTACTACAGGTGGTCAATAATTTTGTATTACTACAATTGGTCAGTAATGGTGTATTACTATAGGTGGTCAGTAATAGTGTATTACTATAGATGGTCAGTAATGGTGTATTACTATATATGGTCAGTAATGGTGTATTACTATATATGGTCAGTAATGGTGTATTACTACAGGTGGTCAGTAATGGTGTATTACTACAGGTGGTCAGTAATGGTGTATTACTATAGATGGCCAGTAAAGGTGTATTACTATAGATGGTCAGTAATGGTGTATTACTACTGGTGGTCAGTAATGGTGTATTACTATAGATGGTCAGTAAAGGTGTATTACTATAGATGGTCAGTAATGGTGTATTACTATATATGGTCAGTAATGGTGTATTACTATATATGGTCAGTAATGGTGTAGTACTACAGGTGGTCAGTAATGGTGTATTACTACAGGTGGTCAGTAATGGTGTATTACTATAGATGGCCAGTAAAGGTGTATTACTATAGATGGTCAGTAATGGTGTATTACTACTGGTGGTCAGTAATGGTGTATTACTATAGATGGTCAGTAAAGGTGTATTACTATAGATGGTCAGTAATGGTGTATTACTATAGATGGTCAGTAATGGTGTATTACTACAGGTGGTCAGTAATGGTGTATTACTATAGGTGGTCAGTAATGGTGTATTACTATAGATGGTCAGTAATGGTGTATTACTATAGATGGTCAGTAAAGGTGTATTACTATAGATGGTCAGTAATGGTGTATTACTATAGATGGTCAGAGATAAAAATTCCATCACTGTTGAACAACATTTAATGTTGAAAGACAATTTACATAAAGTTTGCAATTTGTGTTGAGAATTAGTTTTAATCTGTGTCCCAGAGAATGTACAAGTAACAGCAGAGTAGATAAAAATGGGGCTAACTGTAATGTTCCCATTATAGAAGTCTTCAGGTCGTTTGAGCAGGTAAAGTGATTCGTAGCCTTTTCTGATCTTAGATGCACTGTATCTCTAACATTCTTTAGATGTGAGGATATGATATATAGAGTGTACACAGTTCAGAGTGAAAGGAAACAAAAAATTCTTCTGTTGAGATCCCATATCTAATGCTAGATAAATGTGTTTGCAATAGCATGCTTATCAAATGTGTCCTTCACTACCCTTTAGAACTCCTATACAGGCATCCTACAAGACGATCCAATGCAGGATCCACCCCTTTACATTAAGAGGCTTGGCTTGTCAAACCAGTCTGATTTTGTATGTTTCTGCTGCTGAGCCACTAAGCTGAGAGGTGATGGCCATATAGTCATATCAGAGGAGGCAGCGTAGAGATCGGGTCACCAGTATGTGAGTACAACACATAAATATAATATCTGATGAGAACAGGAAGAATGCCTTGACTAAGAGCTAAATGATAATGGTCCTTGCTGATGACTAATGAAATTTTGACCTGCATTGGCACAAAAGTCTAAAGCTTTTTAGTCCTAGTCTATAATTTGTAATGGGACTATTTATACCTAGCTGTTATGGAACATGAATGAAGCAGCGATGCAGTACTGGATCCAGGCCAGAAAATTATTCATTGCGGCTTTTTGCTAATGAATTTCAGATTTCACATGACCGGGCATGCAATACCAGGAACAATTAACTATATTTTGTTTCATTCAAATGTTATGTACATGCTGTAAACCAGATTAAGCAACCTGTTGATACTGTTGAGATACTTCTGTAGTAGAATGTGTGTTCTATCTGTACCGAGAGAAATATGGAAACTGCCATTTCTAACTTTCTTCAGAAAATGCTAATAGTCAGGTTGTCTTTGAGCCACTGAGCTGGAATAAGCATGCAGTTTAGAAAGTCAATATTAGAAGTGGCTGCATCTTTTTTTTTGTGTGTTGTTCACTTATTTACAGTTAAATACCTTCCTAAAATGCCCCCCTCCATACATAACAACAGTCTACAAGGATCTAATGTAAGGCTTTGTTCACACTGGCAGCAGGGGCTGTAAAAACAGGCGGTTGACCTGCATTTTAATCACCTCTTGACACCTCCAACTTTACATGACAGCTGGAGGGGTGAGTTTACATAGCCACAGCCACAAAGCTTTGCTTGGCATGCTGAGTTTGACAAGTGGCACCACGTGTGAAACTTGTCCATAGAAGTCAATGGGACTTTGACCCAACTGCGTGCCATGGTGGCTATTGCTGTTGCAGCATGGTAGATCCATGTAAAATCTCAATGGGGATAGAAATAAAACTTCCCTTGGTGACCAGGAAAAGAGCAGACAAGACTACAACTATCAACTGTTGTCTGAAAATCTGGGACATAGTCAACAATGGATCCAGCTTTGCCCAGTAGTCCAAAAATGGCTATATAAGTGGACCAGGTTGCAGTTTATCAGCAATCTGGTTAAGGTTTTGGAAATAATGTTTTAGTTCCTATTCATTGTATTAAAAGCTCATTTTCCTAAAGGGTTACATGACCACAGTCTCAAGATTTGAATTAGGTGGCTTCTTAGTAGTTGCGATAAATGCCCAAATCTTATCTGTGTATAAAAACATTGTGTTATGATTGGTTGATGTGAATGTTCTCCACTGCTCTTTTGCAGTATCAGTTGTTTAAATAATTAGCGATTCAGTCAGTTAACATTCCAACAAACCTTTACTTTTAATATGCATTTAAACTACAAATATATTTGTGGTTCAGGTAACGTAAAGTTTAAAATATTTTGAACAAAATACTTGGCAATTGGATGTCAGCACTGAATAAAAAAATAAGAGGGCAAGCTGGAATTTGACATTTTCATTCCCTGTTCTGTATTCCAAATGCAGAAATAGACCAACACCTGACTACCCAGCCTAAGGGGAGAAAAACAGACTTTAAAAGTAGAAGAATCTTCTTCTGAAATGATCATGAATATTTAAAGTTAGAACTATAGGCAAAACCTTTTTTTTCATTTTGGATTTAGTAAGGAAGGGTTTTAACCCCTGTCAGATTTTTTTATTTTGTCATCTGTGTTCCATTGGGGAGATTTATCTTCGCTTCCTATCCCATAGCCAGACAGGAAGTGAGAAGAAATCCCTGCCCAACCCACCCCCAGCCCCAGATCACCAGAACCAGTGTCTCCATTGGAAGATTTCCCACTATTACTTTTCTGGGCACAACCCAAAATTTGGGAATTTCTTTTACTTTCACTTTCAATGATAATGGTAAATAGGACAATTAAAGAGGGTGAATCTCCCTAATGTGGGCACAGACAGTAATACAAGCTGACATCCATCTACACTCTATCCAAAACTAGAAAAAAATGTTTTGACTTTAATTATACTTTAAATATTTGTGCTTGAACAACGATTTCCTTAGAAGCCCACATTTACAAAGTTTGAGATCATGGTTGAGCTAGATACATAGGTGCATTTAGTTCCGCTTTAAACCTTCACTTCCAGGGCCATTTTTCTGTTGTTATGCACATTTTTAAAAAATCATTTTATGCCTGAAGATTACATAAAATTCTCAAATATTATATATTTTCAGAAAGCAGATACCCTAGAGAATAAAATAGTGGTAGTTCCAATTTTTTATATGACGCAATATTGGTGAAACGGTTTAGAAAATTTAAGTTGAAAATACACTAAAGTTAATTTTAGGGCACACAAAAACAATAAATTACCCAATTTTGGGTAATATGTAAAAGATGAGGTTGGGCTGAGTAGGTAGATACCCAATATACCAAAACTTAAAATTGTGTGAAATGGTGACACACTTCCATATCTTATATTTTCCATTGGCAACGCTTTCAAAGCCCTACCGGTAATCAGCTTTTAGAGTTAACCATGAATAGTGTGCCTAGAATTACTGACCTCACTCTAGCATGTGCAGCAGTATGTAACATATGTAGCGCAATCAATGTTTTCAGGCATAGGTGCCCCTGACGCATGCATTTACATTCATGTGTGTGTGAGTGGGACTCAAAGGTTTTTTTTGGGGGGTAATTGTAAGGACTTGGGTGGAACTTAAATTTTTTACAATTTTTTTAAACTTTTTTTTTGACTTTTTTTCATCACATAGGGGACAGAAAGTGCATTTTTTTGTGACAGGTTCTCTTTAATGAGACATCAGGGGTCTAAAAGACAACTGATGTCTCATCTGCCTTCCATTGAAGCTAATGGAATGCAGATTGTGTTCCATCAGATTCTTCTCCAGCCAGTATGGTGTAAAGTGGCGTTGGGATCTGGAAGTGAAGTTTTAAATGTTGCTTCCAGGGCAGTAAGGTGAAGAGGAGCGTGTGGAAGTAATTGTGTGGCTGCATAGTCTCTCCGGCAGTCGGCTTGTCAGATATTTATTTATTTCAGGTACTTGTATAGCGCCGTCAATTTACGCAGAGCTTTACATATATATATTGTACATTCACATCAGTCACTAACCCTCAAGGGGTATACAATCTAAGATCCCTAACTCACATTCATACATACACATACCAGGGCCAATTTAGACAGGATCCAATTAACCTGACAGCATGTCTTTGGAGTGTGGGAGGAAACCGGAGTACCCGGAGGAAACCCACGCAGACACAGGGAGAACATGCAAACTCTAGGCAGGTGGTGCCGTGGTTGGGATTCGAACCAACGACCCTAGTGCTGCCAGATATTCACATGCTGCAGCCACTAGGAATGTGTGTAAACCCCCCCCCCCCCCCCCCGCTGCTACAGACGTAGCTTCTACAACTGTGGCAGCAAAAGAGTTAAGGGAATCTGAAAAACAACAGACTTACTGGCCGAATCACCAGGTAATAAACTTAGTTACATAGACTGCTGTGTTAATGTTACTGACAGACTGTATCATATAATTCCCTTTTGATTTTGACCATAGTGTCACTTTGAATTGAACAGCCGCTCATATATAAAAATAAAAGTTCAAAAAGAAAAGAACCTGAATTTTCTTTTCTGGAAATTTTTTGCCAACTGATGAGGATTTAAAACTCTTAATTCTGCCTTCCACAACTTTGGTGCTAGGAATGTCATATTGGTGCTAAGCAATGTCCGGTACGGATTACTAGCTTAGTTAACTTGAATGTCAATTCAGTTAAGTTTCTTCTACAGACTATTGCAGTCTTATAGTGAACATCCATCCATAATTTCTACTGATGTTCTCATGTGTGAAATATTTTACCTTAATACTTGATTTACCAGTTACATAAATCCATTCTTTTCTGCTGTCAGATGCACCTTCTATGAATCATCAGTTTTCTCCGAAACTTGAGATAATACAATTGAAAAATAGTTTTGAAAGTATAAATAGTAATTATTTGATGTCATGAGAAATATCCTGCTCCTCAGCTCTCCAACATCAAATGTGACTTCAAATGTGAGTGTTCTAACATGTTTATAGACAGAGTCAGTTAGTTGGTACCGGATGTGGAAGAAAGGCACACAGAGACCACGTATAGTGTCACGATTATTATTTGGTTGAATGAAGGTAACACAAAACACATGAAGAACTGTGGTAGGGTTCTTGGCTTAACAGTTCCATACCCTATGGTACCAGAGACTCAGTCAACATAGATGCAATAGTTCTTAGTTCTGATATGGCCACCAAGGAGTCAATCAGGATGGCCTTGCAGTATATGTACAAAGGTCAGGGGCACCTCCCTAACGCGTTTCGTGTGAAAACACTTCCTCAGAGGTTCCTGATGACCTGGATTGGTGTGTGACCTCTCCCTCCCCCGCTGATGATCAGCATGGTGGAAGGATTAGAAGTACACCTAGACTGATGACATCTAGTGGCCTACACGCTGATGACATCTTCCTGGCATTTCAAGTCCAGAGCACCAGGAGCAGGTCTTAATTGCTCATGCGCTATCTGGTTAGTGCAATGTTTGTACACTCTCAAGAGCACAAGAGTCACGGTTATCCTTCTATTACGGATTTATGAACACTTGCACATAATCACTTTGCTTTACCACAATGTATGGACTGAGTTGCTGAATTATGATATTGTGCAATTTCTGATTTATTTGATTCTTCACCTGATTTTATATTTTTATTAGCGCTGCATACATATTTTATATGTAGAACTTAATACCTACTCACTGAATAGCTGTGATCTGTCCAAGTCAAATATGTGAGGGTTGGTGAAGGTTTCATGTTCATCAGCAGCAATAAACATACACTATATTACCAAATGTATTGGGACACCCCTCCAAATCATTGGATTCAGGTGTTCCAATCACCTCCATGGCCACAGGTGTATAAAATCAAGCACCTAGGCATGCAGACTGCTTCTACAAACATTGATGAAAGGAGCTCAGTGAATTCAAGTGTAGTACCGTGAAAGGTTGCCATCTGTGCAATAAGGTCATCTATGAAATTTCCTTGCTACTAAATATTCCACGGTCAACTGTTAGTGGTAGTATAACAAAGTGGAATTAACTGGGAACAACAGAAACTCAGCCACCAAGTGGTAGGCCACATAAAATGACAGAGTGGGGTCAGTGTATGCTGAAGCGCACAGTGCATAGAAGTCACCAACTGTCTGCAGAGACAATAGCTAAAGACCTCCTTCAGATTAGCACAACAACAGTGTGTAGAGAGCTTCACGAAATGGGTTTCCATGGCTGAGCAGCTGCATCCAAGCCTTACAAGTCAGGGCAGGGGCCGAGGAACGGACAGGCAGGCCTAACAATGTAATGCACTGGCTGACGACAACCACTACCCACAGACCGAAGTCCCTCAGGGCGCGGAGTCTAAGTCCCAGGCTGCCCTTCACCAGGGCCCCTGATGGTGGGGATGGACTTGACGCAGCCAGGAACCAGGTCGCGGCCCCCGAGACACCTCAGCTGCGGTAATGGCCGCCGCCAATGGCGTGTAGCTGGTGGAAGAGACAAAAGAGTAGTCAGACAAGCCGGGTCAACAACAACAGGACAAAACAGTACAGGACAGCAGACGAGAATCACAGGTCACGAGCCGGGTTCAGCAACAGAGGGTCAGATCAAGGGAGAATACAAAGAATAGTCAAGTCACAAGCCAAATCAGATACCAGGAGAGTCACGAGAGTCAGAACAGAGTAATAGCAACACAAAGACACAAGACACAAGACACAAGTGCAAAGAGCATGTGCGGGCCACAGGCTTATTTGTCATCAGCCACACCCCTCTGGGGGATGGACCACAGAGACCTGAAGGCATAAAAGGATTCCCATCATGCACAGCAGAATCCAAGATGGACGCCAGCACATGGAGTAACATAACCTCAGGGAAAAGGTAGGACCTTGACATTACATCACCAAGTGCAATGCAAAGCATCGGATGCAGTGGTGTAAAGCACGCCACCACTGGACTCTAGAGCAGTGGAGACGTGTTCTCTGGAGTGACCAATCATGCTCCTGAGTCTGGCAATTCTATAGACGTGTCTGGGTTTGGCGGTTGCCAGGAGAACGGTACTTGCCTGACTGCATTGTTCCAAATGTAAAGTTTGGTGGAAGGGGGATTATGGTGTGAGGTTGTTTTTCAAGAGGTTGGGCTTGGCCCCTTAGTTCTAGTGAAGGTAACTCTTAAGGCATCAGCATACCAAGACATTTGGACAATTTCCCAGCTTTGTGGGAACAGTTTGGGGATGGCCCCTCCTGTTCCAACATGACTGCGCACCAGTGCACAAAGCAAGCTCCATAAAGACATGGATGAGCTAGTTTGGGGTGGAGGAACTTGACTGGCCTGCACAAAGTCCTGACCTAAACCCAATAAAAAATCTTTAGGATGAATTCGAGCGGAGACTGCAATCCAGGCCTTTTTGTCAGACATCAGTGTCTGACCTCACAAATGCGCTCCTGGAAGAATGGTTAAACATTCCCATAGACACACTCCTAAACCTTGTGGACAGCCTTCCCAGAAGAGTTGAAGCTGTTATAGCTGCAGCGGGTGGGCCAACTCAATATCAAACCCTACAGACTAAGACTGGGATGCCTTTAAATTTCATGTGTATAGGCAGGCAACCCAATACTTTTGGTAATATAGTGTATATAGGATGGCTGAAAGATGCTTTAGGCATAAATAAGAATGTGATGGCAACAACTTTAGCTCCAGTTTGATGACTGACAGCAGTTAAGGTTTTATGAAACTTTGTGCATGGCCATATGAAAGTGTTAGCCCAACTGTAGGCACACATGTTGTTTTGGTTGAAATAAAATAAAATTTTTACCCAGTTTTTATTTCTGTCTGTTACTCCGTTATTTTTTCCCTATTTCTTGTCCTTGTGACGTCATACAAAAAAAGGGGGGAAAACAACTGTCAAAAGGTCAGAAAGGCACAGCCAGTGATAAAATCATTGTCAGAAGTTCTAACTATTTTTCATTCTACTAAATTTTAATGGTATTTCATATCATTTTCTGCTCTGCATTTTATGCCTAGTACATTATTTAATCGCTTCCCAACCACCCTATAGCAGAAACACTGCTACAGGGCAGCATGGGTGTGCAAAATCATGTATATATACGTGATTTTGCATTTCCGGTGTGCGCTCTAGCTGCGCCGCCATTCGCGGCTCTCAATCACCGGGTCCTGGCCGGGTAATATTCACTGACGCCCGGTGATTGCCAAGCAACTCCGACGGGGAGGAGGAGTGTTTGTAAACAAAACAGTTCTCCTCCCTGTCAGCTTGTGCACACTGCTTTGGATGGCTGTGCAGAGCACAGCCATGCAAAGCAGTGTGCTTACAGTGAAGCACAGCACTTAATAAAACAGCACACAGAACACAGTTAACCCCTTCCTGCCCAGTGCCATTAGTACAATGTCAGTGTTTTTTTTAGCCCTGATCACTGTATTGGTTTCACTGGGGATGTCAGTGACACCAAGTCAGTTCCCCCCAGTATCAGAATGCCCGCTGCAGTCCTGTAGTCCCACTATAAGTGGCTGATTGCCGCCATTACAAGTAAAAAAAAACCCAAAATCCCAATATATATACCGCCATTTGTAAACAATATAACGTTCATGTAAAACAATTAATTTACACATATTGGGATATTTTTTTTAGCAAAGACATGTAGCAGAATACATTTTGGCCTAATTTATGATGAAATTTGATTTTTTAAATTTTTTTAACTGGACATATTTAATAGCAAAAAGCCAAAAATATTATTTTTTTCCTCAAAATTGTTGGTCTCTTTTTATAGTGCAAAAAATAAAAATCACACAGAAAATCAAATACTGAAAGAAAGCTCAATTCGTGGGAAAAAAAGAACGTAAATTTCATTTGGGTGCAGCATTGCATGACCGTGCAATTGTCAGGTAAAGTAATGCAGCGCTGTAACGCAAAAAATGGCCTGGTCAGGAACGGGGATAAATCCTCAGGAGGGCAAGTGGTTAATGTACTGTAAATGTACTGTAAATACCCTTTCTGACTCACCATTAAACTTTCCTCAAAGGGTAATTAGCTGCTAAAACACAAGCTTTTACCTGTAAGGTATTACAATGCTGTAACAGCATTGTATTTCAGTAGCTAGTACCACTTACTGACTACTGGGATGCTTGAAAACAGACATTTCTTTGCATTGTGCTGTTATGGCCAGGCCAGCGGTAGGGGAGATCTCACAACAGGGGTCATAGACAACAGTAAATATGTAGCAGGTCATAGTAGCAATACCTATCTGGCAGGGATGGTCATGGTAGTGGTAAGTATCTAGCAGGGGATGTTCATGGTAATAGTATCTAGCAGGGAATAATCATGGCAGCAGTAAGTATCTGGAAGGGGATAGTCATGGCAGCAGTAAGTATCTGGCAGGGGATAGTCATGGTAGCAGTAAGTATCTGGCAGGAGATAATCATGGTAGCAGTAAGTATCTGGCAGGGGATAGTCATGGTAGCAGTAAGTATCTGGCAGGGGATAGTCATGGTAGCAGTAAGTATCTAGCAGGGGATAGTCATGGTAGCAGTAAGTATCTGGCAGGGGATAGTCATGGTAGCAGTAAGTATCTGGCAGGGGATAGTCATGGTAGCAATAAGTATCTGGCAGGGGAAAGTCATGGTAGCAGTAAGTATCTAGCAGGGGATAGTCATGGTAGCAGTAAGCACTGGCAGGGGATAGTCATGGTAGCAGTGTGTATTTGGCAGGGGATAGCCATGGTAGCAGTAAGCACTGGCAGGGGATAGTCATGGTAGCAGTAAGTAATGGCAGGGGATAGCCATGGTAGCAGTAAGCACTGGCAGGGGATATTCATGGTAGCAGTAAGCACTGGCAGGGGATAGTCATGGTAGCAGTATGTATTTGGCAAGGGATAGTCATGGTAGCAGTAAGTATCTAGCAGGGGATAGTCATTATAGCAGTAAGTATCTAGCAGGGGATAGTCATGGTAGAACAGAGAAAAATGTGCATGATTAGAACAACCTGGAGGAAAGTGGCAACAAACTTAAAAATCATACAAAAAACAGAATGTTTACCTTTGTCATTCGAGAATTTACGTTAATTTAAGTTAATACCATTGTCGGTTACATCATGATACGCACTTTCATGGATAATTGGATGACCGGTCATCTGATTTTCTCATAGTGTGTACCCAGTTTACGAATCTGGCAGGGGAAGGTTATTTTAACAGTAACTATCTATTAGAGATACTGCTATTAGCAGTAAGTATCTGAAGGGGAAGGCCATTGAATCATGGTAGCAGTAAGTATTGTCAGGAGGTGGTCATGGTAGCATTAGATATCTGGCAGGGTACAGTCATGTAGCAGTGAGTATCTGGTGAGGAATGGTTATGGTAGCAGTAAGTACAGTATCTAGCAGGGGATGGTCATGGTGGCAGTAAATATCAGGCAGGGGATTTACATGGTTGCAGCAAATGTCCAGCAGGGAATAGTCATAGTGGCATTAAGTATCTAGCAGAAGATCACATCACCCTGACATACCAGTCAGGGATGAGAAATCTTTGAAAGCAGAGCACTACAAAGTAGTGCATGTGCAGAGCACAGAGCATAGTTGCATTTTGTGCACTGTTACATATTTATGAGTAATATAGATGACCAACAGCTTATTGGAGCCATGGCCATGTAATACAACAGTGCATAGCTGTTAAAGAAGTGCATAAAAAAGAACTATGGAGAGGGGAAACTACAAGGATACCTACAGTATGGTCAGTCAGGACCCTTCACCATCATAGTCTCAACTTGAAAAAAATTAGATAAAAGAACATAAGGACATAAAACTGACCAATGAAAGTTTTACATGTATGAAAATTATGGTACAAACAATATGAAAAAGCATATGATCTTGGTGACCTCAGTTCTTTAATCAAGTTAAGCTGATGTTGTTCATTCTCAATTTATTGTTGGTGCAGTTTCCTCAGCATCCTAAAACAAATGTTTCTATAGGCAAATGTCTTCTCATGACCAATCTATATATGCTATTTATGGATCCACATGACAATGCACATATCCAGGAAAATGGTATTGATTTTCCATAAAGTATATAAATGAATGTAAATGTTTTAAATGGAGTATAGTATGTCTGCTTACTAAACACCTTGTAAAAAAAAAAAAAAAAAACCTCTCAAATCAATTTTTGTTTTACATAGTAAAAGATGTTTTTTCTTTGCAGAAGAAATCCAGACATGGGTGTGTGTACCTCCAGCACTGCTGATTTTCTCTCTCGTCAGTCCCCAATAAATATTCAGACTACAAGAGCCAAGTATGATTCTTCTTTGAAGCCCCTGTTCATCCAGTACGATCCAAATAGCTCCAAAAGAATTATTAACGTTGGGCATTGCTTCAATGTGGAGTTTGATGACTCAAGTGATAGGTCAGGTAGGTTTAAAATACACTAATTAAAAATGAATATGTAAGTATTTCTTTCATAGCTATTACAATATTGTATTATAAAAGTTGGTGATAGGCCAATCCATAAGTTGTCATTATGTTAAACCTGTATTTCTCAAATGACTGTTTGGCTGACTCACCAATTTATATATAGTTTGCTGCACATGTCAGTCTGCCTCATTGCTCAGGAACACAGACATATGGGAAGTCATTAACTAAAGGACTGATTTTTGTGTTAAGTCTTATAAATCTGCATCAGCCTAAAGCAGCTCATTGATAGAAAACTATTTTTTAAAATGTTCGTTGCATGTGATCAGATGTTTGAAGGACAGGCTTTGGCTCCTCAAGGGCCCATTCATACCAGCCAGTGCATGGTGTGTGTTGTGCACAGGTACTGTGATGTATTGTTATAGTGATCACAAAACTTACTTTTAAACTTTATTTAAAATACACTCCATGGAACTCTATGTGCAACAGAATGGTGCAACATGTTATTGCGCTTTGCAACACATTACTTAACATTTAAATGTATGCCTGCATCATTGCAGACTAATGGACTCTTACCAGAAGAAGCCTTTTAGGCACCCTTTCAATACATTTAGTAAAGGATAAGCAGTCCCTGAGATTAGAGATAAAAGGATCATTTTACAAAAGGAGAAGAGCATGTTCACATTGCAATGTATATTTTCACTTAGCTTAACGAATGAGGTATAGCTAAGTGAAATCAAAATAATTATTCCACACATGGCTATTTTATACATAGTTACTTTTGTCCACCTTGTACCAATGTAACTATGTATATACCATACAGTACCTGGCCAATTTCCCTGGAAGCTAGAAATCACTATAGTAGACACTACTTCTCCAGTGATCTCCACTTGCTGTTGGGTCCAGTGGTGAACGTCAGCAGGGGCGGACTGACCATTTGGAAACTCGGGCACTGCCCGAGGGCCCGGGGTCAGTAGGAGGCCCCATGAGATGCCCCTGGTACCTTTTTCATAGGCTTTTTTGAGTTTGGGCAAGGACACAGGGGCCCCATGATCCCCTATTACCCGGGGGCCCCATGAGTTGTCAGTCCGCCTCTGAACGTCAGCGCTCTTGCTTGCTGAACACAGGAGTTTGGCATGGACGCCTTTAAGAGAATGCTTTGCATTTTCTGAATGAATGCAAAGCATTCTCTGATTGGATGAGTCAGATGGGCATGGGGTGACTTCACGCTCACCTCCTTGTCCAATCAGAGAACGCTTTGAATTCATACTGAAAATGCAGACCATTCTCTGAAGGGCACCCAGGCTCATCAGCTGACCTCCTGTGTTCACAATGCATCAGGTCAGCTGCTCAGCACAGGACACAGAAGCAAGTGGGGATCACTGGAGTAGTGAGGTCTATTTCTGTAATTTCCAGCTTCCAGGGGCATTGGCCAGGTATGGTCTATAAATACTGTAGTTACATTGGTCCAAGCTATATGCAACTATTTATAATATAACCCTGTCTAGAATTAGCTGATTTTATTTTTAATGTTCTTTGCATGTGATTGGGTGTGCTTAGAAAAGTTAATTTCCAGTAAACTTCACCTCATTAAGTTAGGTGAAAATTCACTTTGCAATGTAAACATACTTTACTCTTTTAAGCCGGGTTCACACTATAATGGACAGTACCAAAGCACTTTACTGCTCCGGCAGCTGTCCATCAACACATCACACAACTGCCTTTTTTTTGTACAAACTTTATTTGAAGTGTACAAAATGTAAATTGAATTCATGTTCGTACAGTGCATCCAATTCTTTATGGTGCGCTGTGATAAAATACAGCATGTCTGCATTGTATCGCAGCAGAGCAGCCCTAGGCTGCATTGCAGTGTCAATGGACACATGGGAGACAACTGTTTCCTGTGTGTCCATATGGTGAAAGATGTTTTACAATGCAGTAAAATATCCTTCACTGCACAATGTGAATGAACCCTTGGTAAATCAACTACACTGTATATACAGTGCCTTGAAAGTATTCATAGCCCTTGAAATTTTCCACATTTTGTCATGTTAAAACCAAAAATGTAAATGTGTTTTATTGGGATTGTATATGATTGGAGTGCAATTAATTTTGCATTGCAATGCACAACACTGCATGTTCTCTGATCAGATGAGACCAACATTTAAAATTTTGGCCTAAAAGCAAAACGCTATGTGTGCCGGAAAACTAACACTGCACATCACCCTGAACACACCATCCCCGCGCGTGAAACATAGTGGTGTCAGCATCATGTTGTGGGGATGCTTTTCTTCAGCAGGGGCAGGGAAGCTGGTCAGAGTTCATGGGAAGATGGA
Source organism: Staurois parvus (assembly GCF_062004578.1). Classification (NCBI taxonomy): domain Eukaryota; kingdom Metazoa; phylum Chordata; class Amphibia; order Anura; family Ranidae; genus Staurois; species Staurois parvus. Next base: position 6,495,957 of record NW_028318026.1, on the reverse strand, counting down.
TGGAGCCAAATACAGGGCAATCTTAGAAGAGAATCTGTTAGAGTCTGCAAAGTGTTGAGACTGGGCTGGAGGTTTATCTTCCAGCAGGACAATGACCCTAAACATACAGCCAGAGCTACATTGGAATGGTTTAGATCAAAGCATATTCATGTGCTGAAATGACCCAGTCAAAGTCCAGACCTAAATCCAATTGAGAATCTGTGGCAAGACTTAAAAAATTGCTGTTCACAGATGCTCTCCATCAAATCTGACAGGGCTTGAGCTATTTTGCAAAGAAGAGTGGGCAAAAATTTCACTCTCTAGATGTGCAAAGCTAGTAGAAACATCCCCAAAAAGACTTGCAGCTGTAATTGCACACAAATGCACACCACAGTTTTCAGATATTTCTTTGTAAAACATTTTGAAACCCATTTATCATTTTCCTTCCACTTCACAATTATGTGCCACTTTGTGTTGGTCTATCACATACAATCCCAATAAAATACATTAACATTTTTGTTAGTAACATGAAAAAATATGGAAAATTTCAAGGGTATGAATACTTTTTCAAGGCACTGTACAGGTGAAACTCAAAAAATTAGAATATCGTGCAAAAGTTCATTTATTTCAGTAATGCAACTTAGGTGAAAAGGTGAAACTAATATATGAGATAGACTCATTACATGCAAAGCAAGATAGTTCAAGCCATGATTTGTCATAATTGTGATGATTATGGCTTACAGCTCATGAAAACCCCAAATCCACAATCTCTGAAAATTAGAATATTGTGAAAAGGTGCAATATTCTAGGCTCAAAGTATCCCACTCTGATCAGCTAATTAAGCCATAACCAGCAAACACAAATGCTCCTGCGCTTGGGGATGGACTCGATGCTACAACCACATTAAGAATGTCCTGGAACATGCACACCTTGCTGCCCTCAAATGGACCGGGGGAATCCAAATATACTGAATGGGGAAAGAACAAAAAGAGGGCGCACAGGCCTAGTGCATTACCATAAAAAATGTTTAATAAAAAATAAAGTAGGTGTTGTACTCACAAACGACAATATAGTCAAGGCACATCTTGCCTCTTCCTCAGTGGCTCTGAGGAAGAGGCAAGTCCTCGAAACGCGTCAGACTTTTGGATGTCTAAACTCCCTATTGTGGACTGTTACTCAGCGCGGTGTTGATCCAGCTGTTCTTCTATGATGTGCCTTGACTATATTGTCGTTTGTGAGTACAACACCTACTTTATTTTTTATTAAACATTTTTTATGGTAATGCACTAGGCCTGTGCGCCCTCTTTTTGTTCTTTCCCCAATTAAGCCATAACACCTGCAAAGGGTTCCTGAGCCTTTAAATGGACTCTCAGGCTGGTTCAGTAGGAATCACAATCATGGGAAAGACTGCTGACCTGACAGTTGTACAAAAAACCATCATTGACACCCTCCATAAGGAGGGAAAGCCTCAAAAGGTAATTGCATAAGAAGCTGGATGTTCCCAAAGTGCTGTATCAAAGCACATTAATAGAAAGTTACGTGGAAGGGAAAAGTGTGGAAGAAAAAGGTGCACAAGCAGCAGGGATGACTGCAGCCTGGAGAGGATTGTCAGGAAAAGGTTATTCAAATGTGTTGGGGACCTTCACAAGGAGTGGACTGAGGCTGGAGTCAGTGCATCAAGAGCCACCACACACAGACGGATCCTGGACATGGGCTTCAAATGTCGTATTCCTCTTGTCAAGCCACTCCTGAACAACGAACAACGTCAGAAGCGTCTTACCTGGGCTAAAGAAAAACAGGCCTGGTCTGTTGCTCAGTGGTCCTTTCTGATGAGAGCAACTTTTGCATCTCATTTGGAAACCAAGGACCCAGAGTATGGAGGAAGAATGGAGAGGCACACTGCAAGATGCTTGAAGTCCAGTGTGAAGTTTCCACAGTCTGTGTTGATTTGGGGAGCCATGTCATCTGTTGCTGTTGGTCCACTGTGCTTCATTAAGTCCAGGGTCAATGCAGCCGTCTACCAGGAGATTTTGGAGCACTTCATGCTTCCTTCCGCAGACAAGCTTTATGGGGATGCTGACTTCATTTTCCAGCAGGACTTGGCACCTGCCCACACTGCCAAAAGCAATAAAACCTGGTTCAATGACCGTGGGATTACTGTGCTTGATTGGCCAGCAAACTCGCCTGACCTGAACCCCATAGAGAATCTATGGGGCATTGCCAAGAGAAAGATAAGAGACATGAGACCGAACAATGCAGAAGAGCTGAAGGCCGCTATTGAAGCTTTCAGGTCTTCCATAACACCTCAGCAGTGCCACAGGCTGATAGCTTCCATGGCACGCTGCATTGAGGCAGTAATTGCTGCAAAAGGAGCCCAAACCAAGTACTGAGTACATATGCATGCTTCTACTTTTCAGAGGTCCGATATTGTTCTATGTACAATCCTTGTTTTATTGATTGCATGTAATATTCTAATTTGCTGAGATTGTGGATTTGGGGTTTTCATGAGCTGTAAACCATAATCATCCCAATTATGACAAATCACAGCTTGAATTATCTTGCTTTGCATGTAATGAGTCTATCTCATATATTAGTTTCACCTTTTAAGTTGTATTACTGAAATAAATGAACTTTTGCACGATATTCAAATTTTTTCGAGTTTCACCTGTATGTGCGTCTATTCTATACACTAATTAGAAAGCTGTGAATGCATTAGAATGCAATGTGAATGCATTGTTAAAAAGAACTGTAGAAGCAATCAGATGCAAACCTGTCCTCAGGGTTTGTTAACTTTTCATTTTCGTTTCTGGAGCAGCTTTTCAAATGCACTGGGTACGTGATCTGCTGCGGGTGTGAATGTAATCCTAAAGACACCCTAAATGCAGATTACATACCCAGTGCTTTTGCTTGCATCTGATCGCTTGGAACTGCAGTACCATGCAAATCAGGGTGTTTTTGAAAAGTTTACATGTACTACTTTTGGTGCGATCCAGTGTGATTTCCGTGCATTCAAATGAATGGGTCTGAGTCAGATAGGAATTGCACAGAACTGTGGGCCTTAATATATTTTGGATATGTGATAATCTCTGGGGCTTTTGGTGCCAGAAATAATCAACTGACGGATGAGGGTTGAGATACTAAAAATGGAGGGTACAAAATCTGGTGCAGCTCTTCATAGAAACCAATCAGTTTCCAGGTTTTATTGCCAAAGCTTAACCCCTTCACATCTAATGGTAAAACAAATCCTAATGCCTAAGTAAAATTTTTCAACTTTGACATGTGTTAGTAAAACCATACATCTCCAGATTTTTTTTTTATTATCAAAGGAAAACTAGCCCAAAATAGGAAAAAAAATTTTCTTTTAAAACTTAGTTGTGTGTTTCTTGTTACTACCATAACCTACCACCAAAGAACAAAAAAAAATTCTCCAGCTCCTGACGATCGCAGCAATACCACATATGTGTATGTTATTTGTTGTTTGTACCCATAGTACAGGCCAGAAACAATAGTGCGCACTTTGCTTTTTTTTTTTTTGTCCTACCTAAAACACACTAACGTTGACACTGATACTAATTTTAAAAAAAATTTAAATTCTGACCTTTGACCCAAACACTAACCCTGGCACTGACCTAGATCAAACCTTGATCTAGTTATTTTTTCTCATATATATATATATATATATATATATATATATATATACATACACAGTTGTGTTCAAAATAATAGCAGTCAGACATCACTAACCTGATCAATCACTGTTTTTGGTAAAAATGATTTTTCTACATGGCAAATAATTTACTAGCAGGTGTAGTAGAGTAATAAAAATCCAACAGACCCAACAGTCATGACATGCATGCTGCTGATTCTGTGTAATTTAATCACTCATTGAAAGGGGCATGTTCAAAATAATAGCAGTGTGGAGTTCTATTAGTGAGGTCATTCATTCTTTGAAAAACAGGTGGAAATTATTGCCGTTATTTAAGGAAGGAAGGCAGCAAATGTTGTACATGCTGGTTACAGTGTATACAATGTTTGAGTTTGTAAAGAAGAATACAAACATTGCTATTTTTTTGAACAGTTTAATATTCACTTTTCTTCAATTTTTTTAGAGGAAAAACACAAATTTGATATATTTTTCTTCATGTTTTGATTTGGAATAGAATGCATTTGTGTGTATGGAAATAAAAGCTATTAGAAGGATTTTGAGCTTAATAACTTTTTTCAACACACTGCTGTTATTTTGAACACAACTGTACAAGTCAATGACATGCTGTGGCTATAAGCTTGTAACTGCACAGCCTGGAGACAGACAATTTGCATTGAGAGGCAGTGAAGGCTGACAGTTGCGGCCGTTCCACGATTTGTACAGGCTGCTGCCCCCATCTCTATACCAACACTTGTACTACCAGGCATTATTTTGAACACAACTGTATATACATATATAATTATTTTTTTTTACACACTGTTGTTTTTTTTTTTTCTCTGCAAGGAGAGAGAGATACAATGTATCTTCTCCATTCAGAGAGAAAGCAAACACAGGGGTGAGCTTCCCAGTTACTGATCACTGTGATAGCCAATCAGAGGCTATCACAGCTATCAAGTGACCCAAAATTGGGAATTCTGGGTCCCAATCATTAATATGGGACCCAGGGCTCTCAGTGACACCCTGGGTCTTTGCTCCCAGCACAAAGACAGATATGCAATTATACAGCTTCACGGAAAAAATCCCAGTTCTGCGAGGCCGCATATTTGTTGACATCAGCGCCAAGAGGTTGATTGAACAAGCTGAAATTAGAAGCTACTTGGCTGCCATGCACAGCTGCATCAGATTCTGAGTGTACCAGTTTTGGGAAATCTCCCCCACTGTGACATGGAGACTGTCCATGTCACGGAGACTTCCATGACACGGAGACATGGAAGAATGAATGACCTCACTAATCAAGCAAAACACCTGCTACATCTCTCACACCTTTTCGAGACATAGATTCAAGAAAACATTGCTGATTCATCTGGTGAAACAGGAGATTCCCCACCCCCTAGACTATTGTTGTTGGGCCAGTCCCCTTATGTACATAGAGCGTGAAAGGCAATGTACCTGGATGCTCCCTTTTCTTCCCCCTTTTCTTCCTTTCCCTCCTCTCTTCTTTCTCCTCCCTAATTTTCCCTTTCTGTGTGTCTATGTTCTACTCCTTTTAGTTTTTCCTAGTTTCTATATCGGGACTGAGTTTGAGTCTGAACACACAGAGCATATGTACCTGTGCATTGCAGTGTATTGGAGTGCGACTCATTTTGCATTGCAATGCACCATACTGCATGTTTTAATGCCGGTCATGATGTGAATTATAATGCATGATATGGTGTAAATGAGCTCTTTGTGAGAACATTTTGATACATAAGGTCTGAAATGACTATTATTTTTGGCAGGGCTTTATTTATACATTGTTTATGCTCGTCTGTGTTCTGACCATTGTGTTGTGTGATTTATATATTTATGTATTTTGTAGAAAAGAATGTTAGAATGAGCTCTGGGTGCAGCATGTGATCTGCTTTACATTGCATGCATAACTCCATAACCTCTTGCTTCCCACATAACACATATATGTGGTGGCAAAGAGAGTGCGTTGCTGCACATACTGTATGTGCCAATGGGTGGCAGAGCTTTCTAATCCAAGAGTGTGCTTACTATGGGCTCTAAGCACAGTGACCAAGCTGTCAAAGACAGCTATCTGTCTCTACTAATGATAGGGAAATGGTGGGACCGGCTCCCTATCATGTGACCACTGTGATAACCCAGTGGTCATGTCATGGGCCAGTCCTTCCTAGCTGCCAGGCATAAAGACCCTGTTGTTAGGAGGCCAGGACTTGGCGTTAAAATGTATGGACTTCTAAATTAGAAAAGTGGATGGTTCCTACAAGACGCCTTCTGACTGCTCTCAGCTTTCCCTGCACACACTTTCTATTATAGTTCAATTGGTGGTTTTACTAAAAAATGTCCAGAAGTGGCCAGGAAATGAAAGGAGGAAAAAGCTTAATCTTGCATTTAGATACAACTGTAGTGCACTTCTCTCCCTTTTTTATGGATAATTTAATGATCTGGGAACCTTTTTGCATGATTGCGAAGTGTTCTCCAAACATGTATTGTAGATTTGTTGTTTCACTTGCAGAAAGCCTGATCAGAGCCTTAGTGCAAAGAAATTCCTTGGGAGTCACCTGTCAGATTTAAAGATACCTTGTTTGGATCTGATTGATGATGTTTGATTCTGATTGACAATGCATAAGGCAGAAAGGAGAAGTTACGCACAACATATTTAGGAAATAGACACACCCACCCCACACATGACAAGCTCTCTGGTATCTTGTTGCAGTGAAATTCATAAAACTCAGATTAGCTAGTTTTAGTTCAGATTAAAGTTTCCTGGTTAGATCTGATATTTCTCATATTGATTTCTAATGTTTCAAGGATTTGCACTTTATTTGCAGCCTTAAATATAATGCTTCATAGCCTTCAATACTTGTTCTCTACAATGTGTTCTGCTATAACAGGGCTTATTGATCCTTCTTTCTTGTAGTACTGAGTGCAGGGCCACTGACTAGCCATTATCGCTTGCGGCAATTCCATTTTCACTGGGGAACATCAGACAGAGATGGATCTGAGCACGTAATAGATGGCCAAACATATCCTGCTGAGGTAAGATGGTCCAAGTATGGGGAAGAAGCAAACTGGCCCATTTACTATCATTAATATTACAATAGGGGGTCCACAGATATGCTGACAATAGTAAAAATAATAATAACTTATTGCAGCATCCTAATTTCTTCATATAAATTATTTACACTTATATTGTTTTTTTTGTTCTCCAAGCTGCATATCGTTCATTGGAATTCCAAAAAATATTCATCCTTTGAGGAAGCCACTAAGCATTCCGATGGTTTGGCTGTAATAGGGGTGCTACTAAAGGTATTCTGATCAACTTTTATGTATCTAATAATTTTTTGTATAATTTATTTATTTTTTATCGGTAGCAATCAATACATTTTAAAGTACACAGTTGCATCTTTATTGCAGTCGCAGAAATCACCATATATATACAAGTGAATATCTATATCAAATAAACAAGCCTTGAAAAACATACTGGGAAACCACAACTTAATTGTTTAGGGCTTCAGCTTTTCCTCCAAGTTTATTCACCCGGAATGTACTAAAGAAGAAATATAACTATTTTACATTATTCAGTTCCCAATGGGACAAAGTACATGTAGTACTTAGTCCCATCTTCCTAGGTCCACTGTAACACTAGCCGTGATGTTGAACAGGGCCTCCCCCACTTGGTGCATTGCTGCCCGAAACAACAGCTAGCAAAGAGACAACTTCTTTGCTCGCAATCGCTTTTCTCTGGCTTCCAGCACTTGCTCAAGGCAAACATCGGCACAAGGAATGCAGAGGGAGGTGAGGCTATATTTTGTCCCATCTGTGACTGAATACTGTAAAAAAAAAATAGGTACTTTTTTAAGCTGATTTAACCTAAGGGTTACATTGGATTCTGAACAATATTGGCCCACCATGGTCTATGAAACCTTTTCTCCACCCATAAGCACACAGACAAAGTTCATGAAGGGCTTGCCAAATGCCTTAAAGCGAATATACTGTATACCAAAACTTTCAGCTTTGGATAGAGTGGGGAAGGGATAAAACTCCTTTCAGATCATTTTTATGCAAACCGTGTCCAGTTTGAGAGATTTTCCTTCACTTCCTATCATGGATACAGAACAGGAAGTCAGAGTAAGTCTCTACACAGTAGGGGAATTCCCTTAGTCTGTTGTATCCCTGTTCTGGGAACACAGACAATATAAACTTGACAATGGTTCTAAACCTTCCCCACTTTACCCCAAAGTAAAAGAAAAAAGTTTGGCCTATAAATAAACTGTAATATCGCAGGATTTATCTTACTTTATTTTATTCTGCCTAAAAGGCCATATAATTAAATTTTAGTCTCATCTGACCATAACACCTTTTTCCATGTGGCCTCAGAATCTTCAACCCTCCTCTACAAGCCACATTTGTGGAGAATTTGTGATATTGTTGTCACATGCACACAATGACCATTTGTTGTCATACATTCATGCAACTGCTTCAAAGTTGCTGTAGGCCTCTTGGTAGCTTCTCTGACCAGTTTCCTCCTGGCTCTTTCATCCAGTTTGGAGAGATGTCCAGATCCAAGGAGAGTCTGTGTTGTACCAAATACCTCCCACTTCTTAATAATAGACTTCACTGTGCTTCTAGGTATTGATAAAGCCTTTGAATTTTTTATGTATCCATCTCTTAACTTGTGCCTGTCACAACTTTATCCTGGAGATCTTTTGACAGTGCCTTGCCACCCATAGTTGATTGTTTGCTTCAGTTGCACTACCAGGGACTGAAATGCTGCAGGAAAGCTCTTTTCATTCTGAGCTAATCAAAATGACCACAGCTGATCACAGTTGAAAGTTAAATGGCTTTGTGTGCCATTGAGAAAATGATTAGCTACACCTGAGTTTTTTTCTGAAATGTTGGTGTTATATCTTTCACTTGGATAAAACAAACACTGTGTCTGTCTGCATGTTGGGCTGTAAAGCAACAAAATGTGAATATTTTAAAAGGGGGTGATACTTTTCTCTACCCGTTGTATATTGCTCAAGCCTAGATGTCTATATACCGATCAGTCATAAAATTATGACCACCCGCCTAATATTGAGTAGCAGCCCTGACCCACTGAGGCATGGATTCCAAAGTACCGTCCACATAAATGGCAGGATCCAACCCATTTACCAGCAGAACATTGACCAAGCACGCACTACCACCGTTGGCTTGCCTTCAACCCACAGTGCATCCTAGTGTTATCTCCTGTTCAGTGATGAACACGCACCTGACCACCCACATGATATAAATGTAAACATGATTCATCGTATCAGGCCCCCTCCTTCCATTTTTCTGTGCTCCAGTTCTGATGCTCACGTGCCAATTGTAGGCTGTTTTGGTTGTGGACATGGGTTAGCATGGGAACCCTGACCAGTCTGCAGCCATGCAGCCCCATACACAACAAACTGCAATGCACAATTTTGGAAATGCTCTGGCCCAGTCATCTAGCTATTACAATTTGACCCTTGTCAAAGTTGCTCAAATCCTTATGCTAACTCATTTTTTTTGCTTTCAACACATCAACTTCAAAGACAACATGTTCGCTTGCTGCCTAATATATTCACTCTCAGTTGCCATTGTAGTAAGATAATTAGTGTTATTCACTTTACCTGTCTGTGGGCATAGTTTAATGGCTGATTGGTGTATACTTGAAAGCCTTTCCAGAAAATGATATTTAATCCAGCTAATAAAAAGTGTGAAATAGTGCTTTATATGTTATTTTTGAGAATCAGTTCATTATATAACTGATTTGTTCTATTACTGACATTAAACCATATATTTGGAAGTACTCTTTCACAACCAAAGTATTATCTCTCAAAGACTACAACCTGCTGGAAGACTGAGAAACTCAAATTAAGTAAGGCGTTTACGATTCACTCACTGAGATTTATTTTATAGTCTTTGCATATATTGCTAGGGGGTAGGTACAGATCAGTTATTACTTTCTATGACTGGCCTGGCATATGTACAAAGACTGGAACACAAACTCTAGGCCCTGAAAGATATAAATGTTGCTTGTTCTGCTTCCGCAATCCAAACACTGAGAGTGTGATGTCTGTAATAGGTTAACTTACAGTCTCAGTAGCTTGGAAAACAGTGACTTGATCCAAATGTCATCTTGCAGATTTTAGAAAGCTTTAAAGCAAAACTTGTGCAGATCATAACAGATGAATATTTATTTTAGTTATTATTTATTTATTACAGGTACTTATATAGCGCCATCAATTTACATAGCGATTTACACATACATATATATATATATATATATATATATATATATATATATATTGTACATTCACATCAGTACCTAACCCTCAAGGGGCGTACAATCTAACCCTAACTTACATTCATACATACATACACATACTGGAACCAATTTAGACAGGATCCAATTAACCTACCAGCATGTCTTTGGAGTGTGGGAGGAATCCGGAGTACTCAGAGGAAACCCACACAGGCACAGGGAGAACATGCAAACTCCAGGCAGGTGGTGCCGTGGTTGGGATTCAAACCAATGACCCTAGTGCTGCCAGGCAGAAGTGTTAACCATTTAGCCACTGTGCATCAAAAAAATCATAGTATGTGTAGCTCCAGCAGAAAGCATGTTGTGAATGGAGGCTAAAGCATGAAAAAGAAGGGTGGGACTAAATGTATAGGGCATCCCCTAGCTATGGAGGGTGGTAGGGACAAAATGAATAAAGGCAAACAAACAGAATGCATGTGTAACATGATAGTGCCCAGTCCTGGTCAGGCTAGACAGTGAGAAGATAATTTACAATTTAATCAGAGATGTTGGTGTTGACAAGGGATGCAGTCCTACTTCATTTTTATTACAGAATAATGTTTTATTGAAACTGATTTGGAGGGAATGCAGCAGTACAGTGTAAAATAAATGATCACAATAGTTCAGGTTTAGGCCTAGTATGGAGAAACTGGTCCTCCACTTAGGCTGGAAATTGGTCTGGTATGAGAGACAGAGAAGGAAAAGGCAGAAAGTGGGAACATAGGGTTGGAGCGAAGAAAGAGGGTATGTGCTTGGTGAATTTATCAATAAAATGATTCTTTTTGTAGTCTCAAATGGGATCTGCGGTGACAGTTTTACCTTGAAGAAGCTGTTTATCAACAGACATTTTAATTGCAGCTGAAAAGTTAGGCTAGTCCTACATGGATTTAAATTCAGCCAGTTCAGCAGGGACTGGCTGAAATTTGATCCATGTATGGGCAGGCTGGTTGTACACAAGTCGATTTATTGGTTGACTTGTGTACAATCGGCCTGTTGGAATATTTTCATTTGAACAGCACTGCCGGCTATAGCATGAGTGTATTGTGAGGGCAGGGACGTCTCCCCTCTGTCAGCACAGAAAGGCTCAGCAGGAATGATTTGTGTGGTTGGGGGATTGGAGTCATTTATGGCCTGCCTTACTGTCAGTATACAGCGGGTAAAATAAGTATTGAATATGTCACCATTTTTCTCAGTAAATATATTTCTAAAGGTGCTAGTGCCATGAAATTGTCACCACATGTTGGTAGCAACCCATGCAATCCATACATACAAAGAAACCAAAACAAATAAATTCAGAAATTAAGTTATGTGTAGTAAAATGGAATGAAACAGGGAAAAGGTTTTGAACACACTAACTGAAATGTATTTAATACTTTGTGCAAAATCCTTTGTTGGTAATGACAGCTTCAAGACGCTTCCTGTTTGGAGAAACTAGTCGCATGCATTGCTCAGGTGTGATTTTAGCCCATTCTTCCACACAAATAGTCAAGTTTTGAAGTTACCATGGGCCTCTTCTATGAACTCTGATCTTTAGTTCTTTCCTTAGGTTTTCTATTGGATTCAAGTCAGGTGATTGACTGGGCCATTCTAGCAGCTTTATTTTCTTTCTTTGAAACCAATTGAGAGTTTCCATGGCTTTTGTGTTTGGGATCATTGTCTTGCTGAAATGTCCATCCTTGTTTCATCTTCATCATCCTGGTAAATGGCAGCAGATTTTTATCAAGAACGTCTAGGTACATTTTTCCATTCATCCTTCCTTCAATAATATGAAGATTGCCAGTACCATATGCTGAAAAACAGCCCCACAGCATGATGTTCCCACCTCCAAACTTTACTGTTGGTATGGTGTTTTTGGGGTGATGTGCAGTGTTATTTGAACTCCAAATATGATGTGTATTATGGCATCCAAAGAGTTCAATGTTGGTCTCATCTGACCAGACTATATTCTCCCAGTATTTCACAGGCTTGTCTAAATGTTGTGCAGCAAAATTTAAAAGAGCTTCAATATCCTTTTCCTTCAGCAATAGAGTCTTGCATGGTGAGCATGCATACAGGTCATGGTGGTTGAGTGCATTACTTATTGTTTTCTTTGAAACAATTGTACCTGGTAATTCCTGCTAATATGTTTTGCAACAATAAGGTTGCAAAGGTGTTGAGAGCTCTTTGCTTTTACCCATCATGAGATGTTTCTTGTGTGACGCCTTGGTATTGAGGCACCTTTTTATAGGCCATCAAGTTGAAACTGAACCAGCTCATATTAATTTGCACTGAAAAGGGGCAGGATTGCTTTCTAATTACTGATAGATTTCAGCTGGTTTCATGGCTTTCCATGCCTTTGTGCACCTCCCTTTCTTCATGTGTTCAATACTTTTTCCCTGTGTCATTCCATTTTATTACACATAACTTAATTTCTAAACGTAGTTGTTTTGGTTTCTTGTATGCATGTATTGCATGTGTTACCAACATGTGGTGAAAATTTCATGTCAGTAGCACCTTTGGAAATATATTTAGTGAGAAAATGCTGACATGTTCAATACTTATTTTACCCGCTGTACCTTATCTGAAAAAAAAAGATCAGGAATATGGTTACAGCAGTGAATCAAAGAGGGATCAAAGTGCACAGCATAAAAATAATTTCATCATGCAGGAAAAGAGTCCTGTAAACATGTTGGTAAAACATTAGTTGATTAAATTGATGGCTTTTACCTACAGATCATAGTTCAAATTGAGTAATTTTTTCTTTCATGTGCTTCTGTAATAATGGCTATCACACTACTTTAATTACAATCAGTGTCTGTATCTGTGTTTTATTGCAGATTGGAGAATCAAATCCTGTACTACAAAATATAATTGATAATCTGGACAAAGTAAAAACAAAGGTATATATCAGAAACAGCAGATGGAACAAGTATACTTTAGACTGGGTGCTTAGAGCCACAACCCCAAGGCATATATGCATATACACGGTATCTAGAGCCTTCCAAAATGGTAGAAAATTCACAGCTTGTTCTTATTTATCATTATAGGAGGAGGACAGGTACATTTTCTAATTTACTTTTTCTTGCAGTAAAATCAAATTTCAAAGCTGCATAACCTTTATCCTAGGAGGCCATGCTACTTCCATGTCATCTTTGATGACCTGTGCAAGCCTACTGGTTCTGGAACCTAGTTTTGTCTGTACATTAATCTTAGAGTGAAATATTGAAGAGAATGTAGCAGCTACTGTTGTTTTAAAGGTTAAGTTCACCTCCCCCCAAGAAAAAAATGTGCATTTATTTATTTTTTTGAAAGAAGCCTTCAGAGCATTGCACCCACAATCAGTGAATTGCAGGTACAATGTCAGGCTCCTGCACACACTTCCTAAAGCTCTCTGCCTGTACCTGCCCAACTGGACCAGATTGTAGAACTCACTTTCACTAGGTGAATAATCCTGAATAGGAGATTAAGGGGGGATATGATCAACATGTATAAATACATCAGTGGTTCGTATAGTGAACTCGGTGTAGAGCTATTCACCCTGAGGTCATCACAGAGGACAAGGGGGCACTCTTTACATCTGGATGAAAAGAAATTTCATCTCCAAACACGGAAAGGTTTCTTCACAGTAAAAGCTGGGAAAATGTGGAATAGTCTCCCTCAAGAGTTGGTTCTGGCCAGTTTAGTGGATTGCTTTAAAAAAGGCCTGGATTCTCTCTTAGATACACAGAATATAACTGGATACTAACATTTATAGGTAAAGTTGATCCAGGGAATATCCGATTGCCTCTCGGGGGATCAGGAAGGATTTTTTTTCCCTGCAGGAGCAAATTGGATCATGCTTTGCTGGGTTTTTTTTGCCTTCCTCTGGATCAACTGTGGGTGTAGGATTATAACTTTTTTTTAATGGTTGAACTGGATGGACTTTTGTCTCTTTTCAGCCAGACTAACAATGTAACTGTGAAACTATGATAGATCCCTCAAAGAGTTAAAAATCCAAGTTGATGAGTTAGTAAAATGGGTAGTTATCCATAATCTGAACATTAGAGGTTACTACCAATATTGCTAGCCCACCAGCTAGGATTGTTAACTCCTGGAGGGATCCATTCTGTCAGGATTACACATTCGATCGGGTCCTGTCACAGCAAACTATGGCATCATTACACATTATATTAGCCGGGTAGCAGGATATAAACGGACTTGTGTTTGTTTACACTCGGCTACCACTGATATGGCAAAAACAAAAGGAAGGGGGATCCATTCCCCTCAGTCCGGCCGGATCAGATTGGATGGCAGTCAGGTGTAAACTGAAAGCCAACCCATAGAGGAGAGCGCGCTGCGTCCACTTATGTAGAGTGTACACAGACCTGTCATCTGCCTGCTCCATGGGGAATCAGTGAACAGAGCCCCTGTAGAGCAAACAGATCACAGGCGGAGTCTGCCCGATGTGAAAGGAGTCTAAAGGAAGGTTTAAGTGGCTTAGAGCAATATTAAACCCAAAACCAGAAATGAAACAAATTACATTACAAATTACTAACCAAACCTCAGATGTGGAGGATGCATTTGTTTTTTTTAGGCTTTTTTCCTCAGTAATACAGCTTCTGTATTAGACTGTCTCCACTCTGGAGGAAGGAGCACATGGGTACCTTTGGATAGCAGCATTGTGTTAGATGTACTAGCAAATTTGAATACAGTAACCCATTGAAGCCAAACTCCAGCTAACACGTTATAAGCAGTTACAGCAAGGGCTTTTTTTGGGAAAAAGATTTTACATAATTAAATAAAAGCTGATCATTTTAGGCACTCCCGTAAATGGTTTGTCCCAATACTCTAACTGCTACACCTGCAAGAGAGCTTGTTCTTTTGAAAAACAACAGACTTACTGGCAGGATCACCAGATGAAAATAGACGAAAGAAAGCCTAGAAAAAAAAGAAAACTAATGCTGCCATCATGGCTGAAAATTGGTATGCTACAATATAATAATATTTGTTTTTGGGTTTAATACTGCTTTAATGACTGCTTTGTCATGACACCACCATATCCCAATCACTCATTACTGATGTTCTAGGAGAAGCAGTTGGGTGAGGGTATCATGCATTTGATCTGCAATTGACCTTCTTCTAAGCTGCATCACCCTACTTCAAGCTTCTTTTCCATTCCCAGTAAACATAAGGCTGTGTGCTCTGTCTCGTACTCCTTCACATGCATTTTTGATGTTATGTTGAATTGTTTTTAGCAACAATAATGAAAAAGTGCATTTAGCAATATTGGCAGTTCTCAGTACCAAAGAAAAGGGGACAACTGCAACCAGTCCCGTGGCATCGAATGGCCCAGCCCTGACCCTGGATCACGAATGCTTGTGTCTGTTCACCCACATTGCACTATAGGTAACACCTTTAATGGTGGGTCTATTGCAGCCATAGAGAAATGTTTATGAGTACAAGTTTTTAAGATACAGCATGATTACTTTGTGAGGGTGGTGATTGGATGATTCATCAGTCTTGTCCATATCACTAATTATAATTTGAACAATAGGTCATACTAATCACTAATAAAGTTACATACAAGTAAAATGTATTTTCATCAGATTTTATCATTTATATTAACAAGTATTGTGATTGTTCTTCCTAGAATAAAGAATGCCCTTTTGCGAAATTTAATCTATCAGATTTGCTGCCTAAGGAGAGAAACTACTGGACATACCTTGGATCTCTAACAACAAGTCCATTCTCAGAATGTGTGACTTGGGTTGTCCTCCAGGAGGCGATCTCCATCAGTTCAGAGCAGGTAGGAAGCTCATGATCTGAATAGTACATGCTGCCCTCTTTTGCGGGGTCATGAGAAATGGCCGTCCCCAAACAAGATATTGTTCTAAACCTGTAGGTAAATAAGAGAACCAGAACCTTCACTAAGTGGAAGAGTGGGTGTGATAATAAAGTTGGCAGTGCCTCCACCCAGGACAGGGCCTCTTTGAACAGAGGGGGATCCCTTCCTGTGAAATTAACCAGTGATCTAAACAAAGTAACTGGAAGCAGAGGAACAACTGCAACCAACATATAAGGCTAAAGTATAACTAAATGCAAAACTTTTTTATTTAGTTTTGGATAGAGTGCAGAGGGATTAGAAAATATGTGAGTTTTTATTGCTGTCTATGCTCCTCTTGGGGAGATTCACCCTCTCTATTTGTCCTGTTTAACATTATCATTGAAAGTGAGGGTGAAGAAAATCACACATTTTGGGTTGTCCCCAGAAAAGTAAGAGAGGGGAAATCTTCCAACGTGGCACTCGTTGTGGTGACCTGGGAGTCCCCAAGGAAATCCCTTAATTTGCAGGGATTTCCTCTCACTTCCTACTTTGACTATGGGACAGAAAGTGAAGGGAAATCTCCGCAATGGGGCAAAGATGGCAAAATAAAATCTGACAGAGATATAACCCTCCCTTACTCTATCAAAATTGAGAAAATATGTTTTACCTATAGTTCTACTTTAACCATAAACATATACCGTAGATGTACACCAGTATAGAAATAAAGCATTATATAAGAAATTAATAATTACATATGTAGCACAGATCCCAGACCGGGCTGGCTGTTTAACCCCGGGTTCCATTCCCTGATAGGCACATGGCAGCCAGGCACACAGTAGTTCACAGTCACTTAAGCCAGGTAACAGGCCGTGCTTCTCTGTTTTGCAGTTCATTTGCTGATTAAAGCTTGCATGGGGTGAGGGTGAGCCTTGGGATACTCAAAAAAACCCCTAGCAAAGATGAAACAGAGGACACTAAAGCTGATCAATAAAGTGACCTAAATAATTGATATAGTGAACCCAATCCCTATAGGGATGCAACAATGTGACCCCTGGTACCCAATACTGGGACACAAATCTATATGCATAGAAATGTGAATCCCTGCAGAGGGATGAAAAACACTCTGTGCTCAAAAAATACACAACACTCTGATAATATATAGCATAAAACACAATCGTGTAAACAGTCCAATTTCTGTGAGAACGAACGGACACAGTGCTTCACTCCTGCTGGTCATGCAACGTATAAAATGTGGATGCACAACACACAGATAGGCGATCCCAAAATGGCTGCAGTGGCCTCTCACCTCCACTCGGCGACCCCTCAGGTCCACAAAGCCTTTTGGATCACCTTTGGATCCTCCCTGTATAAGCACTCCTTTCAGCCTGGTGTCCTGGGCACTAAGACCCCACAGGTATCCTGTATCACCACTGTAGTTATTCCCTCTGGACCAGTGAGTGGATAAGCAGGTAGGAACTCTCACAATGATAATCTCTCAATAGCCCATGGAACAAGAGAAAGACACATTCTCCATAGTGTAAAATCGGTTTTTAATCCCAAACTAAGATAAGCCAAAGTATACACTCACATTTGGTAGAAGATAACAAGCTTTTCCCCATGTGCTGGGTGTATGTGCTTTTTAAGGATGACTCTTGAAGATTAGAGGACCCCGGGGTGTTGACCATGGCTGTCCTTCCAAACACCCATTACATGGAATGTGAACAGTTTCAACACTCTTAGTTGATCTTAGGCTGCTGTGCCCACTTGAGAGCTGCCACAAGTCTGCACAGTGGCTGAACACCAACGCATGTCCTGCATGTCCTCATTATCATCTCTTCTGTTGTGGTATTAGTAGCATGGACAGGACATGTGGCTGAGACCGCCTCTCATTCTTTCCACTTCCGCTTTCCAGGATATTTTTCCAACAAGAGTCAGGAATTGACATACATAATTACACATTACAGTGTGATAGTTGCAGCTACAAGTAGAGGGGAGCGGATCCCTAGATACATAGTCAGTACTTTGAGAAAACCACTGCCAACCACCTTCTCGAAATGCTACTGGCCCGAATATCATGATTATTTATTGATACTTTTGGTATTTTATGAGCTATTGTGTGTAGTATGGGGCAAATTAAGTCTAGATCTGTATATTTATGTTTGATCAATTACTCAGAAAATATGTGAATACATTTCATTAGCATAACTACCAGGCGACTAGTATTTTTAGAGCGTGATGACAGCACTTGCAACCTAAATATCACTTTAAAAGATAGTTGGTAATGCTAGTTCCTGGATTTCCATGTCAAACCAATAGTTTTGATACTTCGGAGTTGATTTACTAAATGCAAATAGGCTGTTCACTTAGCAAAGGAAGTTGCACTTTGCATGGAAACTTTCCCCAGAGCTTAGTTCCAATCCTAAGCAAGCAAAAATGATGTTTTGTTTTTTTCCTTGGACATTAAAAGGTATTTTTTGCAAAGTGAAATTTTATCACATTCACTAAACTCTGAGGGAAAGTCCCTTGCCCTGTTTAGCATTGCTTGCAAAGTGAATTTGTCTTTAGTAAATCAACCCCTTTAAAGTGTTACTAAACCCAGGACCCTGCATTCACTACATCCGGTCTCCCACAGTACACACAACATGGAAGTGCAATTATTTTAGTAAATATAAAGTGCTAAATACCTTTTCTTATCAGCAGTTAGAGCAGTCTTGTGACTTCAGCAGAGCACAGGTTAAAGCTTGTAAGAAGAGTTTTCCTTCTGCTCTAGGAGGATGTGAAACCTCTGACCTTCTGTCTGGACAGTGCTGATTGGCCCTGTGCTGATCAAATGCACCCTCCCCAAAAAAAAAAAACCTCTCTAGCAATACACACCAAACTGAGCATGTGCATGTTACTACTGGTTCAGTCTGTATCCGATGGTTATTTCAACAATCGGAGGGGCAAAGATGAAAGTATCAAACAGCCTTTTTACACAATGCAGAGGATTAGTCCCTTAGGTTCCACAGCAAGTATAACAAACATGCTTTACTGCATATACAGACTGATTTTACTGTTGTGGGTTTAATAATACTTTAAGTAACCAACCCTGAATAAGCATGCAGACCTGGAGTTCTAACTTTGTCTCTATACATAATGTTCCAAGTCAGTGGCTTGAAATATATTGAAGCCAGAGACAGGAAGCCAACAAGAATATTTAGAAGTAGGACAGCAGTGGCAGCCCATATATTTCTTTCCACACATTTCTTTTAATGATGTAAGAATGGGACAGAGAAAACCCTCAGACATCTTACATTCCCTTAGAAATGACAAGTGTTTAGTTTTCTTTTTTTTAGTAGTAGATTGTTTTGGCATACACGGAAATATGGATTTCTTGACTTTATAAGGCACTGAATCCACCATTCCTCCTACGCATTGGCCACCTTCATAGTCCGTAGGAATCCTAGCATGGACCCCATTAAATGAAAATTTTGGAAACTTTTAAATGAGTGTTAATATTTCTCTAATCTCCATCCACAGTTGCAGCACTTCCGAGGTTTGCATTGCTCATCAGAGAATGAGGATCCAGACTTTATACTAGAGAACCACAGACAACTCCAGCCTCTCGAAAACAGATTGGTCAAATCATCGTGCAAACGTAATCCTTAATTTTACCTCTACTGCAATTGGAAGATGCTGCAACATGAAGATAGTTTAACTACATCTGCTTCACTAAAGGACTAACAGTGTGCAATACTGAAAGCAATGGCTTCTCTACTCTCAGAGTTATCCAGTTCCAGAGGTTTTCTTATAAGTTTACATTACCATTGTGAAATGGCAATTCTATGCAGCCATCAGTTTATCCAGTGTTTACAGTAAACTGCCTAGACTTGATGATACCTGATAAGTAACAACCATACTTGGGACTCCTTGCTGTCAAGCAGCTCTATTTACTTTAAAAAAAATGGTTCTCTATATATTGTATATGAAACTTAACTTTTTGCTGTATTGTGGCATAATTGTTTGCTACATTGATTACATTATATATTTTTTACATTCTGAATAAGAGGTCAATAAAGATTAATTTTTTTACATCTTACAAGGGTTTGACAAGTAGCAAACTAGAATGAAAGAATTTCTACTGGGTAGTTCTTTACAATGGGCAAATGTATCTTGAGTCTGTCAAGAAGAAAATATTTCACCTGGCCAACCACAGCTGGTAAAAGACTTGCCCATCTTCAAATCTCCACCATGCTGGAATCTGTCACAGTGTTTGGTTGACTTTTAGGGTTCATGCACGCTTGGCTTAAAAAACACCAGTTCTTTTATAAGAAAAAAACTTGCTTCTATAGAGCGTCTTTGTACAAGTGTTTAGGAGCGTTTAGCGTTTTTTTTCTGCAAGAAAACTCTTAAAAACACAAACCAGATGGAGTTTTTTTTCTTTCTTTAAACACTGAGCTTAAAATATACCTCTAAACATCCTAAACGTCATTAGCTATTTGTAAGCTCTTACAGGATTGGCCTTAAACGGGGCTTTTTTATTTCACTCCACTTCAAGAACAGAAAGGTGAGTATAAGTAAGGAGTGGGTGCTGGTGAGGGAGCAATTAGCTGAATCTTGGGGATGGGAACATGTTACATGTTCTACCCTAAAAACGGGTGGAACATGTAACATGTTACCAAAGATGAACTTATCCTTTAAGTGCTACTGCATATTAAAGAATCATTGCCAAAGCTCTAGAACTTTCCAAGCCCTAACTGATGAGTAATCTTTCACACTTTAAAACTTTAAACAGAATTTAAAGTGAATCTGTGCCCTGACTATATACACTAAAATATTTACATATTCTGAACAACCAGCAGAAGTACTTCAAACAAGCCTTCATTAACCTCTGTAGCTATAAATATTGTGGAGAAATTCAGTTTCAAGTTAATAAGAGAGACACTAACATCTGAGCTCATTTCCCCTTTACTTTCTGTGAAAGCAGAATCTTGGCAAACTGCTAGACTTCTAATGTAAACGCATCAGGCATTTCTAAGCTGTTAGAAACCAACTGTATTTACTGTGATTTTTGAGAATGAATTGGTTCAAAGTACAAACAGCTACAGAGGCTAGGAATGATTCCTTTTAAGCTTTTTATTGATTTGTTAGGCTAGGTTCAAACTTGTTTATTCTCTGAAAAGCAATCCTTGTTGGATGGTATTTCAGAGTGTGGCTACGCTGCCACTGTCAGACATTCAGGAGGCAAGGTATTTTTCCTTTTGCTGAATGGAAAATTTTAGAGGGGAGTAATGTGCTGCAACTGTTAATCAAGTGACATGAACCACCCCCTCCAGCTGTATTGTAAGCTTTAGGTGGGTGGTTGGGGTGGCGGTAAAACTGCAATTGAACTGCCTGTTTTTACTAATCTTCAACAGCCTGTATGAAAGAGGCCTTGAAAATATGTCAATATTGTAAAATCCAACTCCAAGAATTGTGCATAAATTACCTTTCCACTGCCCCCACATACACCCTACAAGTGTTAAATGCTCATTAAGTCTAGGGGGTAGAAGAACAAGGTGATATATTTAATTTTTATTTAATTCTGACAGGCCCTAGACCTATCTTCTTCCTGGCACTCTGGGCTGTTGGTATCCCTCCAGACATGTAGAGCCCTTAGCAGCGATCTTAAAAAAATAAGGATTACATCAAGGACAGTGCTGGGAACACCTGACACTTAACTTCTAAACACAGCTGCAGCAGTGGGACATAAGCTGTCTGTCAAAGGACTAGTAGTGATGTGAGAAGGGCAGGTTTGTACACCATTTACATCATATCTGCACTGCCATTAAACTGTAAATATACAGTGGGTATAGAAAGGGCATCACCCCCTTTAAAATAATCACATTTTGTTGCTTTGCAGCCTGAAATGAAAACAGGCACCATATTAGTTTTATCCAGCAGTATTTACTCAGTGCAACTTATAATATCCAAGTTAAAGATATAACATAAACATGTCAAATTCAAAAACAGAATCATAGTTGGAAAAAGGATCACCCCCTTGTGTCAGTATTTTGCTGAACCACCTTTTGCTTTAATTTCAGCCTTTAGTCTTTTGGGATATGTCTCTACTAACTTTGAAATATTTGCCCACTCTTCTTTGCATAACTGCTCAAGTTCAGTTAAATTTGATGGTTACCGTTTGTGGGCTGCAGTCTTCAAGTCATTCCACAGATTTTCAATGGGGTTTAAGTCTGGGCTCTGACTGGGCCATGCAAGGACATTTGCCTTTTTCTCCTTCAACCACTGTGTGGTCATTTTTGCTGTGTGCTTTGGGTCATTGTCATGTTGGAAGGTAAACATTTTTCCCATGGACAACCTTTTGGCAAATTTTCTTCAAGAACTTGATGGTATTTTGCCTCATCCCCCCGCCCCCCCCCCTTCCCCCCCCCGTAGCAGGATATTACCACCTCCATGCTTTACTGTAGGAATGGTGTTATTTGGATGGTGAGCTGTATTGAATTTCCGGCAGACATATCGTTTAGTGTAGAGGCCAAATAATTCAATTTTAGTCTCATCTGACCATAACACCTTTTTCCATGTGGCCTCAGAATCTTCAAGGTGTGTTTTGGCAAAGCTCATTCGTGACTGCATGTGGCCTTTTTTGAGGAGTGGCTTTCTTCTTGCAACACTCCCCTACAAGCCACATTTGTGGAGAATTTGTGATATTGTTGTCACATGCACACAATTTTACCATTTGTTGTCATAAATTCCTGCGACTGCTTCAGAGTTGCTGTAGGCCTCTTGGTAGCTTCTCTGGCCAGTTTCCTCCTGGCTCCTTCATCCAGTTTGGAGCAACGTCCGGATCCGGGGAATGTCTGTATTGTACCAAATACCTTCCATTTCTTAATAACAGACTTCACTGTGCTTCTAGGCATTGATAAAGCCTTTGATTTTTTTTTGCATCCATCTCCTGACTTGTGCCTGTCATAACTTTATCCCAGAGATCTTTTGACAGTGCCTTGCCACCCATAATTGATTGTTTGCTTCAGTTGTACTACAGGGACTGAAATGCTACAGGAAAGCTCTTTTCATCCTCAGCTAATCAAAATGACCACAGTTGATCACAGCTGAAAGTCAAAAGCCTTTGTGTGCCATTAAGAAGGTGATTAGCTACACCTGATTGAGTTTACAAGTCAGCAGGGGGTGATCCTTTTTCTAACTTAGTGATTCTATTTTTCATTTGGAAGTTATAAATGAGTTAGTGAGTACAGCTGAATAAAAAAAAAACTGTGTCTGTCTTAATTTCAAGCTGCAAAGCAATAAAATGAGATTATTTTAAAGGAGGGTGATACTTTTCTATACCCACTGTACATAGGGCATATCTGTACTGCCATATTTTTACATGCTTTAAGAGTATGGTATGCTGTAATGCTTGAAGGGTATGGACTTCATTCTTAACCAGCATAAGCTGCTGAATTTAAACTACTCAGTTGTGCAGGACAAGTCACATGTTCTTGTCTGAAAGCTTTAATTGTGTGACTCCTTTTCATTAAATCTCCAACTTTCCTTGATTTAGGGATTTTCAGGCATCCTACATTCATGTGATTTTTTTTCTCAAATAATTCCGATCAGAAGACTATTACTATGTATATGTTATGATGTATTATTTTAAAATGTGTCTGGAATTACTGCTCATATAGAGAGTCATTCTATCCAAATTTGAATCACATTCCACCTGAGTCTAATAAGTTATTTCATTTCAATATTGAATAAATTCCAGCAAGTTGAAATGACCCTGCCACTGCTGGATCACTTGTATACAATACTTGTAAAAGAAGAGGCTATATACCTACCTTTCCAGTGGCCCATGTATTAAAACCTCACTACTCACTGCTACTCGGCTGATTAAGGTATTTGACACTTTGAGTTTTTCAAATTCCTATTTCCCCTCTGCATGCTGTTGTCTCTCCCACCAGTGTGTAGGTCATTACAGGAGCCAACGGGAAGAACCAAACCATGCAGCCGGGAAGCAGGTATTCCACACAACTGCATTGACTGGACTGGGGAGCAGCAAAGTGGTGACATTTTCACATACAGGCCTCCAGAAAGGTAAGTATATTGCATCTTCTTTTACAGAAATGGTATTGTATACCAGTGACCTTGCACTGACAGGGTCACTTTAAACACTGATTAGATTCTTATGTTACTTGTGTAATCCAGTGACAAAATCTCTGCAATAATGTTTTCATTCAGCAACCTACGACTGGCATTACAAAAACTAAGATTGAGATTCAGGCCTCGTACACGCTGGATGTTTTTGTCATCTTTTCTAGACACCTTTCCTCCTGGTGTGGAAAGCCCTTGGGTGTTAACCACTTCCTGTCCAGAAACTTTTACCCCCTTCCTGTCCAGGGCAATTTTCAGCTTTCACCGCTATCACACTTTGGATGACAATTGTGCGGTCATGCAACACTGTACCCTAAAAATTTTTTACCATTTTTTTGGGACAGATAAAACTTTATTTTGGTGGTATTTATTCACCACTGGGATTTTTATTTTTTTTGCTATGTAAATTAAAAAGTCCAAAAATTTTGAAAAAAAGTTTTTCTTATAAAATTTTGCAAATAATTAATATTTCATCATAAATCCTGGCCAAAATGTATTCCGTTATCTTTTTAGTAAAAAAAAAAAAAAGCCAAATTAGTTTATAACCGAAAAGTATAATTTTTAAACATTTTTTTCATTTTTTTTTTTTAATATTATTATTATTATTTATTTTTTTAACATACTGTCACCCTAGCAGTACAGTATCACCATGGTGACACTGTGCTACTTGTGGGGGGTGATGTTTTTTTTTTGTTTTTTTTTTTTTACACTGATTGCTTTTACACCCATATAGGATGTAAAAGCAATCATTTCTCTTTCTCTCTGTCTGCATTCTTGCAGCCATTGAGAACTACTGAGTGAGCTGTGATTGGTCACAGCTTGTCATATGGTACAAGGCTGTTGTGAATAGCTTTGTACCATGTGACCTCTGTGATCATTCACAGATTTCACACGTAGTAAGCAATGATGTCACAAGTGATATCTTGCTTACTACTTTGCATGTGATCACTGATTGGCCAATCAGCGATCACATGATCGGGACCTCGTACAGAGGTCCCGTCCGACGATCGGTGTTTCACTGTGTCCGGAGGACACAGCGGGCACCGGATCGCGGTGCTGCGCGCTCCCAGGGAGCGCGCACAAGCAGGGTGCGGGGAGGCCGTTTATAAATGGCCACCCAACCCTGCAGTGCCAACGTCCTGCCATTTATATACAACAGCTTGATGGGAGGTGGTTAATTAATTGCACTGGCCATTTTATTTATTCTAGCCATTGAAATGAATTATCGCCTAATTGCTAAACACGCTTGGCATTAACGCGCATTTAGACACGTTAACACACATCAAGTGTTTTTCGTGCCAAAACCCCACTGCTCCTGGACACACTGGTGGTGTTTTTTTCTGCCTGTAAACACCCCTGCTTCTAAACTCCTCTAAACACTTACTGTATGTGTGCATGGACACATAGGCTAATATGCAGGGGCGTTTAGAGGCAGAAAAAAAAAATCCGCAAGACTCCCCCAAAGAACAGCATCAAAAACATCCACTGGTCTTACTGAGATTGAGAAGCAGTAATACCTTCAGACCAGAAAGATATTTGCCTACAACACATATGGGTTGATTGAAACTAAAACTGATGCATCTCTGTACAGAAACCAATCAGCTTACAGTTTTTTTTGTCTAAGCTTAATTGTATAAGCTGAAGTTAGAAGCTGATTGGCTACCATGCACAGCTGCACCAGATTTTGCACTCTTCAGTTTTTGTAAATCAACTTCATATTCTTTTAAAGTGGACTTAACTTTTATCATGAAGCTAGGCTATTTGTTCCCCCTGTGGTTTGATGGCCTAAGCTGTTTCAGACTCCCCTTCGGGTGCCAAATACAGCCGTAGCAGAGGGTCATATGCCAAATAGTGACATTGAGCATGAAAAAAAATCGCCATCTGACATCAGCCTTCCTATATCAGCAAACAGGGCCAACCTTTTACCTTGGATAGATAAGTACCTCTACTAAGATCTCCGATGAAGGGGCTTGGGCCATGTTAGTGAAAGTACTTATATTCAGGTACAAGTTTGGTCCACTTTTGCCACACTTTGGAGACAGTTTTGTATATTTCCACCCCGTGATTTCTGTAGTGTCTATTCCAGAGGCTACAATTCCTATTCACATCTTTGCTGTTGATGACTACCTACCAAGAACATTGCCAACATCTGTAGGTGGTGTGACCTGGTGTTCCATTGGGAGTTTACCTGGTGACATGCACCGATCGAGCCACTTTATTGTAAGTGCAATTTTATCAATTTAATTCATTAAAATGTGCTTTTATCTGTGCCATCCAGTGCTCTATCTTGTGTTTCTATTTTACCTGCTTATATGGCCTCTGGATATATACAGAGCTGGCAAGGATTATTAGATTTCCCTCCGTACCAGTGAAGCATTTTACATTTTAAAACTTAAAAAAAAGAACATTCTTTAATCACATCTGCTGCTCTGACACTGATGTCTACGATCTGTTTTATAGCCAAAATACAAAGTACTCATAATAACCATGTTGACATTTAGAGGCTCAGGTAAATGTTGTAGCTTGACATAATAATTGTAAATTGTAATTGCACAGCACTTACTACAGTTATGCAATGTCAATAAAGTGTTGACACATTATAAAAAAATGTATAAATTTAAAGGAAATAATGTTGCTTAAAGTGAAAGGAGGTTACTTATAACTAAAGTGTGCCCTCTTTTTTTTTCTTTGTGGCCTCCTTATCTGTAGTCCCTGTATTGACATCCAGTATGGGCAGGCACAGATAGAAGCACTGCACATTACTCAACAGCTTAGACAGCCACTTCCCACTAACCAGCATGCTGTGAAGATCTGCTGACTGCGAAAAGGAGCAAGGACTGCATCCCTGACCTCTTCCGTTAGGAATTCAACTGAACAAATAGGATCAAGTGACTGAGACTCATTTCTAGATTCTGATTCTTGCTATAAACTTCAGAGACTTTGTTCTAGGGGTGATTGCAGAGAAATCTGCAGAAGTATGAACAACTGGGGGTACGCAGACCACAATGGTAAGATTTACTTAGATTGCTGCTTTGATTTACTGATCTCCAGTTGAGGCATGCAATGCATTAGGTAGGGTTATCAAATGTTCATTTTTCTAATACATTTTGACATATGGCTCATGTTGATGAACACTTTGCGGGAGATTTACTAAAACTGGTGCACATAGAATCTGGAGCAGGTATGCATTGCGACCAATCAGCTTCTAACTTCAGCTTGTTCAATTACGCCTTGACAATAAAACCTAGAAGCTGATTGGTTACTACGCACACCTACACCAGATTCTGTGTTTGTCAGTTTTAGTAAATCACCCCCCGTCGTTTGCAGCATATTGATTTAAATCTGACTGTGTAAAACCATTAAATCTGGCCATTCAAGCTTAGGAACGTGATTGATGATTAATGTTGGGAAAGTTTTTACCATATGCCCATTGTTCTCTACGGATCCATTCACAACAGTTGTATAACGCAGCGGCTGGTGTGTGGTGAGGTCCATCGCAAATCACCGCTCTGTACTGCTCCGTTCCTTTTTTTTTTTAAACAAACTTTTTTGAAATGTCACACAGACATTTCTTTAAGTTCAATTGGCTGCTGCATAGTGCAAGGCAGTGCCTCGCACTGCACTGCAAAAAAGTAGTGCTTGCATTACTCTTTTTCAGCACACCATGCCCACACACCACCTCAATACAGTGCTGTGAATCCGGCACACAGGAGACAAGGCATTTTATCTTGTCATGCATTGGGACTTCGCTGGAATAACCGCTCAGCGCAGTCCAACCGCATCTGGTGTAAATGGACCCTAAAGCCTAATACATACAATTAGAAAATTGGACAGGAAAAAAAAATGTTTTTGGAGCATCCGATAATCTGATCATTAGTACACAGCTTTGGAGAGACGATCATGACAGTTCATGCAAAATTATCTGAAGGGACAAGTACAAAAAATTATCCTGTAATATAACAGAATGAACGATTTTTGTTTAATCATTACAGTATTCTTCCATAAAAAAAATCTAGTGACCAAGACCACGCATGCGCAAAGAATACATTACAATACAATACAATATATTACATCATCTCATGAAGTTGTATTTGTTTTAAGAGATTTTTTGGAACTCTAGTACACCTATTCATTTTTTTTGATATGAGACTAGCATGCAAAAACAAAAAGAAAAAGGATGATCATTCGTCTGATACTCTCAAAGTGTGTACCAGGCTTAATATTTGAGTAGAGGCAAGTTCAATGACTGTACAGTGTAGGTTAATAGTGGATTAAAAGAGCCGGCCATAGATGTTTGAAACTCAGCCAGTTCAGCAGGAATCAGCCAAGATTCGATCCATGTGTCAGCAGGCTGATTGTATCCAAGTCGATCCATCAATTGACTTGGGTACAACCAGCATGTCAGAATTTTAGGATGCGCTAGCAACAATCACTGTGTTCTCCCCGCACACATTCCACTCCCCCCCCTCTTGCTGGGAAAACACAATAGTGCTGCAGGAGGGATTCCCCCATCAACACTGGTGTTGTGTTGATGGGGGAATCAAACAATTTTCTTTCCTGCAACCACAACCACATCATCTATAGCCTACTGATTAAAATTTAAAGTAGATCTAAATTCAGTCTCTAAACTCCCATATTGCCTTTAACATGTCTAGGCAATTTTAAAAGTAATTTTTTAAATATTTCTAAATCTAAAGCTTTTACTAAAAATAATAACCCGGTGATCCTGCCTTAAAAGTCCTTGTCCAGACACTTCCTGTTATGGGGTGACAATGGATTGTGTGTCTCCCAACTGCTCTGCAGGGTTGTTATAATGTGATATCAGTAATGATTCTATTGTGACAATGATCATTGCATGAGCATATTCTTGAATTATCAACTTTAGCAATGACATGCAGCCACCAATAGAGCATTTGCATGTAGGAAGTGGCTGCAAAGAGGCCAGAGAAAATCAGTAGCAGTAGGATGCAAAAATTATGAAAATGTGAAAATAGTGTTTATTAAAAGAAAATAAGTGGCATATGTTTATGATGTACAGTGCTTTAGCAAAGTCAGTGTCATCCATTTATTATTTAGATTAGCTGCAAATCATATTTACGTTCTGCACTATGAAAGCGTAAAAGTAGACAGAATTTCATTTAACTGTGCAGTGCTGGGTTAGTGGTAACTGTCTCCTAAAACACTATGCAACAAGACTGACAACACTTGAAAGTTATTTTAAGGGACCCTCTGCCATAGAAGAAGGATATCTAAAACTGTCACAAGTAACATTGACTTAAAAACACTATACACCTTGTATAGCATCTATACATAACATTTTATGTATTTGGTAAAAATGTATTGGGTTTAATAAACAATTCCCCCATCAAAACAGAAAATTATAATAATACAGTGAAGCAGACAGAATATACAGAGAAACATGATCGGTAGACATGTCCGATTCAGCTAGTTGCCATTCATTTTTCAGGTGCAAGTTTCATTTTCGAAGATGTGGATGCATCTGAGTTTCCAAATGGACATAAAAACGAATGACAACGAATCCGAAAAAAGTTCAAGCAAAAAAAAGGGAATATATTCATTTTTCGTTTCACTCAGATGACATCACATTTTCAAATATATTCAATAACATTCAAATTCTTTGTGACTGTAGCTGGTTGTTAAGGAGTGGATGACTGCCATGTCCTTAACACCCATCACTCATCTGTAGTCAGTGAGATTCCCCAGCAGAATGTAAACAAAAGAAGTGTTGGTTAAATAAAAGAAAAAAACCACAACATGGGGGTCCCCTTAATCCATACTAGGCCTTTTGGATCTAGTATGGATTTTGAGGGGAACCTCATGCCAACAGTTAAAAAAGAATGCAGTGGAATCCCCCACAAAATCTATACCAGACCTTTACCAGATTCCAATAACCCCCTCGCCCACGGACCCCCACAACTACCACCCAGGGTTGTGGGGAAGAGGCCCCTGGCACCTTTTGACATGGGGACAAGGTGCTTTGGGGGAGATGAGGGCATGTGACCTGATGTGATTCAAGAGGAGGTGGATGTTCCTTTGTCTCCACTCTTTCCTGGCCTGCCAGGCTGCATGGCCAGTTAGGGGTCTGGTGTGGATTTTGGGGGGGGGGGGCATGCCATTTATTTTTTATTATGGCGTGGGGTTCCCCTCAAAATCCATACCAGACCAAAAGGACCTGGTATGATTGGGGGGGGGGGGGACCCTCACGTTGTTTTACAACATTTTTGTAACCATGTCTTGTCATGTAGTCATAGTTGTTCAGGACACAGCGGCTGCCCACTCCTTAACAACCACAGCTATTCACAATGAATTCGGATCCATTCAAAGTTATATCGGGTGGATTATATAACCTTTGGAATCTACCTGGTATAACGAATATACAAAATGAATCCCGAGGAAACGTAATGGATCAACACAACAAAAACAGATAAGCAAACTTTCTACCTAACAAGTGCAACCTAAAGGAAAACAACAACATTTTCTGGTGTGCACATGTGTACTGATCAGATGGCCATTCACTTCTATAGACTGACGGGTGTAAACAGACTTGTGTCCATTTACACCTGCCTACCTCTAATCCGATACAGTCCACTAAAAAAAAAAAGAAGGGGATCCGTCCCCCACGGTCTAGGCAGATCGGATCAGAGGGCAGTTGGGTGTAGATGAACAGGAAGTCCATTTGCTGCCAGCCACCCATAGAGCAGAGCGGGCTTGGTCCATGTCCACTTGGCATAAACTGAGCAGACACGGACCTTTCATCCAACACCGTCTGCCCAGTGTGAAAGGGAGCTTTGCTTTCCCACTACTGTCACCTCTTATTGATTCCCCTGTGCAAAAGCTCACCTATCTGCAAGCTAAAGGAAAGACCTCACATTCAACACCTCAATAAATTAAGAAACACACAAGAAATCTCTCTTATTCAATCCATATTATTGCAGCACAGAATAACAAATCCTGCATAAATAAACAGCTGTACACAGATCTTGATTCTGATTTCATTTGAAACAAATGCAGAAATTTTAAGAACAACTCACCTTTGTGGTCCTCAAGAGATATGACCACAATGGGTAATTCAGCCCCCTATACTTGTCATATAAGTAAAAATTAATTTTTTTGGTAAAGCAGCACACCAAATTTTATATACAGAAATTTTTTTTTGTTTTTTGCAATTGCTAGATATGTAAACAGAAACATTTCTTGATACAAAAAATTTTTAAGGACAAATCTTGAAACTCTAGTGGTGTTCCTGAATACGGCCACTGGATAACACTGGGGGCCCATGCACACTACAACACACTCGTTATTATATGTTAACCAACCCTTTCAAAATGAATAGGCTAAAACGCAGCACAAAACATATGAAAAAGGGGTTGTACCGTGCTATGGTGCACTTGAGTTTTTGGGGTGCCATTCATGATGATTGGCACAGCAGCACAGCAAGGCATGTAATGTGCGTTACTTTGCGTTGTGTTAATCACAATGCAGTGGTGTGAAAAGGCCATGATAGCTCAATTTCAGCTAAACTGTTTTTTTAGTTTTAAGTTTTTTTCAGCTATTTTTTTAATAATTGTTTGGTTATAACTGACCATCCAAATAGAATAATTATATAATCACTAAATAGCGCCAGATGATGCTAACCAGATTTCTTAATTGTATTATATTAACTAGCTGCCACTTTCCCTTCTATGTTAAACATGCGTTAAATATTATTACCCTTAGTTACAGTGATTAACAGCGGTGCATCACATATGCAGCACATTAAACTCTATTTAACAATCATGTTAACAATCATGTGTGTCATTTTCTGTCTTCATTGGCATTCCTGTTATATAAACATAATGTGCACAAAATAAAAAAAATAAAAAATAAAAATAAAAAACATATATATGACTACAAAATTATAGTGATATCCCCCCCCAAAAAAAAAAAAATATATATATATTTATTTATATACATAAAATAAATAATAAGTCCCGTGATAAAAAATAAAAAAATAAAAGTTTTAATAAGCTTACGGGATAGGACTTACATTGACTGAGAAATGTCCCTTGTGCTGCTGGCTGCTTAGTGTAGGCATTCACACACATGCCCATATCAGTAATTGTTCTTATTCTGCAGTTATTACAGCCACTGGACATGCGTTTTGGCGGTTCTGCCACCTCACTTATTCACTTGATGATAAATATAATAAATGATTACAACCTTTTGTCTATACATGAATTTAGCCAATCCTCACGTGGCTATTACCAATAATGTTAATACCAAATGAAAACAACTGTGCAAAAATAAAGATCTAATTTATTTACACAGAAAAAAAGCTTGCTATTAATCCATTATAACAAAATATAATGTTGCTGGTATAACTTTAAGACTTGGGTCACATCTGTGCTGGTGGTGCCACTGCAGATCCGCATGAAAATCTGTGCAGCCGCACCACCCGCACAGAGGAATGCAGACCCTCGGGCGGGTGCCATTAGTTCTGGAAAACGCAACTGTACTGGGAACCGAGGTTCCTGTGTGGGCTGCATTTTCAGAAGAAGTGCAGGGACGACTTCCCTGCATGTCACTGGGCACGGGAGTCCATTCAAATGAATGGGCTCTCGTGCCCGCGCAAAATGCGGCCCGCACCGCTGCGTATATGTGAACCAGGGGTTAAAGTAGTGATATTACAATGCAAATACAGAATGTTACCAATACATAGAGACAACTACAGGAAAGTTACAGGAAAGAAACATAGAATAATGATGGTACATTACGCAGGCATCCTGATGACTGGGCTTCGAGAGAGAGGGGTCTTGCTTTGGTGTTACTCTTTGCAAAAGACCACTCCTAGACTCACCCACCCAGGTAAAGTCGCATCCTTCCACATATCCTTCCACATATCTTAACCTCTAATGGGTGGGCTCAAGACACTGGTCAGTTTAGGTCACCAGCTGTTAAAAAAAAGACAGGAAGTCCCATCTGCCTTCCTTCCCCCTCACCTCAATCGAGTCCTTTGAAGTGGCATCCCCCACAGTTATTTGTCACATACCCCTTTTATTACAACAGTTCTCAAAATGTCCATTTCCTGGAATTTCTTTAGAACTTACAGTAGATATCTATCAAAAGTTCACCATAATGTTCATGAAGGTAAAAATTATTATAGGCCCCAAATAGCTATTACATGTGTCACAGGCACTCGTCAAAAGTGCCAACTGTGCCCATCCTTTCCACCAGCCTCTTTAACTGATAAAAGCTGTACTATTGTTTCAATCAATGAAAAGCACTCTATGAATGGAGAACATGTGGATGAATGAAAGGTCCACCTCATCCATTCATAGAGGGCTTTTCATTGATGGGGTATGGGGGTTGGGCAGATAATTGAAGTAATACAGCAGCCACCAGCACAAGGGACACTTATTATTGAATTAAACTACAGCTCCTTGTGATGTTTTTTTGTTTAATTGAATTAAACGTAGGCTTTAATACAACAGGAAAAAAACTATCCACTGTCACATTTTCCAGTTGCCTGATTTGCCCTTAGTTCTTGTGTTGTCACCAGGACAGGAAATGAAGCAAGTGTTTCAAACAAAAAGCACTTTTATGTTGGAGCGAGGAGAGGTTGAAAAATGTTTTTTCTTTGCTGTCAGTGTGACCACTGGGATGATAACACATAATTCCTGTTAGGGCTTTAAGCCAAGTATCTGTCTGCTATTCTCCATGTGTTATTTGTTACCTTCACTTAAAGTGGAACAATACTCACCTCAGTGATGTGGTGTCCCCAAGCTCCACGTCTGGTCGCTGACATCTTCGGGTGTGTGGCTGCCGGGTCTCAAACGCCGGCCACTGTCACTAATTGGTCGTGGATGATGTTACTCCCACGCATGTGCAGGAGTTCAGTCAATTCAGTCAGATTCGAGGCTCGCTGTGCAAGGGCGGATAGGTAGGTAAGTAGCCTTAATTCAGAAGAGACAAAGCATATCTCTTCTACTTTAAAAATCCTGCCTGTCCACCAATTTTAATTCCTTAGCCTGAAGTTTCACTTTAACCAAGCAATAATTGTGCCACTTTGCTTTTACTTTGTTTCTGTGCGTCATTTATTTTATTTATTTATTTCAGGTACTTATATAGTGCTTTCAATTTTACACATTGCTTTACATATATATTGTACATTCAGATCAGTCCCTAACCCTCAAGGGGCGTACAATCTAAGATCCCTAACTCACATTCATACATACACATACTAGGGACATTATAGACAGGAGCCAATTCACCTACCAGCATGTCTTTGGAGTGTGGGAGGAAACCGGAGTACCTGGAGGAAACCCACGCAGGCACAGTGAGAACATGCGACCCTAGTACTGCCAGGCGGAAGTGCTAACCATTTAGCCACTGTGCTGCAAGTCAAGTCATTCTTCCATATCAGGTACCAACTAGACATGTGCAATTTACTTCTTTAAGAATTGAAATTCAGACGAAATTACAATAGTAATGAATTTCAAAACAATCTGAAATAAACTGTAACAAACTGGTTAATTAATTTGTATTCATTTGTTTCATTCGGATGACATGATGCGATAGTTTGGGACTTTTGGTAATGTTTGAAGCATCCAAAATAACGTAACGACATAACAATTGGTTCAGATTGATTCAGATCCTTTCGTTTTATTTGGATGAGAGCAGCAAGATTAGTCTTTGGCTCTTGAATAATCATGATTCTTTTTGTACTAACATTTTTCTTTATTAGAAGTATTGCACTTCATACGAAATGGAAACATTGCAATAAATACAGTAAGGTATAAAAGTGAAATGAGATGATTCCTACCTATTGTGTTTGAGTTGGATGGAAATGGATCCATCAGAATCTCCAAATCATAACATAAGGAATGGATCTGAAATTCATTTGGTTACATTCATTACTTTCAGAGGTATGCAATGCCAGTCATCATCGTCCAATTATCTCATTCCATTTGTGGGTTAGACTAGCAGGGATGACTCAGGTGCATAAGTAATCTCCCAAAACAACAAAGCAACACGTTAAAATGAATACAGCCAATCTTCTGAAATAATTTCCAAAAATACTAATCGATTCGGAACAATGAATATACTTAATGAATCCGAATGTACAAAACAAATTCTAAAAATGAATAATTATAACATGAAGAATATCACTAGCAAAATTATTTATTTACTGAATCTGAAGCAAAACAAATGTTACCGTTGTGCACATCTCTAGTACCAACTAACTGGCCCCGCCCACAAACTGACATCACTTTTTTTTCAAGGTAAGTAACTGAACACTTGTTTAGCATGGCATGATACAATTCTGTATCTAATGTGATGTTTCTGCTGAAAAAATAATAATTATTTTTTATTTACTGTTACTTATTACTTCAAAAACGGAGAACATGCTTTTGCTTCTGCTGGAAGATTTTGAAGTTTAAATGCGTGCATTTCTGTGACAATGACAATATTACAGCTAATTTAAAATGTTCTAATTCTTTACGGTTTGAACTCTACACATTGTATTATCAACTGATGTAGTGCTGCTCTGTTGTGAATTGATAAGCCCATGTGACTGACCTTAAGTACACAATATGCGGTAAAAGATATCTTCAGTACAGGACAGTCGATTAAACCAGGACAGTAAATTAAATGTTTACTTTTCTGGTTTTGCTGATAATAGTAAAAATCAATATATTTTATGAGTTGGTTTTTATGAAGAATGTGAATAGTTTTATTGTATCGATTTTCTTTACATATACTATCTTTTTTATTGTATATGATTTACCTACAGCTTAAACACATTTAAATAGGACATGCTGCATTTACAGAAACGCAGCACAACACAGAACAGTGTGTAAAGTTATCCTCCGCTCCCAAGCTGATCTCTATGATGAAGCCCTGATGGGTGAAATGTGTTAAAGTGTGGTTTTCTTGTTAGAATGTGACTTCTTGTGGCTTTGTGTAAAAAAAAAAAACCTGAATATTACATTATCGGAGTGCAGCCTGATCAGATAAAAATAACAACTTACATGCATCTGAGTTTTTTTTGTTTTAAAAAAAACAAAACAAAAAAAAACACAAATTCATGTGAGTTATGTATTCATCTGATTTGGAAAAAATGTATGCCGTTAATACCACTTTAATCCTGGCATACATGGCTTCAATTTCTTGAGCTTGAGCTGTGGATGGCCTTGTTGGCCTCACCCATCTCAACAAAAGTCCATATTTCGATTGACTTTTTTGCTGAAGAAGCCGGAGGGGGGGGGGGGGGGGGAATTGTTGAATCAGACACAGTTACTAAGTGCTGGCTATAAGAAAAATTAATAATAGCGCCTATGGTCAAAATTATATAACTTACTAATAGTGTACCAGCTGCAAAAAATCACCATATATAAAAAGTGTACCAATAAATAAATAATTTGCGCTAGTAAATGTGTATAAATATATAAATATATATAAAGAAATCATCAAATCATAAGTCCAGAAAAAAATATATATATGCCAATACCACAAAAAAATATATAAAAAAACTTTTAAGTGCAAAAAACTTTTGTGCAAAAAAAGTGTCTAAATATGAAAAATTTCACCAAAAAACCTTGATAATATAATGGCAGATCATCCATAAATATATCTTCAGAAACGGAAACTCTGCAACACAGCGATCCTCATCGATCGAAATAACAGGATGAAAAACTTTGTAGTTAATCGAAAATCCACTTCTCCAATAGATAAAGGACCACCTTCAAACGTATCCATGGGGGGAAATGCCAAGCACTCGAGAGAAACAGAAAGACTTCATGGTGCAATTTTATAAAAACCAATTCCTTTATTAGGTACTCATTGCACTTATTCAAGAGGTGTCCCAGCCGACACCAGCATCAACAGCATAACAGCAATCACATAAACGAGCCTGGCTACTCAGCACATGCGCAGTAGCTGGCAGCCAAAAACGTAATGACGTCACATCAATCAAGCTCCGCCCTAAGTGCTGGCTGTCAGAATATGAGGTGTGATAACTGCATTCCCAGAATGCACTTTATAAGAAAAACAATCAAATACTTCTGCATTCTTCAAAAGATCGTATGAATTTGAAGACAATGTTCTTTCTAATTTTCTGTTAAGATTAGAGGCACCATATTTGTGGAAATCTTTCTCATGCCCAAATCCTCCATTAGAATCTGTTTCCCTGTTCATGTTCAATTCTTCAACCATCATCTGCACACTCAATCTCGAATGTAGGAGAGTTCGCACTCTGTCCTCCTTTGCATCTGTCCTTTGTGTTTTGGTTGCCCACTTTTGCATCATCCTGGACATCTTCCTGCCCTTCCCTAAACTGCCTATGCCATTCAAGCACACTTGATTTCTTCATGGACTGTTCATCATAAGCTTGTTGTCACAGATCTAAAGTTTCACTTGCACCTTGGCCAATGTTCATGCAAAATTTGATGTTATTTGTTGTTCCGAATTCCTGTCACTCATTTTGTGGAAACAGCTCAGCGCACACACGTGTTATTGCTTCTACTACTCTGAAAAGACTGAGTCAACCGGTCTGTGACCCAGGCAAGTGTGATATAGAACATGTGAGAACACACTTGGGTGCGAATGGTTATGTGACTCCACACAAAGTCTTACATCGTGGGCATTCAGAGAACTAAATTGTCACTCCTTGTACAATAGCCTTCCTACATTCATGCTCTTTAGCTTAGATGGCGGAATCCATTAGATGTCTCTCGTTCAAACTGCAATTTGAACAAGATAAATCTATCCGTGTATGGCTATCTTTACTAGACTAGACTAGACTATACCTGTTGCTCCTGTACACATGTCTTTCTTCACTTCAGAGTTCTCAATACCACCAATGTGTGTCAGAATTCCTCCGCTAATGATTAATCAAAGCAGTATTTTGGAGAAATCACTATAAATCCACCCAAAAAGGATTAGGTAGCTATACAGTTACTGGGGCAGAGTTAAATCCCCAAGCTGACTATGACTGGCCTCACCCATGTCAAGCAGTGATGTCACTTAGTTGAGCTGGATTTTTTATATGCTGACTGCAGCAAAGGATTACATGCTATTGTGTAGTTCTGCCGGGGGCTAAAATTGTCAGTTTACCAAACTATTGTCATTTTATGTATAAAGATGTTAAACATTTCAGGGACACCCATTTCTAGCCTCTAGCCATGGAGGCCTGCATTCCTTATAACAATAAGAGGAGTCTCAGTCATCCTGCAGCAGAGAGACTGGGACCTTCTTTTGGGGTCCGGTCACATCTTTGCTTTGTGACAATGCATGTAATGTAGGGTGTCATTCATTTCAAATGGCCCCCTAACACTTCTCCACAATACACGTGTGTTGCAGTGCACTGCAGTGCATGGTACTGCACTACTGTATTGTGAATGACTGCTTTGCTAAAAATGGTACTGGTACATGTTTTTTGTGTATTCTGGTGCGCTGGCAGCCCATTCACACGAATTGGCAGCCTTAACAAAACACGTTAATGTGTGACACAACGTGCTAATGAATCACACCTGAATTTGAAATTGGTTCTAAAGGCAGAAGTTTTTTTTATTTTTTTACCCTAATCCATTATATGCATTAAGGTAAAAAGCCTTCTGTCTACAGCTCCTCCCCCCCATTACCTGAGCCTGATGTCGATCTAGTGCTCTTCACTGTCTCAGAAGAAGCCCTGGGAGCCACTGGATCTTGCTGCTGTCAATCACAACCAGGGTGCAGGGGGTTGAGTGGGGTGGGGCTGAGCTGCACTGTGTGTGTCAATGGGCACACAGAAGGTGGCTTAGGAGTGAGCCTGCATGAGTGCCCCTATAGTAAGTGGCTTGCTATGGGGGCACTCAGAAGAGGGGGAGGAGCCAAGGGCATCAGCGGGGAACCATAGAACAGGCAGATCGGAGCTGCTCTGTGCAAAACCATTGAACAGAGAAGGTAAGTATACCATGTTAGTTATTTAAAAAAAATCCCTTTACAATCACTTTAAGCTGTGAATGGCCTCTCATAGTGCTGTATATCTTAAACACATTTTTTATTTAGGTATTGGATAGCGTAGTGAATGTTGGGAGCAGGGGAGGACTGACAACTCATGGGGCCCCCGGGCAATAGGGGATCATGGGGCCCCTGTGTCCTTTCCCAAACTCAAAAAAGCCTATGAAAAAGGTACCAGGAGCATCTCATGGGGCCCCCTACTGACCCCGGACCCTCGGGCAGTGCCCGAGTTTCCAAATGGTCACTTCGCCCCTGGTTGGGAGATTTCCCTTGCCTGTCCTGGATACACAGCTATAAGAAAGAGGAAACCCAATTTAAGACAACTCTCACTTGAATCAGTGTACTCACTGGAAGATTTCCACTCTATTCTGTTTCCAGCAACATTTGTTTCTCCTTACTTTCTGTCGTGGTGACTATGGCCACTAGGACAAATAGTACTGTATATCTAGCTATTTGGTTTTATTCCATTTTCATCCTTTTGTACACAATAATATGGAAGTATTTTTAGGATCTTGAGTTGTGATTTAATTCCTGAGATTTTGGCACCACAGAAAATCCAATTTTTATTTGGTATTTATTTGGTATTTATATTCTTAGTTTTAGATGTGGAGCAATCCATATTATATCACATCTTTTTGATATTGTTTAAAACTAAGAAAAAGGTTTGGGCTTTAGATATACTGAATATTAATAACTAGGGTGACTGAACTGGGAAGTCCAGAAGAAAGTTATACAAAGCTGATGAGTAAAATTCCACCAGCATGTAAGTAAATCAGAAACATCAAGTTTAGCTTTGCAGGGCAAAGTAAAAGGTTTTTCCTTAGTGCCCCCTCCACAGCAGTAAGTACTCACCTTTCCTTCCTACTCCTGCCACAGCTGCAGGATCAAAGTAAATAATACTGACTCACTCCATGAGACAAGCAGCACTGTCACATGAAAAGGGCCCATGGCCCCATGTAAGCTACTACCTGAGTAACTCATAACTTACACAAGGTGGGCTTCTTCAGCATCTGCCAACCAAATGAAGAGGTGGAGCGCAAAGTGAAAACAAGTATGTGCTGCTGGGAACAGAAGAATGAAAATTAACTTGTTTTATGCCTGGCAGGTGAAAAGCGCAAGATAACTTTAAGAATGTTTATATAACACATTCACTCTATGTAGCATTAAAAAAAAAAACAAAAACAAATCAATAACATTAAAGTGGAACTCCAGCCAAAAACGAAAGAAAATTACAGAAAAATAATGAATAACCTATTAAAATATAAAATAACAAAACCCACTATTATTGCAATCTAGAGATTTCCCCTGCAGTACTTTTTCTGCCATTAGATGTCAATCTGATGGTCAATATCATTCAACCCACTTCCTCTGAGCCCAGGTTATCCTGGAATCGCCCAAGCTTGTGAATGGACAGTGAAAGAAGAAGCAGCACAGGGATGAGCTCATCTCTCTGTCACTCTGCTTTCTTCTATCAGCATGCTTCTTGTCAGCAAATGACAACTGATTGTCTCCCTTTACTACTTTTTCTTCACCCTAGTTCAGCTATGATTCCAGGTGGAATTCTCTTACAATGCTTGCAGTAAAAATGCTTTGAAGTATGTAATAATGTTTACATAGCTGCATTCATTTTTTATTCCGTCTAGAGTTCAGCTTTAAACAATCTGTGAAGGTTTTATGTCATTTGAGTCATGAGATATTGAGCTGTATCAGTTCAGCTGAGAAGGTCGCACAGATAAGTTCTGAAACATTTCTAACATTAATCAGCATATCCAGCTTTACTTTACTGCCCCTAGATAATAACGTCACACTGATTTGCTGGGTGTTCAGAAGACGCAATGTACTGAATAACAGATTAGATTGCAGTGCAAGTGACAGGCAGTGCTCCTCTTCATCACAATCCATACACTGCATTTATCTCTTCCATTGTGATTGAGAGAATTAACATTTCATGTCTACCTATTGAATCTGTGCAAACACACTATGTTACTGCATGTTTCATATGCTGGATCTAATTGTATATGTTAAGGATTTATACATTGATTGGCAGATTTCATCAATAAATTGTGTTCACCTTCATTGTGATTGGCTGCATGCTGGTTCCTGGACAGTAGCTGGGCAGGGCAGAAGTCAAGCTCCCAGTAATAAAGTGAAGCTAGATCATAGGACTCACACAGAGGAGTGACTTCTGCATAATGGAATCAATAGCAGAAACATTGACTGCTTAAATAGCTGTCGGGTTCAGGGTATCTTTAACATGTTGCTGGCCACATGAGTATTGTATGTGTGGCAACAAAAGGGTGGGCTTCAATGGCCACATGCAGAACATACTGTATGCATCACTGGGTGG
Organism: Staurois parvus; assembly: GCF_062004578.1. Classification (NCBI taxonomy): domain Eukaryota; kingdom Metazoa; phylum Chordata; class Amphibia; order Anura; family Ranidae; genus Staurois; species Staurois parvus. The sequence continues at coordinate 6,454,763 of NW_028318026.1, read as the reverse complement.
CCATAGAGTGCTACTCGCTGCCAGCACATAGACCAACCCGTCCAAGACAGCTCTTGGTTCCAACCAACAAGGAGTAGCCAGCAAGACAGGCTCTTGGTCATGTGACCACTATGACAGCCAATCATAGCGGTCACATGATCGATGATCCTTCCAGCCCCCCCCCAGACATACAGACCCTATTAAAGGAACTCCGGGGCTAGGTTGGAAGGGGTTACAGCTTAAATCCTGGATAACCAAATATCAACTAAATACATGAGGCATGCATATTTCACTTAAATCTTGGTGTGCTCTGTGCAACAATCTAGTGTGAAAAATGTCTCCTTTGCAGGAGCTTCCTGTAATAAAGACCGGTCACTGCTGCTTTCTCTGCTTGTGCAGGGTGACTGGTCTTGTCTCAGCCCCTTCCTGTAGTTTTCCAGTACTGGGTGGAGTTTGCTGGGTCCCTCCCGCAGCTCAGCTCTCTGTACAGTTTATGTACAGCACCATGATGATGTCTCTGCTACTTTCACAAGGTAACATTACAACAGTGTTTAGTGCACACACAGTGGATTTATATCCTTTGTGGCTAATGAGAAATATGGTTAAATATTTTTGAAAAGTTTTTGTGCTGAGAGGTCAGCTTTAAGATCTGTTAAACTTTCTGTTTAAATTAGCTAAATACATTCTAGGTGCACCAAAACAAAAAGTGTTCAGTGTCTTACAGTTTGCCTTTTTTAAAAAGCAGCCACAGCCTGAGTAGAAAAGCCTGTCCCCTGTACAGTGAGACCCTTGCTCTCTATGCAAAAGCAGTGGTCTCATTGCAGAGGTCCCATCTATAGCTCAGCAGTCAGCAAAGCTTATTCTCCCCCATTGAATGGAGAGCTTTGATTCTGATTCAGCAGGGGACATGTTGGACCTCTGCAGAGAGACCACTGCTTCCACACAGCAAGGTTCCCACTGTTGGCAGGGGACAATTGTTTTTACTCACCCTGCACCTGCTTTTTCAAGAATTAGCCAGAGGTCCCTCCTCTGTGTGTGTAAGCAGGTGCAGTCTATTTCCTCCACTGCAGATGGCGCTCAACCACAGCAGCATTGCAGAGGGAGAGGAAGTCAAGAAGAACATGCTCCTCTATGGTTTCCTAGGGCACCAAGGAAGTGATGCGGCTGGATGATGCTGCCCCATGTGACTCTGGTGGCAATCTTGAGGCATGCTCTGGTGGCAATCTTAAAATCCGTCCTGGGCTTGGCGTGCATTTTGCGAGTGGATATGGTAGTTACAGGTCACCCGTCTGTCAGGGATAGTGAATAACTGAAGGAAAAGGTTCCTGACAAGTAGGCGCAGGATAGGGACACTCCATCCTTCCTGGAATATTCCCATTTTGGTACAGACCGGTAAGGTAGCATTCCGCCCTCCAAGACAGACACTGTCAGCATACCTGAAACTTGCTTTGTTCCACATTGCCATTACAATCTGTGAGTGTTCCCGGATGGAGTGTCTTCCCAGCAGGCAGTTTGTAAAGTTTAACTTTGACTTTAATACAAGTTCTTTTACCTGCAACTGGACTCTGCTGTGTTTACTGCTGCCACACTACACCTCCTCACATGCATGATTTAGTTTCAGGTTGGATGGCTTCTTTGGAAGGAAAAAGAAATGTAAGGCATTGAACACCTTTTGGTTTAATGCTCCTGGAATGTATTTAGCTGATTTAGATGTTCAATTGTGCTTTACACCCTAGTCACATCGGGTGCGACTTGGCATGCAATTTGCATGCCCTGAAACTTGCAAATCACATGGCAAGTCGCAGACTATTGTCTGCAATTACAGAGGTCATATCGGTGTGGTTCCGACTTGGTCGGGAGCCGCACCAATTTCCAAAATCGTGCATGCACTACTTTTGGTGCGATCTGCATAGACATCTGTGTCAGATGTCTATGCAAATCGCACCTCAAATCGGCAGGTCACCCAACTGTGAAATCGTGCAGCTTCAGTCTAAGTCGCACGATTTCAAAGTCAGGATTGATGTGACCAGGGTGTTAAAGCAGAGCCTTATTCATTGATCCGAAAGATTTGATAATAATTTTTATGTTGCCATCTTCAGTGACACTGTAATAATTTTTTTGTTTAAATCACAGGCCCAGAGGTGTGGCATGAATTGTTTCCCCTTGCCAATGGAGACCGTCAATCACCTATTGACATTATAACAAAAGATGCCGACTATGACCCCAGTCTGATGCCTCTCCATTTCAGCTATTATCCACCTTCTGCAAAAGTTATCATTAACAGTGGACACACTTTCACTGTGGAATTTGATGACGGAGAGGATAAATCAGGTTCGATTTTTATTTTTAATTTCACTATTATATTGTGACTAGGACCTTTGGGTATAAAAGCCTCTATTACCTTAACCTACAAAAACCCAAATGTAGTAGTTATGGATCATAAAACATGACTTATGTTACGAGGTAAGATTTAATAACATAGAAGTAAAATATGCAGTGGCTATATGTAAAGTGCAGCAACTAATTATTATTATACAGGATTTATATAACGCCAACAGTTTACACAGTTCTTGACAAAATAAAAGGAGAAAATATTACAAGACGGTTAGCAGGGCCCTGCTCGTGAGAGCTTACAATCTAAAAGGAAGGTCAAGTGATAAAAAAGGTAATAACTGGGGGGGTGAATTGTTCGAGAAAGTAAAATTCAGTTGTTTGAAGCAACATGGGATTGCTTGAAGACTTGAGTTTTCAGGGATTGTCTAAAGGTAAATAGTTTAAGAGATAGCCATGCAGGTTGGGTTAGGGAGTTCCTAAGGATGAGAGAGGCTCTGCAGAAGTCATGGACATGAACGTGGGCTTAGGTGACACAGGAGCTAGAGAGCAGAAGGTCTTGGGAGGAGCGAAAAGGATGGTGTGGTTAACATTTTGAGACATTGTTGGTGACAGAACTGGGATCAGATTTGTGGATGGCTTTGTAAGGTGTTAATATTTTAAATTTTTATTCATTTGGTAAAAAATAAATAGGAGGTTGTCCAAGGATGAAGCCTTGGGGGCCCGTACAGAGAAAGGAAAAGGGGAAGGTTAAGCTGTAGTTGATACTGAAGGAGCGCTTACATAGGTAGGAGGAGAACCTTGAAAGAGCAGAGTCTTGAAGGCCAAGGGAAAGGGGTTTTTTTTTTGAGGAGCAGTGGGTGGTCAACTGTGTTGAAGACATCAGAAAGGTATAATAGGTGTACTGAGTAGTGCTCATTAGTTGTAGTGGTCATTGAAGTAGCAGCTCAGTTGGTAATAGCTTAGATGTTCCTTAAGTGGTCTGTTAGCAACAAAGTGGATTTTGATTGGTTGCTATAGTTCACCTCACATTGCACATTGTGTTTGAACAGCTTTACTAAATAAGACCAACAGCATGGCTTGCAAAAACTATTAGTGATTAGAGGCAGTAGCTCTGGGGCCAATCTGGACTCCTGATACTGATTGTGGAAGTTTGTCAGTTGATAAATGTGTCTTCTTTCTGGGCATTTGATGCAATACTAAAGGCAACAAAGAGTTTTTCATACAAGTTTAATGATTAGTTAAATAAAGCTGAAGGATCAAAGAATCATTATTTAAACTCTTGATAACAGAAAAAAACACATGTAGGGATAATTAAGACAATGTTTCCTGAGAAAATAATGATAGATATAATTTAAGTAGATAGAAGTGTAGGGTTTGGACTTCTGCCAGGTTTTAAATGCTGTCTTTGGTGTATTTAGTGCAAAGTAAAACAACAAGAAGCGCACCAACCTTGTGCATTACCTCAGTAACAAAAATTTGACGCATTTCGAAGGTCATGCCTTCTTCCTCAGAGACCTTCGAAACGCGTCAGCTGGACTGAGTACCTATACCCATGATGGGATTCGCGCTGGCCTCGCACCTTTGAAGTCCCTTGGTGGACTTACATGCCTATTTTTATTCGCTGTTTGTGAGTACCTTTCCTTCATTTAATAAATTTTTGTTACTGAGGTAATGCACAAGGTTGGTGCGCTTCTTGTTTTACTTTGCAGTTTGTTCGGGCTCCCCCAGCCTTGGTTTGGAGCTGCACGACCTTGGATACTCCGGTGGTTGCTTCTCTGGAGGTTTTAATTCCATCTACTCGCCACCAGCCTGGGTCCCGGAGCGCAGGAGAAATCTTTTTTGGTTTATTGTTTTGGTGTATTTACTTCTTGTGCTGCCGTAGGCCACAATAAAATGATGGTCAGACATGTGGGCATGATCCAGCCAAGGAAGCACTTTTTATATTTCTAGCGCCCTCCTCTAGTTAGGCTGCTAGGCTACATGTAGTTTTTGCATGTAGCAAGCAGAAGTCAGACTGTCAGTCATGTCAGGCAGTAAAGTATTATTGATCCAGGCTGGGTATTGGTGTAAGAGAGGTTAGTGTCAGGATAGGAAATATAGGTGTTTATTTACTAAAGCTGGAGAGTGCAAAATCAGGCTCACTTCTGCATAGATACTAATCAGCTTCCAGGTTTCATTGCCAAAGCTTAATTGAACAAGCTGAAAAAGAAGCTGATTAGTTTCTATGCAGAAGTAGACCAGATTTTGCGCTCTTCAGCTTTAGTAAATAAACCCCATACAGTCACAGAGAACACCCATCTAAACTTTTAATGGGCAGCCACTCGCAAGCATGCCACTCCTTAAAAAGCTGTACTGGCCAAGTATACTGTGCCTTGTATCATGTGTACACCAGTATACACAGGTTCATGACTTTTCCATTCTTTACAAATTACTTCAGCCTGACCTTGATAATATTTCACTACCTGATACTATTAAACTTCCCTAAGGATAATCCATTCATAAAGGTGTATTGCATTTGATAGTGATTTACAAGCATAATGAAAGTTGCGTCAGTAATAAGGACACAATTATACGTCATCATTTAGCAGATTAAACCAGCACATTTCATCCTTGACTGTTGGCCACTCTGTATCTTCTTGGATTCTAATAATACCATAAAAAAAAGCATCAATCAATAACTTTATTTCTAATCTATCATTTATTTTATGTACCATTGAAGCTTAATTGTACTGTCAGATAAGAGAACTAAGACAGACATAACACATTCTCTTATTAGCCTTGCCTGAAATGATCCAGGCTGTGAATTCCAGGTAAGTGTTTCTCTAGTTCTTTAGAGTTCTTTAGATTCACTTGCATGGGTCACTAAAGCAGGCCATACACTGTTCAAATTTCAACTGGTTCATTAGGAACCATCTGATGTTCCTGTGGGCTGCCTCCATCCCAATACCTCTCAATTGAAAAACTGAAGGAGCCGGTCAAAAACTTGCTGGCCAAATGGGTTCAGCTGTCAATATGTAATAGCTGCAGTGGGAGATTCATCCATCTACATTGTATAGTGTGGATGGAGGAATTGGATAGACTTGTTCCGCCTGCAGGCTGAACAAAAAATTATATAATTATATGGCTGCCATGAGGGGCATATGTATAAAGCAAATGTGCCTTTCACCAATCATTCACTGGTGGTGAATTAATCACTTATAACTTGGGGATTCTCCTGCAATGAATATCAGATTCACTGTTTTATAAATATGCCCCTTAAAGCAGACATTCACCCCCATCTATGACTTTCCATGATTTTCTTCCCCTCCCTCTCATTATAAAATCAGTTATTACATTTTTTTGAGGAGTTAAAGTACCTTTTCAGCAGGTCAAGGCCCCACAATTTGGGCTTGATTTCCATCCCCTTCCCCTTCCTCTTGCCTGAAGCCTCCTGAGATATTGACATCATACTTTCTAGGAGGTTTAGGATAAGTTTCCACTGCATGGGGCAGGAAAACTCCATTGCACTGCACAGGCACTTCTGTGAGTCATCATAGGTTGGCTGCACAAGCCAGGAAGAGACAACTAATTTCCTGATGACAGAAGAGAAGGTGGTGGTGTGGGACCCTCAGTACTGAGATGGATCATCAGCTTACACAAGACAAGGGTGAATTCCCTAGGCAATATTACCTTTTAAAGTTCACAAAAGCAGTAAAATCTTATGATAATCATAAACTAGCCAAAAAAGAGTTCAAACTTCTTTTCAAATAACAAACACTCAGTTGTGAGAGCAAACGATAATGCCATCATGTAATGACTGAATATTGAATGATAAATCAATCAATGGACATAAATGAATCAGTTTTTTGTCCATTTTGTCACATATGCGCAGTATAAAAAGTTTGATTTTTCTATGCTGTACAGGTCTCTGTGAACGAGCACTTAGCCTCATTCACATGGACTCTTAGTCTGTTGCAATCCCTGTATAGCTCCATTTACCCTAGAAGAAGGATGGGACGTCATCAATCTGATGCTGCTTCTTTACCATTGCTGCTTCTTTACTGGGAACATAGCCTGCGTATGGACTGAGAAAAATCGGATTATGGTTGTCTGTATCCCTGATGGGGGTTTCATCCCCTTTATTTTTACTGGTGTCAATTGTCTCAGGTACAGAAAATGAGGGGAACATTTGTTGTCACAAAAAAAGGAGATGAGGAGAAGTCTTACAATGGGAAAAAATATATATAGAAATACATACTATATTGCTGAAAGTATCAGGATGCCTGCCTTTCCACACACATGAACTTTAATGGCATCCCAGTCTTAGTCCGTAGAGTTCAATATTGAGTTGGCCAACTCTCTGCAGCTATACCAGCTTCAACTCTTCTGGGAAGGCTGTCCACAAGGTGTGTCTATGGAAATGTTTGACCATTCTTCCAGAAGTGCATTTATTAGGTCAGGCACTGATATCGGACGAGAAGCCCTGGCTCGCAGTCTCCGCTCTAATGTATCTGAAAGGTGTTCTTTCAGGTTGAGGTCAGGACTCTGTGCAAGCCAGTCAAGTTCTTTCACCCCAAACTCACTCATCCATGTCTTTATGGACCTTACTTCGTGCACCGGTGTGCAATCATGTTGGAACAGGAAGGGGCCACCCCCAAACTGTTCCCACAAAGTTGGGAGCATAAAATTGTCCAAAATGTCTTGGTATGCTCATGCCAAGGCCAGCCCCTGTAAACCAAAACCCCACACCATATTCCCCTCTCCACCAAACTTTATACTTGGCACAATGCAGTCAGGCAACTACCGTTCTCCTGGCAACTGCCAAACCCAGACACGTACATTGGATTGCCAGACAGAGAAGCACGATTGGTCACTCCAGAGAACATGTCTCCACTGCTCTAAAGTCCAGTGGCAGCGTGCTTTACACCATTTTGCATTGCACTTGGTGATGTATGGCTTGGATGCAGCTGCTCAGCCATTGAAACCCATTCCATGAAGCTCTCTACTTTGGGAGTAAGTTTGGAGGTCTTTAGCTATTGACTCTGCAGACAGTTGGCGACTTCTGCGCACTGTGGCTTCAGCATGCGCTGACCCCGCTCTGTCATTTTACGTGGCCTACCACTTTTGTGAGAGTGACCCATTCACAAATGTTTGTAGAAGCAGTCTGCATGCCTAGGTGCTTGATTTTGTACACCTGCTGCCATGGAGGTGATTGGAACACCTGAATCCAATGGTTTGGAAGGGTGTCCCAATACTTTTGGCAATATAGTGTATATGTGATTAAAAAATTTAAATAGTGTTTTTGCAATCAAGTCAATAGGGGACGTTTTTACATTGGAGTCAAAAGGACGTGATTTTGCATTGGAGTCAATAGGATGCGATTTTGCATTGAAGTCAATAGGGGGTGATTTTGCATTGGAGTTGATGGGAAGTGATTTTGCAGTGGAGTCAATAGGACGTGATTTTGCATTGGACTCAATGGGACATGATTTTGCTTTGGAGTCAATAGGACACGATTTTTGCACAGAAGTCAATGACACGCTGATAACCCTATTTGTGGCCAATATATTGGTGCATCACTAAGTAAAATCAGTTTGTATATGCAGTAAAGCATGCTTTTTATACTCACTGTGGAACCTAAGGGGTTAATATTTCACATTGTGTAATGAGTCTGTTTGATCCTGTCTACTGTGATCCTCTCCTTCTTCCACAGTCCCCAATTTATCTGCTGATAGTACAGAGCCCTAGGAGGCACTCTGCACATGCTCAGTTTGATGTGTATTGCTAGAGAATTTTTTTTGATTTGGTGAAGGTGCATGTTGTAACGGAACCGGACCCCAACTGCACTAGGGTATTTCCGTTAGACTTCCGCTTCCCTGTCTGAACACAGATCCACGGACACCACCGCTGGCCATCTGAGATTAGACAACACCAGACTTGAAAGAAACCAGGAAATAAACTGCTTTATTTTAACACAGACACAAGATATAAACATTCAAGGGAACAACCCACCTCCCTGCATAAGGACACAGGGCGGGGCAAACCAAATCTAGCAACCAGAGACACATCAGCAGACACCCCCCACCAAGCCAATACACAAACACATGCATCCCAAAATAGTTTGCTCCCAAGCAAGACAGGCAATAGAACAATTTGATGCAATCACATAACACCAAACAGGCTTTTTATACAATACACACTGAGACTGATCACATGATCATATGCAAACCCAGCTATATACAGAAATAGACTTAACACTCCAAACAAAAGGTGAATGGGAATTCACACCTAGACAATGGTTGGTTGAATTAGGATCTCACTAAAGAGCAGACAGTCCGGCTCCTTCAATTCACATGTCTAGTTCAGAATCAACAACCAGGAATAGTCTTCATATAGCTGATAAATATTACTGTCACATCTGAAGTAATTCCAACTGCATTTTCAGCGTCCATTAGTCACCCTGTGCCCCTAAGAGACACAGGGTGACTTACACATAAGAGGGATATGGGAAGCTGAGACAGGGGTCTCCCCACCTCTCCGTGAGCTGTGTTCCATGGGCTCCCCCCACCCAAAGTGACTCCCGTCACACATGTGATCAGCACAGGGCCAATCAGCACTGTCCAGACAGAGGGTCATAGGTCATGCAGCCTCATAGGATAGTCAAAGGATAATGAAAACTCCTCCTACAACCTTTAATCAATGCTCTGCTGGACACTGATAGAAGACACAAGACTGCAATATACTGCTGATGAGAAAAGGTATTTAGCAGTTTATATTCACTAAAATAATTTCATTTCCATGTTCTGTGTATTGTGGGAGACCAGATATATAGACTTCAGGGTCCTGGGTTTAGTAACATTTTAAGTTGCATAAAATAGCAACAGCAAGCTATAAATACACACTGAAAACATACATTACAAATTGATTTATATCTGATTTTCATTTAAAGTGTCCACCCACTGAAAACTTGTGTCTGATATGTACTGGAACATTTTTTCTTATGCATCAGTTACCTCAGTGGTAAGATCTGAATTTATAATCCCTGGTCTGCACATGCCAAAAGTGCACATTATGTGAGAAGGGAGCATACTGTAAGGGTTCATGCACACTGAGATTGTACCTGGTACCTTTTTCATAGGCTTTTTTGAGTTTGGGCAAGAACACAGGGGCCCCATGATCTCCTATTGCCCGGGGGCCCCATGAGTTGTCAGTCCGCCCCTGCTCCACACACAGTTATTCATGTCTAAACTGCTGGCAACAACATTGGCCCAAAGTGTCAATGTTTTGTGTGGACACCATTATTTTCCAGCACTGCCTTAACCCTCTTGGGCATGGAGTTCACCAGAGCTTCACAGGTTGCCACTGAAGTCCTCTTCCACTTCTCCATGATGACATCACAGAGCTGCTGGATGTTAGAGAACTTGCGCTCCTCCACCTTCCATTTGAGGATGCCCCACAGATGCTCAATAGGGTTTAGGTCTGGAGACATGCTTGGCCAGTCCATCACCTTTACCCTCAGCTTCTTTAGCAAGGCAGTGGTCATCTTGGAGGTGTGTTTGGGGTCGTTATCATGTTGGAATAGTGCCCTGCGGCCCGGTCTCCAAAGGAGGGGATCATGCTCTGCTTCAGTATGTCACAGTACATGTTGGCATTCATAGTTCCCTCAATGAACTGTAGCTCCCCAGTGCCGGCAGTACTCATGCAGCCCCAGACCATGACACTCCCACCACCATGCTTGACTGTAGGCAAGACACACTTGTCTTTGTACTCCTCACCTGGTTGCCGCCACACACGCTTGACAGCATCTGAACCAAATCAGTTTATCTTGGTCTCATCAGACCACAGGACATGGTTCCAGTAATCCATATCCTTAGTCTGCTTGTCTTCAGCAAACTGTTTGCGGGCTTTCTTGTGCATCATCTTTAGAAGAGGCTTCCTTCTGGGATGACAGCCATGCAGACCAATTTGATGCAGTGTGCGGCGTATGGTCTGAGCACTGACAGGCTGACCCCCCACCCCTTCAACTTCTGCAGCAATGCTGGCAGCACTCATACATCTATTTCTCAAAGACAACCTCTGGATATGACACTGAGCATGTGCACTCAACTTCTTTGGTCGACCATGGCAAGACCTGTTCTGAGTGGAACCTGTCCTGTTAAACTGCTATATGGTCTTGGCCACCGTGCTGCAGATCAGTTTCAGGGTCTTAACAATCTTCTTATAGCCTAGGCCATCTTTATATAGAGCAGCAATTCTTTTTTTCAGATCCTCAGAGAGTTATTTGCCATGAGGTGCCATATTGAACTTCCAGTGACCAGTATGAGAGAGTGAAAGCGATAGCACCAAATTTAACACACCTGCTCCCCATTTGCACCTGAGACCTTGTAACACTAACAAGTCACATGACACCGGGGAGGGAAAATGGCTAATTGGGCCCAATTTGGACCTTGTCACTTAGGGGTGTACTCACTTTTGTTGCCAGCGGTTTAGACATTAATGGCTGTGTGTTGAGTTATTTTGAGAGAACAGAAAATTTGCACTGTTATACAAGCTGTACACTCACTAGGTCACATTGTAGCAAAGTGTCATTTCTTCAGTGTTGTCACATGAAACGATAGAATAAAATATTTACAAAAATGTGAGAGGTGTACTCCCTTCTGTGAGATACTGTGTATATATATATATATATATATATATATATATATATGTGTGTGTTTGTGTGTGTGTGTGTGTGTGTGTGTGTGTGTGTTTTTCAACCTTTTTTCAACCAAAGCACCCTGTAAAATTTGGCAGAATCCCAGGGCACACCAATCAAAATTTTACCGTAGGTAACGTGCACAAAAACACGGGTACCCTGTGCTGCATGCACACTGTGGGCAATCTGCAGCAGGGCAATGTGTAAGCAGAATACTAAAATAAAAAGAAGTGCAGCACAACATTTATAAGACCCTGGTCACACTGGGTGCGACTTGGCATGCGATTTGCCATGCCATGCAACTTGCAAATCGTATGGCAAGTCACACCCTATTGTCCACACGTACAACATATCATGTCATGTCATATTGGTGCAATTCCAACTTGGTGCCTGCACTACTTTAGGTGTGACTTGCATAGACATCTGTGTCTTGCAAGCTGCAGATGTCTTGCAAGTTGCAACTCAAGTTGGAATGCCATCCGACTTTGAAATCATGCGACTTCCAGTGATTTTAAAGTTGAATTGGTTTGACTGGGGTGTAAAGTAATGAAAACCACCTAGCAAAAAAAAAAAAAAAATATTATATATATATATATATATATATATATATATATATATATATATACATAATTTGCTAGGTGGTTTTCATTACTTTATAAATGTGCTGCACTACTTTTTCTTTTGTATTCTGCTTACACATTGCCCTGCTGAAGTTTGACCACAGTGTTGGTGGAGCGCAGGTTACCTGTGTTTTTCATTCGCATTACAGGCAATGTTTAAGCAGCATACAAAATAAAAGGAAGTGCAGCACATCATTTAGAAAGTAATTGACACCACATAGCGAACAAACCAAAAAAAGATTTTATATATACAGTATATATACTTCTCCCCATGTGTTTTTCTGCCCTCTCACACCAGCATGTGGCACCCCAGCTGCTGACAGAATGGCGCCTTCCACCACCGCATAGTAGAGAGCAAACAGCAAGCCCTGCATGCCTCCCAGAAAGTCACTGGGATGGCTTTTAAAAACCGATGATGACATCGGTTGGCAAGATGCGAGCGGGATGCCCGCGGGGCTTCCTGAGTGCATGTGACACCTGATTTGACTCAGTGGACCAGTACCGCTGTAAAGAAAATAGGGTAACTATTGGCGAGAAAAATGTATTTTGGATGGATTGGGGAATTTTTTTGCCATTTTGCTGCAGCACCACTGGGGACTCTTCACGGCACCCTAGTTGAGAATTGCTGATATATATATATATATATATATATATATATATAGAGAGAGAGAGAGAGAGATATTTGTTGTTGTTTTTTTTTGTTGTTGTTGTTTTGTTTTCACTTGCCACCACCAGTGATACTGTACTACTCTGGGAGGGGTGATTTGTATTTTTTTTTAAATGTATACTGTGATTGCTTATAATGTCATGGTGGCTATACTGTATAAGCAATAATTTCTGACACTGTTCAGCTGCAAACATGCAGCCAATGAGTACTACCGTGATTATTGTGATTGGACACAGCTATCATATGATAAAGAGCCACTTTGATTGGCCCTATACCATGTGATTACTGTGACTAATGATAGAAATGACATTAGAAAACGATGGTGTCATGAATGACAGCTGTTGTTTACTATTGGTAATGTGATCACTGTGATTAGTGAATCACAGTGTCCCTGCACCCTAATCTGTGATCTCGGTCACAGATTGCATCGTGCGCACGAGGAACGCTTCTGAGGGGACATACCTGTACTTCCTCCCTGAATGATGCTTGTCTTTAAGCACTGGCATTAAAGTACAGCCACATACAGCCATTCACTTGCATGGCAGGCTGTACAGGTATGGCTCCCCGGGCACAGCAAAGAGCCGGGAAATTTCACTATTAGCAAAAGTATGTAGGTATAGGACACATCCCGTCATGCTCTCTTAAAGGAGAATTTTAAAAAAACGATTAGTTATAGTGCTTTTTATACCACTACTTTTCCTTACATTGGCTTTTGGAATTTACAAATGCAGCAATTTAGAAATTGGATGAAAGGTTTAGCACCAGGAAAAACTTTTTTAAAGATAAAAAGTGCATTTTGTGTACAACTATATAGATCAGACCAAAATGAGGGACAGATGAGGAGAGAGGGATAGAGGGACTGTGTTCCAAATCAGGAACAGCCCCTTGAAATCAGGAACAGTCCCTTGAAAACGAACAGTTGGGAGCTATGTAATTTGGTTGATATGACCATTTATTATTATCTGTACCCCTTCCTCATTGTGCTAAGAAAATGCCATATGGAAAGCTGGGAACCTGGATTAAAAATAAAATGAATGTTTGAATTGTATGTACTTTATTCATAGTTACTGTTGTTCAAAAGAACAAAAATATAGCTGATACTATTGCCATCTAGTGTTCAAAAGTCATTACTACAAGAGCTTTATTATACGTACAGTATATTTTTTGTACTAGTTGTACAATGTAAAATATTTGTAAAATATCACCATATTCCACACCATTAGTGGGAGCAATACAAAATATGCAGTTAAAAATATCAAGCTAGAATTGGATTTAAAAAAATGACTTTACTTGTAATTATTCACACAAAAAAAAAATCAAGATGCTCTAGAACAAATTATGAAACACAGAAACTATTCAAACCTCTAACAATTTAGCTGAAGCTGCATGGAACTATGTCACTGACACTGTGCCTGGACACTGCAGTACATTTATCACTCAACTTGGCTGCTCCCAAAGAGAATTTTGTATTAAAGAGACCATGCTTTATAAATACTGTATAATAATAATAATAATAATATTAATGTCATTGGGTGCTTGGACAGCTTACAGGGAGCCCAGGTGGGTTCTCATGATATAATGATGGTCTTTCATGATTCAATAAGCAGGAAACAAAGGAAGCTACAGAATTTTAATAGGAAATAGAGACTTTCTTTTTGGCTATGAAGCGTGGCAGAACTGACAATGACTACAGGATGTGAAATCTGTCACAGATATTTTGGCATATATAACAGTTCACATATGAATTTTTCAACTGTAGGATTTATTGTTTAGCTGGAGATCTATCTTAGACAAGACCTATTCTTAAGGTTTTGGTTCAATTTAAGGGGTCTATTTATAAAATTATGTTTTTACACAAGATTCACACAACCTTCACCCAGGATTTCCAATTAAATCCAATAAGAAAACTGTGTGAATCTTGGACGTTCAGTCATTACCATTGTGACCACCCACCATAACATTACGACCACCTACCTAATATTGAGTAGGTCCCCCTGTTGCAGCTAAAACAGCTCTGATCCATCAAGGCATGGATACCACTAAACCTCTGAAGGTATGCAGTGGTATCTGGCACCAAGCCATCATAGCAGAGCAGATATGAGGCCTCCATGCACTGGACTTGTTTTTCCAGCACATCCCTCAAATGCTCAACTGAATTAAGATCTGGAGAATTTGTAGGTCGAGTCAACACCTCAAACTTGTTGTGTTCCTCAAACCATTCTGGAACCATTTTTTCAGTGTGGCAGGGCACTTTATCCTGCTGAAAGATGCCACTGCCATCAGGGAATACAGTTTCAATGAAGGGGCTTCTTGGTTAGCAACAATGCTTAGGTAAGTGGTACATGTCTAGTAACATCCATACGAATGACAGGACCTAAGGTTTCCCAGCAAAACATTGCCCAAAGCATCACACTACCTCTGTTGGCTTTATTTTTGTTCATATTACTTCCTGGTGTCATCGCTTTCCCAGGTAAGCGATGCACACACACCTGGCCATCCACACAATGTAAGAGAAAACGTGATTCATCAGACCAGGCAACCTTGTTTTATTGGTCTGTGGTCCAGAATAGCACTGTCAGGCAGGCTGGGTCATACATTGGCAGGACAGATCAGGTTTAGGGGCACAGGCAGAAGTGTGGTCAGGATACAAGCCGGGTCAGGAACCAATCAGTGGAACAGTAGCAGAAGGAGCAGACAGAAGCGGTGGTCAGAAAACAAGCTGAGGTCAATGCAGGGAGGTCAATGCAGGGAGACAAGCCCATACTTGCCAACAGTCACAGATTGCCCGACACAGTCCTGATTTTTTGGATTCTGTCCCACCATTGCTCAGTCCCGGCCTGTGTCCCGGAATTAAAAAAATTAAAAACTTTCACTGGCTCCATTTCTTTAGCTGTAGGGGGGACCACTGGAGAAAGCAGACCATTTTTCCATTTTCAGGTGCGGAGGAGTAATCTTCATGAAGCAGCCCCCAATAGATAAACTAAAGTCCCGTCCTCTTTAATATCAATCTGCGGATAGCTATAGAAGAGGTTGGGAGTTTTGTTTTTCTATTTGGAGCCGCTGCATGAAGATTACTCCTCCGCACCCGAAAATGGAAAAATAGTCTCCTTTCTGCAGCGGTCCCCCTGCATCTAAACAAATGGAGCCAGGAAACAGTTATTTTATTAATTGCTGAGGAGGATTAAGGAGTACCTGGGTACCTGAGCAAGGAGTACATCTGTGACATATAAGACCCCCACCTAAAAGGGATTGTGCTTATGGCCTAATATCAATTAGGTCTAACTATAAGGTAAGAGCACAAGAGTTGTGGTGGAGTGAGACTTGCATAAGTGGTGAACTGAATATATTCAGGTTACAAGTCACAAGTTTGCAAGGTATTTGAAGTGCTTTATATGCAGTTTTTGTTTTGGTATTTTTTTCATTTTCCCTTTTGGGAACATATGTGTGCAAAATAATCATATGGGTATCCTGGGTGTTGTAGTTACTCAACACTAAAGAAGACAAAATTGTCCCAGGTCTGCAACGTCACAGAAATTTTCAGCATTAAGTTTATCTCACCACCCAGGGACTTGTAGTTCCTCAGATTACCAACACTATTAACAAAAGTGCACCTACTCCCGAAATTGTCTCTCGTATGTAATAAATGACAATGCTGGGACTTGTAGTTCCCAAATATCTGAGAAATGGTATAGGGTAGAAGGCACTACATATGGCTGCAACAAATAAATGAATTTGTTAATGATATGCTTCTTGTAGGGCAACACCTGTTTTAAATGAATACCCCACCCCTAATTAAAGTACATGCTCCACCTACAATGGCTTGTTGGACACACGGCAAAAAAAAGATGTCCTTAAACATTTTTTTGGGAATGTTGGCAACTATGCAAGCTGGGTCAGCAACTGGAGACAGGATATAGAATCTCAGGATCTCAGGATACACCGAAGGCTGAAGATAAATTAGCAATGATCCTGCGCAGTGGCGCACTGTCACAAGCAGGGGCGGACTAACAACTCATGGGGCCCCCGGGCAATAGGGGATCATGGGGCCCCTGTGTCCTTGCCCACACTCAAAAAAGCCTATGAAAAAGGTACCAAGGGCATCTCATGGGGCCCCCTACTGACCCCGGGCCCTCGGGCAGTGCCCGAGTTTCCAAATGGTCAGTCCGCCCCTAGTCACAAGAGCACATGAGCCTGCCGATGCACACCATTGTGCGCACGCATATTCATGAACATGTGCCCAATTTCTATGTCCACGAGAAGCAACATGGATTAGCCTGTAAAGATGCACAGAAGTCCATCCAGAGGAGCCATCTTGTCTACTAGAATGCCCTGCCTGACACCCAGTCATCTATCTATAATAATTTGGCCTTTGTCAAAGTCGATCAAATCTTTACGTTTTTTACGCCCATTTTTTCAGCACATCAACTTCATTTGCTGCCTAAGATATCCCACCCACTTTCAGATGCCATTGTAACAAGATAATTAATGTTATTCTATACACCTAGCCCAGTGGTGGGCAACCTTTTTTTTCAACTGAGCCAAATCTCGCCAAAACCACGATTGAAATTTATTTTGAGAGCCACATTTTTAAAACTGAAAATACATCCCCCATATAGTAATTCATCCCCCATAGTAATTCATCCCCCATATAGTAATTCATCCCCCATAGTAATTCATCCCCCATATAGTAATTCATCCCCCATAGTAATTCATCCCCCATATAGTAATTCATCCCCCATAGTAATTCATCCCCCATATAGTAATTCATCCCCCATATAGTAATTCATCCCCCATAGTAATTCATCCCCCATATAGTAATTCATCCCCCATAGTAATTCATCCCCCATATAGTAATTCATCCCCCATAGTAATTAATCCCCCTATAGTAATTCATCCCCCATATAGTAATTCATCCTCCCTATAGTAATTCATCCCCCATAGTAATTCATCCCCCCTATAGTAATTCATCCCCCCTATAGTAATTCATTCCCCATATTGTGTCAATTCACTTACCTTTGCTCTGCGCGTTCCTCTCGCCGTGTTCCCGCGCCGTTCCGGTCTTCAGGGCGGACTGTGAGAGGAGAGGAGTTCGTCACGCTGCCCCGCCTACATCCTGACAGCCAATGTTTGCCACGCTCCGCGGGCCGGATTAAAAGGTCCGCCGGGCCGTAGTTTGCCCATTGCTGGGCTAGCTGCAGAGTCCTGACTTTTGGGGCGGCCGTCCGAGAGGAGGGAGGGGAGCGGGCGCCCGGCACACAGAAGAGCCGCATTAAACTGTGTAAAGAACCGCATGTGGCTCGCGAGCCGCGGCTTGCCGACCACTGACCTAGCCTAACTCTACCGAAAATGGAAAAAAAATAGTTTTGCATTTAGTTCTACTATAAGGTCAGTGTATGTGGGCATAAGACTGATAAATGAGTCATAATCAAGGGGCCTAAATGCTTTTTAGCGTGACTTGCGTGTGGGAAGCATTTGACGTATGTGACATGATCTGAGATAAAAAAGCAACAATATATCAGGAATACACTGCTCCCTATAATCCAGTCTAAGCTTTGCATTCCAGATTCTTCAAACATGATTGGCATATCCATGTCCAAAACACCAACACCCATGTACATTGATGTATTGTGTGGGTGCAGGTGTCGAAATCACTCACTGGCCTCCCATAAAATTTCCTGTCTTGACACCTCCAACTTCAATCTCTTTGGCAGACAGCTCAGTCAGTATCTGCACAAAGTGGAAGATTTTTCTATTTGATAGAAATGACTATAGCACAGCAATGTCTTGTTATATGTATTACTTAATCATCAGCACATCCCATATACTAACATTGTTTTCCATTTATATCTGCATAGTGGAAGTTAGCAGTGTATGTGCTGGTTCCAGAGGTTCCAGCACTAAATATTAGACAAAAGAAAACAATAATGTACTCCAAGAGGGCAGCATACTGTATACAAGCCAAACACAAGGTGTAGACCTGTGCAAATGTCTTTCCTGTCTTCTATCACATTTCTGTTCTATACCTGAATTTATTACAACAAAGAAAATTCAATATTCTTATTGTACGGAATTGAGCTGCAGATTTTCAAATTGCTAAAACATAGCATAAAGTTATATATTTTGTATATGCAGCACAAAGTCCTACATTGTTATTTCAATTATTATTTTGCAAATAAATTATTCTCAAGAAATAAAAGACCAATTGCAAAGATATACCGTATTTGATTCCAATTTCCAAAACAAGTTGTTGTTTTTTGGGTTTTTTTTTTGGTTGGCATCCCAGAACTTGTGTGGATTCTATTGAAGGACATGTACTAAAAATATTTCCATATTATAAAAGAGTCTACGGTCTACAGAAAGAATCTGAATATCCAGCCACTGGATAAAATGGAATGGGTTAGAAATCTTTATTGTTCTCTGGGACCCTCACTTTCTTATGATGTAATTGGGAGAGGAAGAAACCCAGACAGCAAGTAAGAACTTCAGTTAGATAAAAAGAAACAAATTAAATTATATGTAAAATATCTCACTATGCAAATCAACTCTTTCAGTTCAAAATAGAAATGAAAGGCCAAACATTTGTGTATACATATAAACAAATATAAATACCTTTTTATAAATGGTCACATACCATTCAGAAAAAGGAAAAAAGGAACATAATGGGACTTTACTGGTACAATATCAGACAGACTCGTATTTATAAATGTACCTATTTATTTGAAATACATCTTGCAATGACATTGTATGAAAACAATACATGGCTAACCAGTTCAAATAGTAATGCAATAATCTTCTATAGCATAATATCCTCCAAAGGTCGACGAGTTTTGCTTGTTAGCTTCTTCAGGACCCATAAATTGGAGGCGTGGAGATCAGATGCCTTAGCTAAGGAAAAAAACAAAAACAAAAATATATATATATATATATATATATATATATATATATATACACAGTATATACACACATAAATCATTAATCATACAGTATAAGTTTCACAAAACACCGTAAACCTTACAAAATGAAAACTGTTCTCCGCAAACTCACATATCGACATAGACGGTGATGCGGGGTAACAGCACCCACATAGGAAGTCAACAGAGTGGTCTCGAATGAGCATCCATATCCAAAGCCCCTCCCAATGTCCCAAGTCAAATTATATCATATTCCAAAGAACAAAGAAAGACAATCCCAATGAAGGGGAAGATAGAGAAGGGGGAGAAGGATGGTACATCCAAACCACAAGCAACAATAGGTCACTTACTAAATCAGGAGACAAGTAGCGGATTCACATACCCACAAATGGTCACATACCCTTTGTTCTCAGATGCATAAAGAGCTCAGCAAGCTAGAGGAGGAGCAACTGCAGTACACAGGTTATCCCAGTGAATGGCTGTGCGGGGGTGGCAAATTAGCAGACATCTGGTTATTGGATGAGAGCAGGCTGAGTTCCCAGCACAGCCAGAAAACTTACCACACTGTAATTTCATGCATAATATGTTCGGTTTTTAATAGTAAAGCAGAGGGACTTGCAGGATCACCAGGCATTTCACACAAAGGAAGCAGTACAAAGAGAACAGGATACTTTTTCATCCAAGAACATGGTACAGCAGACATATATCAGGAAATGTTGGGGTAAACACATGTTTTAAGGCTTCTAGGTATTCATCAGTGAATCATTATATAGACTGGCACCCAGTGCCAGGACTGGGTGACAGGCAAGCTGTATGCAAAGAGGTCACCAAGTATTATTTTAATAATGTAGTTCCAAAACTAAAGCTAAATGCTACAACCTGATCATGCATTTCTCAGGCTAAAGCTCAATTGACCATGCCAGACCAGCAGTCTCCACTTGCTCATATATAACGTCCAAAATATCGAATGTTGGCAACAAAGTAAAAAATAAAATTCTTCTTTTTTGTATGCAAAGAGTAAAATTTTCCATTAAACAATAAACGTTAATGCGTTTCAGTCAAAAAAAGAAAAATTCTATGAATAAGATCTTTTTTTTACTTAAACGCATTAGTGTTTATTGCTCTATGGAATAATTTACTCATTGCATACAATAAAGAAGAATTTTATTTTGCACCTTGTTGCTGACATTTGATATTTTGGACGATATATATGAGCAGGCGGAGATTGCTGGTCTGGCATGGTTAATTGAGCTAAAAATTATTATTATTATTAAAATAATATTCAATATTACTTTAATAATGGCTCCTGATTAAAAAATATTGAAACTGCTTTTGAAATCTCATTAATATGTTACATAGAAACATAGAAAAGTGATGGCAGAAAAAAGACCTAGTGGTCCATCGAGTCTGCCCGTTTTTTTTAATATACTGTATGTAATCACAGCGGCCGTTTGCCACATGATCAGCTGTGTCCAATGACACAGCAGATCACAGAGTAAATACAGTTGCCGATTATCGGTTGCCCTTTCCTCACGCTGTCACAGCGTGAGGAAAGTACTGCCAATAATGGGCAAATGACTCAGAGGACATCTACACTGATCATCAGTGCCCTGATGATCAGTGCCCAGCAGTGCCACCCAGCAGTGCCCATCAGTGCCTCCAACCAGTGTCCATCAGTGCCTCCCACCAGTGCTCAGCAGTGCCACCCATCAGTGCTGCCCAACAGTGTCGCCCAGTAGTTGCGCCCATCAGTGCCCATCAGTGCTGCCAGTCAGCGCTGCCCATCAGTGCTGCCTATCAGTGCCCATCATTGCTGCATATCAGTGCAGGATTATCACTGCTTCCTCATCAATGCCCACCAGTACCACCTCATCAGTGCCACCTCATCAATGCAGCCTATCAGTGCTGCCTATCCATGCCACCTCATCAGTGCTGCCTATCAGTGCCTACCAGTGCCCATCAGTACTGCCTATCAGTGCAGCCTCATCAACACACATCAGTGTTTGCAAAATTTTATAATAGAAACAAAGAAAAACCTTTTTATTTCACATTTTTGCTATTTTTTTGTTTTTAGTGCAAAAGATAAAACACCCAGAAGTGATTAAATGCCACCAAAAGAAAGCTCTATTTGTGTGAAAAAAATTATAAAAATTTCATATTGGTACAATATTGCATGACCACGCAATTGTCATTCAAAGTGCGACAGCGCTGAAAGCTGAAAATTGTCCTGGGCACAAAGGGAGTAAAGTGCTCAGTAGGCAAGTGGTTAAGTTAACTTTTTTTGTCTGAGTATCTGAGTATAGATCTATGTATATCCCAAGAATGTTTGAAGCCTTTTACTGTTAGCGGACTCACTACCTCTGGTGGAAGTCCTTTCCTAACATCAACTGTCCTTTCAGTAAAATAACACTTTCTATGAATAGTTTTTAACTTTCCACTTGCTTGCTTAAGGTCATGTCCCGTGTTCTTTATCTTGCTTTCATATTGAAAATCCTGCCTTTTTGAACCTTATTCACCCACATGATGTATTTAAAGGTTTCAGTAATGTCTCCCCTTTCCCTTCTTTCCTCCAGACTGTACATACGTTCTTGAAGTCTCTTCTGATATTGCATATCCCCCAGACCTTTCACCATTTTTGTAAATCATCTCTGGACTTGTTCTACTTTATCAATATCGTTTTGTAAGTGAGGTCTCCAGAACTGGACACTGTATTCTAAATGAGGTCTTACTACAGATCTATATAGGGAAATCAGGACCTCCTTCATCCTGCAGGTGACCCGTCTAGTAATGCATCCTAGAATTCAATTCGCTTGCCTCACTGCCTGGCCACACTGTTTGTTCATTTTGCAATCATCTGAAATAGGTACCCCCAAACCTTTTTTCCTCTGTAGTGCTGGCCAACACTGTACTCTGAATGTTATACTCTCTCAAGAAATTATTTTTCCCTTTTAGATTTAGAAACATTGAGCTGCAGTTTTCACTGTTTTGACCAAACTTCCAGCAATGCCAAATTGTGTTCCATACACCTCCAGTGATATCAACCCTTTTGCACACCTTTGTATCATCAGCAACAAAGACATATATAGTACGGGGTACATAGAGGCTGAAAATCAGCCAAAAATGGTTGGTTTGGCAGGAACTGGTCAACTTTCAGCCTGTGTGTACAACTCCTCGTCCGACCTAAGCTGGTCTCACAACCGGCTTCTGTCGTAAGGGTATGCTGAAAAACCAGCATCCAATCGGCATCCCCAATCAGAACACAATAGTTCAGTGGGGAGATCGCCACAATAACATCAGATGCGTTAGTACGACAAAATGTAAGTCCTAACTTTTGTAGTAGATTCTTATGTGGAACTGTATCAAATGCCTTGCTGAAATCAAGATATACTATGTTAAAGCTTATACAATATTTTGTGATTAGATTCACATATTAATAACTTTTAATGATAAAGATTATTTTTACAAATATATAAATGTGTGCTGAAAAAATGTATCCCATCATTTCCTTTTAGTGTTGAGGGGTGGACCACTTCATGGAACCTACAGACTACGCCAGCTGCATTTTCATTGGGGACCATGTGATGATTATGGAGCTGAACATAAGGTGAATGGTACGGACTATGCAGCTGAGGTAAGAAGATAAAGGGTCCATGGTTCTGCAAGCTTAATATCCAATTTCACATTGTTAAGCCAACTTTTAAGTTTGCAGGGTACTGTTCCCCCTCTCCATGCTCCAATGCTGCTCTTTGTAGCCTGTGCTGCTGGCCACAAGTCCTCTACTATGTTAAATGACCTCCTGTTTCTTTCAGCCTACTTTCTAAAAGCCCAGATTGTCATGGACAAGACTTCCTGGGCTCACAGGTGAATGCTGCAGAGGAAGATGCTCACATCGCACAGACCCTTCAGTAATGACCCCCCACCTCCATACAGACCTCTCAGTACACCCCAATCACAGACACACTACCTCTCCCCTTCCCAATAGAGACCTCCAGGAAAGGATTCCCCCCTCCCCTAAACCCACTCATTAGCCCAGATGCAGTCCTCCTATCGACTCTGTCATATGACCAGCGCTTAGGAGGGTCACCTTGGCTTTGATCTACCATTGTCAGAGGAGCACCCATTGCCGACTCTCTGGCGGGTAGGGGGTGCTTCAGTAGCCTGGCATTTGTTTTTGTTTTGTGTTGAACAGCAAAAATAACTATAGCATGTAATTGTTAAAGCTCCTATTCGGTGGGAGCAGCACTTCTCTTTGGAAAAGATTGGGAGGCAAGCAGACTGTTTACCTCTTAAGTGGGGAGGAAGATTTCCCTGAAAGGGAACATTGCAAGCACTATGATTTCTTTAACGGAGAACAGGTGAATGCATAGGAAAAGGAGATGCAACCCTTTTGAAATTTTGTTACATACAGTACAGTAAAGAGTATATTAGTAATCAAGTGGCAACTGGATATAACTCTTCATTTTGGGATACAGTTGGAGTAAAGGCATAATGGACATCCTGCTGCAAAAATGGGCTTCAACTTTAACCTGAATGGTCAGCTTCTGGAGCTGCCCTGTGTTGACGGTGTACAGCTTGTGGTTGCTGGTTCTAACACTTGCTGAGAGGTTGTGTGGGACTAGTGACATTCAGTCTATGGATCTGTGGTATCTAACTGGGAAACAGTAACATCTCTGTCTCAGTGAGCTGGCCATAGGGAGAGGAACCTATCCCCTGTGCATGCCAGCTAAAGTGAACCTGGAAAGGCTTGAATTCCCAGAAAGAAGTCACTCTGCTCTATGTACTAAGGACCATCTTTGGTTACCTACTATGGAAAGATTGCCTAAAGACATGTTGGCTTTTTGATATTTAGCGGTGTAGATGGGGGAGGGGGGACCTATACATACCTTTTAAAACCCACAAAGATCTTTGTCGAATGTAATTACTTTACAACATATGTGAATGTTCTTGTAATTATTGACCCAAAATAGAATAACTTCTTTGTATAAAATCCTCACAATGGGCACTTTCAATGTATGCTTATTGATGTTATATGTTCAGTCCACATGAACACAGGTAATTGGCAATCCCTTATCTCAAAAATTAAGAGTGTGGGTAGGTGCAGCAGCAGTTTGGATGCAGATAACCAAAAACTTGTATTAAGAAACAGGGTCAACTTGACAAACGGTCCAGCAGGAGAGAGTCATACCAGGAAACACTCACAGGTCTGTTTAATTTGGGAATACATCAGGCTCTGATGCAGCGTCTCTCTTAGAGGGAGGAATGTTGCCTGGCCAATCTGGTCTCAATGAGGAGGATTCTGATGTAGGATGGCATGTACCTCATCTGTCAATACTCATCTGGAACTTCTCCCTGCCTGTCAGTAAACCAGATATGACCAGAGATGTGTGGACTGACACAGACTTCAGAAGTGATGTAATATAATTTATTGTGAGACACACCAGTATACAAAACGCACTGTGCAAGCAACAACCAAATAACAAAAACCTTCACCCAATATATACATGTGCGGAACAAAAGAGTAGTCAGGGCTAGCCGGGGTCATACACAGTTGATCAAGCATGAGTCACAGGGAGGCAGACAGGACATGGAGCGGATAATAGGGAGCAGGTTCAGGAAAACAGGATAACAGGAGATAACAGGCTCAAGGGAACAAACACCAAGGCACTGATCACAGGCCTAATTGCTGTTTAAGTACACCTCCTGCAATCAGGCTTGATTGCAGGAGGTGAGATCCTGGCTGCTGAAAGGCACTTGCTGGTAAGTCCCAGTACTGCAGCCCATAGAGCAGGTGAGCCACAGCACCATCAGTGGTGAGCCCTTTCCTCACACTGCCACTAAACACTTTCCCTTACAGATGGGTGCTCTTTTCCTGCACTATCCTCTTTGCAGAATGCGTGCCAAATCCTGGGAGTAGGGACCTAAAAAGGCTCTGTTGACCCAAGATGGCCACCTGACCTGACATGGATGCAGCATAAGCAACTGGAATGCTGCCTCAGGAGATTAGGAAACCATAGAGAAACCAGGTTTCTACTGACTTCCTCCCTAGGTGCAGTACTGTTCTGGTTGAGCACCAATTGCAGTGGTGAAAGCAGACTGTTGTCACAAGTTAGCGTGCAGTTTCTTGCCTGTGCATTCTTATCTTCTTGCTGCAGTGCTTTTCCTACCCTGACTCCTTTCACATGTATGGTTTGGCTGTGCTCACCTATGGGCGTCACCTGCTACTCTGTGGGTTTTATTTCCCCACCTTCAGGGGCCTTGGTGAAGAAGCAGGCTGGGGCTTAGACTCTGCGAACTGGGCAACCCCGAGTTGGCGATCTACAAGAACTCCCTACCACAGAGGCATGACAACTGTACCTGAATGTAATTCTAATATACCGTATTTGCCAGCGTATAAGACGACTTTTTACCCCTTGAAAATCTTCTCAAAAGTTGGGGGTCGTCTTATACGCCGGTATACGGCATACTGACACTTTTCAGGGGGGGCGGCGCGGTGCCACCGCCGCCCCCCCCCCCTCCAACGGAAGGGACAATAAGTACAGGGGTGGGCAGGGGCTGCTGTTTCTTACCTGGCTCCGGTCCCACGACGATCCGGTCCAGGAAGCGCGGCTGCTCCTTCAGTTTGGCCACTGGATGTTCGCGCGGCTGCTCGGCTCCGCCTCCTCATCGGTGATTGGCCTCCAGAACTGTAGCTCAGGAAAGGCACACAGGCGGCCAATCACCGGCGAGGGGGCGGAGCCAAGCGGCCCCGCGAAAATCGAGTGCAGGACCAGCAGGTAAGTGTTCAATGTAGAGGTGCTGCTGCAACCACATATGCTGGCTGCAGCAGCACCATACGAGAACAGGGTCAGCAAGTGTCAGTAGGAGGAATAGTGCCCCATCATTGGTGTCACTGATACCAATGATGGAGCACTATTCCTCCCACTGACAACAACGATGGGGCACTATTCCTCCCACTGACACCAACGATGGGGCACTATTCCTCCCCCCTACTAACACCAATGATGGGGCACTATTCCACCCCCCACTGACACCAATGATGGGGCACTATTCCACCCCCCACTGACACCAATGATGGGGCACTATTCCACCCCCCCACTGACACCAATGATGGGGCACTATTCCCCCCACTGATACTAATGATGGGGCACTATTCCTGCCACTGATACCAATGATTGGGCACTATTCCTGCCACTGATACCAATGATGGGGCACTATTCCTGCCACTGATACCAATGATGGGGCACTATTCCTGCCACTGATAACAATGATGGGGCACTATTCCTGCCACTAATACCAATGATGGGGCACTATTCCTCCCACTGATACCAATGATGGGGCACTATTCCTCCCACTGGTGTGCATTGGAAGAGGGGTAGTCTTATATGGCGAGTATAGCCCAAACACTACATTTTAGCAGGAAAAGTAGGGGGGTCGTCTTATACGCCCAGTCGTCTTATACGCCGGCAAATACGGTAGTCCATTTTTGTCAATCGCTTTAACAGTGTATGTGTACACTGTCGTCTATATTCAATGGGAAATCTACCACATGTACAGACATCCCTTTTTATTTATAGAATCTTTTCTAAAGACAAAAACGGTTACTAGCTTTGTGAAGCACAATACTCTTGTTCCAACAGTTACAATTACACAACAGGATGAACTAATTACAGAAATTAGAATCCAATCCATTATATACCATATTTGTTTTTTTACTTGTTTTTTGTATTTTACAGCTTCACATTGTCCACTGGAACTCAGAAAAGTACCCAAGTTTTGTTGATGCGGCTTACAAACCAGACGGTCTTGGTGTTGTGGCAGTGTTTTTAAAGGTATGATGCACCTTGGACCTCTAAGCAGTGATGGAGCAGTAGGAAACATAGTAGCCAGATTTTGTGTCAAAGACATTCATAACAAAACCACTCTCTGACAAAGCTGCTGTATCTCTGTTATAACATGGTGCAGTAGAATTTGCAGGTGAGAAGCATTAAAGTGGAACTAAACACATCATATAACAGTTCAAAAAAAAAGTTACATCCCCAGTGTGCTAGGAATGCTGTCACATTTGTTTGTGCTTTCAACCAAACTGTCAAACCATTAAATGCCTGGTATCATAACTGATCACATGTGCAGCTCTATGGAAGTGGCAGATCAAACAGAGGCTAAGATGGCAGTTTCCTTGGCTGAAAAGGATAGGAGGGTTTAGTTTTGCTTTTTTTTGAAGAATGCTGCCACTCTCCAACATGTTCTTGCCCACTTTAAGGGCTCGTTCACACTTGACTTATTTCTAACTCTTGCCAAATGCCCCTATAGTGTTAGAGAGGCATTTGAAAAGTGTTTTTAACACTCCCCAAAAGTTCCCCAAATGCCCTATGTGCATTTTTGAGGCTTTTGATAGGCATTTGCCAAGTGTTAAAACCACACCACAAACGCCTCGCAAATGCCACGCAATCGCTTGCCAGGCGTTTGGGGACCGGCACCATAGACTTGAACAGGAGGCTTCAACTCCTCCTGACTCAACATGAGGCATCAGTTTTGCCGCAATGCTAATGCTTCAATGTGAACACCACTGTGTGCTGCCATGTGCAGAATTTTCATAGGCGTTTGAGAAGCATTAAAAACACTACCCAAATGCCTGTCTGATGCCTGCTGACAAAGCTAGTGTGAACATAGCCTTAGTAAACATACATTTCATTCAGGGCTATTTCAGCATTCCTTTTCCAAAAAACCAAATATCCATAACAGCTCCCTGGCTTTATCATGCAGCACCGCTACTCTAGCCTCGGGCTTAGGCCTCTGGCTGTCTCTTCCAGACAGTCCTCAAACTCTGGATGGGCTGCAAATCTCTACTGGATCCCAAAGTCTTGTGGCACATTTTCACATGCTTGGAATCTGGCGGCACACAGTTTCTGACATAAGCACTGGAGAGCTCACCATCATTTTTGCTTAGGCAAGAAAGAAGGAAGTGCTGTGCTGCAGAAAAAAATGTCAGAAATAAATTAACCAAAGAAAAACCTTTTGTGCTGCTAAACCAACCTTATAGAATAATAATAATCGCAGCCGACCACACCTTATGTCATTCTCAAACTCCCAATTAATAATAAAAAACTTGAATCCTCAAACACAATTTTCCATGCATTAAAAAAATTGTCCATGTGAAACACAATCTCTTGTGTTGTGACGTTGGAGGAAAGTTAAGAAAGACACGAGAGATTGTGTTTCAGGTGGACAATTTTATTAATGCATGGAAAATTGTTTTGTGTTTGAGGTTTAAAGTTTTTATTAATAACCGGGAAATAACTGACACATAGATAAGATATAGGTTAATTACAGTGGCGCTACACCATTTTGTTTTTTGTTACAAAAATGTCAGAAACATATAAAAATGTTTTTTTTAAATCTAGTTGTGGTTGAGTGAGGGAGGAAAGAGCCAGATGCAAATAAGTTCTATTGGGTCAAGGTCTGCTTTTAGCTAACCACTTGCCCTCCAGAGGATTTACCCCCCCCCCCCTTCCTGACCAGGCAATTGTTTGCGATACGGCGCTGTGTTACTTTAACTGACAGTTGCGCAGTCATGCAATGTTGTAAATAAATTAAATTTATGTCCTTTTTTTCCTCACAAATAGAGCTTCCTTTCGGTGGTATTTGATCACCTGTGTGTTTTTTTTTGTTTTTGCGCTATAAACAATGGGTCAATATAAACAATGGGCTAATGATGTCACAAGGAGGTGGGGCCACACGCGTGCTTTTTTTGGGGAACCTCCCCAAAGCACCCCCCATGTGAGGACCTGTGGCCTGGTATGGTTCAGGAGGGAGGGGGCGCTCGCTCGTCCCTCTCCTTTCCTGACTTGGCGGGCTGCATGATCAGACAAGGGTCTGGTATGGATCTTGGGGAGGAACCCATGCCATTTTTTTCTTAATTTTGCCGTGGGGGGTTACCCTCAAAACCCATACCAGACCCAAAGGGCTTGGTATGAACATTGTTTTA
The DNA here is from genome assembly GCF_062004578.1 of Staurois parvus. NCBI lineage: Eukaryota > Metazoa > Chordata > Amphibia > Anura > Ranidae > Staurois > Staurois parvus. Next base: position 6,425,593 of record NW_028318026.1, on the reverse strand, counting down.
TTATTTTTTTTATTATTTTTAATGCCCTTTCTATGCAGCTGAGCTGTAATATGTAGGTGGGGTGTTATGTGGGTGTGGCTTTGGCTTTAGTGTAGGTGGAGACACAGGGGGCCCCATTATCTCTTATTGCCCGGGGGCCCCATGAGTTGCCAGTCCACCCCTGGTCCTGAGTTCATCCTGGTGCACGACAATGCCCCGCCTCATGTGTAGAAAGTATGTAGACAGTTCCTGGAGGATGAAGGAATTGATACCAATAAATGGCCCCCATACTCGCCTGACTTAAATCCAATAGAACACATCTGGGATATCATGTTTTGGTCCATCCGATGATGCCAGATTGCAAAAACAAAAATTGAATGTCCAGGAGCTCAGTGATGCCCTGGTTCAGATCTGGGAGGAAATAACCCAGAACACCATCCATCGTCTCATTAGGAGCATGCCTCTATGTTTTCAGACAAGCGCATGGGGGCCATACAAACTACTGAGTACCATTTTGAGTTGCTGCAATGAATTTTCACCAAAATGGACTAGCCTGCTGCATAATTTTTTCACTTTGATTTTCAGGGTGTCTTTGAATTCAGTGCTCTGCAGGTTGATCATTTTCATTTCCATCAAACGATGGGGCATCCTTACGTTCCTAACACATTACCCAATCCATATCAGTATACATATCCAGCATGAGATTTTTCACCATTGAGATCTGATGTGTTTTCAAAGTGTTCCTTTATTTATTTTTGAGCAGTGTATAAATTATCTAGCGCTACTTCCGTAGGAACCACAGGAATACTTTCCAGGTCCTCCCCAGTACTTTTTCCCACAGCCAGGCACAAAGGCTCCTTCACACATTTCTCCAATAACCAGTCTAGGGGTGTTGCTTTTATTTTTGGAGAACTTTGATAGAGATGAGGAAGATGAGTGGGATACTCCAAAAATAGAAACAATTTACCCTTGAGGACTTTCAACCTTCAGGGCAAACTATGTCAGAGTTCTTTCTTGAATCAAACATTGGACTTTAGCTTTATGGCAGTAGTAAAAGTAGTAGTAGTAGCAGTAACTTCTTTAGAGCTCCAGTGTCCCTTTAAAAGTAGGCCAGGTGAACAAAACTCTTTGTAACACCAGCCTGTGTTCCTTTTACTAGACGTGCAGGTGACTTTGTAGCACCACAGGGTGTTAAACAGCACACAGTCTTTAAGGCTAGGTTCACACCTATGTAGGTTGCGCTTGAGCCGTTTCTGCATTGCATGACGCGTTTTGATGCATTTTGCATTTTTTTTTCTTTTTCCTGTTGCTAGTAAAATTTAAAATGCAAAATGCATCAAAAACGCACTACATGCTTTTCCGCAGCCTTTCTGTTGATGTCTATAGAAACAAAAATGCAACATTTTGATTCCCTCACCCTTTCCAAAAAACACACTGGGTGAAAACGCAGATATTTGAACATGTCCCATAGGAAATCATGTTAAATGGACTGTACTGCATTCCTGCAAAATGCTGAGGAAAGTGCTTAGGTGTAAACCTAGGGTTAGATCCTTTAGGGATGTCTGTACTCGCAAGGCCCAAGAGCAGTTAGATGCCTTCTTCTGTAATACCAGTTCAGTAGACAGCCCCTCAGTCAGCATAGCAGGACTCAGGTTGTCCATCTGAGGCTGCATGGCAGTTGTTCCCTGGAAGGGCAACATTTCCTCCCTCAGGCTGGATCAGTCCTGGACAGAAAAGAACCTAGAGCCCCATGTGATCACTGAATATATACAGGTACCCTGCATGACTTAGAACCGCTCTGTCTGGGATAGGCTGAGGCTATATCAATATTCATGCTTCCATCTACATAACTCCACACCTATGATCCAGAAACTTCTAAAGGAAGCTAGGCAGACTGGCAGCACCTGAACACACAGAACAGACCTCACTAAATGATCACAGCTCACCAAATACAGTGAGCTAACTATGTTTTTTCTTAACAAATATTTACAGCTATTCTGACTACAGAGTGACAACTAAATGTACCTATCAAAAAAACAACTAATTCTATCTAACCCTAGCACCTACCTAGGAGGGTGTTACATATTATATACTGTAGATTCATAAATGCTCCATTTTGTGAATATCTGTATGTTAGGTAATATATTATGAACATAGTAGAGAAAATACCTTAAAGTCCAACTCCAGGCGCAATAAACTTATATTGGTTAAAACCGTTCTACATTCATTTGCTTCACGTAAGTTCTGCAAGTCTCCTAGACCCCAGATTCATTTGTCTAGCTTCTTCTCCTGACTATCCACAAAACAAACAGCTTTAGATTTCATCATTGACATGATGTACTACATACACCCATTGGCAGTAAAAGCCTTAAATATACTGTATTTAGATACTATGAAGTCTTGGAATTTCCATATACTTATCTATGAATGCCATTAGAAATATTGACATAAGACAACTCATTTCTGTAAAGTCACCCTTAAATCTATGTAGCAAATCTACATTTATTTCTATTTTTTTTTCTTCTTCAGATTGGGGAACATAACATAAACTTGGAGAAAATTACAGATGCATTTGATTCCATTAACACTAAGGTACATTGCTTCTTTTACATATAGAAGCTGTTTCTGGGCTATATACTAGATGTCATCAGAGGACCTAAACATTTAATCCATATTTTTTGATGCATTATTTAATTTCTGCCATAATCTGTAATCTAAATCTCAAAGCTGGGCAATCGCAATGGATTATATTATGACAATGTGTATAGACAGAAGCTGTAAAGGTTGAGCTCGGCCCACACTTCTCCAATGATCCTTTAATGTGGTAAACCATGTTGGGTTCTAAAGAATCTTTAGCTTGCAATTGTTATACATTACACAAATGTTCTGTGGCATTGACAGCAAGAGAGCTAAAGCTACAGTGTCACCTTTCCCTTGCAGGACAAATCAGCAGCACTAACCAATGCTTCAGAGTATGGGAGAGTGTGATAATGTTAGTAGCCAATCACTAGGCACGAGTACTGTCATATGACTGAGGGTGTGACGTCACTGTTCCCCCTGATTGCCCCCACCACCGATTTCAGTGCCTGCTGCAATGGAAAATGGAGTGCTGAGGGAGAAGAGGCAAGGAGAGTATAAAGTTGGGGGTTGGTAGGGGTTCTTTGCTGCGACAGTGTCACTTTGCCCTAGGTGACAGTGTCTCTTTAAAAATAAAAAAAAACCAATCCCCTCTGGGTGATCAATGTATAAATTATATATAAACTTTATATCAGATTCCTACCTTTTGTTACTGTGAAGAAATAGCTGCTTGTTTTACCATGTCCTTTTACAGATTTTGCTGGATTATTATAATCAGCTGGTGCACTATCAGTGTTCTAATAAGAAAATCTGCAGGCTCTGCTTCATTTTTAAAGTATTTAACCCTTGGGGGGTAATCCATCTAAACTGAAATTCCTGTTACAGATAATGCCTAAAATCTGACTTGTATCTTAGTGCAGACTTGTGAGAAAATGTGAGCCAATCACATAAGCAGAAATTGACATTTCTGGGGGCGTTCTGTACATCAACAGGGTACAGAATGTTTCTAGGTTGCCACATTGCTTAGAATATGGAAAACTACAGTGGCTTCAGATTTAAAATGTAATTTTTAATTGCAATAAATTACTATTTTTTTTATCAATTCTATTTGCTATATTATTGTGTTATTTTCTATATTTTTAACACAAAAGTGGAGTTACCCTTTAAGTAATTATTTCTTATTTGCAGGGAACAGTTTTACTGGCACTTAGACTTTAGTAACAGAGTTGTTTTAAGATCTGACCCACAACGTTTATTTAGTATTTCAGTGAGTCAGTTCAGTACTGTGAGTGGATTGTTGTAAAGTTATTTAATCTCACAAAAAGGTTCTCCTCCAACATTTAATTCACATACATACAAGATAAAATGCGAGTATGTCCTGTGCCTTGTGCTTTGCAGAATGGACCCTCTTCAGTTTATCATCTCAAAATCACTTCTTGCTGCAAGCAGGTGAACAGCTTGTAGGTAGGTGCCGTTTATCCCCCCTTCTGTAGGTGGCACTGTTTAGCTGACCATTGTAAGGAGGGAATTGAGGTTGAGAGGAGCTTTGTTTCTCTGAAGCCTCCTTAGATATCATATACCTGGTGCTGGAGGCTAATGGAGAGAGGGCTTCCCTTTGCGGCTAAGTTCCAGACTCCCCTGAAGATGGGACAGAAGGGGTTAAGCACAAAGTAGGAGTTCTTGTAGATAATGAACTGACTGAGGACGCTTGTCAGAGGTACACCCAGGAGCACAGTTGATTCACTGGAATGGTGTCTGCAGACAGATGGCGCCCATGAGAGTTAGCAGGCCTTCAGAGTAGCAGAGGACCGCAGAGTAGTCGGTTCGGAGCCAGGGTCAGATACCAGGAGGGGATTAGAGCAGACGTAGTCAGATGGATAACCGGGGTCATACACAGGAGTGCAAGTGAGAATATCTGTTAGCCAAACTGGGTCATACAGAGGAGAGCAAGTGAGAATATCCCTTAGCCAAGCTGGGGTTATACGTAGGAGAGCAAGTGAGAATATCCGTTAGTCAAGCCGGGGTTGTGCACAGGAGAGCAAGTGAGAATTTCTATTAGCCAAACTGAGGTCACATCAGGAGACAGACAGAGAAGACAAGTCCAGCAACAAGCTGGTCGGTAACAGGAGATCACAATAGTAAGGAAAACACAGGACAAAGGTATTGGGGAGCCAGAGATCAACCAGCAATTTGAGAGAGTGATGGGCTTCCTTATAAAGGCTGTCTGGAGCATGCCTGTTCTAGCTCACATCCATTCACCAATTAGCATAGATGTTCACCAGTGTGCATTTCTGCAACCATGCAACGTACTGGCAGGAATGCCAGGTCTCCGAGCACCTCTGCTGCGGACAGAGCCCTGACAGTAGATGTCATCAAGTGAGCGGTGGTCCAAATGGACACCGCTGACCTGCGTGGCCATCTTTAGTTAGAGCAATGCTAATAAATATCGCTCAAAGTCATATAAAAGTGTCCTCTTAAGTGACGAGACTGTTAAAGTACCAACAACATTGCTAAGAGCTATTGTACCCGAGTCACCTGAGATATTAAGGCTCCCTTGCCATAATGCTTGGACCTGTGAAGTGAAGCCCTTGCCACTGTTTGCCACGTTATTTGTCACTACTACTTATCCAAATAATAATTGTTCCATATAGAGAAAATAGGCGCTTGACACGGATTCACCTTTTTAAATAATCTCACATAAAAGTGCAACCCTTAACTGATCTGTCCTGTGATTCGGTACGGCACAAGACGGTCAGCAAGTCCCAGCCACACAGAGCAGCAAAGCAGGGAGAAAAATTAGCCACATCTATTAGTAAACACAACACATATTACACTTATTAGGCACACAATTAACCCATTGATTGCCCCTAGATGTTTACCCCTTCCCAGCCAGTGTCATTAGGAAAGTGATAATGTGCAGTATTAGTATCACTATTGATGTCAGTTAGTCAGTTAGTGTACCTCCCATCTAGTGTCAGCTAGTGCCATATTGACCGCCACACTATCACAGTCCCACTATAAATTTCTGATCACCGCCATTAAAAGTATAAGAAAAAAAACAATTTCAGTAAATATACCATAGTTTGTAGATGCTATAACCTTTGCAGAAACCAGTTAATATAAACGTATCGTTTTTTTTTTACCAAAGACATGTAGCAGAATACATTTTGGCTTACATTTAAGCAGACATTTGATTTTTTAAATTTCTTTTAATTGGATACGTTTTATAACCGAAAGTAGAAAATATTTGTTTTTGTTTTCAACATTTTCAGCCTTTTTTCATCTATGTAATAAAAAGAAACCCAGTGGTGATCAAATATCACCAAAAGAGAGTTCTATTTGCGTGAGCAAAACGAAAACAATTTTTGAATGTTTGGGTACAGTGTTACATGACCAGATATTGCCAGTTAAAGTAGCGTAGTGCAAAATAGCAAAAAAAAAATGCTCCAGTCGGGAAGGGGGTAAAACCTCCCGGAGCTTAAGTGGTTAAACTAAAAGTTGTGAAACAAGTAAATCCCAAAAATTTAAAAAAGTCCAAACTCATATTAGGTCTATATATCAAACCAAGTGTGTCCCCACACCACATGTCTTATACTTGTTTTCACTTGCTCCTTGTGTTTCTCCACACCACCATGCAAGCCAATGAAAGAAGAAATGTAATTCACCAGGTGATGATAAAAATGCACACTCACCAAAAGGTATTGACCCCTTTAAATTAGAAGATCAATATACAATTTTACAGGCTCAGGCTATGTGGATTCCTCTGTAGCTCAGGTATTTGGTCTTCCAGGAGGCTTGTATGCAAAATGACAACTAAGTTGCGCCTCAAGGTGTTTTGTTGCATGGGCATTCTCAGGCTGTAAAATGCGTAGATTTGGACTTTTTGAAATTGTGGGGATTTATTTGTTTCACAACTTTTAGTTTAATTTTTGTGTGAGATTATTTAGAAAGGTGAATCAGTGTCAAGCTCCTGCTTTCTGTATATGAAATAGTTTAATATGTGCATATGATTACACTTAAAGGGGCAGCTGCACTATAGATTATACTGGTCTATTGTCTATAGAGTGTGGAGAGTAGAGTGCCTCTATTATCTTTTCTCTTTTTAAAAATAATTTGTGCCACCTTCCTTGGCTTTTGTATACCTTTACTCAATCTTGGGTACCTATCAGGTGGCCGCACCCACATGCTGGTTTTTGCACAGTTCAGATGTTCTTCTGTAATACTTCATGAGACCTAATATAAACTAAAATTAATGTTAAAAAAAAAAAAATATATATATATATTATTCATGGAAAACTAAGAAAATAAAACAAATTCTCAAGCTGATATAGTATAAATTTAATTTCTTATTTAGGTCCTCAACCCAAGCTATGTAAACAAACCAAAATTGTAAACCACTGTTTGGAAAATCAGGGAAATGCTGGGGGGGGAATAGTTTAAAGTAAAAAAACTGGAGTTTATTTACTAAAGCTGGAGAGTGAAAAATCAGGTTCACTTTTGCATAGAAACCAATCAGCTTCCAGGATTAATTGCCAAAGCTTAATTGAACAAGCTGAGGTTAGATGATTGGTGTCTATGCAGAAGTGAGCCTGATTTTGCACTCTCCAGCTTTAGTAAATAAATCCCCAATGTGTCATGTCTCTGTGTATGTTTTAAGAGTAAGACAAAGCACTTTTGAAGTGTGAAATATGTTGACCTTTTTTTCCTCTTGTCTGCCATCTGCAAGTGCTCTTTATGTGTATTTTTTGCTACAATAAAGTCAATTTTAGTATTTTATGTCTAGGTGTGCAGCCATCCTGATTTTTGGATGCTACAGCAACGACTAGGCCAGTACCCCACTTGATTCAATTCCTAGCCAACCCACCTCAGAACAGCGAGAGTGTGTGCTATTGATCCAAGAGCAAGGCTCGGTTCACACTACTGCAAACTGAAAGCCACGCGACTTATGGCGCAACTTTGACAGGAGACTTCCTGGTGATTTGCTGGCGACTTGTGTATGACTTTGATGCAACTTGATGTACGAATTTCGTGCCATTGTGACTTCATGCCTTGGTAATCTTCCTGTAATGTCGGATCCAAATTACATCATTATAGATGAGGATTCGACTTGAAGGCGACTTCCTTCAAAGTCTATGAGTCTAAGTCGAATAGAAGTCACCTTGAAGTAGTACAGGAACTTTTTCTAAAGTTGGAACAACTCCAGTAGTGCTAATTAAGACAGCTCTCATTGACTAACATGTCATTTTACATGTCATGGAACTTGCGGTCTCACAAGTCAGATCCCAAGTTGCGGCAGGGCGAACCGAGCCTAAGATGTATGCTTTCTTTTTGCACTATAAACAAAATTCATAAAAATTTAAAAGAGTAATAAAAAAATAAATAAAGTGAACAGCAAGGCTAAGGAGTTTACCAACACTGACTACACATCATTTGTGAAATAGAGAATGAGTAATGCCTACATCAGCTATATTGATGGCTCGGATACTTTAATGGTTAGACTTTGTCCTTTGGGAAATTGTGAATAACTGTAGGTAATAAATGCCTCTTTTGCATAAATTATGATCTTAGGCCCCTTTCTCACTGACGGTCTGATTGTGTCCATCCATAGCTCCCTTTGGAACAGCGGGTATTAGTGAACATGTTTTCTTCTGACAGCCCCATAGAAAACAGTGGGCTGTGTCTATGTCTGTTCTGCATTGCGGAGAGGACACGGACCTGTCATCCCCCTGCTTAGCAGGGATCAGCTGACAGATCCCCCACTTAGCAGGTGGATCCACTTAACACTGACCCAAAAAATGTGTGACCATGTATTCCTATGGAACGCTTCACACTGATCTGTTGTGGATCCTTTGCGTTTTCTTAAATCCTGCTTGCTGCATTTTTGGTGCAGGTTTGGTGCACCAAAAAAAACCCCCCAAAAACACACCTCTCCATTGAAATCAATAGAAAATGCTGCAAAATGCAACCCACATTGCAGTTTTGGAGTCACATGCCCTATAAAAAAAATGCACTGCAAACGCAGTAAAAGTATGGCAAAAACACATCAAAAATCCATTTTTGCTGCAGATTATTTTAAAAGTAGCCTTAAAGTATGGTGAACCCTATGCTATGTTCTAAGCAATAGAATGCTGATATTTTGTATATAATTGGTGACAAATGACAACTTGAATGTCTCTTTATTAGAGCAAACAGTCTTCCTTTACAAACTATGACCCTTCAAGTTTACTTCCTGGCTGCAAGGATTTCTGGACCTACCCAGGATCACTTACTGTTCCACCACTGCTGGAGAGTGTCATATGGATAGTTTTAAAGGAACCCATAACTATCAGCTCCAGACAGGTAAGTCTGATATATTTCAGGTACGCCTTTAATGTCCATATAGAAGGATTATGCTTGATTGGAGCTTGCTCTGTGTTACGATCTTCTGAGATGCAATCACAGCGTACCCACACTGTCTGTTGTCCATTTGACAAAGCCTTTTGACAAGCTGTATTACAGGCCTCTTAGGATGTCTAAAGATAGGGATTAAGGTTTAGTCAAACTAAAAGAGTCACATCTAGTCAAGGAGACAAGTCAAGATACATCAAGGGATCATTTGGATATAAAGATATTCTTCCTCACAGCAGACAAAAGATTACATTGCTTGCTTGTTCATGGAGAGCAACTAACAGACTCAGCTCAGTAAAATAATGTAACTATTACATACCATGTGACCTGGAGTTGCCTGGGACTTAAAGTAAGGGCCAATGGACACTAAAGGGCTCCACTGTGTTGCATTTAATGCATTATGTTGAGCTAAGTCAGCTGATTTGTGAAAATGGGATACCAACACATGCAAGGGAACCAGAGATCAGACATACAGCATGTTTGATGAACATACAATGGTGCTTTAATGCATGTCTCAGTGTGCTGCAACTCAGGAGCATTGGGAATGTGTGTTAGGGTGCCTTACACAATAAACCGCACACCAACGTGCATTACTGTACATTGCAGCACAGTGTGTGGATTAGCCATAACAGCTCAGTATAGCACAGCAATCTCTTATTTGTCACTACACATGACATAAACGAATATGTTCCATAATAATAGATTTTTTTATTAGCCTTTAACTCTGACCAATTTTTCATACTTTTGCATAGAGTGAGTTAGAGTTAAAATTTCTCTTACTTCCTGAATCCCATGACATCCATACAAGAAATGGAGGTTGTGGTCATCCCCAAGACAGGAAGGCCTACAGAGCAAAAAAAAAAATCCAAAACCTTACAGCACCTCTCTTTCCTGCTGTATCCAAAATGGCATAAACATTTGGGCAATACTGGAGAAGTAAAGAGGAGCCATACTCATCTTCTCTCCATTGCTGGGGTGTCCTGGAGTTCCTGGCTTCTGTGTCACCAATCCTCAGCCATTTCCATTGGCGGGGCTGAGATAATGTCACTCCTGCGCATGTGCAGGATTTCATTCTTCTTGGTATTGCCGAAATTGTAACCTGAGCTGCGTGTGTGCAGCTCAATGTATAGGCAGGTAAAGAAATTTAATGCAGAAGAGACTTAGTATGTCTGTTTGCCAGTTCTTTTCTTCACAGTCCAAGTTCTTTGCTAGAAAAAAGACTATTGCCTAAAGGCCTTGGTAACTGAAGTAAAGATTACACACACAGCTGAATAGTTTTGGGGAATGACCCACGCCTCTTCCTTCCTTCTCACAGTGAAAGAAAAAAAGACCCTGCTAGACTCCTCTTTCTTTAGAAAACCCACAATGCCCTGTTAATTTCTGTCAAGAGTGTAGAGTTCATGACGAGTTTATTTGGAAAATAAAGATTTTACTGTATATTAATAGAATAAAATAAAGAGATACAAAATTTCAAAATGTATCCCAGTTCCAAAAATGTATCCTCAGTTCCCAGAGTCACAAAGGGCTCTGCAAGGTCTGATGCCATTTTATATTATTATCTGTCTATCTCACCACGTCCTTCTGGTTTGCTGAGTTTATTTGGAAAATAAAGATTTTACTGTATATTAATAGAATAAAATAAAGAGATACAAAATTTCAAAATGTATACATTAAAATGATGAATTCTACTGACTGCAGACCATTAAAGTTTTTATTTTAAAAATGTGTAACAATTTAATAGTTATGAAGAACATGTTTTCCACAGCTCTCCAAGTTCCGCAGCCTGCTGAGTGAGGATGGAAGTGAACCATGCTACATGGAGAGAAATCATCGTCCAGTACAGCCACTCCGAGGACGAAGAGTCAGAGCATCTTTCCTATAGATGTTCCCCATTACTTATATAACTACTAACTAGGCTGAGAGCAGCAAGCTGAGGACATTTCCCGCAGGGCACCAGTAAACATGATACCAGTTGGAGAATATGTGTTTTCCTAAAAAGCCTTTTTATTTAGATGTGTACAGATTTTTATAGCCATGCTGAAATGTCATGCTATATCCATTTAATTTTTTTTAAATAAGATTACTGTATATTGCAAATCCTAGTGATTTGTTTATAATGATTTTTGTACCATTTATTTTCTTATATAACTGACTTGTGTTATTTTCTGTTAATTTTATTGCTTTGTGTTGTAAAAGCTTCCACATCAGTGCATTCTACAGTCCCTCCATTCAACAAAAGAGCAAAAAAGTATCATGAAATCAGTTCCCAGAGTCACAAAGGGCTCTGCAAGGTCTGATGCCATTTTATATTATTATCTGTCTATCTCACCACTTCCTTCTGGTTTGCTGCACTGAGGATGGATGTACAGTATTTTTAAAGCTGCTCTTCATTAGGGATGCGCACAGTCATTTTTTTATGAAATTGAATGACCATGAAATTACTATTTTCACTGTATTTAGGATAATTTAGTTTATTCCACTGAGTGTTATTTTTTATTTCATTTTACTTTCTTCTCTGTCTGTATTCTTGTTTCTTTGGGAAAAAAAAGTGAAACAAAGAGGCTAAGGAGGGGCTGTTATTGATACAAGAACAGGTTAAAGATAATAAAAATTAAGCTTTTGAAACCTTCAAGATCCATTTAAAGTCCATTGCACCCTTAATAACATCCAAATATTTTTTTTTCCTGGTTCAATACATTTTTATTGAAAGTTTACAAAAGTTACAAGAACTCAATACAGAACATAACACAACTGAACAAAGTGCAGCAGGAGTGGTCACAGTGTGCCTATACTGGTACCAAATATACAAAAAAAAACACACAAGACTACAATAGTCCATTCTACAGTCCCTCCATTCAACAAAAGAGCAAAAAAGTATCATGAATTCAGTTCCCAGAGTCACAAAGGGCTCTGCAAGGTCTGATGCCATTTTATATTATTATTATCTGTCTATCTCACCACTTCCTTCTGATTTGCTACACTGAGGATGGATGTACAGTATTTTTAAAGCTGCTCTTCATTAGGGATGTGCACAGTCATTTTTTATTAAATTGATTGACCATGAAACTACTATTTTCACTGTATTTAGGGTAATTTAGTTTATTCCACTGAGTGTTACTTTTTATTTATTTCATTTTACTTTCTTCTCTGTCTGTATTTTTGTTTCTTTGGAAAAAAAGTGAAACAAAGAGGCTAGGGAGGGGCTGTTATTGGTACAAGAACAGGTTAAAGAAAATAAAAATAAGCTTTTGTAACCTTCAGGAGCCATTTAAAGTCCATTGCACCCTTAATAACATCCAAATATTTTTTTTTCCTGGTTCAATACATTTTTATTGAAAGTTTACAAAAGTTACAAGAACTTAGTACAGAACATAACACAATTGCACAAAGTGCAGCAGGAGGGGTCTGTAGCTGGCCAACTAAGACCAGTCCTAAGTTGTTAATATGGTTCACATATATGTGTATACCAAACCTGCCAATAATCTCAGTACAGTATATATCTGCATATGTTAAAGCCAAAAGCAGAATCATTGCTGTAATTTATGTCTTTGATTGTTATATGACATTTTTATATTAATTGTGTTAACAGAAGCAGAAAAGAAAAATATGCCTTTAAGAGTTAGTTAAAGATGAGCCAATCACAGACAGCCTCACACTGTACAGAGCCTTAACCAATCCCAGCCAGTTTCACATTTATGCCTGTGTAAAACTTCCTGCTAGGATTTTCTAGAGACACATGCTCACCAGTCAGAAGAGGAAACAGACAGTTCCGATCAGAAGAGCTTTATGGAGGCAGAGCAGGCCAAATAGTTCGAACGAACGAACTTATCGAATATATCGAATTTATAAATCCAAGTGAATTTATCAATCTATCGAATCAACCCAATGTAATACGAATGAAACCATTGTAATATGAAAGAAATAAGCCATTGTAAGCAGTGTTATATGAAGAAGATTGAAGTTATTAAAGAAGTTAACCAAAGTATTTGGTGTGCTCTTTAAACCTACTGCATCCATAGAGCGGCATTGGAGGAATTACAGAGTAAAGTCAGTCTAATCAATCAAAGAAACAGCAATTGCATAATTTTTCTAATGCCACAGCGCACTAGGCACCAAAGGGTGCTGCGCCTGCCACAGGGTCACAGTGCGCCTATACTGGCACCAAATATACTAAAAAACACACAAGACTGCAATAGTCCATGAGTCCATATGCAGATGAGTTGCATTGGAAAGGACGGCAGGTCAGATCTAGAGGAGATACAAATTTGACAAAGGCACTGAGAAGCCTTTACCTTCGGGTATGTCAAAGCGAAACTCATAATAATATTAGAAAAGAAAAAATGAGTACCAGTGCTGTTACCCTTCTGGGTCAACAAAGAAATAAAGGAAGAAAACAGAAGAGTCCAAAATAAAATAACAAAAAGAGAAGTGGGTGGAGGGGAAGGGAAAAGACTAAAATGGGAAGGGGGGGGAGGAAAGGCAAGGGGAAGGAAAGAAGGAAGAGAAGAAAGGGAGGAAAGAGACAAACTTTGGAACACTGCACTGGCCCCAAATATCTTAATTGTCCCTTTCCCGTTGACTCCAATGTATTTTGCAGAGATGGCAAAGTTTCCATCAAACGTTTATTTGAATAACAACCTCTCAATTATGCAAATTCTTACTCTTCATATGTAAGTGTGAAGATAACAAAAGCTTTCCTATCAAATACTTACCAGAATTTTCCTTTCTCAATAGACTTCATGGCAGCATACTTGGATAGATTCTGCCCTCACTCCTACCCTATAGGACACCACTACAATAAATTTTGAGGCTGAGCCAAAGAATTTGTTTTCTAACTAGCCTACTCATCACACTGGGAGGGTACCCATGCTGCCATGGAGTCTATCAGGAAAGGAAAATTATGGCATTTGACAGAAAATTTTGTTTTCCCGACTGACTCCATGGCAGCATACATTTGGAAAATAACTAGCCACAAACAAGGGTGGATGCAGAAAAAAGTAAGGCTTCAATCATAGCTCTAGCCAACAGAAACCTTAAGTGCAAAAATTAACAGGATATGAAAGCTAGCCTCAAACTACAGCAAGCCACAAAAGTTTTAGTGGAGGACCATGTTGTCACCCTACAAATATTCCTGACACCCTGTTACAGGAAACCTATACACTCCTGGCTGAGTGGGTTGACACCGCTTGCATAGGAGTCAAGCCTTTAGCTGCTATAAGCTGGTTGGCTAGTGGACACGACCCATCCAGTGATGGTTCTGAATGATATCGCTTTCCCTCTGATTCTGCTAGAGAGAGTGACAAAGATGGCTGAAAGCTCTAGACAAAGCTGTAGCTTGTGAGCAAGCTCAAAGTATCCTGCTATCCAGGGAATTGAATTGGTCATCCTTAATAGTTCTGCATGTGGGGAGAACAATTTTTTGTTTTCATAGGATGCCTAAGCCATTTTGGATTGTATAGTATGGATAGAACCACTACCCAGATCAGGCAGAATGCCAAAAAGTGTCAGTCGTAGCCTAAGGCCCTGATCTTGGCAAACTTCCTGACTGATGTAATAGCCCTTAGGCTGTCTTCATGGTTCAGTCTTTACTCAAAACGTGGCTGAAAGTGATCCCATGTGGAGTTACAAGCCACTAAAGGGTTCCTCGTAGCCTCCATCTTACTAGGTCCCATAATGACAAAAAAAGGAACACATCAGTCAGTCAAGAAAAGGCAATTAGCATTAAATTTAAGAATGCTTTTCTTGATATCTGAAGTTTTCCTAATAGAAAGGTTTAAAAGAGATGAGTGAATTGTAAAAGAAATGCACTTTAACCCTATTCACAGACATGGCAATCAGTTGAAAATGTATATGTGCAAGATCTGCTTTAATGCAAAAATATTGGTGGCATGCAGTAGCACCTCGATAGTGACTATGTGTTTTGGTTTTCAAAAACATAGAAAAAGGTGTAATGTATTTTGTGGTGGGAACTCCAGTGATAAGATTTTATTCTGGTTCCACCCATCCTCTGTAGCCTTTAGCAGCTTGCTCAACTTTAGCCTCCTGCACACAGGAGAAAAGAAATTCTGTGCTTTTTACTGATTTGTAGTTAGATGCATTGATGTCTATGGAACCATGCACACAGCTGAGTAAAGATCAGTAGTATAGAGATGAGTACAGAGCTGTAAAACAAAACCAGAAAATGTTACAGTTGAGTGCAGTAATTTACGCTCATGCGTGTGTTTACGCATCTATGAGCACGTTTATGTGAGTATACATGAGTAAATTACAACACTGGTAATGAAAAAGAATTTTAATAATCTATACGCTTATACACTTAATTACACACATATAACATACAGGTGAAACTCGAAAAATTAGAATATCGTGCAAAAGTTCATTTATTTCAGTAATGCAACTTAAAAGGTGAAACTAATATATGAGATAGACTCATTACATGCAAAGCAAGATAGTTCAAGCCGTGATTTGTCATAATTGTGATGATTATGGCTTACAGTTTATGAAAACCCCAAATCCACAATCTCAGAAAATTAGAATATTGTGAAAAGGTGCAATATTCTAGGCTCAAAGTGTCCCACTCTAATCAGCTAATTAAGCCATAACATCTGTAAAGGGTTCCTGAGCCTTTAAATGGTCTCTCAGTCTGGTTCAGCAGGAATCACAATCATGGGAAAGACTGTTGACCTGACAGTTGTGCAGAAAACCATCATTGACACCCTCCATAAGGAGGGAAAGCCTCAAAAGTTAATTGCAAAAGAAGTTGGATGTTCCCAAAGTGCTGTATCAAAGCACATACATAGAAAGTTATGTGGAAGGGAAAAGTGTGGAAGAAAAAGGTTCACAAGCAGCAGGGATGACTGCAGCCTGGAGAGGATTGTCAGGAAAAGGCCATTCAAAAGTGTTGGGGACTTTCACAAGGAGTGGACTGAGGCTGGAGTCAGTGCATGAAGAGCCACCATACATAGACAGATCCTGGACATGGGCTTCAAATGTCATATTCCTCTTGTCAAGCCGCTCCTGAACAACAAACAACGTCAGAAGCGTCTTGCCTGGGCTAAAAAAAAAACAGACCTGGTCTGTTGCTCAGTGGTCCAAAGTCCTCTTTTCTGATGAGAGCAACTTTTGCATCTCATTTGGAAACCAAGGACCCAGAGTATGGAGGAAGAATGGAGAGGCACACACTGCAAGATGCTTGAAGTCCAGTGTGAAGTTGCCACAGTCTGTGTTGGTTTGGGGAGCCATGACATTTGCTGGTGTTGGTCCACTGTGCTTCATTAAGTCCAGGGTCAACGCAGCCATCTACCAGGAGATTTTGGAGCACTTCATGCTTCCTTCCGCAGACGAGCTTTATGGGGAAGCTGACTTCATTTTCCAGCAGGACTTGGCACCTGCCCACACTACCAAAAGCACCAAAACCTTGTTCAATGACCGTGGGATTACTGTGCTTGATTAGCCAGCAAACTCGCCTGGCCTGAACCCCATAGAGAATCTATGGGGCATTGCCAAGAGAAAGATGACAGACATGAGACTGAATAATGCAGAAGAGCTGAAGGCCACTATTAAAGCATCCTGGTCTTCCATAACACCTCAGCAGTGCCACAGGCTGATAGCTTCCATGCCACGCCGCATTGAGGCAGTAATTGCTGCAAAAGGGTCCCAAACCAAGTACTGAGTACATATGCATGCTTATACTTTTCAGAGGTCCGATATTGTTCTATGTACAATCCTTGTTTTATTGATTGCATGTAATATTCAAATTTTCTGAGATTGTGGATTTGGGGTTTTCATGAGCTGTAAGCCATAATCATCACAATTACGACAAATCACAGCTTGAACTATCTTGCTTTGCATGTAATGAGTCTATCTCATATATTAGTTTCACCTTTTAAGTTGCATTACTGAAATAAATGAACTTTTGCACAATATTCTAATTTTTTTAGTTTCACCTGTAACTCAAGGTCTGTACACACAATTTGTTTGCTCCGGGACTTTCTGTCCTGAGTAAACATCAGTAAATTATGATGCCCATGTGCCCATTATGAGTCCAGGCCTATAGTTAGTTAGTTAGGGTCTCTGTTTGTGTCAGGCCACAAGTGTTGTTACTGATTATTGGAAGGACTCCACAACTTAAAGTGACATTTCACATTGGAGAGCTGATAAAATCCTACAAACGCAAGCCAGACTGGCATTTTGCTCAGAAGGAATACTCAGGCACGTGCTACAGGACCAGTTATGGGAGGGGGAATAATGTAAATTCGTGTAAGATTGTAAGCTGTTGTGCTGCACAGCAGCCTAGCCCATACCATACACCCATACACTGATTCCTGCTCTCTTAGGGTCATAACAGGTAAGGTGTGGCAGCTTAGTTGTGCCCGCCAGTAGGTAAATTACTACACTTTCTACCTTCATCCATCAAGAGGCGCCGTGCTGTGCAGCACAAGGGTCTCAGCCTTTGGGCTGGGTGTATGTAAATTTATTGCATGTTTCCAGCATTTGTGGTTGTGTTTATTTGCCACATCTAAGTAAAATTCTGTTGTGGCAAAAGCTGGTGTTGGGGTTGCTTTCCTCGTTCGTGACTTCACTGCATCCTGGGGAGCCCACCCCGGTACACGGCTTACACTGCTACGCAGAACCATACAAACAATGTGCAGTAGTTGACAGGGGAGAGATCTGTGTTGTTTATACATATACAGGTCTCTCCCCATCGGAAATAACTCGGCAATCGCCGGGTGCCGGCGGGAAGTCTCCAGCCTGGACCTGGTGATTGACAGCTGAGGCCACAAATGGCAGGTGCAGGTAGGGCGTGTATGCACCATGGCTGGATCTAGGGGGGTGCTGGTGCAGATTTCTGTTGTACCCCCTCTGGCTGACAGCTGATGGCCGAGCATCATCCCCCATTCCCACACTCAGGGACCAGCCGGGATATGAGTGCACAGCCTAGTGCAGTGATTTGTGTCCAGGAGACAGGCTGTGCTGTCCCCTCCTGTCATTGCAGTGCTCCTCCACACATCACACACACAGGATCGCTAGCTCGGACTGCACAGTTTAATTACCTGCACCCTGCACACATTTCCTTCTGCCAGGACTTGGAGGAGGCAGGAAGCAGGTAAACTGTGTGCAGTCCAGACTAGTGTGTGCAGGGGGGGGGGCTGTGTGTGTGTGTAGGGGGGGCTGTGTGAAAATAATTTGTTTGAGATTAGAGGTGGAGGGATTAGCAACTATTTGCACTGGGGAGGGATATTTGCTAGGAGGGGGGATTGGAGGGGAATATGTGCAAGGAGGAGGGATTGGGAGGGTGGGGGTGATATGTGCAAGGAGGAGGGATTGGAGGGGTGATATGTGCAAGGAGGGACTATTGGGGGGATATGTGCAAGGCTGACGGATTGGGGGGGACGTTCAAGGAGGAAGGATTGGGGGGGATATGTGCAAGGAGGAGGGATTAGGGGGATATGTGCAAGGAGGAAGGATTGGGGGGGACATGTTCAAGGAGGAAAGATTGGGGGATACGTGCAAGGAGGAGGAATTAGGGGGGATATATGCAAGGATGAGGGGTTAGGGGAGATACGGGCAAAGAGGACAGATTATAGGGAGGACATGTGCAAGGAGGAGGGATTGGGGGGGACATGTACAAGGAGGAAGGATTGGGGGGATACATGCAAGGAGGAGGAATTAAGGGTGATAAGTGCAAGGAGGAGGGATTATCGGAGATATGTACAAGGAAGAGGGATTGGGGGGATATGTGCAAGGAGGAGGTATTGGGGGGGGACATGTGCAAGGAGGAAGGATTGGGGGGATATGTGCAAGGAGGAGGAATTAGGAAGGATATGTGTAAGGAGGGGAGATATGTGCAAGGAGGGATTAGGGGGCAAATGTGCAAGGAGGGGGGTTGGGGGGGGATTTGTGTAAGGAGGAGGGAGACCTGCTGAGTGCTCTGCCAGCAGTGACCCTGTCTTCTTCTCTGCTGACCAATGTCTTATGCCCTACTGACTCCTGTCCTCTGCACTGCTGACCTGACAACCCATTTTCTCCACCCTGCTGACCCTATCCTCTGCCCTGCTGGCCCCCTGTACACTGCCCTACTAACCTCACATCCTCTATCCCCCCAAGATTTTTTACTGCACCCCTACATCAGACAGTCTAGATCCGGCCCTGGTGCATGTGCCTTCTACCCGGAGCTGCGTGATAAATACGTGATTTTGAGCACCCGTGCTGCCCTGTAGCAGTATTTCTGCTATAGGGTGGTGCAGAAGCAGTTAACACATGGCTATAACATGAGAAATTCTCCCTCCAACTTTAATTTCATACATGTTCACTCTTTGTGTCGCCAAAGTATTAAAACCAGACACAGCCAGGTAAGTAGAATTTTCAAGTAGAAGAACTTTAGATAGAGAACTGTTTATAGTTTTGGATAGAGCAGAAAAGGATTAACACCCCTGTTTTTGTTTTTGTTTTTTGCTGTCTGTATACCATTGGGAAAATTTCACTTCCTGTTCCAGAGATGCAACAGGAAGTTAGACAAAGTCTCCTATGGTGATGGTATTTCCCTTCATAAAGAGTTGTCCGTGGAACAGGTGTTCCTATTGGATGGTTTTTCCTCACCTCTTGTTCCATGGAAAAACTCTAAAATCTTCCATTTGCTTCTCTTTCCTTCTCAGTGACAATCGTCACCAGTGCAGATACAGAAGTGAATCTCCCCAGTGGGGACACAGAAAGCACTACAATCTTTATAAAGGTCCTCTGAACAATGGGAAGAAGAATCACTTTTCCATACTAAATAAAAAACCCATACCATGTAATCTCATAGGGCAGTGTTGATTATAAACAGGCAATTTTTGGGCCTGTAACATCCTATGGCCATTATGTAATGGTGGCACAAATCTTTTGTAACATTGTTTTTTAGTGGATATACAGTATTTTTAAGTATTGTAACAATGTTTTTTATTTAAAAAAAATGTTTAGAAAAGTCTTTTGGATGCCCTTAAAATCCCCTTAGAGGAATATAGTATGGGTGTATCATGGCCATTATGTTCAGAAGGCTATAGCAGCCTATTTAAATGTCACCTTTCATCAGTCTGAGTAGTCATAAGATTGAAAAATATTTTTTGACTGCTTTTTATTGCACATTGCTTTTTGCCTTATTAAAGGAAATATGGAGGCTGCTTTTTTTTAACCCCCTTCTACAATTGCTTATTACCTAGTTGCCTCATCACCTAAAGTGATACTAAACACACACTGTTTAATTTACATTATCCCATCTCTTTCTGTATGTGGATGATGAAGCTCTAATTATTTTAATTAAATTATTATACTATTTAATTAATTATTATTAAATTATTTAATTATAAGATCTAAGTACCTTTTCTGCTAATCAACATACAGCTGTCACATGACCAGCTCTTTCCCAGCATGTCTGTAGGGAAACAGTGGCAGGAGGAGCTTCTAGTCCTCTGTTCACAATAAAAAAACAGCCTTTGGGATACAGAGTAAATAGATAGGAAAGTACATCACATTTACTTGCTTTAAACTGTTCTAAATTCTCATACAATATATATTAAAATTAAATCTTTTTTGTTTGGCAATAACATGGTAAGGGGGGATTTCTACCAGTCACAGGCTGTGTCATGCCCCTCCAGCCTGTGTCTTAGAATAATAGGGAGGCAAAGCCATCATCAATCTACATGTAATATCCCGTCCCCATAGTTTTTAGCTGGTTAGTGGGCATGGAGGAGGAGGGAGGGAATGGGCTGTTTTTTTCCACTGTGTATACGCCCACATATGTGACTCTATAGTCACATGACCTGCTGAGATGTGATAGGGAGAAAATGCTCAGGGTAAAAAAATACAGAAATCTGAGCATGTGCACTAGCTGCCAACACTGCTCTGCACAATCCCTAGCTGCACTGGGGACATGGACAGGAGGGGGAGATAGAAAACTACAGAATCAAAAAGGTTTTTTGCAGACTACAAAAAACAAGTCCCGTAGTGACTGAGTGAGTATGAACAGCATGTAATACAGCATGTACTGACAGTTTTTAATGCTGAGAGTTTAATGACACTTTAAAATCTCCGGCCTGGAATGAGCATGCACATAGTGAAGTCAGGTCATTTTATAAAGAAAAAGTCAGCAGCAACACCCTCCTTCTTACTCTGTTCACAGGCTTCCTTTAAAAGGTGCGTGAAGGCAAAAACATGAAAAAAACACAATAAACTGCTATGGGTCAGCACTATTCCCAGAATTGTTAGTTTTGCTGTTTGTTTGCTGGGGGGGGGGGGGTATCTTTTATTTTTTACTGTTTACTCAGAAATCCACTCAGGGTAATGGCTGATCTTTTTCATCGCTTTCTATAGACAACAGAGCATTAAATACCAGGGGAGGTCAGGGGCCTGTAAAATACATTGCAGTATGTGTGTGTTGTATACCTTCTTAAGAGACTTTAGGTTACATAGTTTCCTCCCAATGCTAGAATCGCCATTTAAAGATTTTATATTGTGGTCATATCCGCTCTTAAGTTTGATGTTTGTAGTCGTTCCGCATACCTGAGGTCCCCTAGCCCACGTTTTAGCTTTGTTGATGTTCTCTAGACTCTCTCCAATTCAAACGCGTCATTCCTGAGGATTGGTGACCAAAACTGAATGGCATACTCAAGATGTGACCGAACCAGAGTTTTGTAAAATAGTAGATTTATAATTTTATCTCTTGAGTAAATACCCTCCTTAATGCATGTTGATAGCCTGCTACCCTTGCTTGCTGCAGATTAGCATTGCATGCTATTGCTAAGTCTGTCATCTACTAGGACCTCAAGATCCTTTTCCATGTTCGATTCCTCCAGAGGTTCTCCTTCTAGTAAGTAACATACTTTCAAATATATTTTTAGCTCCCAATTGCATTAATTTACATCTTTCAATATTAAACCTCATCTGCCATCTAGCTGCCCACCCTTTTATTCTAAGTAGGTTCTCTTGTAAAGTTGATATATCCTGCTGTGAAGTTATTGTCCTGCTTAGCTCTATGTCATCAGCAAACACTGAGATATAATTATTTATTCCATCCTCCATACCATTTATGTGCAAGTTAAACAGAATTGGATCCAGGACAGAGCCCTGGGGTATCCCACTCACAACTCCAGACCGAAAAAAAATTGCCATTAATCATCATCTTCAGGATGCTGTCCTGAAACTAGTTTTCTATCCAAGTACATATGATCTCATCGATGCCAGAAGACCTTAATTTGTAAATTAATTGTTTATGAGGAAATGTGTCAGTGCCCTAGCAAAATCCAAATACACAATGCCCACAAGCCTTCTTCTCTCCAAATTACAGCTCACCTTGAATGTTAAAGGCTGATCTAGGATATACAGTCATGGCCGAAATTGTTGGCACCCTTGATATTTCTCCAGGAAATCATGTATTTCTCACGAAACGTATTGCATTAACACATGTTTTGCTATACACATGTTTATTCCCTTTGTGTGTATTGGGACAAAACAAAAAAAGGGAGGAAAGAAAGCAAATTCGACATAATGTCACACAAACCTCCAAAAATGGGCTGGACAAAAGTATTGGCACCCTTTCACAACTGCGGATAAATAAGAATGTTACAAGCATGTGATGCTCCTGTAAACTCACCTGGGGCAAGTAACAGGTGTGGGCAATATAGAAATCACACCTGAAAGCAGATAAAAAGGAGAGACGTTCACTTAACCTTTGCATTGTGTGTCTGTCTGTGCCACACTAAGCATGGACAACAGAAAGAGGAGACGAGAACTGTCTGAGGACCTGAGAACCAAAATTGTGGCAAAATATCAACAATCTCAAGGTTACAAGTCCATCTCCAGAGAACTAGATTTGCCTTTGTCCACAGTGCGCAACATTATCAAGAAGTTTGCAACCCATGGCACTGTAGCTAATCTCCCTGGTCGTGGACGGATGAGGAAAATTGATGAAAGATTGCAACGCAGAATAGTCCGGATGGTGGATAAGCAGCCCCAAACATGTTCCAAAGACATTCAAGCTGTCCTGCAGGCTCAGGGAGCATCAGTGTCAGCGCGAACTATCCGTCGACATTTAAATGAAATGAAACGCTATGGCAGGAGACCCAGGAGGACCCCACTGCTGACACAGAGACATAAAAAAGCAAGACTACAGTTTGCCAAAATGTACTTGAGTAAGCCAAAAGCCTTCTGGGAAAACGTCTTGTGGACAGATGAGACCAAGATAGAGCTTTTCGGTAAAGCACATCATTCTACTGTTTACCGAAAACGGAATGAGGCCTACAAAGAACAAAACACAGTACCTACGGTAAAATATGGTGGAGGTTCAATGATGTTTTGGGGTTGTTTTGCTGCCTCTGGCACTGGGTGCCTTGACTGTGTGCAAGGCATCATGAAATCTGAGGATTACCAAAGGATTTTGGGTCGCACTGTAGGGCCCAGTGTCAGAAAGCTGGGTTTGCGTCCAAGATCCTGGGTCTTCCAGCAGGACAATGACCCCAAACATACGTCAAAAAGCACTCAGAAATGGATGGCAAAGAAGCGCTGGAGAGTTCTGAAGTGGCCAGCAATGAGCCCAGATCTAAATCCCATTGAACACCTGTGGAGAGATCTTAAAATTGCTGTTGGGAAAAGGTGTCCTTCCAATAAGAGAGACCTGGAGCTGTTTGCAAAGGAAGAGTGGTCCAAAATTCCGGGTGAGAGGTGTCAGAAGCTTATTGATGGTTATAGGAAGCGACTGATTTCAGTTATGTTTTCCAAAGGGTGTGCAACCAAATATTAAGTTAAGGGTGCCAATACTTTTGTCCAGCCCATTTTTGGGGTTTTGTGTGACATTATGTCATATTTGCTTTTCTGCCTCTGTTTTATATTTGTTCCAATACATACAAAGGGAATAAACATGTGTATAGCAAAACATGTGTTAATGCAATACCTTTTTTGTGTGAAATACTTGATTTTCAGGAAAAATATCAAGGGTGCCAACAATTTCGGCCATGACTGTATATATATATATATATATATATATATATATATATATATATATAATTCATCTAGGTCCTTCATAAATCCATGTTGGTTGCTACTAATTATACAATTCTCATTAGAAAACTCTTAGATATGGTCCCTTATCATTACTTCCAAAAGTTTACATACTATTGAAGGTAGGCTGACTGGTCTGTAGTTTCCAGGTATACCTATACATAGATATATGTATATCTGTCCTTTTTTAAATACTTTTTGAATACTGGTATCAGCTTTTTGACTATCAGTACCATTCCAGTCAGTAAGCTGTGCTTAAACAAGTTGAATAATAATGGTTTGGCTGTAACATGAATAAGTTCTTTAAGAACTCTCAGATGTAAGCCATCCATTTTTTTGAACACCACTTGTGTCAACCACAAGTGCACATGCGATACACTGTTATTAACATTGATTTCTAGTTTATTATACCCTTCTTTTGCCGTCATATAAGATAACAAAGAATTATTAATTAATACAGTTGCCTTCTGCCTGTCACGTGTGACCATTTACAGTGAGGAACAGAAGTATTTGAACACCCTGCGATTTTGCAAGTTCTCCCACTTAGAAATTATGGAGGGGTCTGAAATTCACATTGTAGGTGCATTCCCACTCTGAGAGACAGAATTAAAAAAAAATTCAGGAAATCACATTGTATGATTTTTAAAGAATGTATTTGTCTTGCACTGCTGAACATAAGTATTTGAACACCTAAGAAACAGCAAGAATTCTGGCTCTCAAAGACCTGTTACTTTGCCTTTAAAAAGTCCACCTCTACTCCACTCATTAATCTAACTTAGTAGCACCTGTCTGAGCTCTTTAAAGACACCTGTCCACCCCACAGTCAGTCAGACGCCAGCTACTACCATGGGCAAGACAAAAGAGCTGTCAAAAGACACTAGAGACAAAATTGTGGACCTCCACAAGGCTGGAAAGGTCTATGGGGCAATTGCCAAGCAGCTTGGTGAAAATAGATCAACTGTTAGAGCAATTGTTAGAAAATGGAAGAGGCTAAAGACGATTGTCAGTCTCCCTCGGACTGGGGCTCCATGCAAGATCTCACCTCGTGGGGTATCACTGATGATAAGAAAGGTGAGGAATCAGCCCAGAACTACAAGGGAGGAGCTGGTCAATGACATGAAGAGAGCTGGGACCACAGTTTCAAAGGTCTCTGTCGGTAGAACACTACGCCGTCATGGTTTCAAATCATGCATTGCATGGAAGGTTCCCCTGCTCAAGTCATCACATGTCCAGGCCCATCTGAAGTTTGCCAACGACCTTCTGGATGATCCAGAGGAGAAAGTCATGTGGTCAGATGAGACCAAAGTAGAACTTTTTGGTCTAAACTTCACTCGTCGTGTTTGGAGGAAAAAGAAGGATGAGTTGCATCCCAAGAACACCATGCATACTGTGAAGCATGGGGGTGGTAACAACATGCTTTGGGGGTGCTTTTCTGCGAAGGGGACAGGACAACTGCACTGTATTAAGGAGAGGATGAATGGGGCCATTTATTGTGAGATTTTGAGCAACAACCTCCTTCCCTTAGTCAGAGCATTGAAGATGGGTCGTGGCTGGGTCTTCCAACAAGACAACGACCCGAAGCGCACAGCCAGGATAACCAAGGAGTGGCTCCGTAAGAAGCATATCAAGGTTCTGGAGTGGCCTAGCCAGTCTCCAGACCAAAATACAATAGAACATCTTTGGAGGGAGCTGAAACTCTGTGTTGCTCAGCGACAGCCCCGAAACTTGACAGATCTAGAGGAGATCTGTGTGGAGGAGTGGGCCAAAATCCCTGTTGCAGTGTGTGCAAACCTGGTCAAGAACTACAGGAAACCTCTGTAATTGCAAACAAAGGCTTCTGTACCAAATATTAACACTAATTTTGTCAGGTGTACAAATACTTATGTTCGGCAGTGCAAGACAAATACATTCTTTAAAAATCATACAATGTGATTTCCTGAATTTTTAATTTTTTAATTCTGTCTCTCAACATGGGAATGCACCTACAATGTGAATTTCAGACCCCTCCATGATTTCTAAGTGGGAGAACGTGCAAAATTGCAGGGTGTTCAAATACCTCTGTTCCTCACTGTACCTGCTCACGGTATAAATTCACACCAAATGATAGAGGTAGGGTCCCCTTAGAATTAATCAAAGGCACATGTAGTTGTAAAAAGCAAGGGTAGAATGATCACAAAAAGACATGCCTTACTTGACAAATCTCTTGGTAATATAACACTGCCTTTGCATTTCAGCCATACTTTGACTGGAATTGGCTTTGTTTAGCTGGAGTTGCCATGTAACCAAAAGCCATATTCTCTGGGGCATGCTCTGTTTTAATTGTATAAAAAAGGATGGTTGATTTTGGAAATCCAATAAATTATAGAACGAAGTTGGATGTAAAAAAAGTCAAAGTTTTTCTACACTTAATAAATATGTAACCCATACACAGAATACCAGTTAAAATTCAGTTTATTGGTTTTATTACATAAAGGAGATGAAAACAACTATGGTTATTTGTTAATGTGTATCACTGTCATCTGGCTTTGGTGTGCATTGCTGCACTTAGTTTATCAGAAGGATGCTCGAACTTCTCTGCCCTTCAGAGGTTGAGGTGGACGATGGTTGCTCAGAATTGGACACTCCTTCTCACCATCCCCAGAAGATAGGAGACTGCGGAACTTATTTAGCTGAGAAAACAAAATATTAGAAATTAGAATGACCATATTGACTGAAACCTGATCAGTTGAGGCAGACATACAATCTTTTTCAAACTTTGCTCATTTGTCTACCAGCATCACAACCTTCTAGGTGTCTGAATGTCACTCCTGCTTTTAAAGTACCTCCCGTCAAACTTGGCATGGCTGTGGCAGCTGTACAACCCCATAAGACTGTTTTGGGACAGATGAAGTAGGTGGCAAGAAGGCAGTAAAACCATGGCTCAACTGCCCCTTTTTTCAGCCCCTGGCCACCTGTCTAAAAGAGCACTTACTGGCAGAATCAGCAGGTGAAAATGATTGAAAAAAAATAACTAATGACCACAGCTAAGACAATTAAACTACAAAAAATTAAATGTTTGTTTTTGGGTTTAGATATGCTTTAAAATGATTATATGTTCCTTCCACCTACACTACAGTTTTGCACACCTACTTTTGCAGTTGTGAGGGGTTCTATGGATCTTAATGGAATTTTAATATATGATATGAAAAATTTAACAGAAGTAGAGATGCATGGGATCTCCCCTATCATAGCAAGGGAAGTAAGAGATAAGTGGAGTCCTCTCTATGGTATTATTCAAATGGGATAAAAAAAAGTTAATTTCACTAACTTTACAAAGGACCCTTTTTGCTAAATTTGTTCATTTATGAAAAACTGATAAATGATACCTTGTAACATACAGTATCTATACTTTTTTTCTTATTCAATGTTTCCATTACCTGGTCAGGGCTGACACTTATGGGTTCTCTGAATATAATCCAGGTGACGCACTCAAGCAGTGGTGGATGGGTCAAGGAGCCAATGTATGTCCAGTAGTCCTTTGATGCAGGAAGCAGGGATGATGGGTCAAAACTGGTAAAGGCTGCTTGCTTACCCTATGACAGAATTTAGAAATTCATTTTTTTTCCATTTATCAACCTAACCAAAATAATAACAGTGCTATTATGGTCACACTAATTGCCCCTCAGGATCCTTCTAATTATATCAGTCCACCACGTGCTTTGTTCAACCTTATGAAGTACTCATGAGTGGATCACTTCAAACCCCTAAAAAGCATTGGATTCTTTTTATACAAGAGTTTGAATAACATTGATCTAGACTTAATACATTCTGCTTTTGGCACTTTTTCCCTGCACACCCAATTCTTGCTCAAGCATAGAGTTGACCTTTGTCCACCACTCCTGCCAAAGAATAATCATTTCATCATTTCCTTTACATTGCTTAAGACCTCAATGGAAATATCTAATTTGAACAATGCTTTCAGTAATCTGCTGTGGATTGGTCCATGTATTGCATCCTTATGAAGCAGATAGAAGCATTTTCCCCCAATTAGAACCATTCATCTCACACATACATTTTTTTGATCTTGTTGGCAGTCTGCATACAAGGAAAAAGTTCCTTTCTTATGTATGATATTGTTTTCACATGTGTACTATATCAGCTGGGCAGATGTGTCACAAAGACTGTTCTCAGTTTGTAAGACCACCTTTGGAGTCACTGTGATGTTGCCAACATCCAAGAAAGTTCAAGCAAAGATTTTTCCCCTTAGGATACAGTGGGACTTTTAAAGCAACATTATTGCATTGTTCACTTAGCAGCCTTGTTTATGTTGTTTTTAGCCACATGTGCTTTGTGTGATGGTATAATGCCTTTTAATAATTGTTTGTAATAAAAATTATGTTGTATTTTTATTTTTGGTTGTGTTGCCTTAAAAGTCCCTTTGTACCAAAATCATTGCAGACTGTTCTCAGTAGGACATCTATCTTTTGCCAAAAAATATATGGGGAAATAACTGCCATACATGACCATCCTATACAATGTTCAATTCAAATTTACATGGTACAGGGATGAATTTTTAACTCCCAGCAAAAGCCACATTACTCTAGAAAGTGCTTGAAATAGACAAAGTGAATAAAATAGAGACATAAGACATGGATGGGGGATATTTCCGTTACACTAGTCCAAAATATCATATAACATAGTATATAGAGTATATCATAAAAATTCAATATTTCAGTAAACCTAAAAATGCATAGACATGGCCAGCCCCATTGAGTACTTAATTCATATAGGTATTTCAAAAGGACATAAATAATCACTGTAGATACAGCCACATGCAGCATTGTATAATGTTCTTGTAAAACTTATTACACTCACAAAATGACTATGAGTTACATAAAACACATATAACATCATTACTGCAGTATCTGACTATATAACCCATTCATATGTTCTAAAGCCATATAGCTATGAGTTGTAACTACAGTAATAATTGCAAATGGCTCCTGTCAGTAAGTGGGCATCGGGTGGCAAGGTGCATATGGCAATGCATTTCCATTAGAAAGTAGAAAAAATTCACTGTTAAAATCATAAGCTGAAATAGCTGTAGACAGGTTATAGCAAAACAAGATGTAGTGATCCCAAGCTCACAGACTGATGGCAGTACTTCCAGTCTAATCATCCTGCTGAATCCAAGTATTTGTCTATGAAGAGGCATCATTTTCCATCTGTGATATTTTCCAGCCTGCTACTAACACCACTCTGTCATGCTGGATAAACTGGCTTGCTATTCTGTATATGACTGTATGCCTGCATACTACCATAGGGAGCCATTATGGATGGGACTGTCATTATATAAGTCTTCACTGCTTGGCTGCATGCAATATCATTGACTGACTACTGATATTCCCCAATAGCTATATATAACCATTATTGATTTCATTATTGGTATCCACTAACACCCACTGCAGCTTTGTAATGTACATTTACAACCTGCTTGCTGCTACCTGCAGTCTACATTGCTTTGCTAAAACCTGCCTGCTGCTATTTCAGCTTACACTGTTCAATGTGGATATCATGCTATTTACTAGTAATATCGAAAAAGCATAGCATATGCACCTCGCCACCAGCTGCCAACAGGAGCCATTTGCAAATATTACTGGATATTACTCATAACTATTGAGCATGTGAATGGGCTATATGTAATGACAGACTGCAAAATGACATAATATACTGTATGTGTTTTTAAGTAACTCATAATCATTTTGTGAATTTAATAAGATGTATATTACTAGAGATGTAAACATGGTTGCATGTGGCTCTATATACAATAATTATTTATGTGCTTTCAAATACCCATATTAATTATGTACTCTGGATGCCGACCATGCATGTAATCATTGATTGGTACAGTTTATATATTTTTATGAATTTTCAGGTTTACTTAAAAAAAACTCCATTATTTGATATATGTGTTGATATCTCTGACCAGCAGAACTAAGAAACCCCCTTATTAATGAAATAATCTCTGCACCCTCAAGACTGATTGATTACTACTCCTACCTTTCCAAATAAATAAAACTGCACAATTCAGGAGCCAAATCTTCAGTAAACCAGATGAGAAGCAATAATAAATCATCAAGCGAATGAATTTACACATAACGATTGCTTTCAGACACAGTAAGCAGAATCATACATCATTATCACATATTCCATTTTATAACTGTCTATTGTGTTTCAGAAACTTTAATAGTCACTCATTTTTATGTGCTCTGAAAGTGAATAATGGATTTAGTACCAGAATACAACAAATGCATTACTCACCTTTGTTCTAATTTGACCTAATGCATCCACCACTTTCTTCAGCCCTGGATGGGCATTGCCAACCTACAATAAAGAAATAAATGCTAAATGCTAAATCTGATGACAGTAATAACAGGCAGCCATTATAATTGATAAGCTTGAGCTTTTGTTGCTAAATGATTAAAACAATGAAAGCCAACTTACTAGAGGAAAAAGGCCTCCAGTGCACCACTGGCATTGCCAAAAGACCCCACACATGCAGTACAGCACCATGTGACAGTTTCAGCAATGCAGGTACTGTAGTACCAAGTGACAATTCTGACATTATGGGTACAGTAGCACCATGTGACAGTTCTGGTAGTTCAGGTACTCTAGTATCATGTGATAGTTCCGGTATTAGGAGTACAGTAGTACCATGTGACAGTTCTTGCATTACATGTACAGTAGTACCATGTGACAGCTCTTGCATTACATGTACAGTAGTACCATGTGACAGTTCTGACATTATGGGTACAGTAGTACCATGTTACAGTTCTGACATTATGGGTACAGTAGTACCATGTTACAGTTCTGGCATTACAGGTACAGTAGTACCATGTGACAGTTCTGACATTATGGGTACGGTAGTACCATGTGACAGTTCTGGCATTACAGGTACAGTAGAACTATGTGATAGTTCTGGTATTACAGGTAAAGTAGTACCATGTGACAGTTCTGACATTATCGGTACAGTAGTACTATGTGACAGTTATGGCAGTTCAGGTACTCTAGTATCCAGTGACATTTCTGGCATTATGGGTACAGTAGTATCATGTGACAGTTGTGGTAGTATGAGTACAGTAGTATCATGTGACAGTTGTGGTAGTATGAGTACAGGAGTACCGAGTGACAGTTGTGACAGTTCAGGTACAGTAATACCATGTGACAGTTGTGGTAGCATGAGTACAGGAGTGCCGTGTGACAGTTGTGGCAGTTCAGGTACAGTAGTACCATGTGACATTTGTGGTAGTATGAGTACAGTAGTTCCATGTGACAGTTGTGGTAGTAGGAGTACCGTGTGACAGTTGTGGTAGTATGAGTACAGTAGTACCATGTGACAGTTGTGGTAGTAGGAGTACAGGAGTACCGTGTGACAGTTGTGGTAGTATGAGTACAGTAGTACCATGTGACAGTTGTGGTAGTATGAGTACAGTAGTACCATGTGACAGTTGTGGTAGTATGAGTACAGGAGTACCATGTGACAGTTGTGGTAGTATGAATACAGGAGTACCATGTGACAGTTCTGGCATTACAGGTACAATAGTGACCATTTTGTCTGTATGGGTACTGTGGTACCATGTGACAGCTGTGGCAGTACAAGTACTATAGCACCATGTAATGATTCATGGAGCATCAATTTGGATCAATGCTGCAGGTAGAAGATGAAGTGTATTTTTTAAAATTATAGATATAGGGGGAAGGGTTAGACCTTCTGTCAAGTTTTTATTGCTGTCTGTGAGGGGGAATTCAACATTTTAGGGCTGTTCCCAGAATAAAAGGTACTGATAAATCTTCCAAAGTTTTCACTTGTTTTCAGGACAACTGTCTAAAAAAGGAATTCCCTTCACTTTGGGTGATATCCTTTAACTTCCCACACCTCTGGAACAAGAAACAAAGGGAAATTACTCTAATGGTACACAGGCAGCAAAAATAAACTGACAGAGGTTTTAACCCGTCTGTATTCTATCCTAAACTAAAAAACGTTTTGGCTATACATACACTTTGTTATAAGACACCAAAAATCAAGGACTTTGCAGAACACTTCTGTGCATGTGGATTGCATGCTAGATTGTAAGCTCCAAGGAGCAGGGCCCTCTAATCCCTCTTGTATTGAACTGTATTGTTACTGTACTGTCTCCCTCCATAATGTAAAGCGCTGAGCAAACTGTCGACGCTATATAAGTCCTGTATAATAATAAAAATAATAATAATGTGGGCGATTTGAGGCAACATTTTGTATATCAGGCAGCAAAAGTGCAAAAAGTGTACAAAGGGAAGGCACACCTATTTATAAAACAATTTGCTATGTGATTGTTGCAAATAATTCCTGCAATGCTTCCAATATGTTTATTTCCCATGATTACCAGCTCTGTCTAGTGGCCATAATGCAGTATTTTCCCGATTGAGGTGTTTCAGGAAAAATACGTATTAAGGCCACTAGATGGCGTTGCCGATTATAGGCAATACGGGGACTTTTTGCAACAGCTGTGCAAATGCTGAGACAAGTTTTTTGTTTTTTTTAGAAATAGACCCTTAAAGAATAAGTTCATTGTGGGAACATGTTACATGTTCCACCTGTTTTTAGGGTGGAACATGTAACATGTTCCTGATCCTGCAACCGCTGCCCGATCCCCCCCTCCCTGTGACAGAAATACAGGGAGAAGTTTCCCGTACTAGGTCTCAAAAACAGCGCACAGCCGTGCGGGGCTCCGCCCACATGACCGCATCATTCATTCACAGTTCTATGTGAATGAATGTACTACAGGTCCAGACAGCCTTAGTGGCTATTGGCTTGTAGCTCTCAGTGAACAACCACGGCACTGTGAGTGCCGTGGTAGTTCATTGAGGCTTCCTGACAGCAAGAGGGATGTACAGGCAAGCAGATACACTGACAGTATGCAGGAGTCCTGCACGGCGTCAGTGATCTTCTGATCACTGATGCAATGCTTTACAGGCTCCTAACACGAAAAATAATAAATCCACATTTTTTTACCTGCAAAAAAATGATGTGCATTTGTTATTTTTTTGTGAAAAGGTGAACTTATCCTTTATGTGTTGTCATTTGTTGCTTGTGTGTCTGAAACCTTCAAATAGGCTAAATCAGTATATTCAGTAAGACTGGAGATGAACAGGATCCTATATACAGAACCTACAACCATAATCCCTATGTTTAAGTTAGGGATGGCATGAAATCGACAATTACATGCTAAATGAATGAAAATCTGTATTATATTTATTCCAGACCTTCAGGAACACGGTCAGCACTGCACATCCATCAAGATTCTTAGAGGCTTCAGCAAAGCTGGAATATTTCTCTGAGTTCCAGTGAACAAGGTGCAACTGTGAGAGAAAAATGTAATTCTATCAGTCAGGGAATAAGTAAGCCATCTACTCACTTAGCAGACACAATGCTGGTATTACTATTGCATAGTCTTTGGTAATGTATTTTCAGTATCACACATTAAAATATTTTAAGAACAGTATAACTGTGATAGGAGTTGTTAGGCTCCGCAGCACTCAGTTTACGAAGACATGAATAAAAGAGAACAGGGACATTAAAGGCTACAATAGAAGTAATGATAATCAGCGCAAATACTGGACCAAAGTCTGAAAAGTCTAGTAGTATTTAGAAATAGTCCGGGTGACTTGGATAAGGTGGGGTCCGTGTGGCACTTAGGGCAAGCTCCATGCAGTACTGTAGCAGACTCTGGTGTCCGTTTATGAACCAGGGGTAATAGATCGCTGCTCAGTTCTCCGGCATTCTCGGAGAACACAGTTCTCCTGTGAATGCAGTTTATGAAGCAGTTCTCCAAACGAAGGGAGAACGGTCTCCAAACTCTGGAAAACGGCTGATTTTACTATAATCTCGCAAGATTACAGTAAAAGATCAGTTTACTAAACAGAGGTAAATTATCTCTGCTTAGTTTTCGGTCCCTCCGATTCTCCAGCTCTGGGCTGGAGAATCTGGAGGGAGAACACAGATCTCCAGAGAAGGGCTGACATGATCTCCTGAGTGTCATAAACTGTGAATGACCAGAGAATAGCTGTGATCCTCTGAATCTCAGCTATTCTGTGTGTCATAAACGGACACCTCTGTGTAGTAAGGAGAGAAGAAGAAGCGCCTCTAAGTGCAGCAGACCACTTTAATATATAATAAATAGTAGGAACACTCACATGGTAGTAGAGTAATAAAAGCATGTAGGGTATTGTGGTGTAGAAACACCATGTGGAACGGCTGTCACTGGTGTCTGTATCATCAGTGTCTCAATGGTAGGGAGCGTGTACACATATATAGTTTGGATAGCAAAATAATATCAGGCTTGCCATAGAATGTACTACATGACCAACTTCCATCAAGCTTAAAGTGGCTGTAAATCCAGTGAAGTGACTGGCCTAAGGTATTCCACAAAGATGAAACAAATCCTCCTACATAAGTTGTACCTGTCTATCTGCAAGCCATCCTTCCCCTACATCCATTCAAAGTGAAGAATTTACACAGGATCTCTCAGCTCTGAAAAGCAGGGGGTGGAGAGCTGAAGTTACATCAGAGAGGAGAGCTCTGGGAGCTGATTGGAAGCTACCTTTCTTCACACAGGAACATAGGTAAGGCTGTCAATCACAGGCTGTGCCCTCCCCTTTCACTATTTTTCTCTTGGTGTCAGAAGCGACTCATGCATATAACAGAGGAACGAAGCAGAAGACAGAAATGACACCTAATGCTCTGGACTGAGAAAAGCACACACTATAGAGTGATATGCTTTGTTCATATTTCACATCTGAGGTTTACAATCACTTTAATGGCAAGCAGTGTAATGTTGTATAGAGGGTATTGTATAAAGAGAGAGTAAACTGATGCTATGATGATACAAGATGTACAAGGTGAGGTGATACCTCTGCAGAATAGGTCTTGCCATCCACAGTATGTTCTGATCCCAAGTCATTGGAAGGTCCCCAGTGGAAATGGAATTGGCTTAGACGGTAACTTGCTTGGAGCGGACCTCCTTTCACAACTGAAAAAGTGATATTAAATAGCTTATTTTGATTGTAAAATTAGATATTTGCATTATATTGACAAAACTGAAGTATGTAATCAAAATAAATAACAAAATAGGCTCATTTAAGTGCCCAAATAGGTTGGATGACATTTCTCTAACTTTCACCTGATTCATAACAGAAATCACATTATCCAAAACTAGGTGTTTTTTTTACTGGATTTAGGATTACCTGAGACGTCTTCCTTGTCTTCAGAAATAACATGGAAGGAATGACCAATGTTGACAATGGATTTGATAGAAGTTGGGTTATAGTTAATACTAAGAGACTTCAGTGACTCATCAGATTTGGCATCCTGGGCTTTTATATCAATTGGAGATTGGAAATTTCCTTGAGCAATGGGGTAAAGTTTGTGCCACTGCTCCGGCCCTACAAAGAACAAGTCATAAAAGCTTGATATACATTATGCACCTGTTTCTCATTTTGGTCATACATTGTATTTTAAACAAAAACATTAGGTTTATAAACAAGTACATAAGTCTAAAAGATGAAAACTGTATTTGTTATGAATATATCTGAGTGGACTGAATTTTGGATTTGTTACAAAATCAAAATAGACAGCTGCCCTGGTATTCTATGAATACAGCTATAATGCATAGCTAAAATGGTAGATTCTGCTAAACTACAAGTCCCAGCATGCCCTGAAGATTTTCTTTGTTTAGTTAGTAACATATGAAACCTGCAGTTGGCTATGTCTTAGGTTGTAGCAAGATTGTACCATGGTCCATAAAGTAAAATGAACTGTAGTGCCTGATTGCCATAATTTGAGTATAGCACAACCTCTCTCCCCTTAATTTTGTACCCCCACCAACTGCATAGTACAAATCTTTTTAAGATTTAAGATATACAGTACAGCTTAATTGTTTAAAATGTTGGAATAATACATGATATTTCTGCATACAGTAAAACTTACACGTCCTAATATCAATATATAGAAAGTCTAAAAACAGTTTGACTCCATCTACAAGTCTTATATATTGTGGACAATAGCGAACTATTTATGTAATTATACAATTCAGATCAATATTTAGCCCCATTGGGGCCAGGGTGTCCATTATATAGATTCATCTGGTTTCTGCTTGTGACAACATTAACGTTACCTCCAGTCCATCCTATTTGCATTTGTTCTATTCCTCAGAACTGAAGTCCCTTTGGATTTTTACAGTGTTTTTTAAACTGTACAGACATATTAGGATTCTTATACCCCTTTTGAATATTATACACTGTATATGCTCACTAATACGCTTGGCTAAAGTCCATGTCATGCCACAAAGACATTGCAATACTATATACAGTATGTCACACATTTTGTATTACAAGAAATTAATTCCTTATTCTGATATTCTCTTTTAGCCATATTTGACATGAATAGCATTCTTTTCTTTATACAAAAATCACCAGCGCCAAAACCGTGAAATTATATACTAAATAAATAAATAAATACTGTTGCTCATTAGTGTAAACACCAACAAATATATAAAACATCAAAACAGCACAAATATTATAATAAAAATTAATAAACATACACTGCAGTAAAAAATTAAATAAATGATAATTAATAAAAATAAAAAAAATAATAAAAAATATATAAAAAAATTTAATTAATAAGTCCCACTCCAAATCAATAAAGTGAAAAATAAAAAAATATATTCAGGAAAGTCCTTTTCCGAAAAAACTTTTGACCCGTGTTTCCACTGAAATAGTGCTCAAATACTACACTGCACTCACCAGATATTGGTGAAAAATGCCTTTTAGGGTTTTTTTGGGATCCTAGACCCAGTCAATATGCCTCCAATCACCAGATATCTTTGGATCTCTCCAACGTACCACATCACTTCTGGTGTGTGGAACGCATACCGGCGTGCGGCGTTCCCGGGGGCCATCTTGCTTGTGGGTGATTCTTGTGCTGTCATCTGTTGCTGACCGTGAGATCTCAGAAATACCCTGGTGATGTGGCATTTTTGGCTCCATTTGAAATACAATAAATGCTGATTATACTTTTTAAGAATGTGAGTGGTTTGGTACTTGGAAACTGATTCTGACAACTCATGGGGCCCCTGGGCAATAGGGGATCATGGGGCCCCTGTGTCCTTGCCCAAACTCAAAAAAGCCTATGAAAAAGGTACAAGGGGCATCTCATGGGGCCCCCTACTGACCCCAGGCCCTCGCACAGTGCCAGAGTTTCCAAATAGTCAGTCCGCCCCTGGTCTGGACAGTGCTGATCACATACACCCTCCCAAAGAAAAAAAACTCTCTCACAATACAAACAAAACTGAGCATGTACAGAGTTATTAGGGTTCTTTACTATCAGCAGATGGATTGGGGACAGTAGAAGAAAGGGAGGATCAGACAAGACAGGATCAAACAATGTGGAAGATTAACCCCTTAGGTTCCACAGTAAGTATAACAAGCATGCTATATTGCCTATACAGACTGATTTTACTGTTGTAATTAATAACATCTACTATGTCTACAAAAACCTTAAATACTATACCAAACTGGTGAGCATGAAAATCACTTCCAGATAATAATTAAAACCTAATATAGAAAAGTCACTCAGTCCAGGCTGATGGAGAATCTAATTTTCAAGATATGTTATCATCAATTATTAATTTTTTACATAAATCTTTAGAAAGAAAAAAACATTAATAAAATATTTTTTATGAATCTCAGACAGATACGCAGCTTGTTTCCCAGTGCATGAGCCTAACAACTATTGCTACCGATTTTTTCCCTGTTGGTACATGTACTACAGTACACTTACCATTGTGTGCTTCATAACCCCAGTTCAAGCTCATGGTATTGGTTTTCAAGCAAGCTCTTCTCCTTCTGGGCTGCAGTAATGCTCCTGTTCTTCAAACCCGCTTTATATAGGTTTACTCTTAGGATTTTACAACTTGGTTTATGTGTTTGATTCTCGTGTTGCAATAAAATGCAGTCATGGCAAAATTCCACCCAGACAAAATGATGCCATTTTCTCATAAATGGTTGCAATGGTGCCACACTATCTCACAGCAATGTTTATTACTGTATGCTTAAACTATGGTCTGTTTAAGATTAACGGCATATTACCAAAAATAGCCATTGAATGACTGTCAAATTGGCTGGAAAAAATGGCTTGCATGGTCAAAAATGTCTAAGCGTGGCCTGTAGATCTGAGATCTTCATGACTACATGACATACACATCTCTGCTGACTTTATCAGCAGCTTTTGAAAGTGCATCCACTCATCCCTATGAATAATTGAGGTTCTTGCAGGACACAGTAATGACATTTTGGTTCTGCACATCAGCAGACCTAAAATGTGTACCTCAAGTGCCTGGAACATAAATTATGATGAGCCAACTTACATGGAGCTGAGTTCTGGAAATAACGCTCATTTATAAGTTTAAAGCAGACAATTAGATGACCGTCATAATGAGCATTCACATATTAAATGTGTTTGCCTCGGCTTTCAACAGACACCCTTATCGCCAATTTTATGCTATGGGACAGGGGCAGAATGACAACTCATGGGGCCCCGGGCAATAGGGGATCATGGGGCCCCTGTGTCCTTTCCCACACTCAAAGCACATCCAAAAAAGCCTATAAAAGTTACCAGCGGCATTTCATGGGGCCCCCTTCTGACCCCGGGCCCTCGGGCAGTGCCCGAGTGCTCGAATGGTCAGTCCGCCCCTGCTATGGGAAAATTTAGCCTTGTCAATATTTTCCCCCCCCCCCTGATATCAGTTGGCTAAGGATTTCTTCAGATGTATGGTATGCCCATAGATATCACAATAGTTGCTCAGTCCAAAACTAAAAATTGCCAGGAATAAAGAAAATCTAAAGCCCAAACGTTCTTTCATTTTTCAGTCCTTTAGATAGTTTTCACCAGAACAAGTGACCCCACTGAAAACTTTTCTCTTTTGTGGTGACAGCCAAAGTTTTGGATTTTGTACTAATACAAGATAATGTTGTTAAAATTGTGGTGGTCAATTTTATTGGTCATGTGGTAGCTTTTATTGTGGGTATTGTTACCCCACTGGATTTTTTAATGGTAGTGTAGCACTTTTTATTATGGTAGTATACAGGTTGATAGAGTGATGTGAGATATTTCAATTATCACAATAGCAAATATGATTATGGTACTCTGGGTTATTCATATGTTAAATGTTAAAAAGATGTTAAAATTATTGTGGTGGACCTTTTGATTATTATGGTTGTTGTTGAATTATTATTGAGGCTGTATGATATACAGTATACTATTATGACTGTCATCAGATTAATAATCATGATGGATATTAAATTGGTGGGATGTTAGTTTTATTGAGATGCAGCATAATTTGGAGCCTGGGGGATTATACTTCTGTGATTGACTCACTGCTGTCTGTCTCTTAGTATATCTATGGGACTGATCATGTGATTAAAGCAGTCAGCTGTCAGAAAGTTGAGAGTGATTTCAGGAGGTAAGAAGTACAGTCACGGTAAAAAATATTGGCACCCCTGCATTTCTGTCAGTTAATGCACCACTTAGTCCAGAAAATTGTTGCAATAACAAATTTTTACACATTCCCATGTTTATTTCTTTTGTTTGTATTAGTATGACACAAAATAGTAGAGAAACAAAAAGCCAAATCTGATGCATTCCATGCAAAATGCCAAAAATGGACTGGACAATATTTTTGACACCCTCATTTTATTATTTGGTTGCACACTCCTTGGAAAACATAACTGAATTCAATCGCTTCCTGCAACCATCAATGAGTTTCTTACACCTCTCTATTGGAATTTTGGACCACTCTTCTTTCTCCAACTGCTCCAGGTCTCTCAGATTGGAAGAGTTCATTTTCCTAACTGCTGTTCTGAGATCTTTCTAAAGGTGCTATATGGGATAGAGATCTGGACTCATTGCTGGCCAGTTCAGTACTCTCCAGCCCTTTGTCTGAAACCATTTCTGGATGCTTTTTGACGTGTGCGTTGGGTTAGATAGAGACCCAACTTTCTGACACCATGCCCTACATTGCACCCCAGATGTCTTCAGATTTCATGATGCCATGCACATGGGCAAGACTTCCAGTGCCTAAAGCAGCAAAGCAACCCCAAAACATCAGTGAATCGCCACCATGTATTATTTTCTTTAAAGATCTCATTTCTTTTTCTGAAAACAGTAGAATGATTGGGATTCTCCCAAAAGGATTTTGACATCCTCAGCTACGTTTTGGTAAATTCCAATCTGGCTTTTTTATGTTTCTGTGTCAGCAGTGGGGTCCTCCTGGGTCTCCTACCATAGTGTCCCATTTCATTCATATGGCAACGTATAGTTCGAGCTGACACAGTTGTACCCTGTACCTGAAGGTCAGTTTGGATTTGTCAGCAAGTTGATCGAAGGTCACCATTCAAACAATCCTTCATTTCTTTGATCAATTTTCTCTTTCGTCCATGTCCAGGGAGATTAGCTACAGGGTCATGGGCTGTAAACTTCTTTACAATGTTGTGCACGGTGGACACAAGAATAATAAGATCTCTGGAGATTGACTTGTAATCTTGAGTTTGTCCATGCTTTTCCACAATTTTTGTTTTCAAATCCTCAGACAATTCTTTGCTGCTCTTACTCTTCTCCTTGCTCCATGTGGCGCACAGACACAAAACAGAAAGGTTGAGTCAATTTTTCACCATTTTTCAACTGGTTGCCGGTGTGATTTCTATATTGTCAGCACTTGATCATTGATACAGCAGAGTTTAGTTACAAATTACAGGAGCATCACAAACTTGGAATGCAATTATTTCTTACAATTTTGAGAAGGTGCCAATAATTTTGTCCAGTCCATTTTTGAGGTTTTGTGCGAAATGTGTCATATTTGGCTTTTTGCTTCTCCACTTTTTTGTGTTATACCAATACAAACAAAGGAAATAAACACGAGAATGCCTAAAAATGTTTTTAATTGCAACAATTTTCTGGGCAAAGTGGTACATTATCTGACAGAAATGCAGGGGTGCCAATATTTTTGGTCATGACTGTAAGTGGAATACTTGTGTATGCCTAAACTGAAATGGTAGCAGGTAACATTCTGCAAAGAAGATTGCAATTCATGTAAGTGAGTAGGAAACAATTAGGAGGTCAGTCTCCAACTGCCTACAGTGAACTATGAGTTGCCTACCAAGCATTACACAGTTCATTTCCACGTGACTTCAACAAAAAAACACATATTCTCAGTGGGGCAAAGTGAAAACTGGAAGATCTTGTACAAACATACCAAAAGATGAATACATTTACAAAGTTAATGCTTTTACTGCCATTTGTTTGAGTACATTAACTTGGCCAAATAAATATTCTGAACGTGGATTAGCCTTTCACTCTCATGGTTTTTCAATGTCATGCTGATAAATCCTAACATGACTACATAAAATGTTGAAGGTAATTCTCCCTATGATTTTCTCATAAAAGTTGACAGCTAAATAAAACAGTAATACAGGGTAAAAGAAAGTCATTCCTCTACCTCTGCTTATCCTATTGCTGAAAATTACATCATACTAATTTCCTTAATTTACAGTGAGGTTTACATATTTAATGCCACAAAGAGGGATTCATATTTTGTGGCAGATGTGTATCTATTATTTAATTACATATGGCCCCTGACAATGTCCCCTTGTGATGAAACATGTAGGGAGGAGCATAATACACTGACGTCATCACATTCTGACTACAGCACTGTATACTGGGTCTTTTTGAGGTTTTATATGCATTTTTATAAAACCTTTACATTTACTTTATTTGAACTATCTGGAACTTTCCTCCTTTCTCTTATATAAAACAGTAGAGGAGTCACTGTGCCCTATTTCATGTAAAAGTATTTTTTTTAGCAAAGACATGTAGCAGAATACATTTTGGCATACATTTATGATGAAATTTGATTTTTAAATTTTTTTACTGCCACTTTGTTTTTATTTATTAAATGTCAACATTTTTTATTGTATGAGATTCTTACGCTCTTCCTGTTGTTGATAAAATGTAAGTTACAGTTATGGTTACAGAAAGAAGAAGAAGCCTGACTGTTCTTGTAAACACTAAATCCCACAAATGGTTCTGTTTAAAATCAAGTAACCTAAGTATACAGCATAAACAGACAAGCTATGGTGAGGTGGCCTAAAGGAACAAACCAGCTGAAAATACAAAAGAACCTTCCTATAACATGATGCACTTGACTGTCTCACTTCAATTGTAAATCCAAAAAAACAAAGGATAATCTTCATTCTAGCATACAGTATTGTGCAAAGCCATGACTAGTGCACCCGAGATAAGTTCATCAAGACCCCACTACACCACCGTTACCCTTTACCCTTCCATACCAATCCCATTTACTTACTATACTTACAGAAAACACAACACCAATTTTGGAGTAAAATAGCCAGCACGGCCTTTTATTAACAAAGCAAGTTTAAACACATCAACCATTCCTTATAACAGAAAACATAAAGAGTTGTCGTTGGTCTTTGAAGGCACCCCCAAAACGATCCGAAATGCACCTGCGGACAACCATATTCCACTAGGCCTCCAGCCGCAACCAACCAGCTTGGAGACAACCATACCGTCCGCAGTGCAGCACCACCACCTTCCAGTTAAACCTCGGTTAACTGGGAATGTTCCCGGGCACACCATACTAACGATGGGTCCCACACCATTTTGTACCTCCAAGATAAGAACCGCCTCCAAAGACCAACCACCGCCACAGCACGCTGGGTGAGCCCTTACCCATGCGTGCCACACCACAAACAAACCCCTCCGAACTCCATCCTGTAGACCCAGAGACCATAAATCCGATCCATCCACATTCAGATGTACCCCAGCACTCCAAAGATACCTCCAAGTATCCACCTCCAGCTCCTGATGCCGGACCACCAGCCCCCCATTACGGATAAAGAAGCGCCCCACCTCCTTGTCGACCTTCAGAACGTTGCCACCCGCAGGAAGCACCAGGACATCCAGTGGGCCATCCCGTCGATTCAAACGCTGCCCCTCCTGCAGCACACGACCCCACAACATACCCGGCACACCCATCCAGCCCCCAGGACAATACATCACCCAGACAGGACCGACACTCCCCCCAGGCCATGACAACAGAACACGAGACCCCACCAGTCCCCCAACAGATGCGGACGAACGCATAGTCGAAATCTCCGTGAATCCCACCTACCAATACGTGTGAACCATATCCAACAAACCCCACCCGGCAGCTTCCATAGCAGCCCCCATCCAAAGCGAATGCGAAGCACACAAGGACGCATCCAACCAGCCGCCTTTAAACACCGTCAGAAAACTGACACAAAGTGAAAGTAAAATAAGAGGACCCCTCAGTGTGCTGGAAAAAAGGACCCCTGCCCCACCGGACGATAGGATAGAAAATCTGGCACCGCACCCACCGGGCACACATAAGATGCTGGAAGAGCAAAAAACCGCACCCATGCACCACGCCCCAATCGGTCCGTCCCAGACCGATGGACGAGCACCTCCACCCCAGTAAACCCAGCACACGACCTCATCCCCCAATAAGCCCCCCAATAACTGATTGAGATGGACTACCGATCTCACCAAAACGCAATGCCCCAAAAAGGCCACCGCAAAGGCCGCCCGAAACAAACACTTTGAAGCCCGAAAGACACACAGGTGCACAAACCAAGACCCTAACAACTCAACGGACACCGGACGCCGTGAATCCCTTCAGCGATGAGCCCTACGGGAACCCCGAAGGGCCTGTCGAACCCAAAAAGAC
Organism: Staurois parvus; assembly: GCF_062004578.1. Classification (NCBI taxonomy): domain Eukaryota; kingdom Metazoa; phylum Chordata; class Amphibia; order Anura; family Ranidae; genus Staurois; species Staurois parvus. Next base: position 6,381,782 of record NW_028318026.1, on the reverse strand, counting down.
TTTCGGGAAAACCCCGACACCCCCGCAACTTAAGAAGAAGGCCAAACCAGCCAACCGGCAATCCAACGCAGCAGCCGACACCCCCCACTCTAATTTCCATGCCAAAATTACAACACAGCGAAACCTAACTCAGGCCCCCACGGATCAATATTGACCCGCTGCAGCAGGTCCACCACTCCCACCAGTCAAAATGCACCTGCGGACAACCATATTCCACTAGGCCTCCAGCCGCAACCAACCAGCTCAGAGACAACCATACTGTCCGCAGTGCAGCACCACCACCTTCTAGTTAAACCTCGGTTAACTGGAATGTTCCCGGGCACACCATACCAACGATGGGTCCCACACCATTTAAGTCGAGTATGCAGACCATGTCGCCTCACTCACCGACTACCGGATCCAGCCTGCAACGACCCCAAGGCAAAATCCCACAGCCAGTCGGGGCAAGGAACCCCGCGGTGCTCCTCCTCCAGCGCCATCCCTCGGAATGTGTCCCACTGAAAATGAGACAAAGCGACAGCCAGAGTGTGCTCAACCCCAGGGAGCCGCACAGCACGAAGAAAAATGGTCAGCTGCAGGCAACGCCACACGAAATGGCGAAGCAGGCCAACCACCGGCGAAGAAGCTGAAGAAGCTGAGACCCGATTGACGACCTTAACCACCCCCAAAATGTTACACCGAAAATGAACCCTTACTTCCGAAAATCCTCCCCCCACACTGCAACCGCCAGCACCACCGGAAAAAATACCAACAGCACCAAGATACGAAGAAAAAAAAACCCCGCCTCCCGCCAGGAAGCAGGCCACGGAGCCGCACTCCACCGACCCCGGCAAAAGGCCCCATATCCCACGGAAGCCGCCGCATCCGGGAACAAATCCAGGTCAAAATGGCTCCCATGGCCAGACATCCACAGAGCTCGCCTGTTGAAGGAATCCAAAAAGGTGAGCCAAATCTGCAAGTCCGCCCGATGCTCCCAAGTCAAGCGAATAAATTGTAAAAGGGGAGGTACCCCCACCGTCGCCAATCGGCGGAAGAACACCCAACCCATCGGCAGTATACGGTAAGCGAAGGTAAGCTTTGCCCAACAACGACTGCCAGGCCCGCAGCTGAAACTTACGCTTGCCCAGCACCCCACGAATCTCAACTTGTAAGGCCAACAGCTTGTCCTCAGGCAGCCGGCACTCCACAGCTCCTGAATCCAAAAAATACCCAGGAAAGTAATCACCGAAGCCAGGCCCTCCGTCCTGTCCAACGCCAGCGGAATAACGAAACGTTGTGCAATGTGTTGTAAAGTGGCCAGCAAAACTGCACATACCCCGGAAGCTGGCAGACCCACACAAAGAAAATCATCTAAATAACGGATGACCGCATTCACCCCCGAGACATCCCGCACCACCCATTCCATGCACGAACTGAACTTCTCGAACAAAGCGCAGGATATAAAACACCCCATGGGAAGGCACTTCACAACGGAAAACGAGCCCTGCCAACGACAACCCAAGACACGAAGACCGTCTGGATGTACCCACCACAGCCGAAACGCTGACTCAACATCCCATTACGCCAGGAGCGCACCGCGCCCATACCGACGAACCCAGAAAACTGCAGCCTCGAACGAAGTATAATACACCGCACCCGACTCTGTATCGATGGCGTCGGTAACCGACCCCACTGTCAGGAAGGACAGGTGAGGAATTAATCGAAACGCATGAGGCTCCTTTTTGGGCACAACCCCCCAAGGGAGAAAAAGAAAATGGGCCGCCCATGCGGTCTAACCCCACTTCCTTACGCAACTTAGCCGAAACCACCTATGCATACTGCAAGGCCAACCGTGAGTTCCGCGCTAAGAGGAGGAATCGAAGTCAAAGTACACGGAATGCGGAAACCCTCCGAACAAACCTTGCCGCCAGCAGCACGGCGGGTGCCTGATCAGGGTATCTATTTAGGAACAGCGGCATCCTTTTCACCCTCCCTGGTGTCATCCTTTATACCCGCACGCTCTTCGGAAAGGCCTCTACCCCGCTTGAAACAGCGCCACAAAGAATGGGTGTCACCGCACCCGGAACATTCGTGCTTAAAACGGCCGGACCCTCCGAAACGAAAAGCACCCCAATGGAACCGCCAGCAGAACCCCTACGCTTTGAGGCCGATTGTCCCGGGGAGAACGAACCACCGGCCCACCCTGAAAACAGACCATAAGCCGCATCTAAAGGCCACGGACCTTACGGTCCCAGCGCCACGACGGGTGAACCGCCCTACGCTGCCGAAACTGTTCATCGCACCGTAGCCCTGCGATCCCCCCTAAACCCAGTGAGCCTTGCTAATAGCATCAAGGGAACAGAAAAGCGCTGAGCAATGCTCAGGGGCCGTTTCCCCAATGACACTGGCCAAAATCGCGAAAGCCTGCAACCAATTAGCAAAAGCACGCGGGATAAAAACGAAAAGAACGCCACTTCTCCACGTCCTCCCGCCTGCCCTCGTCAACCCTCGACCCATCAACAGGCAGCCTCTCCAAGATCAAGAGCGTGAAGATCTCGACATACACACCTCACCCAATCTACTCTCGTACATCCGAATGTCAATGCGCACCAACGGGCTCTCGAACCACACGCACACTGCGAAACCGCCCGGCCCTGGCACCCCCCGCACCCTCACTCAAAACCGTGGATGAGGCCGCCTAGCCCAGAGCACCGGACACCGCCGTAACCACCCCTGACCCTAACCCGGAGCAGCAGAAACACCAGGCCCCGTGCGTCCCCATTATCCTGCCCTAGGCCCCCGAAAACATCCCCACCTGCAGGCGGGAATCACACAGAAGCAGGCCCAGCGCCCCCACTACCGCCCAGTGCAAAGCGCCGCAACAAGTCCCCAGCCGGACTGCAAATTGCAGACCCCCGCACCAATACCCAACGAGATGACGCCGACCCCCGACACCGCAGAAGCCCACCCCCCAACCGGTCCCGGAGAGCAGCTGAAAATAAGAGAGCAGACCCGAAAAAAATGGTAACTCACCAGGCTGCCCAGGAGACGTCCCAGCAGCCGCGCGTCCAAAATCCACCGGCGCCAAGCGGCCAGCTGTCGCCCCCGGATCAGGTTCCGACAGCTCGCCCTCCGATTGGTCCTCCTCCGCTCGATGACTGGATGGCCTCCCAGTCCCAGGAGCCATGGGTCCCACAGGTCTGTGCCGCTCCTGCCGCCCAGCACCAGCCGCACTCCCTGATGACCCTGGGCACTTGCCAGCCCTCCGCCTAGCACTGCACCTGACGAAAAAGTTTTTTTTTTTGTTAATGGAGCCGCTGCTCCATGCTGCCAGGGGTCCGCCGGCCGCAGCACCAGACAGCCCGGCAACCGCATCAGGACATCTCCCCCCGCCGGGCACCCTCCCTGACAGGTGCCTTGTCAGCGGAGGAGCCGCTGTCATCCCGTCCTCACTGCCGTGCGGGCGGGGGGCGGGGCTTCGTCCACGAGTGACCCCGCCCCGAACTCCGCCGAAGACAAGGATTCCTCCCGGCCTCCCCGGGAGCATAGGCAGGAGAGCACCCTGCCAGCGGGGGCCGGAGGGTCCCGAGTGGGGCTCCCATCCTGTAGCCGAGCCCTGGGGAGACCGGGGGAAAGCTCTCCGGAGGCACAGACCTCCCAGCACATGGGCGCTCCCGCCCAACTAACTCTGCTGAGCCCGGGTCCTGCAGAAAAGCAGAGACCCAGCTCTGCAGCCAGGCCCTCCCCCTGGAGGAAGCAGGCCCACCCGTCCCTCGCATGGCTCTGCCACGCAAAGCCATGCATAGCAGTGTGCAGGAGGCAGGGGCGGACCAACAACCCATGGGGCCCCCGGGCAATAAGAGATCATGGGTCCCCTGTGTCCCTGGCCAAAATCAAAAAGCCTACAAAAAAGGGTACCCGGGGGATCTCATGGGGCCCCCTACTGACCTCGGGCAGTGCCTGACTCTCCTAAGCTCTCTCTCCCACGTCCAGCTCCCAACTGACGCCCCTCCCCAGAACACCCCACCCTAAAGTACAGGAGACCCCACCTACACTCTCCTCTACCAACCAGATCCCCCAGCTATCCTTTACCAACTCTAAACAATCATTAACCCTCACACGTCTTCCTTCCCACTCTGGGCCTAGTCATGCCTGCCCTTCGCTAATTCTTTTCTTCTTTTATCGCTGCGGGCATTTCTTGAAAGTCATATTTTTGTACTCCTAGGCCAACTGTGAAGCCAGAACTTTTAATTTACAACACAGATAAGACAAATAAGTTTGACAATAAAACATACATTTGACCAGCCAATGTGTGACTTCACAATTATTCTTTATACTCATAAATTGTTAGGGTTCAAATCATTGTTGGAAAGCACAGGTCCACTGTACAAAAATAAAAGGACACCCTCCACTGATAAACAGTAAGAGGACATACACCTCCAACCAGAAGCAAGAGAGAACTTGTCAGTTGATTATACTGTACCTGCCTGGAACTATTCAGCAGCTTGAAGCCATTTGACATCGTACAAGAACTCTTTCTATGTGGGGTTGCTAGGGAGTGTCTGTTATTTATTAAACTCCTGGGATATTGATCAGGTCAGTTAAGTAGCAGAGGGGATTGTTAACCAGTTTCAGCTACTTTGGTGTTAATGAAATTAATGAAACTCTCAGCACAATCTCAAGAGCATGGAGGAGATTCTAGGAGACAGGCAGTTACTCTAGGAGAGCTGGACAGGGCCGTAAAAGATCCTTAACCCATCAGCAGGACCGGTATCTGCTTCTTTGTGCAAGGAAGAACAGGATGAGCACTGCCAGAGCCTTACAATATGATCTCCAGCAGGCCACTGGTGTGAATGTCTCTGATCAAACAATTAGAAACAGACTTCACGAGGGTGGCCTGAGGGCCCAACGTCCTCTAGTGGGCCCTATGCTCACTGCCTGGCAAAATAGAGCTTGATTGGCATTTACCATTGAACAGAATTGGCAGGACCTCCACTTGTGGCCTGTGCTTTTCACAGATGAGAGTAGGTTCATCCTGAGCAGCCGTGGAGAATGTTATGCTGCCTGTAACATCATTCAGCATTACTGTTTTGGTGGGGGGTCAGTGATGGTCGGGGGAGGTATATCCATAGAGGGACGCACAGATCTCTACAGGCTAGACATTGGCACCCTGACTGCCATTTAGTATCGGAATTAAATCCTTGGACCCATTGTCAGATCCTACGCTGGTGCAGTGGGTCTTGGGTTCCTCCTGATACATGACAATGCCCAGCCTCATGTGGAAAGTGTATGCAGGCAGTTCCTGGAGGATGAAGGAATTGATACCATTGAAAGGCCCCCATGCTCCCCTGACCTAAATCCAATAGAATTCCTCTGGGATATCATGTATTGGTCCATCCAATGCCGCCAGGTTGTGCCTGACTGTCCAGGAGCTCAGTGATGCCCTGGTCCAGATCTGGGAGGAAATACCACAAGACACCTTTCATCGTCTCATTAGGTGCATGCCCAGATGTTGTCAGGCATGCATACAAGCATGTGGGGGCCATATAAACTACTGAGTACCATTTTGAGTTCCTGCAATGAAATTTCAGCAAAATGGACTAGCCTGCTGCATAATTTTTTCATTTTGATTTTCCGGGTGTCTTTGAATTCAGTCCTCTATAGGTTGATAATTTTCATTTCCATCAAACGATGGGGCATCCTTACATTCCTAACACATTACCCAGTCCATATCAGTATAGATATCCCCATTGAGATCTGATGTGTTTTCAAAGTAGTTCTTTAGTTTTTTTGAGCAATGTATTTTTTAAATGTCACTTTTGCCTGAATATATTATACAGATGTACTATTTCACATGCAGGTTTAAGTCACCCTCAATGCATGTTTATATAAAATAAATCTATATTTTTAATGTTGCAATCCTTCCCCCCTTCTTGTCTTGTATTTTTCCAGAACAAAAGTGGAACTCTGATGCGAAGGTGGCCAGACTCCTCTGTGGTGTCAAGGAGAGGGTGACATCAACATCCAGTGTCTGTTTCCCTTATTTTGGCAGAAAAAAGATGGCAACCCTGTTGACCACAGTGGACTCTGCCTGTTCAATATGTGTCAGCATTGCTGCTTGTAGTTTCCACAAGGGAAAGCCTTCAGTAAAAGATTACCTGGTGATCCCGCCATGAAAGTCCTTTTTCAAGCACTTTCTGTAATGGGTTATCAACTATAACTGTAACAGTTGACAAGGAATTCATGGCAGGATCACCAATGCTGCAGCCACTGCCCACTGCCCCCCCCCCCCCATGACAGCAGTATGGGGAGAAATTCTCTGTACTAGCAGTCAGTTTTTAAAAATGATACAGCTGTGTGTGGTTCCGCCCACACGGCCATATCATTCATTCACAGAACACTGTGAATGAATGAACTACAAGTTCTGACAGCCTTAGCGGCTGTCGGCTTGTAGTTCTCAATGAACTACCATGGTGCTGTGGAGCGCTGTGGTAGTTCATTGAATCTTCCTGTCGGTGTATCTCCTTACTCATACATCCTGTGCGAGCAAGCAGATATACTGACAGGTTTGCAGGAGACCTGCATGGCACCAGCGATCTGCTGATCACTGGTGCAATGCTTTACAGCAGTGTTTCTCAACCTTTTTTCAGTCAAAGCACTTTTTAATATCCTGCACATTCCTGCGGCACCCCATTCTAAAATGTAAAGACCTAAATTAATAGTTTTACATAATGCTGCAACACCTACATATGTAGAGCTGATGGAGAGGGGTAAACAAAGATGGAGGCGCCTAACGCTCTTTATTAACCAATTACATCATCGGCCATTGGCTGGCTCTCACAGTGCCCAAGGCTCTAATGCTGCACTTGCTGGCTTGTTGACAATTTTGGGGCAATTTGGGGCAATTTTTAGGCATTTTGCCAAGAAGAACCCAAAAAATCATTCCAGGGTGCGTGGGCACCCTGGTTGAAAAAAAAAAACGCTTTACAGGCTCCTGCAATCAAAAATAGTAAATACACTTTTTCTTCACCTGCAAAAAAATGGGCAGTTATTACTTTTGGTCAAAAGATGAACTTAGACTTTAAGTTACAGACTTATTTTTAATACTCAGGTCAATTTAAGTCATGTTTAGCAGCAGCACAATGACCTCTTCATAATGAATGTCCATGGATTTATAGACTTTGCATCATATAGTGAAGATGTACCGTGTAAGTGATAATCACGTTATTCCAGTACACTCTCAACCTCACATTTAACTGCTTTTACTGATTCTGTGACCGGCATATTGCTGACACATGGCCTAGTCAGGCCAATTTGTATAATGCAATCAAACTATTTGCCAAGCAAGATTACAAGCTTAAATGGATTGTATAAAACTTTCTAAAGCAATAAAACTGTGCACCTGTGCTACAGTATAAGTGGATGGTAAAATATATGTTATGGATCTTAAACATAACATGAATGTAAGGCAAGGGTTATAAACCTAAAGGTTTACACACAAAAAGATTGACCAGCCAATAAATATATTATTTTATTCATATCATAATTGCAACTATTTATACAGTATTTATGTATGTGTGGCACTGGACAGCAGCCCCTTTAAAGGAGTATTAACCCCAAAACCAAAAATGTATTATAATCCAATTTACCAGTCATTAGAAGTGGTGGGTGCATTTGTTTTCTTTTTTAGTTTTTTTTCCCCTCTGTTTTCACCTGATGATCTGGCCAGTAACACATCACTTGTATTAGAATGCTCCCACTCAGAATGAATGAGCACAGGGACACCTGTGGACAGTAAGATTGTCAATCCGGGAGGAATGAAGTGTTAGATCTACTAGCACATCTAAATACATTAACAAATTGAAGCCACACTCCAACTAATATTTTATAAGCAGTTACATCAACATTGCTTTTCAGATAAATGTCTTAAATAAAAGCTGATCATTGTAAGCACCCCTGTCAGTGGTAGATGCTTTGTTTCACACCCCCCCCCCCCTTCCTAACTGCTACATCTTCTTCTTTTGAAAAACAACAGACTTACTGATCAGATCACCAAGTGAAGATAAGGGAAGGAAAGCCCAAAACATAAAACTAATTCAACCACCACATATAAGAATTGGTAAGTTGCAATATAATAAATGTTTGTGATTGAGTTTAATAAGGGGCCTGGGAATGCTTCCTCTGCTGCAAAGTGTTATGCAGGCCATAGACGGGTCGAAAATCGGCCGATTTTTCGGCCGAAAATAAAATCGGCCGATTTTCGGATCGTTAGTGGGCGATTTGTTTTTGTTTTTCGGTAAAGTTGGAAAAAAATCGGCCGATTTTGCCGATCGGCCGATTTTCGCGGCAATTAGTGGGCAAATCAGCCGATTTTTTACCGATAAAAAATCTGCGCATGAGCAGTGACCTGCAAGAGGAAGACAAAAAGAAGAAAAAGAAGAAGAGGAAGAGGATGAAGAAGAGGATGAGGAAGAAGAGGATGAAGAAGAAGAGGATGAGGATGAAGAAGAAGAAGAAGAGGATGAGGATGAAGAAGAGGATGAAGAAGAAGAAGATGAGGATGAAGAAGAAGAGGAAGAAGAGGATGAGGATGATGATGAGGAAGAAGAAGAGGATGAGGATGAAGAAGAGGAAGAAGAAGAAGAGGAGGAGGAGGATGAAGAAGAAGAAGAGGATGAGGATGAAGAAGAAGAAGAAGAAGAGGATGAGGATGAAGAAAAAGAAGAAGATGAGGATGAAGAAGAAGAAGAGGATGAGGATGATGAAGAAGAAGAAGAAGAAGAAGAAGAAGAGGATGAGGATGAAGAAGAGGATGATGAAGAAGAAGAAGATGAGGATGAAGAAGAAGAGGAAGAAGAGGATGATGAAGAAGAAGAGGATGAGGATGATGAAGAAGAAGAGGATGAGGATGAGGAAGAAGAAGAGGATGAGGATGAGGAAGAAGAAGAGGATGAGGATGAAGAAGAGGAAGAAGAAGAAGAGGAGGAGGAGGATGATGAAGAAGAAGAGGATGAGGATGAAGAAGAAGAGGATGAGGATGAAGAAGAAGAGGATGAAGAAGAAGATGAGGATGAAGAAGAAGAAGAAGATGAGGATGATGAAGAAGAAGAGGATGAGGATGAAGAAGAAGAAGAAGAAGAAGATGATGAGGATGATGATGAAGAAGAAGAAGAGGATGAGGAAGAAGAAGAAGGAGGAGGAGGAGGATGATGAAGAAGAAGAGGATGAGGATGAAGAAGAAGAAGGAGAGGATGAGTATGAAGAAGAAGAGGATGGGGATGAAGAAGAGGATGAGGATGAAGATGAAGAAGAGGATGAAGAAGAAGAAGAGGATGAGGATGAAGAAGAAGAAGAAGAAGAAGAAGAGGATGAGGATGAAGAAGAAGAAGAAGAAGAAGAAGTAGGATGAAAATAAGAAGAATTCCAGTCCAGCAAAAAGTGTCTCTGCAGAGAGCTCCGCTATTTCTGACAGTTCTCTGACAGTTTTACAGCGGTTGAAACATTGTATCTATTTGTTCCGAATAAAAACATCTGTATCCTAAATGGAAACAAATAGATACATTGTTGCAACTTCTATAAATGTCAAGGAACTGTCAGAGAACTGTCAAAGAAATAGCAGAGCTCTCTTTTTGCCGGCTCTAGACGGGTAGAAAATCGGCCAATTTTTTTTTACCATTGATGGTAACGTCGGCCACTTGAACAACCGATTTTTCGTTTTTTAAAAGAAAAATCTGCAGTTTTTCTCCCCATCTATGGCCTGCATTACTCCCTCCCTGCATTGATGGACAGGTCAGGGAGAGAGGAGATCAAGAAGGATTTTGACTGTTTACTGCCACAGTCTAGGCAGTGCAATATAGGCAGAGCCACACGAAAAAGATCATCGAGGAGCTGTGGACTACTCTTCGACTATATGCATACTGACTGTAGGAGCAGCCATCGGAAAGTAACCTGCACCTGGGAGGACTTCACCAAAGCAACAGTGTGGTGAGAGACCTATGGGGCACCCTGGATGTTATTTGGCAGTTGGTATTAACTTTTTGCCTTTTGGAGCAAAGTTCGACCAAAGCAGACTTAGGCTGGCCATACATTATACAATTTTCTTGAGAATTTTGCTTAGATTTACCAAAAACCATATAATATGAGGTCCAACCTAAACAACACTTTCAATTGTATCCAATTAGACAGGCCCTTGCACTATATAGTTGAAGGTAAATCTAAAGTTAATTGAGCAGAAAATTGTATAGTGTATGGCCAGTCTAATGCAGGCCATAGATGGGTCGAAAATCGGCCGATTTTTCTATTGCCCGATTTTCGCACCGTTAATGGGTTAATTGGTTGGCCGTTTTTCTGGATTTTGTCAGATTTTTTTGATCGGTAAATTTGGCAAAAAATCGTTCGATTTTGCCGATCGGCTGATTTTCGCGCCAATGATGGGCAAATCGGTCGATTTTTTTACCGATAAAAAATCTGCGCATGAGCCGTGACCTGCAAGAAAAAGAAGAGGAAGAAAAAGAAGAAGAGGAATAAGAAAAAAAATAAGAAGAAGAGAAAGAAGAAGAAGAGAAAGAAGAAGAATTCCAGTCCGCTATTATATTTGACATGAAAATGTATTGCAGTTGCAACAATGTATCTACAGTATTTGTATCCGAAAAAACCATCTGTATCCAAAATGGATTCAAATAGATACAATGTTGCAACCACAATACTTTTTAATGTCAAATATAATAGCGGGGCTCTCTGCAGGGACAGAAGTAATTAAATGCTGGCCGTAGACGGGAAGAAAATCGGCCGATTTTTTTTACTGTCGGTGGTAACGTCGGCCTATTGAACGACCGATTTTTTGTTTTTTTGTTAAAAAAATGGCCAGTTTTCTCCCCGTCTATGGCCTGCATAACTCTAACCCAACTTCCCTTTCAGGGCTTTTACCTGTTTAATAGAGTTCACTCCACACTTCCAGGTGTGTCTGTGCTTTCTTAGGTCAATTGGGTGGATCATAACTGGGCAGAACAGGAGAACCAAACATTTGTTCCTAATTAGCTGAATGAGTTTGCTTGAACCATTTCTGATGGGTTCGCATAGCAAAAGCGTCATAGGCTTTCAAATACCTTAGGGCCAAGCAACAAGCCTTTTGCTTCCCGAATGTTTCATTCAACTGATGGGAGCAACGAAAATACCTTGCATGAAGCAGCATGCGACTTACTACCTGTGTCAGCACTGGACCAAGAAATAGTTGTTTGACCACAGTAAGGTTGCTTTGTAAATGATCCCCTTTGTTTTGCTGTCCAATACACAATATAATTGTTGTTTGAAAGTCCATCTGATTAGGTTAACCTTACAAATAAGTAAACCATTTTAGACAAATGTTGATGCCTTTGTCTGTGTTTATGGTCCGATATCTGGTCTCTGCAGGATATCATTCTGACCTGCATAGACATCCTCTTTAAGATTGGCAGTGGTTGGTGCTTGGCCTTCCTTTTTCAGGTTTAAAGAATATGTACACCCATCATTTCATATTCCTGATATGTGCCTGCTGTACCATGTACCCTTTCCTATAAAAACCCAACCATGCTAGGCATCAGATCACAGTGTGGTCAGTTCTCTAGCTATCTGGGAACTCAGGCTGCTCTCTTTCAATGATTAGACTTGTCCTGACCCCCTTCCCCCATCTTGCACAGTCATTCACTGCAAAGACCAGTGTGCTGCTGTTTCTCCTTCTCCAGCTCTTATCGAGCTGAGTACAGAGAGTATGTGATCACTTATAAAAAAGGTAAAAAAAGGTATTTATATTTTTTTTAACATTTATACACAAATGTTTGCCTTTCACTTCTATTTTAAACTGAATGGGTTGTTTTATAAGGTGAAGGTTTACAATCACTTTAAATTGGGGCTGTTCATAATATGACTATGCAAGAAACTATCCACATTCAGCTAGCAGGGCAGTCATTTGCACACAGCAAAGCCCAATATAAAAATTATAGCCACTCTGTAGGCTGCCTGTGTCTTCTAGGGTTTACACCTGGCAGGCCAAACTTACCTACAGCTGCAGCCATGATCCTAGTATAACCAATTCCACCCAAGGATGTATGGATATGTCCTAAGGGCATGAAGTGGTTAAAGGAGGATGGAAGTACTAAAGCCACAGCATTAACCTAACAGTGCAGGCATTTTCAGAGGGAGAAATCAGCAATCGCAGACCTTATACACCAATCAGCCATAATATTAAGACCGCTGACAGGGAAAGTGCATAAAATGGATTATTTCATGACAATGACATCTAACAGTTGGTGGGATTTATTAAGCAGCAAACAAACATGTTGTCCCTGAAGCTGATGTGTTGAAAGCAGAAAAATGGGCATGCGCACATGCAGCCATGGATTTGAGCAACGTTTACCAGCACCAAATTGTAATGGCTAGATGACTGGGTCAGAGCAACTCCAAAACTGAGTAGCTGCAGACCTGTTAGGGTGAGCATGCTGACCCTTTCTCACAGCCAAATGTGCCAACAATGGCCACATGAGCATCAGAACTGGACCACGGAGCAATGAAAGAAAATGGCCTGGTCTGATAAATAATGTTTTCTTTTACATCATGTGGATTGCTGGGTCACTTACCTGGGGAAGAGATGGTACAAGCAAGCTGGTGGATGCAGTGTGATATTTTGTCCAGCGGAGTCCATGCCTCTAGGGCTAATTTGGGGGCAAAATTGGGACCTACTTAACCGGTTCCCACCCGGCCAATAGTACAAAGGCGGCCGGGTGAGCAGCTCGTCCCTCCGGGTGGACACCATATGGCGTCCTTTCAGTCACGCGCAGTGCACCCGCCCGCAGGGCCGCTCTGCGGCGCGATCTGTCACCTGCCGTGTACCTCGGACATGGCCGATGACAAATCTGTGTACCGGCCCCATTTCCAGTACCATGTGACCTGCAGTGATCAATCGCAGCAGGTCACATGACAGTTGTATACAATGGATGGCTTCCTTTCATGCCATCCATTGTATACTAGTGTGTCTAGCTGTGAATGGTCACAGAGATCACATGCACAAGCTGGGCTAATCATTTTTCATTTTCCGAAAAATTATGACAAAAAAATTACAACTTCAAAAAACTTGCCATGCCTCTTATGAAGTACGTCGGACTGTCTACTTTGCAAAAAGGGGTCATTTGGGGGATATCTGTACTGTTCTGACATTCTTGGACCTCAAGAAATTAGATTGGCCATCAGTACTTCAGGATTGATCAATATTCAGATCTATACCATAGTTTGTGAACTCTATAACTTTCCTACAAGCTAAATAATACATCCTAATTTGGGTTATTTTCACCAAAGACATGTAGCAGAATACATCTTGGCCTAAATTTATGAAGAATAATTATTTATTTGCAAACTTATATAACAGAAACAAAGAAAAATGTGGGGGTTTTTTTTCAAAAATTTTGGTCTTTTTTTGTTAATTTATCAAAAAATAAACACCCCAGTGTTGCTTAAATACCACCAAAAGAAAGCTCTAGTTTTGTGTGATGAAAATGATAAAATTTTAGTTTGGGTACAGTGTTGTATGACCGCGCAATTGTCATTCAAAGTGTGAGAGCACTGAAACCTGAAAAATGGCCTGGGCAGGAAGGGGGTAAAAGTGCCCGGTATGTAAGCGGTTAATATTAGGTGGGTGCTCACAAAGTTATGCTACGTGGTCATAATGTTATGGCTGATTGGTGTAGTTTTGTGTTGACAGGTGTACATTAATCCCCCTTATCCTAATCTCCCACCACTGTCATAGTAACAAAAAATTATAAAGAGAACCAGTAAGCCTCAAAGAATAAAACTTGCAAATGATAATCATTTGTTCTACTTATAAGTGCACTTTAAACTTCTATGCAGAACTAATGAGTTTCTATTGAGAGAGAAAATGGGTGTGTAGGTGGGAAGGGGGCTATGCGTAAAATTATATTTTGCAGCCCCATTGTGGATAGTTTGCTGTATGACATTCCTCCAGTGACCTGGTTTGGAGTGACCCATATTTTCGAATGGTCTATGACTAGAATGAATGTACACTGCATAGACATGAATTTTGTTGGCAATGACCTCATTTTACACTGTGTACATTCTACTGGTGTTTATTGTTGTTTTGTGTCTAATGGTGCACACACGTTCAATTGTTATCCACAGTTTGTGCATCTGTCACCAAAGGATTTACACAGATAAGTTGGTTCACCAATGTCAACATTCTACATACCTTTGTTACCAGTTTAATAAAAAGTCTAATGAAATGCTATATGTTCAGACAATTTAATTTCAGGCACAAGTTCAAAGGATCTGTTATTATTTCCTGTATTATGAATATCAATCCTGTATAACTGAGCACTGCACACAATAGTGTCTATGGAGTACATTTTAGGAATTCTTTTTTTATTTAAAAAGAGGAATTCCCACTGGTCAATTTATGAGAGCAAACAGAAATTGCTCAACGGAAGGGGCATTCCAAATGGAGAGTCAAAAATTGTTTGACAAATTTATGAGACGGGGCTATGTTAAGACTGATTTGATTAAATCCTCTGAGAAAGTGAAAGGGGTTCCTAAAGAATCTCTGTTGGGTCAGAAAACCATAAAAGCAGATGACCAGCAAGGCATGTGTATCATAGGCAAATATTCAAATCAATCAGGGCAGATTTACAACATCAAAGAGATATTGGAACATTTTGCATGAGGACAAATATCTATCAAAGATCCTATCTAAAGACCCTAAGATAACCTGCAGATGGGGTAGGAATATGAGAGACATCTTAGTACATAGTAATCTAGAAAAAACCTCTAAAACATCAATGAAACACGCTTGGCTACCTGAGAAACCAAAATGTAGCTTCAGGTGTGGTCATTGCAAGGCATGTACTTGGGCAGCACAGTGGCTAAATGGTTAGCACTTCCGCCTGACAATACTCGGGTCATTGGCTCGAATCCCAGCCATGGCACCTCCTGCCTGGAGTTTGCATGTTCTCCCTGTGCCTGCGTGGGTTTCCTCCGGGTACTCCGGTTTCCTCCCACACTCCAAAGACATGCTGGTAGGTGAATTGGATCCTGTCTAAATTGTCCCTAGTATGTGTATGTATGAATGTGAGTTAGGGATCTTAGATTGTACACCCCTTGAGGGTTAGGGACTGATGGGAATGTACAATATACATGTAAAGCGCTGCGTAAATTGACAGCGCTATATAAGTACCTGAAATAAATAAATGTACTTTCTTGAGCAATACCAAGGAGTTTGTTAATCCTAAAAATGGGGAGATTATTAAAAATAAGAGATTTCTATAATTGCAGCACAGAGGGGGTGATTTATGCTTTAAAATGCCCATGCCCCCTAATATATGTAGGAAAAACAATTTGCCCCTTTAGAAGACGAGTTCTTGAACATGTGAACGATATTGCTCAAAACAAGGATAGGCCAGTAGCAAGACACATGAAACAAAAACATAATGGTAAGGCTGATCTCTTAGACTTTTGGATTACTGACAAATATGATCTGGGTCCTAGAAAAGGAGACCTAGATAAAATGTCTTTTGAAACTTGAAGCAAAATGGATTTTCCGTTTAGGCTCGAGAGAACCCTATGGTTTAAATGAAGGATTCACCTTCCTTCCTTTTGTGTGTGATTAGAGATTCTGTGCTTTTTGTTTGATTTTGCTCCATAAATGCTATATAATGGTATGAACTGTAATTTTGGTCTGTTATTAGTGGGGCATTGACAGTGCTTGACAGCACCAGCAGTGTCTATTGTGTTGTGGACTGATGTGCTGCTGTAGTGTTGTTTTGTGTCCACAAGATGGCGTCTGTTGAGGTACTGAGCATGTGCAGTTCTTTGTCTACAAGATGGTGTCTGTTGAGGAACTGAGCATGTGCGGGGGCCATTTAATGGCTTTCTCTATATATAGAGGTGAAACAAACAATAGGTGCCATTTTTTTTTTCTTAAACCACCATGTGCAGCTGAGCACAACTTCCAGCCACTATGTGACCTAGTTTAATTATTTATTCTCCTGATGAAGCTCTGTTTTTTTTTTTGGAGCAAAACATGTAGAGTCTTTTTGTATTCTTTGGGAGCAGTTTTTGAATGCACGTGGTATTCACCCCTTTCGCCTCCCCTTTTTATTTGGAGAGGTCTGTACTGCGTTTTACAGTGCATCATTTGCATTCCTCAAGACAGTGAGGTATTTTTGGTGGATATGGTGACGTTTGGGGCTTTTCCATGAGAGGCTGACATTTAAGCCCGTGGATGAGTGTACCCTTACTACATATCTGTAGCCAGATAGATTATACTATTCAATTAGTTTGTACATGGGGGTAACTCCATTTCCTTAACAGAGATTATATATTCAAGCTGATAGGCGTCTGATCAAACTACAGTACCTCCTTGTATGCCGTCACTTCATCTAAAATGGTATGGTATTGTGTCTGGTGTTATTAAGCATTTAGATGTAAGGTTAAATTATTGCAATGGTATTCAGTTATATTGTGTGCAGTACATTCCACTCCAATAGGCATTAATTACAGCTGAGCATACATTTCTTATATATTTGAATAAAGGTTATATTTTAGATTCATCAATTGGCCAGATGGTGCATAGGGAAATGCACCCTTGTCCAGTAAAGATTTATTTAAAAAATTTAGCTTCATGCAAAGGAGTGTCATGTTATGTATAGCGGGATTTTTCCAGTTTCCAATGGTGACAACCCAAACTCCATTTCACACATAAGGAATAACAAAATAGTTTTAACTGTACAAGTCTATTTTATTTCTGCCTTTTTCTGCTTTCCTTAATTTGCACTTCACTGATCCTCAAAGTTAATGTTAGCCATAAGCAGAGACAGATTAAAGCACACTTACACTGTTTCTGAGCATCACAAATGCAAAATGCTATTTAATTCATTTTAAATGTAGCGCTTAAAGGAGCCGCTGTAGTAGTGTCCAGGTCTTCCTTAATTTCACCCACAGCCAGGCACAAGGTAGTTAGAGCCAGGTGCGCATATACTTTCACTCGTCTCCAATCAGTCTAAGCATTTTTTTGTTGTTGTATTACTGTATTAATCACCTTCCGCCCGCCATGTAGTCCAATAATGGGCGCAAGGTGGTTCTCTCGTTCTGAGAGGACGTCATATTACGTCCTCCCATTCTCACCGCGCATGTACGGCTCAGGGAGCACACGGTGATCGGCGGTGCGCTGTGTCCCTCAGACACAGCGGATCACCGATCACGGAAAGAGCCGAAGATGTCGGCTCGGTCATGATCAGCTGTGTCCAATCACAGCTGATCACATGTAAACACGGAAATGCTGGTTATCGGCATTTCTCTCCTCTCGAGCTGTCACGCTGACAGCTTGTGAGGAGAGGTGGTAATCGGCATTCTGCGGAGGGGACATGTACACTGATCACCAGGGCACTGATGATCAGTGTAGCCCCTGCAGTGCCACCTGTCAGTGCCACTTGCCAGTGCCCATCAATGCCACGTGCCAGTGCCCATCTGAGCTGCCTTTCAGTGTTGCCCATCAGTGCTTCCTTTCAGTGCCCATCAGTGATGCCTGTCAATGCCCATCAGTGCCACCTACCAGTGCCTCCTGATCAGTGCAGCCTTTCAGTGCCCATCAGTGCAGCCTCATTAGCGCACATCAGTTAAGGAGAAAAATCACTTATTTACAAAAAACTAAGAAAAAACTTTTTTTTTTTTTTTTCAAAATTCAGTGGTTTTTGGTTTAAGCAAAAATAAAAAACCCCGAGGTGATTAAATACCACCAAAAGAAAGCTCTGTCACAAAAAAAGATAAAAATTTCACATAGGTACAGTGTTGTATGACCGCGCAATTGTCATTCAAAGTGCGACAGCGCTGGAAATTGGCCTGGGCAGGAAGGGGTTGTAGGTGCCCTGTAGGCTAGTGGTTAAAGAACTTGGATAGGGAATTTGGTAGGATACTGCAGGAATAGAGCTAATTACAGTTGAGGACAGAACTTCCTTAACCCCTTCACGCCAGCGCCTCCCGGCCCTTTAAGAGTTTCAGAAGCTGGGAGGCGCGGAGTTTAGGGATCATGTGACTGCCGTGACGGCGATCACATGATCAGGAAAGGTCCCGATCAAAAGGAGACTGGGACCTTTCCGTGAGTACCAGACGTGTGCTGGGAGGGCACACGCTCTCAGCACATATATTTTATATATTGAACGCAAATGTGCAGCCGCTCGGAGCCCAGACGCCAGGAGGCCACACATTTGCATGCGGCCGGTGTAAAGGGGTTAAGTAGCAGCCTTGAGCAAAGTCCCAATGTCAGGAAGGGGTTAAATGGACAGTGCACTTTGGGACACCAGCTGACTATAAAGCATCAGAGGGGTAGAAAAGTCCCCAGGATCCCTCAGTGTCTGTACTCACAAGGCCAGAATGGTAGCCTCTTTCCAATCTTTCAAGCGATGCCTTCCGTGATACCAGACAGATATTTGGCAGACCGCTCCTCTCAATCAGCTCACTGAAGAACCAGGGTTGTGTTCTCATTTTAGACCCTCAGGTCGCTCACCTGAGTGATGGCAACAGGTGCACTCCCCTGGCCTGGTACAATCCTCTCCTGGAAACACTACACTCAGTATATCCGAAGAATATACACCTTTTCCCAGCATTCCTCAGGGCTGCACTGTGTGACTGCCTGGAGCCGCATTAATATTCCTTTAGTGTTCTGTGTGGGTTCCACCTATACATCCAGAACATTCCTAGGTTTGGTAACAGAGGCAGTACTAGCAGCACTTGAACACATTGAGCAGCCACTACTAATCAATTGCAGCTCTTTGTTAAGCAGAAAGCCCAATTAGATTTTCCTAACCGTTCTCTTGTTAAGCAGAGGAACCTACTATAATGTACTTATTCTGGCACCTATCTAGGAGGGCGCTACATTAATATTCAAAGAAACCTCCCCCATCCATGTCTCCATGCTTTATTTTGCTGAGAAATCCCTTTGGAAAAACACCCCCTAGCATTTCTGGATGTGCTTATCTTGAAGTGTTACTATACCCACAACAGTGAAATCAGTCTATATATGCATTAAAGCGTGTTATACTCACTATGGAACCTAAGTGGTTAATCCTCTGCATTGTGTAAAAAGGATGTTTGATCCTGTCTTCTCTGATCCTACCCTTCTACTGTCCCAAATCCATCTGCTGATAGAACAGAGCCTTGGGGGGCAAATTACACATGCTGAGTTTGGTGTGTATTGCTAGTTTTTTTTTTTCTTTGAGAGGGTGCATGTGATCAGCACTGTCCAGACAGTGGTCAGGGGTCCTGCATCCTCCTAGGACAATCAGGGGAGAATGAAAACTCTTCCTACAAGCTTTAACCAGTGCTGTCTTAATAGAAGACTGCTCTAACTGCTTATGATAAAAGGTATTTAGTAGTTTATATTTACTAAAATTTCATTTCCATGTACTGCGGGAGATCAAATATAGTGAATGCAGGGTCCTGGGTTTAGTAACACTTTAAGGGCAGATGATTTATGTAGCATTTACTTCCTGGAGTACATCTATCCTTAGCTTATGCATGCAGGCAAGAGGGTGCTTAGCTGAGAAAACCACTCTTCCCCTCCTGAAGACTTCTGGGATGTATGACATAATTTGCCTAGGCCTGCAAAATAGGAAGTTAACTGAAGAAATGATATACTTTCCTATCTATTTACTATTGCTAGCAGCATAAGGATTAAAGTCTTTTTTTTTTTTTTTTTTTAAAGCGCAGGCCAATGGGTTACTTGGCAGCTTTAGCCCCTTATTCTTCTGATTCACATTGAAAAGGCTTGCATTAGGCATGGAGAAGCTTCCTCGTTTGCATTCTGTACTGACATGGCCCCATCAGACACAAACTGCCTACAATAAGCAGATGAACAGTTGTGACCAATTGTCCTATCCCTCCTATTTTACTGTAGGGAGCATGAAGGTTGTAGCTGGATCCCCTGGAACTCCACCCCCACAGGAAAAAACTATAATTTTGCAAATAAATTCAAAAATCAATATATCAAGCAATTCAATACCGCTTGAATTAATATGCTTATGCTTTATTGAACTGACTCCTTTGCCCCTACCAAGTCTGACAGTTCAGACTTGGCATGTATGATAATATATTTGACTTACTGTGACATTAGCATTGAATCCCTTGGAATATACAGTGTACATGGAAAACATTATTATTCTGGGTGCTTGGGCTTCCTCCAGGTGTGACCATATCCTTCCACAATCCATAAATATTCCAAGAAGCTATTTGGCTTTTTGCTAAATAAGCCATGGAATATATGGTGGTGTTAGAGGTATTATATCCCACAGGGGTTCTCAGATAAAATGTGCGTTTGGAGCCCTGCCAACATTTCAAATTAATTTCCACAGACTATTTGCCATAGCAAAATCACATGAGCACATCTCTCAAATGTCCCTCTAAAGCTATTCACATTGATTATAGTTTTATACTAAACCTTGCATGTACAATGATCAGTTATATGGAAATATAAAAGTTAGTGATGGTAATTTTAACAAACACTTTTTTTAATATTTGGTTGCTTTGGGTATAGATGTTTTTAAATACCAGTGTAATAAAATGACTAGTCTTTTTTCCTAACATGCATCAGGCAATTATATGGGGCATGTTTAAAGGTGCTCTTTAACCCTACTCCCTTCATATCCAATGTGATGGACCTGCAACCATAATTAAGGCTGAACTCCAAGCAAACAGCTAAGTATACTGATATAATTCACATACTATAGTTATATTTTTCTATTAAATGTGTTTTTCTCTCCCTCCATTCCTGTGATTTGAAAAGCCAGGTGGGTGACACCATTGTAGTGCTCACCCCAAAGTTACCAGTTTCCTTGGATTCCCTGTTCCCAGTGCTTATGACTCTGAAAGAACCATCACAGTCCCCAATACACCTGTGGCTTTAAATGGGCTTTAATGAAGAGGCAAAATCCCTGCAGGGAGAAAAATGAGTAAAATGACCAACAACGATTACAAAACTCAATAGAGCATCTAAAGCCGCACACAAATATAGCAAGAGAGAGAATATACAGATCTGTTATAAACCACAAACAAGGTGACCAAACTGAGTTAAAGAAAAATCTAAATGCTATAGCGCTGAGCGAACTGTTGGCGCTTAATAAATATTGTATAATAAACTTAGAGATGCTACCTCATCCCTTATAAACCGAACACAGGTTCTGTGGCTGATTAAGGTGGAGATTAAACTCGGTGCCTTAGCTGCATTAAATCAGCCTCAGAACCTGTGTAATTAATGTGTTCAGGTTTTAAAGGGAGGAGGTGGCAATCCTATCTAAACTACTGGCCGGTAAGGTCAGTCGCACTGGGGTCCTGGATCTCCCATTGGTGCTCTTACTCTCTCACATGAGAGTATTTATAATCTGATGGGGGGAAAAAAAGTAAAGGTTGCAAGGTAGGATTGCAACAATACTAATACTGGTATCTGTGCCAATACTAAACATTTGCACGCGTACTTGTACTCGTGCAAATATTCAAATACCCTTTGCCAGTGTGATTTGAGCCCATACAAAATGAATGTGCTGAAATCACAATGCAAATATTCCCATGTGATTTGAACAGGTATGCTAGAAATTCTGAGTGGCCTCTGCACACTGGTTTATACCATTTCAAGCAGACTATGCACTAAATAGAGATATTTTTGGTTCACACATATTGCAATACATGTTTAACCTCTTGCCGACCGCGCATAGCCGAATGACGGCTTCACCGCGGCCGGCCAGTTCTGAGTGGACGTCATATGACGTCCTCCCAGAACGCGCTCTCCTGCGCGCCCCAGGGGGCGCGCACCCGGCGATCTCTGTGATCGCTGTGTCCTACGGACACAGCTGATCACGTGACGTGGTGAAAGGCCGATCCCACCGGCCTTTTACCACGTGATCAGCGGTGTCCAATGACACGCTGATCACAGGGAAATGCAAGTGCCGGTTCTCGGCTGCACTTTCCTCACGCTGTCAGATCGTGAGGAAAGTACTGCCGAGAACCGGCAGTTGTCAGAGCGGGGATCGGCACCGATCATCAGGGCACTGATGATCAGTGCCCTGATGATCGGTGCCCAGCAGTGACACCCGCAAGTTCCGCCCAGCAGTGCGCCCACTAGCCCCGCCCACCTGTGCCCAGCAGTGCCCCCACCTGTGCCCAGCAGTGCCCCCACCTGTGCCCAGCAGTGCACCCACCTGTGCCACTCTGCAGTGCCACCTACCTGTGCCCAGAAGTGCCACCTACATGTGCCCAGCAGTGCCACCCACCTGTGCCCACCCACCTGTGCCCACCAGTGCCACCCACCAGTGCTGCCCACCAGTGCTGCCCACCAGTGCCACCCACCAGTGCAGCCCAGCAGTGCTGCCAGTCAGTGCCACCAGTCAGTGCCCAGGGGTTGTGCCAGTCAGTGCCGCCAGTCAGTGCCCAGAAGTGATGCCAGTCAGTGCCGTCTATCAGTACCCATCATCAGTGTAACCTATCAGTGCCGCCTATCAGTGCCGCCTATCCGTGACCCCTAATTAGTGCTGTCTATCAGTGCCGCCTATCCGTGCCACCTCATTAGTACTGCCTATCAGTGCCCATCAGTGCCGCCTATCAGTGCCCATCAGTGCCGCCTCATCAACGCAAATCAGTGAAGGAGAAAAAATACCTGTTTGAAAAATTTTATAAAAGAAACAAATAAACTTTTTTTTTTTTTCAAATTTTTTGCACTTTTTTTAATTTATAGCGCAAAAAGTAAAGCGCCCAGTGGCGATTAAATACCACCAAAAGAAAGCTCTATTTGTGAGAAAAAAATGATCAAAATTTCATATGGGTACAATGTTGCATGACCGCGCAATTGTCAATCAAAGTGCGGCAGCGCTGAAAGCTGAAAATTGGCCTGGTAAGGAAGGGGGTATAAGTGCCTGGTAGGCAAGTGGTTAAGCTAGCCAACTGCGACAAAGTAATCCCTCTATGGCCAGTCCTACTCTGCTCTGCCTACGCAATTGCTACTGTGGACACAATGCCAATATAGGGAAAAAAAGTGGGGATGAGCTACCAGGTTTAGGTCTGGCTACTGATCCTTGTTTGTTGAACAGGAATGCAGTGCGATTCCTTTCTAAGGTTGCCACCTCATCCCTTTAAAACTGAACACATATTAATTACACAGGTTCTGAGGCCAATTTAATGCAGATAAGGCTGGCCATACATTATACAATTATCTGGAGATTTTTGGTTTAGATTTACCAAAAATCATATAATAGGACAAACCTAAACAACACTTTCAGTTGTATCCAATTAGGCAGGCCCTTG
Organism: Staurois parvus; assembly: GCF_062004578.1. NCBI lineage: Eukaryota > Metazoa > Chordata > Amphibia > Anura > Ranidae > Staurois > Staurois parvus. The sequence continues at coordinate 6,358,484 of NW_028318026.1, read as the reverse complement.
CACTACGCAGTTGAAGGTAAATCTAAAGGAAATTGGGCAGAAAATTGGAAGATAATTGTATAATGTATGGCCAGCCTTAGTGAGTTCAATTAAAACCTTAATCAGCCACAGAACCTGTGCAATTAATGTGTTAGGTTTTAAAGGGATGAGGTGGCAACCCTATTCCTGTCTGAATCACATGTGGTTACCCCCTCTGCTGTGTGACCTCAGGCTTGTCATATTGACTTCAGCCTGGGTTCACACAGGAGCGGTGCAGGAAACTGCATGTGATTCGGACTCGTGATCTGAGCCCATTCATGATTATGAGCTCAGATTGCAGCACAAAGATATCGGTAATTGGTATTGGCGAGTACCAGTACTCATACTCCAATAAAAATCAAGTATTGGTGGATATCTAGTGCAAGGCTAGTGCTGACTCTCTGCACCGGCAGCGACTTTCACCTCCCTAGCGGTAATCCCGAGTGTAGCTCGGGGTAAAATGTCTGTACCAAAAGCGGTAACCCCGAGCTACACTCGGGCTTACCATGCGGCGCTGCATAGGGAGTCCCTGCAGCACTTACCTTGTCCTTGGCTCCCGCGATGTGTCCCCTGCAGCGTCCCCGGCCATCTCCTCCGGCTGATGCCGGCATCCGGCTCCTGTGTTCCGGTCCCTGTGACGTCGGAACGTACGGGCGCCGCCGGCAGCGGGAAATTTGAAAATTTAAAAGTCATTTTTTTCAAAACTATTTTACATGGTAAAACACTGCTGTTTCAACCCATTTCACATACATTTTGTCCCTAGTGCTCTGTCCTGTCCCCGTCTGCATTTTGACTGTTCTTTTTGCCTGGAAACTTAGAAAAGTCCATGGCGTCCAAAAAGTGTCCCTTTTTAGGTCAAAAGCGGGTTTAGATCAGCTAGAGAACAGCGATAGTAAATCAGAACCACTTGCAGAATTGAGTGATGATTCGTGGAGAAATTCGTCAGACACTGAAAACAATTTTGCGACTTTGCTCAGCGATGTGCGTACTTGGTGCTATTTTTCAAATTTCAGTGTTTTTGGTTTGATTATATTATTGAATTAAATGTATTATATTATTTTTTATGATTGTTAAATTATAATTTATGATTTTGTGTTTCAAATTTTATCCTACCCGGGATGTTTAATAGACTCTTGTTCGGACAGATTTCAGTGAGTTATTCCTAAATATTACAGCCTACAATAAAAAAAACTACATATTTCCATGCAAAATAATGGTACCGCTTTCAGCACCAAAAATCTGAAATAATCATACCGCTAGGGAGGTTAAACCGTATTAACATCAGAAGTGTCAGTCTTAAACAAGTGGACAAAGGGCCACTCCCAACGATCCTGATAAGTCTTCTTGAAGCCTGGTGATGGGGTCACATTGCTCTTACAGGCCTTTCCTCTCAAGCCAGCATTGGATGAAACTGCAGCCTTCTCCCTCCCTGAAGTTCTCAACAGCACCGCATAGTCCCTTTTTAGTGGCACAATCTCTGGAAGGCATAATGCAGCGACATAGCCTTTGATGAGCATTGCACAACTCAGAGCTTACAGCAGCCTTTCCACTTAAAGGTCTTGGCGGCCTGCACTCTCAGACAGTTATGGCAGCTCCACAGTTACCACTTCTCTGCTCACAGGAGCAACTTAGTCAAACTCTTGTGAGGAGGGAGTGGGAGCATGGCTTACTAGAGCTGTGTGTCTATAGATGCACACAGCCAGGCTCAGGAGCGCACCTGCACCCACCGCTCCCTTTAGCACCTGACTTGCTGAGGGGACACTCAGAGGAAGGAGGAGCAGACAGCGCCACCAGGGAACTGAAAAATAAATGGTAAAAGACTGTTCTGTGCATACCCATTGCACAGAGCAGGTAAGTATAACATCTTTGTTATTTTAAAGCAAAATTATGTATTTTTTAGTATGACTTTAGGAAGTCTTCCTTGAATGGTGATAAGAGAAGAACTGCTGGACTCAAGATATCATCCCTGTGATAACCTCCGCATGGCTTTAATGTGAAAAGCTCCATCAACCTTTAGGAAAGAGGTATTTGTATTGATTCTAATACGAAAACAAGTGGGAATCTACAACAAAGTTTAGTATAACACTTTACATACAGAATTAAGAGGATAGAAGTTGTCGTCTTTTCAAACAAAGTTGGAGACTCCTTTCCCTTTTTGTTAATTGACCAGATAGCAGCTGTCATGCTGCAATCCAAACTAGCAGTATGCATCCTGGGGTATTACAGGAGATCCGCGTGATGCTGGAATGTATAGTTAAATACCACCTTGGCAGCTGTACAGTAATAGCTCAAATCCTATCCCACAGCTCTTCTTTTTCTAAATCAATGCCTTGATGACTTTATTCCTAGTACAGCAAACATCAGCTGGTATATGTCACCAAACATAGCAATGTCTTTGCTTTTGGAAATGCTGCCTGTAAAACTTCACAGGTGCCAACTTGTCTGGGATATGACCTCACTGGACATGGCCGCTCAGGCAGGATTATACCGCAAACCCTTGAATGCCATGCATTACTTTAACATAGGCCCAATTTGTAAACAGTAGCTTTTCAACACTCATAGTAAGTCTAAATGCCTGAACATAGCAAAAGGACAGCAGTGTACCTCCCAAGTTTAAAGGAAATCTGTGGCGACAAAATATGGTGGCCTTTGAGGACCTTTGTCTGAAAATGCTTGTTGCCTGGCTGTCTTTAGCTTCAGTATTTCCTTAGGTAGAACAAATATACAGCCAGTGAAGTTAGTGCACACTTGTTCTAGGTCAGTATTGATGCCATGAGTTCAACATGACAGACAGGCAAATTACCTTTTCAGAGGACAGGTTAGCAGTAGTAGCCACTATTGGAATGTACACACCACTATCGGCTCACTCCAAAATGCAAAATATAAACAACGTATAACAAAAACTCACATGAGTGAGTAACCTTTTTGGCTGTAGCCCTTTATTGTGGTTTAATTTTTACTTTAGCGTGAACTTTTCCTAACTTGTTTAAACATTGTATACCAACAATCCTTCACTCTTCAAGAGTCAACCACCATAAATCAAAAAGAAGTATTCATGATAAATCATGTGAAATACTGTCCATGCACAAAGCAAGCAATCTTATTTCCTATTATATCCAACAGCCATGCCCATTATTAACAGTCTTGCTTTCCCATTTTGACTTTATTTTATTCTATGTTATAGAGAATGCAGTGTAAGGAGTGAGGTTCCACCACACAGTTGTTCACTCAGAAGGTATGCGGATGTAAGAGGTGTGACTGGGACCTTTTTGGTAGGTATATCTTGCTGAAGGAGTTCCTGAAAGATTTTAGATATCTATGAAGGGATTCCCAGGAGATATTATGTGTACCCAAATGGGATGCTTGAGATGACGAGAGTGGCCTCTTTTACTGCTCCAATCCAAGAACCTATGAAACAGAAAGTGCCGAAATGAAAGAGTGGAGTGAATGCTAGTGCATGGTGAAATAACTGATTTAACTGGAACTTGGGGGCACTGGTGTCAAGCGGTAACAGGAGATGAGTCGCTGAGGAGACAAGAAGAGATACAGGCCAACATCCGAGCAAGACAGTTCCAATATGGCTGGCAGAGACAGTCAAGGATAGGTCAGGTCAACTGCTTGAGGGCAGCTAATAACAGAGTGGTTGTCAACAATCACAGTTAATGAACATGGTCAATGCAGAAGAATATAAGCAGCCAAAGGAGAATCACGGAACAAGTTAAGTTGGTAACGGGAATCAGGATCGGAAGAAGAAATGCTGGTCACAGAAGGACCGCTGAAGATCTTTCAGGACTGGAGCCTTGCATGTTTCTGTAAAGGGACAACTTGTTACCACAGTTAGCAATGAGCATACACGCACATAAGATGCAGTGACAGTACACAGTTCTACAGGCAGAACTTTGCATGCAGGTAATCATGCTGAAATCTGTGGGCTGGCTTGATCATCCTGTCAATATCCATTTTCAGTGGGTATACCCACTAAATGGTGAGACATTTGAAAACCTTGAGCCAATGACATTCAGTTGACTATAAGCTAGTTTTAAAGGTAAAGAGCACATGAAAGCTAGAAAGGGATGGGAAATGGACTTAGGCCTCTAATAGAGGATCTCTGGGATCAAGCTTTAACTACTTGCCAACCACAGATAGCCGAATGACGGCTACACTGTGGCTGGCTAGTTCTGGGAAGGCGTCATATGACGTCCTCCCATAACGCGCTCTCCTGCATGCACCCGGGGGCGCTCCTATGGACACAGCTGATCACGTGATGTGGTAAAAGGCCAATCACAGCGGCCTTTTACCACGTGATCAGCCGTGTCCAATGAGACGCTGATCACCGGGAAATGCAATTTCCGGTTCTCGGCTGCACTTTCCTCACGCTGTCAGAGCATGAGGAAAGTACTGCCGAGAACCGGCAGTTGTCAGAGCAGGGATTGGCACCTATCTTCAGGGCACTGATGATTAGTGCCCTGATTGGTGCCCAGCAGCACCATCTACCAGTTCTGCCCACCTGAGCCCAGCAGTGCCACCCACTAGCTCTGCCCAGCAGTGCCACCCACCAGTGCCCATCAATGCAGCCCAGCAGTGCTGCCACTAGTCAGTGCCCAGCGGTTGTGCCAGTCAATGCCTATCAGTGCCGCCTATCAGTGCCCATCAGTGCTGCCTCATCAACACACATCAGTGAAGGAGAAAAATTACCTGTTTGAAAATATTTATAAGAGAAACTTTTTTTTTTTCAAATTTTTTGCACACTTTTTGTTTATAGCGCAAAAAGTAAAGTACCTAGTAGCGATTAAATACCACCAAAAGAAAGCTCTATTTGTGAGAAAAAAATAATTTCATATGGGTACAGTGTCGCATGACTGCGCAATTGTCAAAGTGCGACAGCGCTAAAAGCTGAAAACTGACCTGGTAAAGGGGGTATAAATGCCCAGTAGGCAAGTGGTTAACAACACTCCCATTAGTGTCTGCCACCAACACAGACATACACAGACATATTTTTCAAAGAGTTGATCATACTCCCAAAATGTTTAGATGGCTCCCTAGAGATATGGATGCATGCCCTAGGTGTGAAAGGGGCCCAGAATACTTTAATCATATGATGTGAATATGTCCAAGCTCCATTTCATCTTATTGCAGATAGTTTACTCTTCTTATGATTCAGAGGATTGTGCCCACTTCTATAGTCCTGCTGTTAAACTCAGGTTGATCTGTTCTAATTTTCATAATGTTATGAAGACATGCTGTAGACACAGGTAAAATTGCGCAGTTTTTTTTTTTGTGTATTCATGCTCATACAGTGTATAGTTTTTGCAGAATAATTACATACCATTCCTCAACACACAAAAAAAAAATATTATGGCTGTAAAAATGTTGTCTGAAAACTGTGAAGACAAATAGTTGATGTCCATATGTTTATGGGATATGAGATATGAACAACTCTCTTTGATGACTGTATTGCTATCACGGTATGGTCTTGTTTTTTGTAGGTTTTTTTTTTATAACACACACAGGTTGTGTGTTTGTATTGAACAAACAATATAAAAATACCTAATAAAAAAGAGCACTTGAGGATGGATTACCTCCAGGTCAGTTTTTTCTCACTGTACTCATTGGTATGTTTCCAGAGTTTCTTCTCCTCATCAACTAGAATAGGAACACACTGTACATTGAGGCCTGTTGGTGACTTTGCCTTAAACAAGATTTCTGTTGCTGGGGCCTGTAGGTCATCAAAGTCTAGCTCCCAAAGCAACATGCTCTCCTAGGATCACTTCCTTTACATAGAACATCTTCTTGACGTATGGACATCAGAACATGTTCATTGACATTATTTGAAAACTACATTTAACTCGGACCACTGTTTCTTCCAAAATGTCACACAAGTTATTAGTTCCTCTTTGCTGGCCCTCAGGGGTAAGGCTGGAAAGGGTTTTTTTTTTTTTGTTGTAAATGGTAACTTTTCTTTGCTAGTTGTACATTAACATTGAAGATTTGCCAGTATGTATTATAATATGTACAGTATATGCTGTTTCCCCTGAAGATGCCAATTGGGGGCGAAACACATTGGTAGGGGCCATACCGGTGATGTCATTACGCCTGCCAGGTGGATGCTGGAGAGGAGCTGCTGTTGTGACTACGTGCTGTTTTTAACATACTTTTGTAAGTACTTGTCTGTTTGATAAAAGTGTATATGAGTGCTTTTACAGTGTGTGAGGCCTCTGTTCTTCTTTTGAGTACCAATGCTGTCTGGCCTGATAAGCTAATACATGAAGCCATTGAAGTTAACTGTGATCATTGATAGATACCTGGATGCTTGAGCCCAACATGCTGTTTTGATCTCTGTGATAGGGGTAATTTATATTTAGTAAGAGGCCATTGTTTCTTGTGCTGGAGGGCACAAGGTGTTCGATCTTCCTTTTTCAAGATTTTTACACTTGAGGGGTGGACAGTTGAAAGCTCCACTTTATTTGAACTTTTTCACCACATGGATAGTGTTCACATTTACTGGACTGTTTGGTGTTATTATTATTACAGACTTTAGTTTATTTGTTTTTATTTTTGAACGTGCACTTATTATAAGAAATGTAATGTATTATTTCTTATGGAACTAGACCACCTAACTGCTGTGTCCTGAAGGATACCTGACATATCCTGTTCCTAATACAGTTATGTGAGTTCCAGTATTCACCTTTTTTATACCAACTAGATGAACTTATAAATGTTCTAATCATGTTCGTGTTAATCGCTCTCAGTACTAACAGCCTGGGTTAGACATTTTCTCACATCATCTGTAGCGATTTAGTTACTGTCAGAATGTCATGGTGTGTGTCTGAAAGTGCCTGGCCATACAATGTATTCTTGTGATCAGATTAGCTTTGCTCTCTTTAAATATGAGCCGACATCAGGATATTTCCGTCTGTGTCCCACTGGACCAGAGGGCTTGTTAGTCAAGATAGCTCTGTAATTCCCTCTCCATCTAGCAGCCATGAGGGGAGGGGACGTGCCATCCTGGCCTTAGCATGGGTTAGTAGAGATCTATAAATGACACAATGGGAAGCTTCACAGACGCACATTGTACATCCATACTGTATTACCTGTAATAAGGAGAGAGAGTTATTACAGTGATGTCACGAAGATATGAATGGGGATATGGCCCTGCCAATGGTGAGTGACTCAGACTGACTTAATAACATACTTTTATATAGCTGTATTTATTCAGGCTAATTTAAAAATGTAGATCAATGTAAATGTACAGTAGCTTTTAATAACCAATCAGAATTTTATCTTTCACTTATCTGACTACAGAAATTTGAAGTTAGATGGGATGCTAGGGTTTTTGTCAGTTTGCACACTATTATTTCTCTTCACAGCTGTCCAAGCTATGCCCATATCAGGGGAAGAGCATAACGTCTGTGTACTTACAAGGATACTGTGTGTGTGCCATCCTGTATGTTTAAAGTTTGTAAATCAGCAAGAGTTTTGATATTTTTTTTTTTTTACATCAGGTCCTGACATGTGGCCAGACTACTTTCCATTTGCTAAAGGAGAACATCAGTCTCCTATTGAGCTTCATACACGGTATATCAAGCATGATGGAAACCTGCGACCATGGACCCACACTTATCATCCATCATCATCTCTAACAATTGTCAATGATGGTACCACTGTCAGGGTGGTGTTTGATGACTCCTCAGACAAATCAGGTGATTCTTTACACTGTGATCTCTGAGAGTACAACTCATAGTAGCATTCGTACAATGAAGCATGGTGCAAATCTTAACCTTCTTCTAATGGCCATCATGGGAGGAATTTTCCCACTACCTCTAGGCCCTTTACTGCTTTGTGCTGCTTGGATACTTAGAAATACCTGTGTCTGCGTTGGCAGATATAGATGTTTTGTTGAGGGAGTGCTGCTTAGAAGCATGAGCCAACAAAGCACTGCCTAAAGTTCTGCCTCAGGTAGTGCAAAGCAGCAGAACAAACTGTTGCCAAATAGATAAGATTACAGTATATTAATAACAAATGGTTAATTATTGGTTCTTCTCTAAAGTATGTAAAATGTGAATGCCCCCAAAATTAACTACTAATTATACGCACAGGCCAAAAAACCCTAGTACTAAAATTCTGTCACTTGAAAGAACACACTGTCCTAAAACTCCAGTTGCACTCTAAGTGGAAGGGGACATGTAGAGTGATGTCCTTCATGTTATTGCAGGTAAGTGAAATTGTTCTTTAAGCCTTTAGTTACAATAATTTAAAATCTATTCCATATGCTTGTGACATTAGATACTACGGCGTGATCACAGGACAATCAACATAATTCTCAGTGTAGTTTTGTGTGAAGTTCCTGCCAAACCCCACATGTGGGTTTTGCACTTTGTTGATTGATATTCATATTAATTATGTACTGTATTAGGACAGTTTGTAATATGTTTTATATAAATTGTTGTTTTGTCAGTTGTATCCATTCCTATCAGATTGATGACTGTCTTCCATTTTAGATAATCCCACATAAGGCTTGGTTCACACTAGGCTGACTCCAAAGTCACGTGAATTTCAGTGCAACTTTGGAGTCCGACTTTGATCCAACTTTGATTTGAATTTTTACACTCTGTGACATTGAAGTTGTATCAAAGTCAGATCAAAGTAGTGCAAGAACCTTTTGCTAAAGTCGAACTGTGTAGTATCAGACAAGACGGCTCTCATAGGGAAACATTGAATTTCACGTGTTCACATGGGATCTCACAAGTCGGATCCTGTGTGAACCAAGCCTTAAGGACCGCATTTCACCCACTCCTTTTGCACTGTCAAGTTTACTTATCTTCTGTACAATACTTACACATTTTTTTCTTTTTAATATTTTTTAAAGTACATGTACACAGTTTACTGCATTTTGCTGGCATACACTAAATTTAAGAGTTTTAGAATATGCACAGACAGGTTCCTAAATATTACAAATAAATGACCAGTAAGTTAGAGCTCATAAATATCTCATACTTCATACTTAAAATAAAATTTGGATTTTGTGATCACTTTGACTGGCCCCAAAGATGCTAACAGATGTAACTGTGAAGACTGTGCATTTCTATTGTAATACCATCTTTTTTTAATGTATTTGCCTAGTGATAAAAGATGGTCCTCTACGTGGAACCTACAGGCTTCGGCAACTGCAGTTTCATTGGGGTTCTTCTGATGACCAAGGATCTGAACATGTTATAGATGGCCTAAGATATGCTGGAGAGGTTCAATATTTTTTTTTTGACTATACAAATGCAGTAACAATTAGTTACATAGTTAATTTGGTCAAGAAAAGACAAGTCCATCCAGTTCAACCAACAAATACACCTTGTACATTCAGAAAGATGCATCATATTGTGAGTTTAACACGAGCATTGAGCTACAATTTTATTTGCTTCTCAGCATATACTGTATTGTCAGTTGATATCTGGCACTGTTTTAGTGTTTGAAAAACCAGAGGCTAGAATTCCCCTTTCATGGATGCATCAGTAGAAAGATACAAGAAGGTATCTTATCCTGCAGAAAGATATGGATAAAAAGGGGCATATCCAAACTAAGGATTAAAAAGTGCAGGACCTTACCAAGAAAAGCTTATACAATCTAGCAGATCCAGTATGAAGGAGGAAAGAAAATTGATTACATAACTGAAATCAATAAAAAGGATTTAAAGTTCAAATCCAGACCACCAAGAAGGGGGTGAAGAGGAGCTGTGACATTACACGACCAGACCAAATACACCTTGAAAAATATATGCATACAGATGTTTTTTTAAAGGGTCAAGTGGTGTTCTAGTGAGGAGATAGAGCACATGATCAGGGAGATTCTTACTGCAGCATAATTTTTCTAGATAGAGTTGAACTTGGCCAAGGCTTAATTCTTGAGAAACGAGAGAGGAAAAAAGTATGATAGAGTTGTACATAAGTTACCTGGTCAATATTTTCATTGCTGAAATTTCAGCACTGCTAGATCTCTGCATGAGACTGGCAGCTGTCACAATGATACTTTAGGTACCTCAATGAGGTAATTATGCTGCTGTAGAGGTTATTTTAGTGTTGAGTATTGCGTAGTAGGTTCAGTTTTCAGGGCAAACGTTTGTGTCAAGCTCTCAGTTTGGCAGGTCAGTTTGGCACAGCAGATGATGACTGAGTGATATGGCTGGCCCCCACACAGCATGGCATCCAAGGCGGGTCACTCCTCTATCTCAGCCCAGCCCTGAGAGTAGGGATTGGTTAAAACCATTCAAGGTTTAATATTTTTGCTGTCTGTGTCCCATTAGGGAGAATTAACTTCCACACACAACAGGAAGTGAGAAGGGAAATACAGTAGCCTCTTAGACAGTTGCCACTGGAACAGGTTGCCCAATTGCAAGGTTCCAGTGAAAAGTCAAAATATTTGGGATTTTTTTACTGTCAGTCCTGGTAACAATGGTTACCAGGTAAAAGAGGAGAGGGTAAATATCTCCGGTGAAGCCATAATAGCAATAAAACCCTAATGAAGGTTCTAACCCTTTCCTACTATTGCCAAAATTGAAGGAAAAATTTACTTCACATATACTTATCTTGCTGATGCCAGTCTTTTAAAAACAAACATATGAAGCATTCCTGTGGAAAAAGAGCCACTTCAAAGCCAGGATGTATGATTCTGCTGTGGGTAGCAAGTTATACTTTCCACAGCCTTTTACGCTTCTTAGATTTCCCCAGAGGAGGAGGAGGTGGCATTTTTTATTTACAAAATAGGATAGGTTTGGATTGCATAGGTTAAAGTGGAACATGAATCATATGGAGGACAGGACGTCAGAGTTTTAGAGATGGTTTTTATGAGGATATTTGTAAGTGAAATGGGCAGACCAAGGTCACACCAGAACGTGGTGCAGGAAAGGTGCATTCCATGCACATTTCCCGCACTAAACTCAAAACACATTGCCTTTGCTATCTGCTTCAGGTGCTAATGTAATGTTAACAGCACCACAAATGCAGAGCACAAATGTAGTGAATTTGAGGACACCAAATTGCATGGTACCACAGTAGCATTTGGTGCAGCACTTTTTAAAAGTAGTTCATGTACTACTTTCTCTGCGTTCCTGTGTGATTCTGGTGTGAACAGGCCCTAAATGTACCACTATAAATTTATTTCCAGACAGTGATGTCTGGGGCAGCAATTTAGTAATCTAATTAGAATGAACCCGTTAATACTGTAGTTATACTTTTTATTCAATCAAATATTGTTTTCTATGTACACTACCATATACATAAAGTATAGTTTGCGATATAGTCCCATATAAATACTATATACAGTGTATGTGTATATATATATAATTTGTTTGTTTTTTTTTCCTATATATGCTCTCATACACAAAGTATTCTTTACGTAATACACTCCCATATACCATACATAGAGTATAGTTTCTTATGCACACTTCCTAGCAGTGGTTGTAACTAGGCTTATAGTTCTGCCAGTCTGAAACATTTACCAAAATATTGTACAATCTAAACAAAATAAATTCTTATTTCAGATTCATTTTGTGCACTGGAACTCAAAATATGACAATATTACAGAAGCCAAGAAAAACCCCGATGGAGTGGCTATAATCTCAGTGTTCCTAAAGGTGAGTGTCAGTTCTTGAGCCAAGTGAATATCTTCTAAATGTATGATTTTGACAGTTGTGGAGAAAAATCTAATTGGAAAAATGAGCTAATTGCAGTGTTCATAAACCTAAATATTGAACTATTCATAGTGCCCCTTTTAGGTCTGCTAAAGAAAAAATACAAAAAAATACAAGTGAACAAAATCCTGTTGATCCTGCCAGAAATGGAATAAGCTGAAAACTTCCTATCTACTATGCCTCTAAAGACTTTAATGAGTTAGCATTGTTCCCAGCTTTATGTGTGGGCTTTGGAACCCCGACCCCATGTTATGCAGAAGAGGAGTGGGGAGTGTTCTGTAGTCCTAACACACTTAATGTTTTAGCAGCTCCTCCATGGACACATTATTAGTACGTGTTGTCACCCTAGGACAGGAAGTGTGATACTGGCAGTGTCACCAAGTGAAAGTAATAGGAAAAAAAAGCCTGCCAAAGGAGAATCAGCCCTCTGAACTGTTACTCTGTTCACCTCATGTTGCATAATAACATACTGAACATTTATGACGTTTAAAAAAAAAAACAAAAAAACAGGAAAATCTAACCTCAGCTTATGAATTCTCCCTTCGCTTGGTAAAGCCAACTAGAAAAATCTAAGCCCACTGCTGGTTATCAGTAATACATCAGGTATACACATTTTACATGCTAAAATATATGTGAAGTTCACTATCAACTTTATCACTTCCAAATGCTTATTACCACCTCTTAACTCATATGCTACATGACTAAATACAATGAGGTATAGAAAAGAATCACCCCCCAAAAAAATCACTCTGTTGCTTTGCAGCCTGAAAATGAAGACATACATTTTTTGTTTTATCCAGCTGTATTTACTCAGTGCAACTTGTAACATCCAAATGAAAGATATAACAAAACATGTCAGAATTTTTTCTTTTAATTCAAAAACAGGATCGCTGTTGGAAAAAGGATCCTCCCTCATACAAACAACTTGTAAACTCAATCAGGGTAGCTAATCACCTTCTCAATGGCACATAAAGCCATCTGACTTTCAGCTGTGATCAGCTGTGGTCATTTTGATTAGCTTAACATGAAAAAAAGCTTTCTGGAGCATTTCAGCCCCAGGTAGTGCAGCTGAAGCAAACCATCAACTATGGGTGGCAAGGTACTGCCAAAAGATCTCTGGGATAAAGTTGTGGATGGGCAAAAGTCAGGAGATGGATACAAAAAAATTTATATAAAGCCTTATCAATGCCTAGAAGCACAGTGAAGTCTATTATTAAGAAGTGGACGGTATTTGGTACAACACAGATCCTCCCTGGATCAGGACGTTGCTCCAAACTGGATGAAAGAGCCAAGAGGAAACTGGCCAGAGAGGCTACCAAGAGACCTACAACAGCTCTCTAGCAGTTGCAGAAATTTATGACGAGTAGTCAATGTGTGCATGTGACAACAATATCACATTCTCCACAAATGTAGCTTGTATGGAAGGGTTGCAAGAAAAACGCCTCTCCTTTAAGAAAGGCCACATGCAGTCATGGCTGAGCTTTGCCAAAATACACTTTCTTCCAAGAACACACCACCTGAGACCATATGGTCAGATGAGACTAAAATTGCATTACTTGGCCTCAACACTAAACTATATTTCTGGTGAAAATCCAATCCAGCTCGCCATCCATTCCTACAGTAAAGCATTGAGCTAGTAATCTGTTATGGGGGGTTTCTCTGCAGCAGAGACTGGAGCACTTTTCAGGATAGAAGGAATAATGAATGGGGCAAAATACCACAAATTCCTGAGGAAATTCTGCTGACCACTGCCAGAAAGTTGTCAATGCGAAGAAGGTTTACCCTCCAACATGACAATGACCCAAAGCACACACCAAAAATGACCACACAGTGGTTGGAGGAGAAAAAGATAAATGTTCTTGCATAGCCTAGTGAGAGCCCAGACTTGAACCCCATTGAAAATCTGTGGAAAGACTTGAAGAGTGCAGTCCACAAACAGTTATAAAATGTAGCTGAAATTTAGCAGCTCTGCAAAGAAGAGTGGGCAAATATTGAAACGTCTAGATGTGCAAACTTAGTAGAGACATATCCCAACAGACTAAAGGCTGTAATTAAAGCAAAAGGTGGTTCAACAAAATACTGACACAAGGGTGGTTCAACAAAATACCGACACAAGGGGGTAATCCTTTTTCCAACTCTGATTCTGTTTTTGAATTAAAAAAAAAATTCTGACATATTGGTGTTATCACTTGGATGTTATAAGTTGCACTGGATAAAACAAAAGCTGTGCCTCTCTCTGTAAAGCAACAAAATGTGATTATTTTAAAGGGAGGTGATACTTTTCTATACCCACTGTACATTGAAACTGTCAAATCAGTTCCAGAAATGGCAGTACAACTAGCAGAAGTGCTTCCCAATCAATCAAACTTCACTTTGGATTTACCTAGAACAGTGAGAGCAGTAAACAATGGTTGCTGTTTCTATTAGTTACTTAAAGGGGTGCATGGTGGTAATGGCGTATAGAAGAACAGGGCTTGTAATGCACGTATGGGGGTGAAGCGGTGACATGCTGTTGCTATGGGTAACAAGTACCAGAGAAGGATGAGATGACAGCCAGACTTGGGGATAGCACTGGCACTGGTGACAGGTCTCGTGTATAGTGAGGGGAGTGGTTCTTGGCCTACTTCCCAAGTGGTCCATACCCCAGCGACCAGACCAACGTGACAGAGACCCTAGGGACCTAGCCACATGGTATGGGAGAGAAGAGTTCATTGTGCACATGCAGGGGGTCTGTGCCGTTGCCCGGTGGGACCCCATTGTCACTGGAAGAGATGTGACAGATTCAAGATGGACTGGTGAAACGGAACACTGCTCTGTGGGGTCTCCTTCAAAATGTCATATTCTGAACAGTTGTATGTATTGTGGGACTGGGAGGCATCTGTATGACAGTGTCAGGTTATATTGCAGAGACGCTGGTGTGTACGGTTGCTTCTAGGTCAGGTTACAGCCGTAATGTGGTGTCACATGAATGTGGCCCCACCTGGTTCCAGGCATTGGCGTGTACACTGGATAGCCCAGAGAAAGGAGCAGAGTGAAAGCAAAAGGCTCCATGTGCACCGGGCAAATCTGCCCCGCCAACACAATGGTAGATTTCGCAGGGGCCAAAATTTTGGTAACCATAATGATTTGAACTTTGTCCAACTGGCTTAGACAAAAATAAAGGGTTTATGTGCTAGCCCCCTCATTTTAAAAGGGAAGGAGGGCACAGAGGAGCCATAATATTAGTGGATGGTGCTGTAGGAAAAGGAAATAAAAAAAAGTTGACAATGTACACTGAAATATTAGGGTCAGCGAAGAAAACTTACTTTAATTATAATTGATAGCACTTTAGGATCCTTTGCCAAATGTTTTGTTAATACTGTGGGCTTATTTGGCTTTCAGAGCATTTTGTGATTGATTTAGGGTTAGTGCAGGGACGGACTGACCATTTGAGCACTCAGGCACTGCCCGAGGGCCTGGGGTCAGTAGGGGGCCCCATGAAAAGCCCCTGGTGCCTTTTTTTTTTTTTTTTATAGGCTTTGAGTGTGGGCAAGGACACAGGGGCCCCATGATCCCCTATTGCCCAGGGGCCCCATGAGTTGTCAGTCTGCCCTTGGGTTAGTGGTTACTTTTAGCTGATGTCCTGTCCATAGCAACTGTGTTTGGTTGTATTCTTCCCCTAAACTAATTGGCTTTTGTTTCAGGGGGCAATATTTTGGGTTTGTTTTTTGTTATGGGGAGGGGTACATATTGCCTTTTTATGTAGTAAGACTTCCCTTAAAAAGTTGTCTCTTTCAGGTGATATCACAGTGGTGGTTTTAATTATTTTAGAAAAATATTGGTTTCGATTTGTATATTGATACCTTTTTTTAAATTAAAAGAATTGCTAAAACTCTAAATAACCAGCATTTGAATATATCCCCAGCTCCAAATCAGTGCTGGCTCCAAAAATCAAAAATTATATTGTGTACAAAAGGAAGAGAACTTAAGGGATAAAAAAAACTATTAATTTCACTGAAAATAATATAAAAATTACAAAGGTTATGATCCTTATCCAAAAACCAAATTCATCATTAATTTGACGGGAAATACTGGAGTTATATCTGCAGCTAGATGCCATAACTCTGGTATTGTTTTTTTCCTTAGGCGCCGGTATTTTTTTTTTTTTTAGTGATCTGAGCTGTAGATTTGCTGCTGGACCACTTTTACTAGCAGTGGTCCAGTCCCCCCCCCTCCCCCCCCCCTTAGTTTTTCTTCCATTTTCCCCTGGTGATCTGGCAAGTAAGTCTGTTGTTTTTCAAAAGCACAAGCTCTCCTGCAACGGCTTACAGGGTTGAGACAGATCATATACTACTGACAGGGTGCTTACAATGATCAGTTTCTATTTATTCATATAACAGTACAGTTCATCCACTTACCACCTTCCAGCGATTCAGTCCATAAGAATACTGTATATAGAAGCAAATGTTCAGTGCTAACACAACTAAAGTCCTGCATATCTTCTAGTAAGCCATTTTAGTAGTTGCTGGCGGTGATACATACAGGTCCTTGGTGAAGTGAACGCCAAATACAGACAAAACGCAATGTTGGTAGCACCTTGTGTGCTATCCCCTACTTCCATGCAGGGCTGGTATGCCGAAACCATGATATTGATACTTGTTTGTAACACATCAAGTTGCTTAATATCCAAAAACTATCATCGCAGTTGTGCTGGGGTTAAAGTGTTACTAAACCCACAACAGTAAAATCAGTCTGTATATGCAGTAAATCAAGCGTGTTATACTCACTGTGGAACCTACGGGGTTAATCCTTCGCATTGTGTAAAAAGGATGTTTGATCCTGTCTTCTCTAAACCTCCCCTTCTACTGACCCCAGTCCATCTACTGATAGATACGAGCCTTGGGGGCGAACTGCACATGCTCAGTTTGTGTATTGCTAGAGCGATTTTTCTTTCTCTTTGGGAGAAGCATGTGATTAGAACAGGGCCAATCAGCACTGTCCAGACAGAGGGTCAGGGGTCCTGCAGCCTCAAAGGAGAGAATGAAAACGTCCTCCTACAAGCTTTAACCAGTGCTCTGCTGGACAGTGATAGAAGTCACAAGACTGCGCTAACTGCTGATGAGAAAAGGTATTTAGACGTTTATATTTAAAATATTGCATTTCTGTGTACTGTGGGAGACCGGATATAGTGAATGCAGGGTCCTAGGTTTAGTAACACTTTTTATTATCTGCAATTAAACCTTTACTTGCAAAAAATTAATTATGAAATATAAAGCACCAACTAATACGGAAACTAAGACCCTGGGTACCTGTTGTATTTTCTTGCTGAATACAGTGTATATTGGATTGCTACATTTGCACAATCTGTACAACTTACTGTGTGATATAAGGACACAGTGCTATGGAGGCGTCCTATTGTGGATAGTACTAAACTGAAATGGAAACTGATTCTATGTATCTGTTGTTCCTTGCTGAACAGAGCATCTGTTAGATTGTTTCATTCGCATCATGCTGCAAGGACACAGAGCTTTGGCAGTTCTTTGTGTAGAGAATTACACTGTCACCCCCTCCTTTTATTTTCAATTGCTGAAAACCACCTGAGCTCACAGAATTTTGTGATATTGCATCTATTCCTGCATTTCATGGACATTGCTGCTCATGATTTTATTTTATTCTGATGCTTGATCATCCTTTTTGTATATGGATGAATAAATTGCTTATTCCTGACTGAAATACCCATAGGAAAGGGTCCTGGGGGGTTTAAAGTGGTTTGTAAACCTCAGACATGAAATCTAAAAGTATATCCTTCTATACTGTGTACTTGCCTCTATCCAAAGCACTGAGTGTAATTTCTCTCAGCTGCCTGATTCTTCTGTATAAGTCGCCTCTGACTGTTTTCCTGGCAGCAAGAGAAAATGGTGACAGGGTAAAGCTCCAGCACACAGTCTGTGATTGACTGCCATAGCAATGCTTGTTCTCTGTGTAGATTGAGAGATGTACCTTCCCTCCAATCAGTGCTCAGAGTTCTTCTCCCTGAGCTGTGCAGTATCTGAATTCAGATTCCTGTTCCCTGTTTTGTGCTGCTGGGAGATGCTGACAGATTCTACAACACGTAGAAGGATGTACAGGATAGATAGCTGCAGATAAACAGGTGCAACGTACAGTGAATATAAAAAGTCTACACAGCCCTGTTAAAACGTCAGGTTGCTGTGATGTAAGAAAATGAGACAAAGATAAATAATTTCAGAGCCTTTAATGTAACCTATAAACTGCACAATTCAGTTGAACTGAAATCTTTTAGGTGGAGAGAAGTAAAAATAAAAAACTAAAATAATACGGTTGCATAAGTGTGCACACCCTTAAACTAAGACTTTGTTGAAGCACCTTTTGATTTTGGGTATCCGTCTATCAGCATGGCACATCTTGAGTTGGCAATATTTGCCCACTCTTCCTTGCAAATACACTCCAAATCTGTAACAGAATGCGAGGGCATCTCCTGTGCACAGCCCTCTTCAGATCACCCCACAGATTTTTGATCGGATTTAGGTCTGGGCTCTGGTTGGGCCATTTGAAAACTTGAATCATCTTCTGGTGAAGCCATTCCTTTGTTGATTTTGAATGTATGCTTTGGGTCATTGTCATGCTGGAAGATGAAGTTCCTCTTCATGTTCAATATATATGGAAGGTGCAGCGCTTATAAACCAAACATATGAAAAAAGTCCCTGATGGATCAAGAAACCCAAGGATATGGGGTAGTCCCGTAAAACACAAGTAAATATAATTGGTAGAGGTGACTTTGATATCCGTGTTGAGGTGGTAATGAAGTGCGCACTCACCGGACGTGCATATTATATGCGCCTTATGTGTAATAATCCTGCTGCCAGGTGATGGGTGGTCTAACCTCTATCGGATCCTAGGTGAGTATTCCTTCTCCTCAGGAGGTCCCCCTATATGGTCCTAGAAGATGTTGTCACTCCAAATGGCCAGGGTGGTATGTGGTAATCCGTTTCTTGGAGTGGGTCTGTGGACTAGAGCACTCCCCCGGGGGGCGACAAGAACACTCCCATAGTGTAGTATGTTAAATACAAAAATTAATTTATTAAGGTGTATCAGATAAAAAGACAGCGTTGCAGACAGTAGTCTGTATGAGGACTGACCAGCTGGTAGTTAAAGATGGCCGCCGGAGCTCCACGTTGCTCCACTTTCGGCTCCTCCTGACGCGTATCGTGCTCAAGCACGTCTTCAGAGGGGGGTCGCCAATCACGTCGTGTCGTCCGCCGTTCGTATTTATAAATGACTTCGCACATGCGCAGTGGACCGCGGCCATTTTGGAATAGCGCATTGCGCATGCGCGGGAGTTACGGGCGCCATTTTGCCTTGGTCTCACAATGTGATATAGACAGACTGAGTGTCTGTATATTCAACAGTAAAAATAATAGATAAAATCCAGCATCCTCTCCCCCAAATCAACGGACATAGTAGAATATAATTAAACAGGCTAAGTGCCTGTATATTACCATTGGGCATATTATTGATGGGTTTAAATAGGAGATCACTCCAACGCCATCTAGTGTTAAATAAAGAGATGGTAATAGACAGAACAGGTATATCTCCTGAATGTCTATATTAAGTAATAATGGTAAATAGAACTGGTCTATCTTCTGAATAGTAGAACCAGTAGGAATAAAGGGGTATGATATCAAAAAGGGGGGGGGGGGAGGAGGGCCTAGGAGATGTTTAATATAAAAATTATAACAATTATAATGAAAGGTATATACCCCATTTCCCAAAGACTAAGGGTCAATATGCATGTGCGAATATCATCACCACACAGTACAAAAGTACTCTTATAATAAAATATAATGAAAAAGTAATAAGAAAGAAGAAATAAAAAAGAATCCTTATCAGCATATGTCTCCTATGGAGAGACATAGTGTGACTATTCCTCATAGCCAAGAGAAGTATATATCCATTGATATGTTAAACAAGAATGAATAGGGTATTGTATGATTAAGAAATTGGTATATAAAAAATATTAAGATCAGATTCAAATACATAGTGAACCCATTGAAATCCTATATGATGGGTTGACATATCATCAACCCATGCCTGAGCCATAGTATGTAATATACACAAAAATCTTAAAAGATTAACATATAAAATATATAATGTAAAAATGGATAAATAAAATTAGAAATTAAAATTTAAAAAAGTAAAAATTAAAAATCATAGTACATATAGGATAGGACGGTAACTAACTATTTTCAATTAAACAGTTAATGTCAACCTCAATATTGAGGCCATTGGGTGTTAAAGAGCAGAGTTCGTATATCCATTTCATTTCTAATTGTGAGACTGCACGTCTCTTATGTATTCCTCTCCAATGGGGTTTGATTACATCAATACCCGCAAACTTCAGAGAGGTGGGGTCCATGTTATGAAATCTCCTGTAGTGGTTAGAGACTGAATGCTCTTTATACCCACGTTTAATGTTATTGACATGTTCACGTAGCCTGTCCCTAAGCCGCCTAGTGGTACGTCCGATGTATTGCAGCTTACATGGACATTCTAGTAAATAGACAACAAACTTACTGTTACATGTGATAAATTTGTCTATATTGTACCTCTTTCTAGTTACTTGTGAGGTAAAAGTAGTTTTGTTTATGCTTCCTGGTGTTGTCATATTTACATATTATACACTTGTTACACGGATGATAACCCTTGAGGTCGCTAAACAAAGAAATTTCTTTGGGTGGATCAATCACATTGGGCGCCAGATAGTGCCTTAGATTAGTGGCCTTGCGGAATATTATTTCTGGTTTTTCCGGTAGGACTTTAGACAGTATCGGGTCTGCCTGTAGGACCTTCCAATTCTTCTTAATAATGTGGTTAATTGACGCATATTGCCTGGAGTAGGTTGTGATAAAAGGGCATATTTGGCCTTTCTTGGCCTTCTGCTTATCTATTAGGAGGTAATCTCTATTGAGATGTGCCACAGTATCAATAGTGTTTTCCAAGATTTTAGTTTCATAGCCTTTTTCAGAAAACTTGTTTTTCAAAATTTCAGACTGACTGTAAAAGGTTTCTAGATCAGTACAGTTCCTCCGTAACCGGATGAACTGTCCCTTTGGAATATTAGATAACCATCTTGGATGGTGGCAGCTACCTTTCGGTATATATCCGTTACGGTCAGTTTTTTTTAAAACGGTTTTGGTTACAAGACCTCCGTTGTAATTAACCAGTGTGAGATCAAGAAAACTGATCTCCTTTAAACTGTAATTGTAAGATAACTCTATATTCATGTCATTATAATTGAGGGTAGTAAAAAAAGTTTTTTAGTGCTTGTTCCTTCCCCATTCCAGAGCAAGAACACGTCATCAATGTACCGTCTATAAAACTTAAGTTCAGGCCACTCTCTTGAGTATATTACCATCTCCTCCCAGTGTGCCATGAATAAATTCGTAAGGCTGGGGGCAAATTTTGCACCCATTGCTATGCCTTTTACCTGAAGGTAATATTTGTGATCAAACCAGAAATAGTTATTATTGATCGCAAAATTAAGCGAAGATAAAACAAAATCCACATGTGAGGGCGATAAGGTGCTAAAAGTGCGTAGTATCCAGCGGCTTCAAGTCCATCCCTATGAGCTATGTTGCTATACAAGGAGGATACGTCTGCCATTACTAGGAAAGTCTGAGCGGTAAGAGACAAAGTTTTAATATCAATTAGCATTTGTTTGGTGTCCCGTAAGTAAGCTGGGGTTTGGGACACCAAAGGCTGTAAGAAAAAATCTATATATTGCCCAATTTTAGAGCTCAATGAGCCTATACCGCTCACAATGGGTCTCCCAGGAGGATTTGCGGGGTCTTTGTGGAATATTTGGGAGAATGTAAAGGACAAGAAGCTTCGGGGCTGTGGGACATAAAAAATCTTTTTCTTTTTTGTTAATTCCTTTGTTAAAACCATCCATAATAATATTCTTTAAAGTACGTTTTAAAAGAAAGAACAGGGTCTTTTTGTAAAACAGCATATGTTGTCGTGTCACCTAAGATCTTATATACCTCTTTGATGTAGTCAGATTTTAACTCCCCCCCCCCCCCCCCCCCTTGTCCGCCGGCCTAATCACTGGGTCTTTGTGTTCCAGAAGAGATTTAATAGCTTTAGTCGTTTGTGTCCTTGGTGCTGGTTTAACAGCCAATCTATCCAGGTCTTTTAGAGCTAAATCCCTGAATAGTTGTACAAAGGACTGTGTCTGGGGTGGGGGGTTGTAGGTCGATGCATTCCGCAAATTAGAATGTACCGTTCCAGTGGTATTATTCTTAGTAATAGGGTTAGAGATAAAATACCTTTTTAAGGATAGTTGTCTAGAAAACTTATGTATATCTATATACGTTTGAAATTTATCTAGTTTCTTATCGGGTGCATATTTGAGACCGTTATTCAGTAATTGTAATTCTTGTTGAGAGAGTGTAGTTTTGCTGAGATTAAAAATCCCATCGCTTGCTACATTCTTTTTTTCCTGGTGTCTGTTGACCTTTCTTCCTCCCCTCCTTCCCCTGTGGAATTGCTTCTTTTTCTGGTATTCTTTCCCCCTAAAAAACGAACCTGAGAGTTGTTATCGGGGTAATGGTTATATGTTGAAGTAGGGGGAGGTTTGGGGTTATGGTTATGAGACCTCGTACCAGGTTGGTTATTCCGATATGGTTGATTGTAAGGTTTAGAGCCATTGTGAGGTCTATTGGGTGAGTGATGTTGCTCTCTATAATTAGAGTTGTTGTAATTATTGTGATATGTATTCTGTTGATAATAGGGCATAGGTGGTTTCATAGGTTGTGGACCATATGTGGGATGCCAATAAGAATCCCTTGAAACTATATTATTACCCCATTGGAGAGGAATACATAAGAGACGTGCAGTCTCACAATTAGAAATGAAATGGATATACGACCTCTGCTCTTTAAAACCCAATGGCCTCAATATTGAGGTTGACATTAACTGTTTAATTGAAAATAGTTAGTTACCATCCTATCCTATATGTACTCTGATTTTTAATTTTTTAAATTTAAATTTCTAATTTTATTTATCCATTTTTACATTATATATTTTATATGTTAATCTTTTAAGATTTTTGTGTATATTACATACTATGGCTCAGGCATGGGTTGATGATATGTCAACACATCATATAGGATTTCAATGGGTTCACTATGTATTTGAATCTGATCTTAATATTTTTTATATACTAATTTCTTAATCATACAATACCCTATTCATTCTTGTTTAACATATCAATGGATATATACTTCTCTTGGCTATGAGGAATAGTCACACTATGACTCTCCATAGGAGACATATGCTGATAAGGATTCTTTTTTATTTCTTCTTTCTTATTACTTTTTCATTATATTTTATTATATGAGTACTTTTGTACTGGGTGGTGATGATATTCGCACATGCGTATTGACCCTTAGTCTTTGGGAAATGGGGTATATACCTTTTCATTATAATTGTTATAATTTTTATATTAAACATCTCCTAGGCCCTCCTCCCCCCCCCCCTCTTTTTGATATCATACCCCTTTATTCTTACTGGTTCTACTATTCAGAAGATAGACCAGTTCTATTTACCATTATTACTTAATATAGACATTCAGGAGATATACCTGTTCTGTCTATTACCATCTCTTTATTTAAAAACTAGATGGCGTTGGAGTGATCTCCTATTTAAACCCATCAATAATATGCCCAATGGTAATATACAGGCACTTAGCCTGTTTAATTATATTCTACTATGTCCGTTGATTTGGGGGAGAGGATGCTGGATTTTATCTATTTTTACTGTTGAATATACAGACACTCAGTCTGTCTATATCACATTGTGAGACCAAGGCAAAATGGCGCCCGTAACTCCCGCGCATGCGCAATTCGCTCTGCGCTATTCTAAAATGGCCGCTGTCCACTGCGCATGTGCGAAGTCATTTATAAATACGAACGGAGGACGACACGACGTGATTGGCGACCCCCCCCTCTGAAGACGTGCTTGAGCACGATACGCGTCAGGAGGAGCCACATCACGCCGTGACGTCCACGTTGCTCCGGCGGCCATCTTTAACTACCAGCTGGTCAGTCCTCATACAGACTACTGTCTGCAACGCTATCTTTTTATCTGATACACCTTAATAAATTAATTTTTGTATTTAACATACTACACTATGGGAGTGTTCTTGTCGCCCCCTGGGGGAGTGCTCTAGTCCACAGACCCACTCCAGGAACGGATTACCACATTCCACCCTGGCCATTTGGAGTGACAACATCTTCTAGGACCATATAGGGGGACCTCCTGAGGAGAAGGAATACTCACCTAGGATCCGATAGAGGGAAGACCACCTATCACCTGGCAGCAGGATTATTACACATAAAGCGCATATAATATGCGCGTCCGGTGAGTGCGCACTTCATTACCACCTCAACACGGATATCAAAGTCACCTCTACCAATTATATTTACTTGTGTTTACGGGACTACCCCTACCCCTTGATCCATCAGGGACTTTTTTCATATGTTTGGTTTATAAGCGCTGCACCTTCCATATATATTGTCTATTCCGTAGGTCATTGGTATCTATTTTGTGCATAGCAGCTTGTTGGTTTTTACTAAGGCGCTCTTTACTACTTCCTATACATTCCTCTTCATGTTCAGCTTGCTAGCAAAAGCCTGAAGGTTTTGTGCCAATATTGACTGGTATTTGGAACTGTTCATAATTCCCTCTACCTTGACTAAGGCCCCAGTTCCAGCCAGGGATGGACTGACAACTCATGGGACCCCTATGTCCTCGCCCACACTCAAACCACATCCAAAAAAGCCTATGAAAGGTACCAGGGGCATCTCATGGGGCCCCCTACTGACCCCGGGCCCTCGGGCAGTGCCTGAGTTTCAAAATGAGCAGTCCGCCCCTGGTTCCAGCTGAAGAAAAACAGCCCCAAAGCATGATGCTGCCACCACCATGCTTCGCTGTGGGTATGGTGTTCTTTTAGTGATGTACAATGTTTTTGCGCCACATATCATTTGGAATTATGGCCAAAAAGTTCGACCTTGGTTTCATCAGACCATAACACATTTTCCACATGCTTTTGGGAGACTTCATATGTGTTTTTGCAAAATTTAGCTGGGCTTGGATGTTTTTGTTTGTAAGAAAAGGCTTCTGTCTTGCCACTCTACCCCATAGCCCAGACATATGAAGAATACAGGAGATTGTTGTCACATGTATCACACAGCCAGTACTTGCCAAATATTCCTGCAGCTCCTTTCATGTTGCTGTAGGCCTCTTGACAGCCTCCCAGACCAGTTTTCTTCTCGTCTTTTCTTCCATTTTGGAGGGACGTCCAGTTCTTAGTAATGTCACTTTTTTGTACCATATTTTCTCCACTTGATTATGACTGACTTCATTGTGTTGCATGGCATATCTAATGCCTTGGAAATTCTTTTGTACCCTTCTCCTGACTGATACCTTTTAACAATGAGATCCCTCTGATGCTTTAGAAGCTCTCTGCAGACCATGGCTTTTGCTGTAGGATGAGACTAAGAAAATGTCAGGAAAGGCCTACTAGAACAGCTGAACTTTATTTGGGGTTAATCAGAGGCACTTTAAATGATGGCAGGTGTGTACTGACTCCTATTTAACATGATTTTGAATGTGATTGCTTAAATCTGAACACCGCTACATCGTCCGTTATAAGAGGGTGTGCACACTTATGCAACCACATTATTTTAGTTTTTTATGTTTACTCCCCCCTCTAAAAGATTTCAGATTGTTTTTTTCAATTGAGTTGTACAGATTATAGGTCACATAAAGGTGGAAAAAGTTCTGAAATTATTTATCTTTGTCTCGTTTTTTTACATCACAGAAACCTGACCTTTTAACAGGGTTGTGTAGACTTTTTATATCCACTGTATATTGAAGGATTTGTTCCTTCTCTGTGTGTCTCTTCACTGGTTTACAACCGCTTTAATGTGCTATAGACAATGTTGTCTTAATGCTAACCATATGTATTTTCCAATAGGACCATGACTTGGTAATTTTTTTCATATTAAATTCAATGGAATTAACAAAGAATTTTGCAATGTATATTTATCCCTAAGGCTCAGTTTACCATTTCTCTTCTTTTTTTTTTTTTGTATATGACCTTTTTTCAGGGTAATGTTTTCTTGAAGCTTTCCTTCAAAACAAAATTAGCTTTTGTTGGAGGGATGGTGTTTTTGTCTTTTTTCTTTTGGGGGTTGGCCATTTTTATTTTTTGTTGATGGGGACTTTTTTTTTTTTTCCAAGTTCAAAGTTCAGCTGTACAATTCCAATACCACAGATATACTTTTAAGACATCCTCAAGCATATGTTATTTAAAAGGTTTGTGTATTTTCTATGTTGCCCTTGAAGCTGCATGAAAAGACCCTCTCTGTTGTATGGTGCTTTTTAATAATTTGGTCAATGAGTGCAGCATATGTAAACCAAGCTAAATGTACAGAAAGAAATTTAATTCACAAAATACGCACTGCCAGCTGAGACTTCCTGCTTTACAGTATTTTTAAAACTTTTTTTACATTAGTACCTGCCTGCTATATTAGTGCCCATTCCGATGCTTTTTTTTTATATTAGCCTTCCAACAAGATTCCACTCCCATAGAGTTCAATTCACCAATAGGGTTTTGCAGATTTCAACCAGGATTTGAGCAAACTCTTGGGCGAACAGAACCCTGGCAGATTCGCTCATCCCTAGTTATAGAAGTATCCTGTAGAAAAGTCAACTTTTTTTAAGTTTGGATTGTACTACCATATCTGTCTGTCAATCATTTTAAAGTTGGTCATATGTCTATGGCCAACATTAGAATACTCAGATTAGAGTACCATGCCTATTTCTAGATAGAAAAAATAAAAATAAGCATTGTCATTACTCAATATTGACTATTCTCTAGGCACATTCCTTTAAAGCTGTATTTGCATTTATCAACAGATAGGAAAAGCTAAACCACACCTGAAACTGATTTTAGAGGCGCTGGACTGTATTAAGGCAAAGGTAAGATAGATATAACATAAATACAGTAATTGTAAAATTGATAGGCAGAACAGACCAGTAAAAATGCCAAGCTAAGTAAAACAAGGTAGATGGATACTTGTGGCTTCATTCATAAGCATATTTTACAATAGGGCTTGTACATATGATTGCCCAAAGTGCATGCCCTGGTTGCATTACCTAGATTAATGTTCCTCCTACTGCACATGCATCAGTTTCCAAGGCACCACTAGGGTGTGCAGAGAGCAATTGCATGGCATTGCCACTGTCACCTGATAATGCAAAGGTGCTGCAGTGAACAGAAGGGACAGTTGGACAATACCTAGGGGTTAAGAGACAGTCAGGAAACTGTACTCAGGGTCATCGTAATGCATGGGCACCCCTGGACACTGCTCAGGGGTCCCAGGTGCATGGGGGCCCCATGATAATTTTGCATTACATCATATTTTCCAACTGTCCTGGATTTGCCAGGACAGTCATGCTTTTTACTAAGCTGTCCTGAGATGGTTGTGTCCCCGTCAGCAGCCTGCAATCTGAACTGCGGGAACAGCAACAGCCCATCATTGGACTAAGTATCTACAAAAATATTAGTCAACAACTCATTTGCTTCTAAATCTAGTTATTTATTGGTTTCAAGGCATAAGTACATGATCCTGGATTTAGAAGCAATCAACTTGCCAGCTAATATTCTTGTAGATATCTGGTACCAGTGGACATTTTTAGCCAGAGCACCAGTCTCCAGCTGGGAATTATTAATGGATGGTTGAGCTTGGGTGAGTTTGCTATATCTCTTGTCATTGGACTGAATCTACAATAGGAATTACATCTCCCCCCTACTACTTCCCTCCTGCAGTTTCTGGCACTCTTCTGGCACTCTTCTGGCACTTTGCAAGGTAAAGGGAGAACCTCCAAGGCAGAGCATCTTGCTATTGCTGCTGCTTGTGTAGGCAGGATGGGTACTGCTCCGATCATATGGAATGAATAGGAGAGGATGGCTGGCAGGGATCGGAGCCCCCGTGAATTACTTTGCCCAGAGGCCCATAATGTTATTAAGATGACCCTGTCTGTACTATCTTTATTTCCTGCCCCAGCAGCTAAGGGATTAACAAATGTACCTCCATACACATTTCTATAATACAGGGAAAAGTGAAAATCTGGTACAGTTCCACTCATGCGACAAGCCCTGTTTGTACATATAGTTATTGAAAAGTACTTAGCATTGTGTAGACTTCTGTCATATTTTCACTTCTGTCTTCTTGGATTTATAGGGGAAGAAGGCTCATTTCACAGACTTTGACCCTTCCATTCTTTTTCCCACATCCCATGAGTACTGGACATATCAAGGGTCCTTCACAACCCCTCCATGTGAGGAATGTGTCACATGGCTGCTTCTCAGAGAGCCAATCACAGTCAGCCCAGAGCAGGTAATGAATTACAGATATGCAAAGCTTCTTAAACTCCCTTTAGTTATAAGAAAGGAACCTTAAAGTTCAGCCAAGGGAGCTGTCATGTTAGTCTCTGCTTGATCTCCAACTGCCATGATGCTGTACATATGATCAGTTATCACTTCAGCCATTTGATGGTTTAACAATTTGGCTGACAGCACAAGCAAATGTGCCAGTTAACATACCCGGCAAGCTGGAATGTAACTGGTTTTTTAAACCATTAAATTGGTGGGTTTAGTTCTGCTTTAAGAAAAATGTGATACTGACCACTCAACTTTCTGTCAATTTGATTAAACCAATGTTGCCAGAAAATTTTATCTACATACCTGCAATTTTTTGTTAAATTATATTATATAAATAGTTTTTTCACATGTCTATTTAACCGATGTTTTGCACAAAAGTTTTTATGACTGAAGAGAAGGTCCTGTGAGTCAGGTGAGTACTGTTATATACCTATAAGAAGGATTACATAGTTTGGGCTAAAGTTGTAGAGAAGGTGGTGGATGAGAGGTATTTGTCACCCAGAATGTGAATTGGGGTGGTCATAAATCTGTCTCATTTAAGGAAGCTGATCTTAAAATTCCTTTGGTTGGCCTGGAGATCAGGCTGAGGAACAGATTGGGTATATGTAAAAAATACTAAATATCATTAAAATAAAAACCCAAACCTCTTCACCACCACTGTGGTCCAGCTTATATTTAGTGCCACTGCCCCTGTCCATTTTCCTGCTGCCATCACAGAAAGCAGAAAATGAGCAAAGGAGCATACACACATAGGAACTATCAAAAATGAGGCAAGTAAGAGTACTTTTATGTATTTCTGTATATGTGATGCCACGCGGGATTTCCTGCGTGGTAGGGCTTGGGGAAAGACCTGTCAACCTACCCTGTAAAATAATTGCTAAGAGAATTCATGGAAAAAGTCGCTTACGAGTGACGGTCCATGCAATCGCCAAGGGTCGGATACAACTGAATGGATAGAGAGAGATATATGTGATAACTATATTGATAGTCTTGTTTTTATATTGGAGGGGGTCTGTTTTAAGCAGATTGTATCAGGTCTGTGCATGATGGTTTTGCAGGGCAGAAAAAGGTCTGTCTGAGAGGCTCATGATTTGTAATTCAGAATAATCAGAGAATTGAAAGCTGTGTGATTTTTATACATTATAACTATAGAGTAAATATTCAGGTTTAAAGGTAGCTTACCATTTGTAATGTTTCAATAATAGATGGAGAAATTTCGAAGCATCTCGTGTAGTATGGAATGTGAGGTCCCTCTGAGGATGATGAACAACTATCGCCCCACCCAACCGCTGAATGGAAGAGAAGTCAGAGCATCCTTTGATTAAATTTTTCATTGATCTGCAAGATAATGACATTAACAATAAAAAGAGCATATCTTTCTTAATAAATATCTATTAAATGACAAACAAGCTGAAAACAGTACATCATTCTTGCATATGGCTGTTAACATTCATGAAATCTTTGGCTGGTATGACTGAAAATGTCTTTCAAGGTAAAAACAGGGCAATATTTTATATTAAAAAATAAATAATTTTGTATTGTGCAGTACATAAAATGACACTGGTGTGGTTTTATTTCTTTACAATGTATTATCACATTTTTAATTTTAAATTAATATAGTTTTCATATCTCTAACATTAAAATAACAAGGACAAATTAAATAGTATTTATAGATACCCATACATCAAATTGGGTATACACACCGGGTTTTTTGTTCAACCAGTGAGTTGAATGAAAAAAGAATTGACAAATTCCCACATCAACACAACTGTCTGGTGCAGTGATTCCTCCCTCTAAGCTATTGTATTCTGACAGCGGGGACACCCTCCCATCAGAATACGCTGATGAGTGCTTGCAGCCATTGACTGCAAGCGCTGATCGAATGCTGGCTATTCAGCAAGACAAGTCATTAGACCAGCTTCTGTTTAACAGACAGCTGTACACATTTACGGAAAGTCGGACGGTTCCTGCTGAGCAGGCTGACTTTTGGCACGTGTACCAGGTTTTAGTTATTAGTGACATGGGTGGATTAAGCTCTGTCCCATTAAACCAATAACATTATTTGTGGGTGAACATGTAATCATGTTTTCAGTGGTACAAAAAATATAATCTCATTTTTCACCCATTTATTTGTATCTATTCTTTAAAGTATTTCAACTCATTTTGCAAGTAAAATCCTCATTTTCAATTCAGTTTGCCTTTTTTCAAATCATTGGATATTTAATAAATTTAGAAAGGATACAGAGCAAAAAAAAAACATTTGCTACATAAATGTGTCAACATTCTATAGTTTTTTGGGGTTTTTTTCCCTTTTTTATAAATTGCCAGGCTTTCTGACTAGCATTTCTTTGTCCTGGGTAATCAATGTGTCAGGACCCAGTTCTGAACCTGCAACATCTGCTTTGTCTGGCAATGTCTTCTTGCTGAGCCACCTGGAATGATGGAAAGCCCCTTAGACAATTCCTTGAACCTTGTTTTTCTTGAACATTGGACCCTCTGCTCCTCCCATTGACTTTCTATTAAAGCCATGACTTTGTACTCTGTGTGCTCTCTCCAGTCAATATCATGCTCTTGTCAATCCTGCTGCCACCTGTATCTTTGCTACCACTCATTACTGACCTTTTGGTTTGTTCCTTGACTACGCTTCTACTTGATCCCAACCTGCAACTACCATCAGGAGCTCTGGTGAATACCAGTTAGTACTTTTGGCCCTGCACCTCAGATGAGCTCACTTGCCATGGTGACCTGCTTGTTCACCTAGCCTGCTGGTCAGTGGGATTCTCTATCTACTGCTATAGCTTTTATCTACTGCTATAGGTCTCTGAGCCTGACCCCTGACCGTGACACAATGTGACTATACTTCCCCCCCCGTATAGATGAATGCTAAAGTTGGCCACACACCTAGTACATTTTTGAATATTCTCAGTACATTCAATGACTTAACTAACATCTTTTTAAAAGTAATTAAAAAATTATTTTGCTTTTAACGTTTTGATTTTGGAATTAATTGACTTTCCTGAATGATACCCACATACTTTTTAGAAATTTGTTCATTCAAGAAGAATTTTCCAGCCTGCCACTTCAAGTTTTCTCACCATTGTGGTCTAAAGCAAACATCAATTTCACCGCACTAACCATTAGAAGATTGAACAAAATTCTAATAGTGTGGCCAGTTTATATGTGATCATGTGGCACAGTTCCGACCCTGTCAAGTGCACCCTCCACCAAATCTAAAAGTAAAGCATGGAATGGCTCAGTACACGTCTTTCAGTGGGCCAGCTTCAAGTTGAGTTTACTCAAATTGAATTGAAGTATTTAAGTATTTACTGGCCACTAACTACAACTGCTTTCCCTGGCAATAGGAAAAAATAGCTGCACTCTAGGTTTTCATGCAGTATTTTTAATAATCAGTGAACTGCATACAATGTCTCCAACCTCAAACCAACCTTCCTTGATGCGTTTCACCACTGCTGGCTTACTCACAAGAATAGGGGAAATGATTCCCCTGGCAGCCCCCCAGCAAAAATGGGCAACATGCCTCCTGAATAACATGGAAAACATGCACAAATGGACTCAAAACAGAGCTTTCCTGCATGAATCTGTGTAGGGAAGCTAATTGCTGGGTCAGAAGAGGTAATGGCCAGCAGTATCTGCATGAGCCATCAAGATAAGAACTCATCTTGAGCTCATTTAAGGTTCTGTTTTAACTGCATGTGCATTGCCATATTAAATATTATGCAGCTGCGTTCATGGGCAAAAGAAAAAATAGACACCCCTGACAGCAGCATTTTTTCCGAGTCTCCCAAATTCCTCAACGTCTGTAATCGCAAGGCCCAAGGACAGAATGGTTGCCTCCTCCCAATCATCCAAGCAAAACCCTCCAGTGATACCAGACAAAGCCTAAGATGAAAACTAATGCAACCAACACATCTAAGAATTGGTAAGCTGAAATATGATGAATGTTTGCTTTTGGGTTTATTACCGATTTGAAGTTTAATATGCTAGGCTTTTCCCTTCGATCACCAACATGCTAATGACAAATTTAAACCTTTTTATTTTAATAACTTAATTTTAGACCCAATGACATCATCCCTGAGTCTTTGTGCTTCTCATGGTTGGTAGGAGGGACTGGCAAGGTGCTGTACACAGAATCCTGAAATATAACAGCACCCTTCCTCAGTACTCTTCTCAAGAACCCTTGTCCCTGATGCAAGCTGTGGGCTAACTTTTGGGAGGAGTTATGCAACTATCACAATACTTTCAAAGACACAGACTGCATGTGCATGAACATTTTCACATTTGTGGTGGTTCTCGTCAAATGCATTTATTCAAACTATCAAATGTGGCAAATGAGATTTAATGTCGATAAATGTAAGGTTATGCACTTGGAGGCTAAGAATATGCATGCATCATACATACTGGGGGGGTACAACTGGGGGAATCAATGGTGGAGAAGGATCTGGGAGGTCAGGTAGATCACAAGCTTAATGGCATGCAATGCCAAGCTGCGGTTTCTAAAGTGAGCAAAATCCTCTCTTGTATTAAGAGATATAGACTCCAGAGAGATATCATATTACCCCTGTACAAATCATTAGTAAAACCTCATCTGGAATATGCAGTTCAGTTTTGGTCACCAATTCACAAAAAGAACATTGGGCAACTGGCAAAAGTACAGGGAAGGGCAACCAAACTGATAAGAGGCATGGAGGAGCTTAGCTATGAGGAAAGATTAGAGGAACTGTGAATTTATTCTCTCTTGAGAAGAGGAGATTAAGGGGGGATATGATCAACATGTATAAATACATCAGTGGTTCATATAGTGAATTAGGTGTAGAGTTATTCACCCTGAGGTCATCACAGAGGACAAGGGGGCACTCTTTATGTCTGGAGGAAAAGAAATTTAATCTCCAAACATGAAAAGGTTTCTTCACAGTAAGAGCTGTGAAAATGTGGAATAGACTCCCTCAAGAGTTGGTTCTGACCAGCTCAGTGGGTTGCTTCAAAAAGGCCTGGATTCTTTCCTAGATACACACAATATAACTGGATACTAACATTTATAGATAGTTGATCCAGGGAATATCCGATTGCCTCTCTGGGGACCAGGAAGGAATTTTTTCCCCTGCAGGAGCAAATTGGATCATGCTTTTACTGGGTTTTTTTCCTCTTCCTCCTGGATCAACTGTGGGTATAGGATTATAACTTTTTTTTTTTTTAATGGTTGAATTGGATGGACTTTTGACTTTTTTCAGCCAGACTATGTAAAACACTTACATGTCCTAAGAAGAACCATATTGGAAGGCAGTAAAAAGTTATTAAATAAGAATTCCAATGAAAAAAATTCTAGTTCTTATAGAGTTGAGTTAGAAACTGCTTTCTGTTATGTCTCAAATATTGCTTTATGCAATGTGACAGGCCCAACCAGGACAGGGGCTTTTGGAGGGTACTGCAGGCTAGCCTCTTGCCTACTGATTATGGGCCCTTGCATTTGAGGGGGCTCTATTCTTGGGGAGGTGTTACTTTGGCTTCAAGTCCATGTCTCCTTGAAATAGACTGAGAACTAGAGACCGAGGACTGGAGGATACAGATTTGGGACCTCTGTGTGTTGTTGGGGTATTGAATCAACAGCCCAAACCAGCAATGACTGCTTCACACCCACCCTTAGACTTAGAGACTCACAGCAGAAGATAATTGGCTCAAAACAACCTGATGCTGGGTCTTCTGTGGGTTTTGTTCTGTTCATTAAGGTGTTCTGTTTATTGTTATAATGTGTACTTGTGTTTGCCAATCCAGTCTAGGTGTGAAATGTCTTTCTTCCACTGTTATTTCCCCATTGTGTGCCTCCTAGGTGTGAATTCTCATTGTTAATTGAGTATCCTATTGTTTCTCTCTGGATGTAGTTAGTCTTGTGTCAACTTCACCTATTTACCTAACCATTGTAGGATGTTTATATTTGTTTTTATTGTTCAAATGGTGACTGCCCCTATTTTTGAAGTTTCTAAAAACCTGTATTTCTGTTCATAAAGTGATTCCTTTGGTTTTACTTCCTTCCATATCATGTCTGTGTATGATGCTTATGGTAAAGGGCTGGTATTAGCTATTGGTCTGCTGGAAGGGTTTGGAGGACAGGAGGCACTGTTTGGTGGAGGCACCCAGTTGGGGTGCCAGGCGGTCCAGCACATGAAAAAACATACCTCCCGAAACCCAGTCTGTATGGACAATATAGAAATGAATTGTCTTGACAAGATCCACAGTGAACTCAATGGAGAAATTCAATGTAGTTTATTCCAGGCTGGAATATACAAAGGATGTTTTCTCGTCTCCCTGGCTGACCACATACAATACATTTTGATGGCAAAATATTTATATAATCTTCTTTAGATTCACCAACACTATGTAATAATATAAGGACAAATCTAATCAACCCTTTTCATTTGTATGAAATCAGACAAGCCCTTGTGCTACATAGCTGATGATATATATGTATAAATGAGATCTTACAAGTAGTTTGTACAGTGTATGGTCAGCATTAGGCTTAAGTCACATATTGACTCTCCCGCTAGCAACACATGGCCAATAGTAGAGTCACATGGGAGAGTCTTCCCTCACCAACCTGAAAACACTAACAAATCTCCAACGCTGGCAACAAGGTAGTGGAGAAGTAACATCTTACTGGCCCTGCTATCAAGAAAGTGATTTCATAGACACTGACATTTAGTCCCTTTTGAAATCCTGATACTGGCTATTTGTCACCCTTATCAACATCGCCCATGTGACATTTCTGTGATGCTTTTTGAAGCTTTAAAGAAGCTTGTCAAATGCCCTGAGTGTGTTGATTTTCTATTTATTTTAAAGGAGACCAGTAGAGTCCTGGCTCAGTAGTACTCCCACTCTGCTTATCCCCAGCTCATTAGTACCCCCGTTCAGCAGTTCCCCAGCTCAATAATACCCTTGTTCGAAATATCCCCTGCTCAGTAGTACCCCAGCTCTGCTGATCCCCTGCTTAGCAGAAACTGCCAGCTCTGCTGATCCCCCACTCAGTGGTTTTCTGATCCTCTTGTTTGCTGATCCTCCTCTCTCTCTGGTCCCCAGAGCACCACGTGTGATATCTGCTAGTTTCTCCTGCTCTGATCTTCCAGCAATGCTGATCCTTTGCCACTCAGCCCTCTCTCCCTCCAGTCCCTGCTCACATTCCGCTATAGCATTGCCATGTTGCACATGCCGTCTGCTAGTTGCTCTGCTCAGGTCCAGACCCAGCTGACCTTCCTGCTGCTCTGTGCTGTACACCAGATGTGACGTCTGAACCAGACCCTTTCAGAATATATACACATGAACCGGAAATGCTGATGAAGTCTTTCTCATTTGCTTGTTTGTTTCTCAGTGCATCCTAGAATATATCATACCTGCAATACCTCCAAATCAAAGTGAAACGAACTCTGAATAAAAGTCCCTCAAATTCTGCAGGTGCTGTTAGAGAGCTTTGTCATAGACTTCTATGGAGTGGCTTTTAAGCACCAAAAAAGCAACATGGGGTATAATTTATGAAGCAAAGGAAAAACAACAGTGTGAACAGGACTGTAAGGTAACCTTTTTATTTAGTGAGCGGTGCTTTGATTGGCATTTAGAGTGCTTTAAAAAAAAGCTATAAAGGCTCCTTGCTAAGTAACAGTAAAACTGAAGCTAAGGAAGGAAATGTCTAAGTAAGGGCCCAACCATCTAAAACATATTCTATCTATCCATTCAGTCATATCCAACCCTTGGTGATTGCATGGACCGTCACTCGAAAGCGACTTTTACCATGAATTCTCTTAGCAATTATTTTACAGGGTAGGTTGCCAGGTCTTTCCCCAACCCCTACCATGCAGGAGATCCCTCGTGGGCAGGGATGAAACTAGGATAATTTTAGACAGGAACCAATTAACCTACCAGCATTTCTTTGGAGTGTGGGAGGAAACCAGAGTACCCGGAGGAAACCCACACGAACACAGGGAGAACATGCAAACTCCATGCAGGAGGCGCCATGGTTGGGAATTGAACCCATGACCCAATTACTGCAAGGCAGAAGTGCTAACCACTAAGCCACTGTGCCGCCCTAAAACATATTAACATTAAATAAAATTAAAACAAAACCGGTTGCTTAGGTAGCACCCTGTCTATCTCCCATAGTGTCTGGAATATGGGTTATACTGCGTATGGCACTTTAAATGATGGCAGGTGTGTACTGACTCCTATTTAACATGATTTTGAACGTGATTGCTTAATTCTAAACACAGCTACATTCCCAGTTATAAGAGGGTGTGCACACTTATACAACCCATATTATTATTTTAGTTTTTTTATGTTTACTCCCCCTCCCCCTAAAAGATTTCAGTTTGTTGTTCAACTGAGTTGTACAGTTTTTAGGTCACCTTTTAAAGGTGGAAAAAGTTCTGAAATTTTTGTCATTTTTTTTTACATCACAGAAACCTGACATTTTAACAGGGGTGTGTAGACTTTTTATATCCACTGTGAACAATTCATTGGCAAATACACAGGTGAATCTTTTTCGTCCAGTGCACACTTCTGCCATTTTTATCCACATTCACCAGACATCCCACAGTAGCAGTCTGTTTATAATAGGATAAATGTGTACCAGGCAGATATCACGGAGCAACTGGTAACTAACATTTACAACAATCTGTAAATGCAGCTTTTATCTAGACCAGCAAATTTGCCATCAGACTTTTATAACTATGCTCCATTAAATGATTGTCTTCCATTCTATGCAGACATTGTGCTTGTTGCAATGCCTCCACCGAGTGTCAGCATAATACTTTGTATAGGATCTGATCCAAGAATCTCTCTCAAAGTAATTAGCACAGAGGTATGCTTTGAATTTCTTCTGAGGTTTGTGTGAGTAATAAATCATGTACTGTAAGTGGGAATCCCAGGAATGTACTCATCGTGTACATTATGTATTCTCTATTGTTTAATTGGTTAAGTAAAAACAATTTACCAAAATGTAAATTAAATATAAAATCCTTCATTTCATGATCCCTTTGTATTCACAGCAAAACTCTACATGGAGCGTAGACCACATTATTTATGAGTGAGTCCAGAGACAGAACCGTTTGCAGGTTTAATTATTTTGGACAATGATCTTATTGGGAATGTATGAGTCTTCAGAGCATGATCATAACATTAATGTTCACTTCGTTTAGCTGATCATTTTTCATTTGCTCATTCATCCTGACATCAATGGAATGTATGAAGTCTAATTTGTCATCCTGTGGGAAAAGAATGAAAAGTTTAATAAAATGGACAGTTGACAGTCCACAACATAGACATATAGTATTTCTCAAAAGTAAAATTTGGTGACTAGCTGATCAGCATCTGGCTAGGTTTCACATGCGGCAGTGCTTGCCTTCTCTCGAAAAAAATCAATCCACGGTGGATATGTCACCTCCTCACAGCTGTTTTAAACTGCTGTGCTAACTCGCTGCAATCACGTGCATTACATGTGGTTGTAGGTTTGGTACAGAGCTGCTTTGTTCCAAGAGTCCTAATTTTTACTGTGGCTGTAAAGAAAAGCATCGCAACCATGGCATTTGTGCTTTCCCATTGGCTGCCTTTGCAGCCTAGGGTAGGTGTTAAAAAAAAGTGGCGCAACTGCCTGCTTTTACCCCCCTTCCCTTCAACTGCAAGTGTAAAGGAGCCCTTAAAGAGAAAGTAAAGGTTTTTTTTAATTAAAATAGTAAACATGTTATACTTACCTGCTCTGTGAAATGGTATTGCACAGAGCTGCCTTGAACCTCCTCTCCTGGGGTCCCTCCAGGGTGATCTTGGCTTCTCTTCTTCTTTTTGTGCCCCACAGCAAGCCACTTTATGGGGGCACACCTCCTTACAGGATTTGATTGACAGCAACAGGAGCCAATGGCTTCCTCTGCTGTCTGTGTTCTGTGAGGAGAGGAACACAGACCAGTGCCGCTTTAGACAGGCACAGCACTGGATCGAGATAGGACTCAGGTAAGTACAGTCATAGCTAAAAAAAAAAAAAAATGGCACCCCTGCATTTCTGTCAGATAATGCACCTCCAGAAATTTGTTACAATTACAAAAAGAAACAAAAAGCCAAATCTGACACATTCCACCCAAAACCCCAAAAATGGACTGCACAAAATTATTGGCACCCTCAATTTAACCACTTGCCTACTGGGCACCTATACCCCCTTCCTGCCCAGGCCAATTTTCAGCTTTCAGTGCTGTCGCACTTTGACAATTGTGCGGTCATGCAACCCTGTACCCATATGAAATTTTTAAGCATTTTTTTTCACACAAACACAGCTTCCTTTTTGGTGGTATTTATTAGCCACTGGGTGTTTTTTATTTTTTGCACTACAAACAAAAAAAGTTTTTCTTTGTTTCTATTATACAATTTTCCAAACAGGTAATTTTTCTCCTTTGCTGATGTGCGTTGATGAGGCTGCAGTGATAGCCAGCACTGATGGGACTAATGAGGTGGCATGGATAGGCAGCACTGTTGGTGGGCACTGCTGGGCATTAATAGGGGGCCACTGATGTGTGGGCACTGATGAGCAGCACTAATGAGCAGCACTGATGGGGGCACTGCTGGACACAGGTGGGTGGTACTGATGGGAACAGTTGGGTGGCACTGCTGGGCACTGATCATCAGTGCCGATCTGTTCTCTGAGAGCTGCCAGTTATCAGCAGTACTTTCCTAATGCTGTTTTGAGATCTCTCCATGGGTGCTCTATGGGACTGAGATCTGGACTCATTGCTGGCCAGTTCAGTACTCTCCAGTGCTTTTGTCTTGAACCATTTCTGGGTGGCCTGACCATGGCGTGGAGTGAGAGCCTGATGTGAGGGCTCTGAGCTCTCAACACCTCTGTGTGTCCTGTCTGAAGAGCAAGACTCACCGGTGAGAGCAGTGGTCTCAGTGGAGGAGTGCGGGCCCTGTGGAGCGGTGGAGGAGATTCTCGGAGTGGCCGGCTGTGGATTTCAGGTGGACCAGAGATCTCCCGGGGAAGCGGCCACTGCAGCTGGATCGCCGCACTCTCAGCCTGGTGCCGTATACTCCCCGGAGCCTGGAGGATTCTGGGGAGGTCAAGTGGCCCACTGCAAGGAAGCACTGGGAGGTGGGGAAGTCGGCCGGCGTTCTCTGAGGGAAGGAGACGCCGGATCCCCCCCCCCCTCTCGCATAAGGGACTGTGGCGGTCAGGACCCCACGGAAGTCGGCAAAACCTACCCCCTCTGCAACCTGCCCAATATGAGAAGGGACTATTGAAACCCCAACAGAGAGCAATTTATGCTGCCTCACCCAGGAGAAAGTGAAGAAAGGGACAGGAGGGTGAGCGAGAGTGGCAGATTGCTGTGATGGAAGAAATGTTGGGGAATAGAGTTGTGTTGTAAAATTGAAGGGGGGTTCACTCGGGGTCTAAAGGAAGAGAGGAGGGAGAAGGAAATAAAAGAAAAAGGAGTGGAAGGAGCATAAAAAAATAAAACAAAGACCCAGAAGAAGTGCAACTTGGTGGAGGAGATCAGGAGGGGAGGGGGGAGAGGAAAAGAAGAAAGTAGAGAGAAATTCCCCTGGAAGAGTATAAAATTGAGCATAATTTGGATATTTAGCAAAAAATAATAAATCCCCAGGATTCAAAAAAATCTGAAAATATTACGGACAATATGAAAAACAAAGTGCCTAAAGGAGGCGGGTCTAAGGCTTCCCAAACAGGCTCGATTAAAAAATATACCCTCAGAGAAGAAACAGACCCTAGAAAGACAACAGGGAAAATCCAAAAGGAGTGAGATGGAAAATAGTGTTGGAGAAAACTCCAAATTATCCCTATGAATTACTAATAGCAGTCAACAGATGGGAAATGTAGAAGAACAAGATAAAAGCTTACAGATGCCCACTAAAACAGAAATGGCAGGAATGTTCAAAGGATTGGAGAAATCCATAAAACAAGAATTGGTGAAAATACATAAAGACCTGGGGCAAATATTGTCCAGAGTGGAGGAGATGGAAGAAAAGGTGGATAAACATGCTCAAATTATCCAGAAGTTAGAAAAAAAGATGATGGAATTATGGAAAGAACAAAAAAATCTGCTATATAAAATAGAAGATCAGGAGAATAGGGATAGAAGTAATCTAAGGATACGAGGTCTACCAGATATTTCTCAAGAAGATCTAATGGGCATAATAAGGAAAATGCTGAACACTATAATGGACAGACCTACATTAGAGACTCTTAAAATGGACAGAGTATATAGAATAGGAAGACATCAACAAGAAGGTAGAAAAGAAAATATGAGAGATGTAATTGTGCAATTCCATAATTATCGAGATAAAGAAGAGATCTGGAAGAAGAAGATAAAAGGAAGAACTGTGATAAAATATGGAGAAATAAAAATACAGATTTTTGCTGCTTTAGCAGCAGAAACATTGATAAGAAGGTGGTTTCTGAAACAATTATTAGAGCAGATGAGAAAACAGAATATTCGATACAGCTGGGGATTCCCGGCGTGTTTGAATGGATGGAAAAATGGTCATTCAGCAAGATTGAGACATCCAGAAGACTTAAGTGACTTTTGTGAGAGACTTGATTTACAGAAAATAGAAATTCCTGGCTGGGAAGTAGAAGGGGAGATATGGGCTAAAGGAAAGGAGGGGCGGCAGGTTGTGTCAAGAAGGAATAGGGAATAGAGAGATGGTAAATAGGACCTATTGCTGCCTCCCTCTTAGGATTTTGGTTTTGTTTTTTCCTTTTTTTTTGTCTCTTTTGTGGGGGTTTTTTTCCATCTCTTCTCATGCTTTGCTGAGTTAGGTGGGACACACAGAGGTTTAGGTAGAATTTTGGCGAGACGTGCATGGTCAGAGCTTCATTCTAAATTTGAATCAAGGGTGGGGTTAGGACCACAAATGATTTATAGGCAAGAAAGGAGCCTGAGGGAGGGAGAAGCTTTTTGGGAGGGAGTAGTCAGCCTGGGACTTTTTTGCAACCTTAGAATAAGTGGGCTAGTTGGAGGTACATTAGTTTGGAAAAACCTCAGAGAACAAAGGGGAAGATATGAGGGAGAGAGAGGAGGAGGGCGAAGAGGGATAAAAGGATAAGAGATTCACTTGGTAACATATAACGTGAGAGGTTTAAATAGTCCTGGGAAAAGATTTAGGATCCTTAAAGAGCTTCAGTATAGATGTTCCTCGGTGGTGTTTTTACAAGAGACTCATCTAGTACAAGAAACAAATGTGAAGTTACAATCTAGGCATTACCCAGAATGGTTCTATGCAGATTCTCCGGTTAAACGAGCAAAGGGAGTGGCAATAGGATTTGCGAAAAATATAAGGTTTATGTTGGAGGAAAGATGGGCAGATCCTGAAAGGAGATATTTGTTCTTGAAAGGAAGATTACAGGAAATAGAATGCACACTAGCAAACATTTATTATCAGAATAAGAAACCGGAGATATTTTGGAAAACCGCCGAGAAAATTAATGGATTTCAAAAAAGGTGGTTTGATTGCGGCAGGAGACTTTTTAATTTTTGTATGGATCCACAGATGGATTTGACCTCTTCGGTACATAGAGAGAGTAGGTCTTTGAAAAATCTAAAAAAAAAATGCTATATCCATGTCAACTGGTAGATGCATGGAGAGTTAGTCATGTGATAGACTACACGTATTATTCTCAGGTACATAAGATGTACTCGAGACTGGATCACATACTGTTGGATCATCGACTCATTGGGGTTTATTTACTAAACCTGGTTGACTTAGAATCTTGTCCACTTCTGCATAAAAACCAATCAGCTTCCAGGTTTTATTGCTGAAGCTTAACTGAACATGCTGAGGTTAGAAGCTGGCTACCATGCACAGGTGCCCAAGATTCTGAGTCAACCAGGTTTAGTAAATAAACCCCATTGAGTCTATAGTTAAAGTAAATATTGAAACCATGTTGATTTCTGATCCTGCTCCTGTTACAATGAAATTACTATGGGGAAATGAGCAGAGTGGAGGGAGGCTAAATGAGACACTTCTTCAAGACCAAGAGACGGATTTGAAAATTAAGAAGGAAATAGAGCAATTTTTTAAGGAAAATGATTCTGAGGAAGTGTCGGCGGCTATTGTGTGGGAAGCTCATAAGGCCTATAATAGAGGAATCCTAATAGCGATAAGAGTTAAGAAGAGGGAAAGAAGAGAAAAAATAAATGCACTCCTTTTAGAGAACTCGGCAATCTAGAGCAGATGCATAAAAATAAAATAAGAGGGGATGCAAAAGATATTTAAAAGAGAAGAATTAAATCATTTATTGGAAGGGGATAAGAGGAGAGCCTTTAATAAAATAAGTGAAAGATATATAGATGGGGAGATCGTCCAGGAAAATATTTGAGGGCCCAAAGGAAAATAAAATCTAGGAACTTTATAGAGAAAATAAGAGATGACAAAGAAGAACTAGTATACTCAACTAAAGATATAGCAAAAGTGTTTAAAGAATATTATAAGTTATATAATATAATGCCCCATGGTACTAAAGGAGAAGACGAGATAAGAAAAATAGAAAGAAGACAGGCATATATAAAAAAGGCGGGATTACCGAAACTAAGTGAAGAACAAATAAAATCTTTGGAAATAGATATCACACAAGAAATACAAACAGCATTAAACAGTACGGTAGCTGGGAAGAGCCCGGGCCCTGATGGGTATACAGTAAGATATAAGAAATACAAAGAAATATTAATACCAAAATTGAGGATATATATAAATGCCCTGGGAGGGGAGATGGAAATGAGGAAGGAATCCCTATAAGCTCATGTTGTCCTTATACGTAAAGAAGGTAAAGATGATACCCATTGTGCAAGTTATAGACCGATATCTCTATTAAATACAGACACTAAATTATACGCAAAAGTACTAGCAAACAGGTTGAGAGATTTAATGCCGAAGTGGATACATATGGATCAAGTTGGGTTTGTCCCAGGGAGGGAGGGTGAGGGTAGAGCCTAGGCGATCGGACCGGAAGTGGGAGTGGGTACCTGTCAAATTCAGGTACTTGCTCCCCCCCCGCCCTCCAAAGGTGCCAATCCTTAATAGGGAGCGGGGGAGCAGTCCTTAAAGTGGAACTTCCCCTTTTGGGTGGAGCTTCACTTTAAATATAGCAGATCTTTACAGTCCCAGTCTCCTCATTGAAACAGAGCTTTCTTCCTCTTTTTGCCTGGGAAAACCACTCCAGCTCCCACTTTTTAATGACCCTCTCTTGGGAATTGTAGTTTTCAGCAAATCTGTCATGATGGCCAAGTCTCTTCAGTGAACTACACTCCCCACAATCCTCCACATTTTTCCTCAGTCTCTTTCAGTCCATGTCTCCCCAGATGCCCTCTAGTGGATGGAGGGTGGAATCAATACTGGCTGTAACCTTTCTACAATAAGAGTCTGTTATTTGCAGTGTCTCTCTTGCAGCCATATCTGTAAATATCTCATGTGAACACAGGCAAGGGCAGTAGGAGAGCAGCATACACAGTGGAACTGAAGCCGCTCTTCTCCCTGTCATCCCTGGTGGGAGTTACATAAAGAAGGAAAAGCAAATAATGCAGACATCTGCATGTTTTTTTTTTTCTTTATACTGCAACTGCACCTATGGTAGTTACACTTATATTGTAGTCCACCCCCACCACCAGCTCCCCCTCACCTGTCCCCGAGCAATATATCATTGACTAGATCACACACGTCAAATACTTCACACAGTTTCAATACTTTTGACACAGTGACCCAGAACAGGTATGCAGATAAAGACTTCTGTCTAAACCCAAAAGCAAGCATTTATTATATTGCAGCTTACCATCTCTTAGATCTGGTGACTGCATTAGTTTTTTTTTTTTTTTTAGGCTATATTTCTTCTCTTCATCTGATGATCTGACCAGTAAGTCT
Source organism: Staurois parvus (assembly GCF_062004578.1). Taxonomy (NCBI): domain Eukaryota; kingdom Metazoa; phylum Chordata; class Amphibia; order Anura; family Ranidae; genus Staurois; species Staurois parvus. The sequence continues at coordinate 6,314,367 of NW_028318026.1, read as the reverse complement.
GTTGCTTTAAAAAAAAAAAAGCTCTCTTGCAAGATGTACCAGAGGGATGAGACAAAACCATTCAACAATGACAGGGATGCTTACAATCAGTTGTTTATTCATGTAAAACCTTTTTCCCAAAAGGAGAAAAAAAACTGTAACTGCTTATAAAGTACCCTCCCCCCAGACTGACAATGCTACTGTCCAAAGGTTCCCCTGTTTTCCTTCATCCAGAGTGCGGGCACTTTTAATACAGGAAGTGTGTTACTGACCAGACCACCAGGTGAGAATAGAGGGAAAAAAAATAAAAAAATAAAACTAATGCAGCCACTGCATATAATTATTGGTAAGTTGCGATATATTACATTTTGGCTTTGGGTTTATTACTTTAAAGTGTATTTCCACTTCTGTAGTTTATTGCACATGCTTGCAGAGCGTTCCCATTCACTTGAGGCTGCTGCCTCTGCAGATAAAGGGAGTAGAGGTTGGGGTGGTGGTAAAAAGGAGGCTCAACCATGGAGTTTTACCACCGTCCCCAACCTCACGTGTAAACGAGCCTTTGCTCTATTGTGATTGGTTGCCATGGTTGACCGAATGTCACGACCCTTTGCACTGCTTAGCTAAATAGCTCACTTTTATTAAAAACAAATACATTTTCTGTGTATACATGTTTAATTCTGTATTCTAGGAACTTAATAGCATTCACAATGAAAACCTAAAAAGATTCACAAACAATTATCTTAACAATTAATGACTAAAGGGCTTTGTTTTATCTGTGGAGATTTGATGTAATTACAGTGCTTTTAACAAGAGTTGTAGACATGGTCTAAATACTTAATGATTCATGGTGAGATAATGCACTGCGGCAGCGTTTATTGTATAATAAGAAGTTAATGACAGTGCTGAGTAGTTGCAGGTAGAAGCAGGATGTTGGTATGCGGAGATCCCCACGAGTGCTGGGCTGAATGTCAGTGCAATGCTTAAATAAATAGCAAATTAGAAATATTACATGGATAGCAAAAAGCAGCAATTTGAATTGATAATGTGATCATTTGCACAATTTGCAGTTCATCCAACAATCCGGCTACTGTTGGACAGGCTGGTGTACACACAGGCCAAATGTCGGCCGATTTTCTGTTGAATCGGCTGATACCAAAAGATATTGTTTCAAGTATTTCTACAGAACCTCTACTTTGCTACAGGATGTTCGAGTTGAATGATGCCTAGGGGTCCATTATAAATAATAACTAAATGAATACATTTGTTTTTTATGGTTTTAGCTACGCTGCAGCCATGTGACCCTTGGTGGCCATCTTGGGTAAGCAGGGTCTACAGAGGTCCCTTTTTTGGTGCACATTTTTGCTAGTGACTAGTATAGGGAGAGAGACCCTGTTTGCTAGGGAAAGCCACTAGTGGTAGGGAAAAGTTCCACATGAGAAGGGACAGGCTAGGGACTTGCTAACCTGGAGGGGTGGAGGAGGGGGTTATTGCTGTGCCTTCTGGAGGGGTTTTCTTTGGGGGTGGGGACCGGTTTTTGGGCAGTGGGGGGGAGGGAATGTATGGGATGTGCATTGTCATTTTTTACATCCAATAAATATATCCTGTACATTAGCCATTGAGGTGCTGTATCCTTTCTTGTGGTTGTTTTGTAACCTGGAGAGAAGCCTCCCCATTTCAGACTAGACCGGCCTATCTTTGAAACAGAGGCTGTCGGCACCTCTCCTCAGCCACTTTGTAGTCTGCATTAGGCTGTAAATTGTTTCCCTAAGTCGCATTCTCCCACTAGGGTGTTATACCATTAGTATTCTGCTCAATACGTGTTTCGAGTTTATTAAAAACTGTGTTCACTGCCGCTGCACTTTCCCCACACACTCGTCACACATTTTCCCCATACTTTGCCTAATATGTTTATTACCTATAATAATCCACTCCATCTAGTGGCCATAATGCTGTATTTTCCTGAATTATCGCAATCAGAAAAATACCACATTATGGCCAATAGATGGTGTTAATGATCATAGGGAATAAACACATTAGGCAAAATATGCCGATAATTCAGGATGACTGGGCAAATGCTAATGACATCCATCCAGTGAATTTGGTATAAATAGACGACCTAGTGTCACTCAGACCTGAGAACATCCTGTGAAGGGTGGAAGTCATGGTCCCCCATCAGTATTGTTGCAGAGAGCACATGTCAACAGTGTGAAGAGGCCTTTAAATCATATGGATCTGAGCTGTCCATTGTAGGCAGCTTGCCAATGCTATATGGTTTTTCCCAACCCCCGTAACTGACACTTTTACTGGACTGATTTGGCTGGTCTGTACATAAAAAGATAAATATCAAATACGAAATTAACGAAAGGAATTAACCTCTTCTTGACCTCGCTATAGACATCCTCCCAGAACTGCGACCCCTGAGGCGCATCCAGCGCACTCTGTGATCACTGTGCCCTCCAGACACAGCTGATCACAGTAAATGGGCCAATCACAGCGACCCTTTACCATCACATCAAATGGGCCAGTCACAGCTGATTACATTGTAAACAGACTTGCCAGTTGTCAGCAGTCCTTACCTCACATTGTGAGGAGAGGAGAGCTGGTAACCAGCATTTCTGATAGGAGATATTTACACTGATAATCAGTGCAGTCTATCAGTGCCTCCTCATAAGTGCCACCTATCAATGCCCATCAGTGCCATCTATTAGTGGCCATCAGTGCAGCCTATCAGTGCCCAACAGTACAGTGTCATCAGCGCACATCAGTGAAGGAGAAAAATTATTTATTTGCAAAATAAAAAAACCCAGTGATTAAACACCACCAAAAGGAATCTCCTATCTGTCAAAAAAATTATATAAATTTAATTTGGGTACAGTGTTGCATGACCACGCAATTGTCAATGAAAGTGTAACAGTGCTAAAAGCTGAAAATTGGCCTGGGCAGGAGAAAATGCCTGGTAATGAATTGGTTAATCGAATACTATAATAATTATAGAGTATTAACTCCATACAGTGCCAAATGATAGTGGTTTTACTAAAGGCGTACTTTCTCACGTACCCCAATGTACCCGTGTTCACTTAAAACAACAGCAGTGGACTATGAACACACACACACACAAAAAAAATGTAAGATGAGATAAACACATTTTTTGGATTTATTTAAAAAAAGCTAATATTTTGACTCTCCTTGGTTGGTATGGCCCCTAGTATGTAGACAATATAATGTCTGGGTGAGTTGGCCATGACTTATATGCACACTTGTGATGGTCTGTTAGGATGGGGGCAGTTCAGAGGAGAATGTCATTGTGTGTCTAATGCTGTACTTAGCTCCCATCTGTCTTCTGTAATGTAGGTCATTATTGTCTTCCTTATATGGCAGTATTAGACGTGTTATAGAATTCATGCCAGACATCTGTCATTATGATCAGTGTATTGGAGATTTACGTTGTATTCTGTCAATGTGGACTGTCCATAGATAAGTAGGCTATAACGAAGGATGGGAGGCCTACTGGATCTTGGGATGAAACTGATGTGAAGGAAAATTAAAAGATGTCAAAGTAATACATTTTCAATACGTTGCCTTAGTTGGCAGTACAGAGAACACTGCTGAGCAACTGTGATCTTTACTTACATTGACCAGACTGACACAACAATATGTCCCAATGATTTAAAGGAAATCTGTCTTTAAAGAGTATTACCTGTGTGCAAAGTATCCTGTGGCATGCCCTGTATATTACTCCAAGGGCAGCTTTGTGATGCTCAAAGTCCGACTGGGTTTTATGCCTAATTTCCTACCATGGTATTTTTTTCCTGAATTGATACCCCCTTCAGTGAAAATGCATTCTTTTACTGCTACCAAGTGGTATAGTGCTTGGATGGTACCCAGTCAGCTGTATTGCTTGGCCTTTTTAGTATTTTTTTCTTCTTTCCTTTTTGTTTTGGAGGTATGTTTTTGAGTGTAGTGGTGTATCCTCAGTGGGCCTGGAATGGCCCAACTGCTGAAGACAGTGTTCGCTTTTCTTTAATGTTTTTCTTTTAAAATGTTTAATAGCTGTTTTTTTGGAACTTTGATTAAAAATTTAAAAAAAATGGAAAAAAAATATTACCTGGTGTTTGTACTGTAGCACTACCCTCTTGAGGGGCCACCAGATTTTCTCTGGGTCCCCATAAGATCTGCGCAGCCAGGCTACACACATTTTCCAAGCTTGTAGTCAGTAAACAGTCCTTGAGCTTGTTTTTAGTTTTTATTAAGGGTTAACAACTTGGATGGGATCTAGAGGTATACGGGATGCCCAAGGAACTGTAGACCTGAGGAAAAACTTCTTAGCAACCTGTACACTTTACAAAAAGACGTGGATTCTGAAAATAGCAAATAGAGCACTATCTCTCTTAGAGAGCTCTAAGCCCCCTTGGTATACCACCTCAGATGAATCCTTCCTCCTCACCTGGCTGCACTGAGGGTGGACAAGGGATTCCAAGATCTAACAATGAAGTAATCCCAGATAACTAGTTGGGTCTTGCACCTGACCGCCCTCTCCCTTTATCTGGCCCAGGGGGTGTAGGAGTACTCACACTGTCCTGTCCAGTTAGCGTGGTGGGTTGGTAGCTGCTTTCAGGCCTTTTGCTGGGCCAGCTCCTTCCCTGAAGCTCAGGATGTCCTCTCTAAGAGATCTTGGACAGTGGAGAGCCTCCTTTCCAGCATCCTGCCTGTAGTTAGGCGCCGCTCCCTGGGGCCCCCTCCCAGGCTCCACACTCCAGCACTTTCCTTCAGTCCATCTTCCACCCGACTCCCCTGATGCTCAGGCTCTTCCACATTTAAGGGTTGTCCTCCTTGGTCACCATGCCCGATCTCTTGCCTGGGGATTGGCCAAGTTCCCTTAAACATGAAGATCTAGGCTTCCTCCTCTGCTCTGACCCTCTTCCAGAAATTTCTCTGGAAGGGTGGGATGGCTCCAGAAGCCCCGGCCTGTAGAGCCTCCCAGCTTGTCCTGAGGTGGGCTCCTGCCTCACTCCCAGGCTGCTACCCAACCTCTGTCTAACAGAAAATCCTACCTAGCTAAGCTAGAGGGAGCTATATTATCATGGAGATCTGAGTATGCGGTAAGATACCAGTCAGTTACTAAAATACCACATGAATTATATTATTAAATCATGCAGTATTTTAGTAATGAAACATTCATTCAATGTCAAAAGAATTGTTGGAATTGCCCGACAATTAAAAAAAATGGCATAGGGTCCCCCCTCCCATGCATACCAAGCCCTTTGGGTCTGGTATGGATTTTGAGGGGACCCCCCCCCACACCAAAATTTTAAAAACAATGACATGGGGGTCTCTCTCAAAAACCATACCAGACCCTTATCTGAGCATGCAGCCTGGTAGGTCAAAAAAGTAGGGGCAGATGAGCGAGCGCCCCCCTCCCGAACCATACCAGGCCACGTGTCCTCAACTAGGGGGGGTGCTTTTGGACGGTGGGCAGGGTTGTGGGGGTCTGCGAGCGCGGAGGCTTATCAGAATCTGGAAGCCCCCTTCAACAAGGGGGCCCCCAGATCCTGACCTCTCCTGTGAATGATTATGCGATACATGGTATAGCTACCCATTCATAAAAAAAAGTTTAGTGTTAAAAAAGACAGTCTTTGAAAAGTCCTTTATTAAAAATGTCCCCTGAAGTAGATCCTACGCTAACCACGATGCCCGCCTTCAACTGGGAAAAAGAAAAAAAAAATCTGTTCCGCTCTCAACGTTCCCGACTGTCTGACAGTTGCTCAGCAATGACAGTTCTTAAATAGGGTGATGATGTCACAAGGGCGGGATCACCCTGCCCCCTTGTGACGTTGTGTGTGGTCAGGTGCAATGCTTTGGCCAATCACAATGTACTGTCGGCGCAGTGCATTGTGGGACGCGGTGGGCTACTAGCCCGCTGAACGCCCATACCATTCATGTGTTCAGCGAACACATGAACGGCCCTTGTTTGAGTCGAACTTAAGTTTGACTCGAACATGCAGCCCATCACTACTGGCCATCCATTTTTTCTCTCAGCGCTAATAATTCCATTCTTTAATGAATAGGCAGCTCACATCACCTCCAGCTGCTGCCTTCTCTCTTATCTACTGTACCTAGTGTTCCTCTGTTTGTGAGAGTTCGAAGGTTGGTTGGACAGGAACTTCCAACTTTTTGTATCTGTTTTGCTTGAGTTTGTAAATGGCACTAAAAAAACCACAAAAAACAAGCATCGACTGCTGATTGCTCAGCTCTTGGTCTTCAGTTAGCAGAGAACCGGTGACTGTCAATCACCGCTGTCTGCTCAGGTTTTTAGTGGTTCGCTGAGAGGTTGACCCAGCTGCCATTCAAGCATTTGGGTGGATCCCTCCAGAGTCTGAACCAGCAGAGGACTTTAGCCTGCTGTTAGCTGAATATGGGGCACAGGAGTGCAAAATGAAGTGCACTCCTGTGACCCAAAGGAGAAGTATGGCCAAAAAAGATATTTGACCTTACTTATCCTTTTTAGAGCTGAAGTTTCAGGTGGTAGCAGGGGCTAACTCTAACTATTCTTAAAAACATTCCCTTCCCCCTCCTTCTTACTATCTTGCATACCCTGTATAAAAAAGATATGTTTACTTACCTATTTTTAATCCAGTCCAATTGCTTGATTCAGCTCTGGCTACAGGAAAACGATGGACAATGGCTGTAATTTCTGGATGCTGTGACAGCATTTATAGGCTCCCATGACCCAGTGCTTTCTCCTCTCTCCTGCAGTAGCTGCAAACTGACACAGAATTGCTGGAGCTGCTGGATCTTGTGGCCCAACAAGATTAACAATACATAAGTACACAAATCTTTTTGATAGTGTATGCAGGATAGATAGGAGGACGGGGAGGGAGAATTTAAGCAAAGCTATAATTAGCCTTTTCTTTCCATTAAGTATGCATATGTTTGCCTAGTTACATTAGTCCAACTTGGACCAATGTAAATATGCATGTGTCATACCTGGGCAATCCACATGGAAGCTGGAAATCACTGTTGTAGGCACTGCTAGCTTCCTAGTCCCTTGCTGAGTGGCTGCCCTGCTGCTTACTGAACACACAAGGTCAATTGTACAGCACAAACATCACTCAAAGAACAGTTTGGATTTTATCAATAGTTGAACAAGGTGGAGACAAGGGGCAGTGATGTCACAATCTCCATCTTGTCCAATCAAGACCACATTGCATTCATTGAGATAATACAAAGTGTTCTCTGATTGGCGCCTGTGAAGAGCGAGTGATCTCTTGCATTCATTAAGCAGCAGGGCAGCCACTCCGCATGGGACCCAGAAGCTAGTGGCCATTACTGTAGTAGCAACAGCTGAGTGTGTTTTCCAGGTTCTTGCAGCCATCCCCCTGAAGAACCACCCCAGTTTACACACAATGTGTTCTAGATACTGGCTGGTTCCCTGAAGATGCACCACAGCTCATGTACATTGTGTTCTAGATACCAGCTGGTTCCCTGATTACCCACCAGAGCTCATGCACAATGTGTTCTATACACTGGCAGGTTTCCTAATGACCCACCACATCTCCTGTACAATGTGTTCTAGATACTAACTGGTTCCCTGAAGACCCACAACAGCTCATGTATTCTAGATTTCAGTTGGTTTCCTTAAGACCCACCACGGTTCATGTACAATGTGTTCAAGATACTGGCCGGTTCCCTGAAGACCCACCACAGCTCATGTATAATGTGTTCTAGATACTGTCTGGTTCCCTGAAAACACATCACAGCTCACACACAATGTGTTCTAGATCCTAAATGATTCCCTGAACATGCACCACAGTTCACACACAATGGGGTTGATTTACTAAAACTGGAATGTACAAAATCTGTTGCATAGAAGCCAATCAGCTTCCATGTTTTATTGCCAAAGCTTAATTGAACAAGCTGACTTTAGAACCTGATTGGCTACCATGCACAGCTGCATTCCGAGTGCACCAGTTTTAGTAAATCAACTCCATAGCAGGGGCGGACTGACACCTCATGGGGCCCCGGGCAATAGGGGATCATGGGGCCCCTGTGTCCTTGCCCAAACTCAAAGCCTATGAAAAAGATACCAGGGGCATCTCATGGGGCCCCCTACTGACCCCGGGCCCTTGAGTTTCCAAATGGTCAGTCCGACCCTGCTCCATAGTGTTCTAGATACTGTCTGGTTCCCTGAAGATGCGCCACAGCTCTTGGATGGATGCACCGGGCAGCAGGAGACATCATTCGCTCCAAGGAAAGAAAACTAGAAGTGCTGTCTGAACACTGAAAAATGTATTCCCCACCTAAAAAATATAATTGTGATTTTATATAAGGAGGGTGGGAGAAAAAAAGGAGGTGAAGGTCTGCTCTAAAGAATAACAGTAGTAAGGAACAGCAACAATAATAACAAAGTTCACTTTAAAAGGATATATAAGTAATTTTATAAGCACATAGGAATCAACACTATATTTTAGAATTCCCTGTTGTGCAAAAGTTAATTTATGCTTGGGCTCTCCCTTTAAATGTGTAGACTATATACAGTAGAAATGGCTTGTTAAAACTTTCCTCTATTTTATTGCCAAGGTGGGTTCAACAGTAAACTAAGCAATTCAATGCAATTATTTCCTCTGCAATATAACCAAGTTTAAATTAAAGAACCTTTTACTTGGACAAAAAATCCATGTAAATATTTAAGTTGTTACTGGCTTTCCTGTTTTGAATTCTACAAATATCAGAAAATCACTTCCATGTCCAGGTCCAGTCTTTGTTGGCCTTCCCTGGCTCATTTTTATTTCTCTTATTGTCAGGATTTGATGCTGTAGTCTGTATTATATTGTATACTTCTTTCTGGTTTCTCAGTTATTTGGCTCTGTTTATATATGCCTATTGTTAATAAAAAACCTTTCTTGAAGAAAAAAAATAAAACCATGTGAAGCTGGACTGATATAAAACAGGAAATGTCAAGAAATAAAGCCTGTAGTTATCTGGGAATTATACAGTCCTGTCGAAATCACAGGTCATAATTGTCCTTACCGCCACACCTTCTGTGCAGGAGCTGCTCAAATATTGGCTCTTCTACAGCTCGTGATTATGAACTTTATTTAGAGTAAAAGTCTTTAATGATCAGAACCACCTTGTAAGTACACAAAAGGGATTACACTGTAATCAGATACAACACAGTAGCTGAATTTTCAATTACAACCATCTGACCTTTGAAATCTGTTCACAAGTCTATAGAAAAATATATTCAAATCTTTGTCCATATTCTATCTTGGAAAAAAACAGTGATATTTTATTTAGAGAAATATAAAGGCCAACACTAATGAACTCCGAATACTAGCTGTCTGGCTGTGTCTGGCTGTAATACTAATCTGCAACAGGCATTCCTATTAGGAAAAAACAGTTAAAGCAGAAATATTATCCTAAATTGGATCTAAACCCATCATTTTAAAGTGGTTGTAAACCCTCACATATACCCAGTGAAGTGACTGGCCTCCTACATAAGTTGTACCTGTCTATCTGCAGTATTCTCTTCTCTACAGCTGTTTAAAGTCCAGAATTTATAAAGCTTGTTTTAGGGTTCAGAAAAAAAGGGGATGGAGAGCTGAAATTACACACTGCAGAGCTCAGTGAGGAGAGCTCTGAGAACTGATTGTAGAGAAAACACACAACCCCTTCACACAGCATACAGAAACAGCTGAGGCTGTCAATCTGCTGGAGGTCCCTTACCCTGCAGGGGCGGACTGACCATTTGGAAACTCGGCAACTGCCCGTGGGCCCGGGGTCAGTAGAGGGCCCCATGAGATGCCCCTGGTACCTTTTTCATAGGCTTTTTTGAGTTTGGGCAAGGACACAGGGGCCCCATGATCCCCTATTGCCCGGGAGCCCCATGAGTTGTCAGTCCGCCCCTGTTACCCTTTCACCGTTTTTTTTTTTTCTTGGTGTCAGGAGAATTTGTCAGAAGTGATTTATGCTGATAGCAGAGGAATGAACAGACAGATATTACACTTCGTCCTTGTGCACACTGGACATTTTTACAGCTGCTGGTTTTTGGCTTTTGAGGTTTTTTCTACAGCCGTTAAACTCCCCAGCATGTTATCCTATGTGTCTATGCACACAGACTGTAATCAACGGTTTTTGGCAGGGGAGTTTTTTCGCTGGAAAAAAAATCCAGACCTAGTGGGTTTCTCAAGGAGTTTTTTAGCTGTAAAAAAGATCTAACACTGAAAAATGCAATAAAGCGTGGTAAATTGCGGCAAACCAGTGTTTTTGGACCAAAAAAAGTTTGTGGCAAAAAAGAAAAACCTCTAAAAACCGCAAACGCAAAAAGAAGCGGCAAAATGCAAATACAAAAACACTAAAAACCACTGAAAAACTTTACATAGCTAACTTTACCAGCGTTATTAAAACGTTCAGTGTGCATGGAGCCTTCGTGTTCTGGATTGAGACAAGTACACACTATAGAGGAATATGCTTTGTTCATATTTCATGTCTGAGGTTTACAACCACTTTAAATATTTACAAAAACAGTTACATTCAAGGCATGCTGTGAATAACTGTCACAGTAGCTTGTGCTGTCAACTGAACTGTCAAGCCATAAAACAACTGGTGTCATAAATGATCACGTGCAGCACCACTGCAACTGCAGATCAAACAGATGCTAAGATGGCAGCTTCTTTGACTATAAAGGTACGGAGAAATTAAAAACCTTAAAAACAGCACCCCTGTAATCATGAAAAGTGTTGTTCGCATATTTGAACCTTTAAACAAGCCTTTCTCAACCAAGGTTCCATGGAAACCTGGGGTTCCTACAGACGTTACTAATGTTTCCTTGTGCTGTGCATCTCCTACGTGATAGTGCTGGCGTAGTTCCTACACCAATGTCACTCGTTAGATTCATGAGCATGGGATCAGTGGAGCCTCTCCTCTCATACCTCAGGTAAGTATCCACTGGTTCAACCGATATTTTTTTTTTCTTATTTGTATGTAAGGGGCATTGTTACCACAGTCCATCCATGCAAAGAAGCACTAAACTGACACCCAGTGTAAGGAACTACTTCTTCACTAACCACTAATGGAAGGGAACCATTCTACTGACTACCAGTTCAAGGAGCCCTTCTTCCATTGACCAGCAATGGGCAACACAGTGGCTAAATGGTTAGAACTTCTGCTGTCAGTACTAGGGTCATCAATTTGAATCCCAACCATGGCACCGCCTGCCTGGAGTTTGCATGTCCTCCCTGTGCCTGTGTGAGTTTCCTCCGTGTACTCCAGTTTCCTCCTACACTCCAAAAACATGCTGGTAGTTTAATTAGCTCCTGTCTAAAGTTGGCCCTAGTATGTGTATGTATGAATGTGAGTTAGCGACCTTAGATTGTACACTCCTTGAGGGTTAGGGACTGATGTGAATGTACCAAATATATATGTAAAGCACTGCATAAATTGACAGCACTATATAAATATCTGTATTACTAAAGGGGTCTTCCTCCAAATCTGAGGGAGCAGGGGGTGTTAACGATATGCCAAATGTTTTATTCATTTATTATTTATAAACGTTCTTATCTACAACTTACTGATTGTGCTTATGTACCGTAAGCCGTTAACATTTTTTTTTCTATGGTTCCCTGAGACCTGCAAATTATTTTTAAGGGTTCCTCTGTTGTTGAAACCTTCAGAAAGACTGCTATAAACAATCTAATTTACTTTGTATACCACCTTGCATTCCATTCCTCTACTTCATTTTACTCCACCATCTTGTCGGGCCTCTTTCCTCCTGCTCATCCATTATGATGATGGGCTGCCTCACTGACCAGCAGGAATATACAGGAGGCAGTTAGGGGCTGCCAAGCTTCATCTTCATCAATACCAGAGCTAGTCTTCCAGGAAGAGTATAGAAAGGAGCTTCCATCGTCCAGTAATACAAGCTGGGAAGTGAGTTTGAAGGCGTTTAATAGAAACTGCAACAAGTTTGACAAGTTAATGTGTTTCAGGGGAACAAAGACTCCCCCTTTTTCAAGGCTATTTAACAAACACAAAGGTGTACAAAAATATAAAAAAAAATCTATAAATACATAGAAATGGAAAAAAAGATAACTAAAAGCATCATTTGGAAATCATTCAAATAGATTGTGTAAAATATATCATAAAAATTAGATGGTACAATTGGATATTAATATGGAATCATGATGTAATAGAAGTAAAAAAATAAAAAAAATAAATTAACAGTGGCTAGCACGTCTGCCTGTCAGGCACTAGGATTTTGGGTTTGAATCCCAACCATGGAACTACCTGCATGGAGTTTGCTTGTTCTTGTGGCTGCATGGTTGAGCTCTGGTTTCTTCCACTGCAACAAAGACATGCTGGTAACTTAATTGGTTCCTGTATAAACTGCCCCTCATATGTGTATGTATGAATGTGAGATGGGACCTTAGATTATACGCTCCTTGAGGGTTAAGGACTGTGAATGTACAGTATATATGTAAAGCACTATGTAAATTGATGGCACTATGTAAGTACCTGTTATAAAATATAAAATGTATAGGCATATTATAAGTACCTTAGCTTAACAGAACAATGTTAATATTGGTTTGTGACTGACCTGTTCCTGTATGCTAATAAATGGGGAAGAATCCTAAACAGGTGTGTCTATAGTGAAAAGATCTGTAAGAGTAAAAAATTCAGGAGCTGAAAAATGGTTCTGTGCATAATGATAGAGGTATGGGGGGATGACAAGTAAGGGTAAGGAAGGTTGGGGGGGGGGGGGTAGGATGGTTAGGGGCAATTAAAGGGGGGCTTATCTACCTACTTATGTTAGATCTTTATTTTTCTCTATTTTTAGTAGTAGTAGTATTTATTCTCATTCTTTCACTTCCAGTCACCATTACTCTTTTTTACTCATCTCTTTTGTATATTTGTGTTTCTCTTTCTTGTTGCTAGTATTTTCTATCTTGTTTTGTACCTCTAATCACTGGTCTTATATGTGGATGTTATATGTATGATTTTTTTCATTTTGTACACCACACACACACACACTTTCATTTGTCATCCTTTATTCCCAGTTTCTAGCCTCTTCACATACATCCTCTTGTGGGTCTCATTGGTAGTTTCCCCCCGTCAAGGAACATACCCCTTCCACATATCCCTGCGATCTATCTGATATCCTCCATATAGGCACACAAACTGCCTCCACACCTGGTAATTTTAAATCCCATGGCGCCAATTTTGCCTCTCTCAACCCTGCCTCAGCGAGCACAGCCGAAACTCCATCTGGTCAGTACTATTTCTCTCCATGTTTCCCCCTCACTACCTTTCCTGCCACCAACTACCCATCCATCCACCAGAAATGTTGACTCCCCCTTCGCCGTCAAGTTCCCCAGTGATATCTCCCCCTTCTCTTTTCCCCTCTCTCCCCGCCAGCATCACTCCTTCTCCCAGAGTGGCTCACCCCTTTCCCCTCATCCTGCACAAATCAGCCCAGCTACCATTTCCCTAGACTGCCCTCCTCCACCTCCCTACCATCACTTGCACTCCTTTCTATACTCTTCCTAGTTTACATGTGGAAACAACCTTAAGGCCACATCCAAAGGTAGCAGTCCAGGCCCCAAAAAGGGCTTACCATCACCCTCTTCCAAGTTTGGCACAAATCATTGCAAGGGAAACCTTCTCAATCGCTTACTCCACCACTCACCCATGACCAGTGACTGGTTGAGTCAATCCAGCGTGGTCTCCAACCCTAAAGAGCTAGTCTTCCAGAAGCAATGGGCATTCGAGCATCATGGTGGGGTTTTGGAGACTGCTTTTCTTTATGCCAGCAGCATTTTTTAAAGTAAACTCTCTTTATAGACATTTACTATCACAGACCTCATTCCTACTCAAGATCATGTAATTAATAATAACCATTATATTACAACTGATTTACATTATTAAGCATCACAAGCCTGACAAGGAAAGGTGACCCTGACAACATAACTAGCAGAAGGGCTGACAATTTTCATAGACTGGCTTAGATCTTGTGTGCTGATCACCTTTAATCACTGCTCTATACAGTAAATACCATAAGAAGATTCATTGGCCCCTACTAAGCCAGGACACCAGTACTGCAATTCCACAATGCTAACATAGGATCACTTCTAACTGCATGTATGGATTAGTTTAAAGCTTGCCTCTGGGCAAAAAAAACAAACAAAACAAAAACTATTAATGCAGTTATGCATTTATGTAAAAATAAATGTATTTATGTATTTAAAAACAATGTCGTGTGTAATGACTTCTAGGTTTAGCTAGATAAAATCCCCAGGCAAGAGACCTGGCATGGTGGTTAAGAGCAACCCGTAAATGTGAGGGAGCCTGTGCAGCAGGGTTTTTGGAGTCGGCTGGAAGATGGATTGAGAGAAGGTGCTGGAGTGGGTAACCTCAGAGGGGGCCCCAGGGAGGGAGCCTACCTTTCAGGTTGGTGCTGGATGGAAGGGTCTCCATTGTATCACCATCTTCTAGGGAGGACATCCTGTCAGCAAGGAAGAAGCCAGCTCAGCGTAAGGCCTGAAAGCAGCTGCAACCCACCAAGCTACAGGACAGTGTGAGTCAGGGGCAGACTGACAACTCATGGGACCCCTGGGCAATAGGGGATCGTGGGGCCCTTGTGTCCTTGCCCAAACTCAAAAAAGCCTATGAAAAAGGTACCAGGGGCATCTCATGGGGCCCTCTACTGACCCTGGGTAGTGCCCGAGTTTCAAAATGGTCAGTCCGCCCCTGGTGTGAGTACTTCTTCACCCCCTGGGCTAGAAAAGGGAGAGCGGTCAGGTGCAATACCCAACTAGTTATCATTCCGGACTACTTAACTGCAGATCTTGGAATCCCTTGCCCATGGATAACCTCAGGAAAGCCAGGTGACAGAGGAAGGATTCATCTGGGGTCCTTAAAGGAGGTACACCAAGGGGACATCAGTGCTCCTTAAAGAGACAGTTGCTATTTTATGGTCCACGTTTTCGTACAGTGTATAGTGTTTGCTGAGTTGTCGTCATGTTTTACAGTTATTTGGACATCCCATATACCCCTAGACCTCATCCAAGTTGTTAATCCCTAATAAAACATCAAAACCAAGCTGAAGGACAGTTTTACTGACTCTGTGAGAAAAAGTGGGGAAAATGCGTGTTGCCTGGCTGTGCAGAGATTAGGACCCATTAAAATCCAGCAGTCCTCAAGGGGATAGCACTACATATGTTTTAAATGCCACTAATATAAATACCTGAATTTTACATAATTTCAAACTCTTATAAATCCTTAAACGTGTCCTCCATTCACAAGGAACATGCTGACAGGAGGAGAGATCAGAAAGAGGACTTCATCAATCTTTTATGGTCTCCTTTTATAGTTCAACCAGGACTGGATGGACAGACCAGGTAATACAGCCCCCAATATATCTGCATATTTAGCTGTTTAAAGTGCTGTGCAAACTGTTGGCACTGTATAAATCCCAAATAATAATAATAATATTCATAATTATAATAATTTATTATTATTATACAGGATTTATATAGCGCCAACAATTTGCTCAGTGCTTTACAATATAAAGGGAGACAATACAGCAACGATAGAGTTCAATACAAGAAGGTTAGGAGGGCCCTGTTCCTTGGAGCTTACTAGACATGTGCGGTTTATTTCATTCCAAAGTTAATTTCAGACAATTTTTTTCATTATTGGGCGATTCGGATGGATCAGAATTCGCCTGCTAGTCTCACAGCAAAAGAGAAAAGGTTATTAAAGATAAGAAAATTGTCATATGAAAGAAAATAATTTTGAAAGTGATGTCATGTATTTGTATTGTATTTTCAGATGACTACTGTACTGAATAAACAAAAATCGTATGATCTGGTATAGTACGAGAAAAATTTTCACGCTTGTCCCTTCGGATATTGTCGCATGAATTGTCATGATCAGCTCTCGAAATCTGTGTCCAATTATCGGACGTTCAGTCCTTGTATGAAAATTTTCATACGATTTTCTTATCGCGTGTACGGGGCATTAAGCTGGCCATGGACATGAAGATTTTTGGCCAAAAAAGTAATACGAAAATTCTTTGCACATTTGCTGATTGGACGAAGGTTGTTTGAAAATTGTCTTTTTGCTTTTAACATTCGATTTTAAAATGAATGTAATTTCTGAACGATTACCAAATACATTCGCCAATTATTTTGATCAAGAAACGTTTTCCTTCCTGTCCCTTCAAATTTTTCCGTCACTGCCATCGAAAACAAACATCAATTTAACCCCACAAACAGGAAATCACACAAATATTCTCAGACAAAAATCTACACGTGTATTGCCAGTTTTACTTTTCGGATTTGGTCGACTTTTTTTTAATTCAGTTGAAATCTTTTTGTATTTGGTTGCACCAATTTCGAATGTGAACGACTTTTTGAATTTGGTCAAAATGTTTTCGAATTGAATTCGAATACGAATTACCAAAACGAATCCCGAAAATTAATTGAACAAATTTACTGAATCAAACTACATGAAATTTGGTAGATTTAGAAACAAAACTAATTTTTTGGTTTTATACATGGCTAGAGCTTCTTCCCTGAAGAGAGAGGTTTTCAGAGATTGCCTAAAAGTGAGCAGAGTAAGCAATAGTCAGATAGATTGGGGTAGAGAGTTCCAGAGGATGGAAGAAGCTCTGGAGAAGTCCTGGAGATGAGCATGGGAGGAGGAGACAAGGGAGCTAGAGAGCAGGAGGTCATGTGAGGAGCGGAGAGTACGGTTTGGGTGATATTTGGAGACAAGACTGGTGATGTAATTTGGGGCAGAGTTACAAATGGCTTTATAAGTTATTGTTAGTGTTTTGAGTTTTATCCGTTGGGCAATGTGAAGCCAGTGGAGGGATTGGCAGAGAGGGGTGGCAGATATGAAATGGTTAGTAAGGTGGATGAGTCAAGGCGAGAGATAACAAGGGAGTGAATAAGTTTCTTAGTAGTTTCAGAAGTTAGGAACAGGCGTATCTTGGAGATGTTGCGGAGGTGGAGTCTACAAGATTTGGACAGTGATTGGATTTGGGGCTGAAAGGACAGATGGGAGTCTAGGATTACACCTAGCACCCTGGCATGAGGGGAGGGACTGATGATTGTGTTATTGATCTTGATGAAGAAGTTGGGGGGGGGGGGGGCACGGGCTGGAGGCAATAGTATGAACTTGGTTTTGGAAAGATTTCATTTGAGGAAGTGGAGTGACATCTATTCCGATATGTCACTTAGGTTAGTAATGCGCAAGGAGACTGAAGGGGTGAGGTGAGGAGTAGAAAGATAGATTTGTGTTTCATCAGCATAGAGATGTAGTTAAATCCATGGGAGTTTATCAAGTGACCAAGGGAGGAGGTGTAGATGGAGAAGAGAAGGGGTCCAATGGCAGAACCTTGAGAGACCCCTACAGAAAGGGGGAGAGGAGAGGAGGAGCTCGGAACGCTGCGGTAGGTAGGAGGAGAACCATAGCAGTGTTAATATGTGGTTACACCCCTTTAGCACCTGATAGATGCATGTACTAGCGATTTGGATTTGAGCACAGGTATATCTTGTTTGTTGCATTGTGGGTCAGTAGCCAGACCTAAACCTGGTAGTTGTCCCCCACTTTCTTTTCCCCTATATTGGCATTGTGTCCACAGTAGCATTTGCGTAGGCAGAGCAGAGTAGGTCTGGCCATAGAGGGATTACTTTGATGCAGTTGGCCAGCTTGAACATGTATTGCAATATGTATGAACCAAATATCTATAGCAAAGTCTGCTGGAAAAGCTATATACCAGTGTGCAGAGGACCTTCAGAATTTCCAGGAGAGCAGAGTCTCGGAGGCCAAGAGTGTGGATTTTTTTAGGAGGAGGTGATGGTCAACAGTATCAAAAGCCGCAGAAAAGTCGATTAGAGGCCATGGAGTAGAGGCCATGGAGTATATTGTGAGAAAAATAACAGACTGATTTTAGTGTTCTGATATGTGAACACACAGAAGCTATGAAACGAATGAGCTGTGTAGTGTGGTATCCATGAAGTGACTCTCTATAGACGGTAGATGTAGATGCTGAGCTACATATAGATGACATCTCCGAACAGAACAAGAAGGTCGCTATTCTACAATTCGCCCAGCAGGGGGCAGCAGACGACCATCGATGGAGTGTAATCCCATCCTAATTAATAAAACAGATCACACAAACGCAGTTCCACGTCTCAGAGCAGCAAGGTCAATGTATGATTTATGGCAATGCGTGAGATTACGGATTATTTTTGGATCATGTCAAGCCATGGGAGTCAAGGTAGGTGCATGGGAGAAGCAGGGGTCGTTTCGGGGCAGGAGGGGGGGCTGGATTCTTTAGCTGCTTGAGGATGACGATTTCATGCAAGTGTCTGAAAGGCTTCCCAATGCTAATGTGATGTGATGTTACACGTTCTTGCAGTTACTGTGAGATGGATGCTGAGAGGAGGAGCGCAGGTTTAGACAGTGGATGAGACACGAGCTGTCAGATGCCATTGCTGTGTTCATTCTAGTGCCTGGATGTTGCATGCATTTGTGTTGCTCACAGGATCTTCCAACTCTCGATGCAATGCCTAGGATGCCTTATAACCCCTGCTCACTGAATGCCAAGCTTAGGATACCGTATTGCCCCCTCTTCTTTGGATGCCATGCTTAGGACACCTTGATACCCTCTCTTCTTTGGATGCCATGTATAGGACACCTTGGTACCCTCTCTTCTTTGGATGCATATGCTTAGCTTACTATATAACCCCCTGCTTTTCGGAATGCAATGCCTGAAACACCTTCTAACCCCCTCTTATTTGGATGGAATGCTTAAGAATAAGAGAGAACCTCTGCTCCTTGGATGCAGTGCTTAGGGTACCTTACAAGCCCCTCTTCTTCGAATGGAATGCTTTGGATTCCTGCAAGTGTCCTTTAAACACAGACTTCTGTAGCTCTTGAAGCCCCCAAGTTGACCATTGAGGTTCATTGAAGCTTTGTTTGGGGGGAGGGTGATCAGACAAGGTTGGCAAGTTTTCAAGGAGACCACATTGAACTACAAGGGACATCTTCATAATAAACCTACACTTGACCTTGAACATGCTACTTTATGTTGTGAAGAGGGGAAGAAGTGTTTCTGCATCTCCCAAACTCCACATGCATGGAAGACTGGGCAGTGCCAAGGTAAATGGGATCAAAGGACCAAGTCTAGCAATTACAGGATGATGTCTTGAATGGGGCTTTACATTTTAGATCTGTGTTCTCCAGCCTAGTAGGTACCCTGTGTGTATGGTTGGGATTTGTGGTTGTTGATAGTCTTCTTGACTTGCTGCAGTATGCAAGGTGAAATCATTGTCCTTCATGATAATAGTTCTGCTGGTTGTAGTTTTATGTGTTGCTGTTGACAGGATAAACTTGCCAGGTCAGGAGAAGGCTCACGTTGTTATGGGTGCTGGTGAATGGCCTTGCTGACTTTGTGTGGTGTGCATGTGTACTGTGTATACAGAAGTTAAAGATCAAAAATGGGAGGAGTGCTGAGGAAGGAACTGTCAGTGGAGTACAGCATCATACTCACCCTGAGGATGAAGAAGGGGTTATTTTTTGTTCTCTCCGCCCTTAAACAGGCTGATCTCTGAGAGCCAAACCCACCTGCTGTGGTCTGTGTGAGATGGAGCTGGTGGGACCCTATAAAAGCCCACAAGAAGAAGCCTGGTGGCTGACACTGACTCACCGGCATCCAGAAGAAGGACTTGACCAGCAGGAGCAGCAGAGAGCCTCTGATCATGGCACACTCCTGGGGATATGGTCCTGACAATGGTGAGTGATGAGGACAGGTGCCCCCCCATTCCTTGATACCTACTTAAAAGCTCTTCTGAAATGGTCTTGGTATGCTAACTGGTGTCATAGTCACTTATTTAAAGATCCATAAAGAGCATTAATGATTACTGAAGAGATCAACCAAGGCTCTATTTTTAAATGTTGCACCTTCAGTATGGTATATATGGCAGTATCAGTTTCTCAGGCAGCCTCCTTGCCAGAAATAGAGTGCCCTGATTTATTCATTACACTGGATTGCCTTTTCATTAACTTGTAGAATCCCCTCTGGACTGCAGCAGCAGCAATAAAAATTTAACTAATTGCATCTGGAAATCTTTCAATAATAAAGATCAGTTTATCTGATACTTGGGCTGGAAGTGTGTCCTCCTACAAAAAACATGACACTAGACAGAATTTCTCATCACTTCCCTATATTATCATATTAAGCGGAAAATATTTATCTTTCATGTAGAGTATTTTCCATGTTTTCTAAAAATATACATCACCATTAAAATAAATAAAGAAAAAGAGTCCAGTGTTTCATCATGTTTGACCTTGACATCTCATCACTGGTACAATTACAAGTTCTTTTACAAACAAAAATTTATTACCAAAATGTCCTATTGATAGCATGAAACTGACCTATTTTGGGACAATTGGTATTAACAATTGTAATGTTATACTAGAACAAGGCTTCCCCATTGAGGATCTTTTTCCCAGGTTACAAAGTACAGAAATGTCTTTTGAATGAGTTAATAATAGTGTGGACTGTCCAGTGTAGACTCGCGCAAATACAATATTAACTAAACAGGTACTGATTAAACTTTGAAGCCTATTGCAACATGCTAGTTTTCATTGAATTATGACCTTGAGAAACCTTTTCAGTTTTTATAGGACATTTCTGACCTCTCATGGCCATTCAGTCCCCATGCTGATAGACAGAGGACCATTTCTACGAAAATTGTATAAAATAGTCATTTAAAGTAGTATGATACAAATATATGAATTTATATTGTAAATCTGCTGTTACGGCACGTAACAGGTTTACAATATAAACCCAGATTTGTATCATACTAATTCAAATGATTTTATTCTTTTTTTGATTTGTGCACTAAGAAAGAATGACAGGTTCGATGTACTGAATATGAAATAACATTTCAGTTTACTTTTGTTCTTCCTTTTTTTTGGTCTTAGGACCCGACAATTGGCATATGTCCTTCCCTATTGCTCAGGGTGATCACCAGTCCCCAATTGACATTATCACAAGTGAAGCCAAACATGACCATTCACTTCATTCTTTGAGCATTAAGTATGATCCATCAACTGCCAAACTCATCATAAATAATGGCCATTCCTTCAACGTGGAGTTTGAGGATTCTGACGACAGATCAGGTCAGTTTTATTATCATACAGTGGGAATGGTTTGGATCATTGACCTTTCTTGAGATTATAATGGTTAGCAGGAAATTGTGATGATGGTAGTTCTGAAGTTCTACATATGATATTTAGGTTTTTAGCATGCACTAAATATACACAAATTAAGAGACTTATTTACTGCTAAGCTCTAGGTAGATCTGAAAAATGACATTTCACCCAGTTAGGTATTTTTACTTAGAACTAGCAGAATTGTTATGATTTAGATCAGTCTTCTGCAATCCACTGCACTGCAGCACTGACAGTTGGGAAAGGGGCAGGACTCTGAGTCAATCAGGGCTCTATAGCTTTACACATTCTATCAGTAAACATGCTAACTGGAGGAGAGAACAGAGTGATGACCTTATCAGTGTGCTGCATCTACTTTATTGTCCACTCATAGGCTGAGGACCGATAGCTGACCATTCCGTTTTGCTTAAAGAGGCCCTGTTTTTTACAACCACTTTAAGTAAAAAATACCAGTGAGTGATTTGATTTTTTAAGTGTCTGGTAAGCAGTAAAATATCTGGGTAGACTGGTGTGTTAATAAGCCGAACAGCTTGCTATATCTGCGGATCTTTTGCTACAAAAGGAACAAAAACAACAAAAAAAAAACATGCAGGGTCTGTGTTGTATCATCGATTTGAGCTAGCGTGGGCTATGCAGAATATTGTGAATGATTCATGCTTATACCTGTTCTACCTGTCAAGGCTGGATTATGAAGTTTACAGGTGCACACCTTTTTCAAGGTTACTGCTGGCTTATCTGTAATAGATATGATGTGTACACAAAAGTCATTCAAATCTGTAGCCTGCTACTGTAATAGTTTACACTACCTGTAGGGAGACAAAACCTGACACCCCAAATGACTTTCTATACTCCCCTACTCAATGCAGGCTCTAGCAGAGAAAACTGTTAAAGTGTACCTGTCAAACATATTACAGGTGGCTGTTTTGGGGCTTTACTGAGGTTTTAATGAATACATCCTATTCATTCATTGTGTGTTTTTAGTACCCAGAGAATTTACAGGCTGAACAATGATTAAGCTAGTTGCTCATAATGTGTATTTGACAGGAACTTTATTCATTTATGGGTGGATACTGTTAGACTAAATCACATATTGGCTGTGGAGGACTGGGCCAGTACTAGTAAGATTTGTGGGGCTGGTGGCCCTTTGTGGAGATGCTTTGCCATGTAGATATGGACCAGAGTAGGTTTCACAGTCAAAGCTGCTGGATGTTATAGATACTTGTCCCATTTTAGAAACATCTTCTGGTATAGGGAAATCCTCCTGCGCCAACCTCTTTTGCGTCTCTGAGATGTCATCGGACTGGAGACCACAGCAGCAAAGAGAGCTGATGTTGGAAGAGATAAAATGGTGTGTCACAATTAGGGATGAGTTCGGGTTTGGTCCAAACCCTGTTGGAAGTTGTCAGTTCTGGGTCAATCGGATACAGGTGGGGATTCCCACACCCTAAGCTGCACATGCACAAAGGTACGTAGAGATGTGTGACACAATTGCCCTAATATGACCATATTGGGTCAACATTGACCCAATATGGCCACAAGGCCATCTTAGGTCAATAATATCAGGAGTATCCACACACCTTTGTTTATGTGCAGCTGAGGGGTGGTGAATCCCCTACCCACAAATGATAGGCCTGGCACTGACAACTTCTGACCATAGGTTCTGATCAAGCCCATTCCTAGTCACAATAAACCATACCCTTTTATCACACTCACCGATCATTGTGTGGTAAACTTTCTTTAGCTTACAAAAATCTGTCCCAAGTATTAAAGAGCTAATTAGTTGTGTTTGCCGTCTAGGCCAAAGGTTCCTATTTCATCCCTCTCTACTGGGCTCTATCTTTCAGAGATCTCTGCATTGGTGTTGCTTGGATCTGCCACCCTCACTCTGCTAATGTAAAATAAATGAGAGAATGAGACCCCCCAACTGATGCGCAATTTGATTTCAAGTTGCCAGAGTAATATATCAATGTATAATTATAGTAACTCAGTGAGCTTGCAGCCAGTGTCAGTAGTTAAGTGTTAAAACCCTTGTCAGGTTTTTATTGATATTTGCGTCCCTCCTGCTCCTTCCAGCTTAGATACAAGCTCATGATAAAAATCAATATTTTACGACTGTCACCAGAACAAGGATTGAGGGGAAATCTTCCAGTGGGGACATTTTGTTCCAGTGAAAACTGTCTAAGAGGCAATTTTCCTCACCTAAGGCTTCATTCACATTTGGCTTTTCTAGGATGTGTGACATAGCGCAGAGAAAATGTGCATTTTGCTGTGTGTTTTGAAGACGCAATGCAAATGCACATTGTTTGCAATGCCATTATTGTTACTCGCACCTGAAGCATGGGTACAGGCACGCATTTGCTGTGCATTTTGCCATGCAGAAAACACGCTACAAACACACCAAAATGCACAGTGAAAAAACATGCCATGTTCCACCCCAAAAAAGATTTTGGAGCTTCTTTAGGGGTAATTGTTGCATGCAATTCAAGTGAATGGGCTGCCTATACATGATGAATGGAAATGCTCTAAAATGCGCCAAAAAACCTCATGCAAGCGGGAACATGAGTTCCTGCTACACTCAGGTGTGAACCCAGCCTTAAAGCAACTTCCTTTTACTTCTTGTAGTGTCTCCTGTGGTGTACCCCGAGGTTCAGTGTTGGGACCCTTACTTTTTAATATATTTATAAACAATATAGGGTCTGAGAGTAAAAGAACAATATCAGTCTTTGCAGATGACACCAAGCTGTGCAGTGGAATAACGTCCTTACCGGATGTCTCCAATTTACAAGCCGACCTCAATGCACTGTTTAATTGGGCAACTATGCGGCAAATGAGGTTTAATGTTGATAAATGTAAGGTTCTGCACTTGGGGGCTAAGAATATGCATGCATCATACATACTAGGGGGGTACAACTGGGGGAATCAATGGTGGAGAAGGATCTGGGAGTTCTGGTAGATCACAAGCTTAATAATGGCATGCAATGCCAAACTGCAGTTTCTAAAGTGAGCAAAATCCTCTCTTGTATTAAAAGAGGTGTAGACTCCAGAGAGAGAGAGATCCTATTACCCCGGTACAAATTATTAGTAATAACTCATCTGGAATATGCAGTTCAGTTTGGGCACCAATTCATTCAAAAAGAATAAACAGGGATCTGGAGACAGTGCAGAGAAGGGCAACAAAACTGATAAGAGGCATGTAGGAGCTCAGTGATGAGGAAAGATTAGAGGAACTGAATGTATTCTCTCTTGAGAAGAGAAGGTTAGAGGACATGATCAACATGTATTAGTGGTCCATATAGTGAACTTGGTGTAGAGATATTCGCCTTACTGTCATCAGAGGACAAGGGGGCTCTCTTTACGTCTGGAGGAAAACAGATTTAATCTCCAAATACAGAAAGGTTTCTTCACAGTAAGAGCTGTGAAAATGTGGAAAGGACTCCCTCAAGAGTTTGTTCTGGCCAGCTCAGTGGATTGCTTTAAAAAAAGGCCTGGATTCTTTCTCAGATACACAGAATATAACTGGATACTAACATTTATAGGTAAATTTGATCCAGGGAATATCTGATTACCTCTAGGGGGATCAGGAAGGAATTATTTCCTCCTGCAGGAGCAAATTGGATCATACTTTGCTGGAGTTTTTTTGCCTTCCTCTGGATCAGCTGTGGGTATAGATTTATTTTTTTCTTTAATTTTTATAGTTGAACTAGATGGCCTCTTGTGGTTTTTCATCCAGACTAACTATATAACTGTCTCCTTGACAGGTAGTGATTGGGTAATCTCCCCAGTGAGATACTTTCCAAAAAAGAAAAATTGCAGCAGTTTTACTACTCCCTACTCTATTCAAAACTTTAAATGTTTTGGCTTTAGATACATTAAGCCTGTACAAATCTTTTCACGGAATGTTGTATTTGTATACATTTGTGATACATGCAAATTGTGGTGTTTAATATGTATCTATTATATGTGTGGTGTGTCTAAATAGGACAATTATACTGTAGTGGGTATCACTGTTCAGCAGGAGGAAGTGACAGGAAGGCTACATTGTTTGGCTACATTGTCATTAATATATATTGACTAAGGGTGAAGTTGCTAGCTTTATGTAGTCATAGTTATTATATAGTTACCTGACAGCTTGATATATCAGAGCCTTGATGGACTACTTTGGGAGGGTGTGTGAATAACAACATAGGTATCATTTTTATTGTGTAGAGTACATGGTAGGTAAAGATCATGCCTTGTATCAGCCCAGTTGACTATGTATCATTAGCAATAATATAGCCCTACGATATCTATGGCTATTAGAAAATAGTTCTCCAGTACTGGTAATTTTTACAGTTTGAGATGAAATTCAGTTTATTGGATGTAAAAGATGGAATGAAATGAACAGCTGGCCCTGACAATGGGCAAAATATCTGTCTCCAGGTTTGTAGATGGAGTTTTGTTCTCCAGGGAACACATAAATACTTTGCTTCAGGTTATATCATTTATTGCCAGGGCATAGCTAAACTTCCCTGGACTCTGGAGGAAAATGTAGGCACAATGCCGAACTCAATATAGTACTCTTAAATACTAGAAAACTCTTTATATTATGTGCGAAGGTGCTAGATCTAATAAATTATCAATTTACTGGGTGGCAGCAGGCCAGAGTCTTTGTACAGCTACTTTGGGCTGCAGTAGTGGAGATGGACTCCCCAGCACACAAATGAAATTGTACAGTTCCTGGGAAGCTCAGCCTTCTTCCTATGATGAATTATTTCATTATATCATTCATGCTGTCTCCTCCACTCCACTGCATCAGTTATGGGGAAAGACACAAGGATTTGTGATGCAAGGTCAGGGTTCAAAGGTCATTGACCTGGTAGCAGCTTCTACATGCCCTGCTGCTTGTGGTACATTACAAATGTAACCTATATGGAACTAGAATGTATGTTTAATGAGAACAAATTAAATAGCAACAGCAAAATGTGCCACACAATATGCTGAAATCATATGCTGATCACCAATGAGACACTACTGCTCCCACTGAGACCAACAATGGGGCACTATTTCTCCTATTGACACCAAGCATAGAGCACTATTGCACCCACTGACACCAACAATGGGGCACTATTGCACCCACTGACACCAACAATGGGGCACTATTGCACCCACTGACACCAACAATGGGGCACTGTTGCACCCACTGACACCAACAATGGGGCACTATTGCACCCACTGACACCAACAATGGGGCACTATTGCACCCACTGACACCAACAATGGGGCACTATTGCACCCACTGACACCAACAATGGGGCACTATTGCACCCACTGACACCAACAATGGGGCACTATTGCACCCACTGACACCAACAATGGGGCACTATTGCACCCGCTGACACCAACAATGGGGCACTATTGCACTTAATGACACCAACAATGGAGCACTATTCCTCCCACTGAAGTCACTGATAGGATACTATTCCTCCCACTGACATCAACAATGGAACACTATTCCTCCCACTGACACCATCAATAGGTCACCATTCCCCCTGCTGACACCAACAATGGTGCAATAGTCCTCCCCTTTTGGGAACTGAATATTGGAAATGCCATTCCAAGATGCTGGGACTTGAGTTGTGTTTCCTAATTGCAGAGGATAAAAACAACCGTGTAGCTAGATTGGTGAATGTGTTTCTCAGAATATTTCAGCTTTACACATCAGTGATAGACAAAACTGTAATTATAATAAAAACGGTGTATTTCTCGCTGAATGCTCTCGGTATGTGAAGCTTTTGTAATGCGGCTTTCATAACAGCTTGCTAGTTCCCCAGATAGATGCACAGCTGATAGTGAATGCAATAAAGCGAACAATAAATGATTGTGCTAATTGATTTCTCTAAGGTTGAGGGGAATTTAAACCTGGGCAAGTGTAAAAAAAATTGTGAGTGAGTAGGAAACCCCCCTGTGTCAGATCACAGTACCCCCACACAAGCTTCTGGATGGTAAAGAAAGGTGCTGCAATAAAACCAACCATCAGAGTGTTTCATTACACAGCTTATTACAGTTAGTTATGTTCGCTGTACAGAGTACGCTCCTGCTGAGAGATTCAATAAAAACATGTCAGAAGAAGAGAGTTTGCCATGAGTGATGTTGCCTATGTTAGTTAACAAGCGATCTTGCCAATGTAGTTTATTTTATCTGAAATGTCCATTTTATGGGCCTGTGTAGATGGATGTTTGTCAAACTCTGCCTTTTTGCATTCAAATGCAAAGCTGCTCAGATGCATGCATTCAAATGCAAATTGTCGCAAAGGGCTGCATTTGACCATCTTTCAAAGGCATTTCAACAGGATCTACTTCATCCAAAGAAGTGCAACGCAAGGCAGGTCTAACAGAGAACTTTCCTTGTCCTCAGAACTTTCATCCAGACTACACTATTGAAGTATATGGGACACTGCTTACCTGCTTTTGACATGCTTTGAAAATGCAGTAAATAATGTCCATCTACATGACATGCTCTGCAGTGGATCTGTGCATGCTCAGTCAGGGTCAGATCTTAAGCTGGCTATAGATGGGTTGTATTTTTTGGGTCAGCTAGACTGAAAAAACAAACATATTCCCCCATCCACACAATCCAGGTGCTATTGTATTCTGACAGCAGGGACTCCTTCACTGTCAGAATACACTGATCGGCTAAAAATTTTCCAACATCCTGTTCAGCAAAAGTCAGTTGTTAGATTGATCCATCTGGGAGATCCATCTATGGGCAGCTTTACTGATAGGAAAGGTTTTAATGGATGTTAATGGTCCATATCATTCAGGGAACAATGGGATCAGTTGTCCCCTGGATACCTGTGTTGATAAGCTTTGGACTTGTGGCATTGGTGTCAGTTTGAGATCATTCACAATTCATTGAAATGTGCATTTACCTGAGGCTGACCAGCTTCAAGCAGGTTTTGAGTTCCCATAGACTTGCATTTGAATGCAGAACATGTTTGGTGTGACCTAAATAGTCTGTTGGCACAATCCCTAAAACAAGTGTAGTCTGCTGGAACAAAATGAGAGTATATATAAGACAGTGAAATTTATATTCATGAAAGAGAACCTTCTCTGCAGGTGTTACGTGCAGCTTAAGGGAAACCAGAATGGAGAGAATATTGAGGCTGTTATTTCTGATCACTTCTTCTTAAAATGCTACTTTTTAGGTTGTTATGCAGATCCAGAGCCTACAAGGCTTTCTGAAGCACTGATCTGGAATGATTATGCAGATGTGCAGTTCTGACTTTATATTCTGGGTAATTGTTCTGATTTCAAGACTTAGTCCCAAAGTTAGAGTGGGAGACCAGCAACCTGCAGTTCCTCTGTTTATCTCCTTTGATGGCTGGCGAGTATGCAAGAGGATATGATGTGGAGAATTTACCAAACCAAAGACTTTTTGCTTTTGGTAATTGAGATATGACAGTTCTGAATTCTGGCTATATTATACAAAATTACATTGGTCCAGCTTGAACCAATGTAATTATGTATATCCATACCTGGTCGGTGACCCTGAAAGCTGGAAACAACTAAAGTAGACACTGTTACTCCAGTGATCTCCACTTGCCTTCAGGTCTTGTACATAGTGGTTGACCTGATGTATTGTGAATGCAGGAGGTCGGCCACTCAGAACAGGCACCATTCAGAGACAGCTTTCCACATTCTGATTGAATGCAAACCGTTCTCTGGACTAGGTGAAGAATGATGTCACTGTCCCACCTCTATGCATTGTCTAATCAGAGAATGCTCTGAATGTTACCTGTGCCAAGTGGCCGACCTTTTGTTTAGTAAGCAGGAATGCAGCTGCTTGGCACAGGACCCGGAAGCAAGTGGAGATCACTGAAGTAGCTGTGTCTAGTT
The DNA here is from genome assembly GCF_062004578.1 of Staurois parvus. Lineage (NCBI taxonomy): Eukaryota > Metazoa > Chordata > Amphibia > Anura > Ranidae > Staurois > Staurois parvus. The sequence continues at coordinate 6,285,271 of NW_028318026.1, read as the reverse complement.
CTGTAATTTCCAGCTTTCAGGAGCATGGGCCAGGTATGGTATATACACTCACCGGCCACTTTATTAGGTACACCTGTTCCATTGCTTGGTAACACAAATTGCTAATCAGCCAATCACATGGCAACAACTCAATACATTTAGGCATCTAGACGTGTTGAAGATGACTTGGTGACGTTCAAACCAAACATCAGAATGGGGGAAAAAAGGGGATTTAAGTGACTTTGAAAGTGGAATGATTGTTGGTGCCAGATGGGCAGGTCTGAGTATTTAAAAAACTATTGATCTACTGGGATTTTCACGCACAACCATCTTTAGAGTTTACAGAGAATGGTCCAAAAAAGAGAAAACATCCAGTGAGCAGCCGTTATGCGGGATGAAAATGCCTTGTTGATATCAGAGGAGAATAGGCAGACTGGTTCAAGATAAAAAGGCAACAGCAACTTATGTTACTATAGACCAAAATCTCTGAGGAATGTTTTAAACACCTTTTTGAATCTATGCTTTGATGAATTAAGGCAGTTCTGAAGGCAAAAGGGGGTCCAACCCGGTACTAGCAAGGTGTACCTAATAAAGTGGCCGGTAAGTGTACTTAGTTACATAGGACCAAGTTGGGCCAATTTAACTATGTATATTATAGCCATACCTGAAATTATCCATGTTTTAATGACCACTAAACAGATTGTGTATGATGATTTCAATAGCATTCATGTAGGAAAATTTAGATATTTCAGATTATATTAAGGTAATAAATTCATTTGTATAGTGGGGGGGGTGCAATATATGTCTGTACCCAAATAATTTCTTGTCACAGAAGAAAACTAAAAAACCCATAGCCATCACCGATCGCGTACATGGTAGCTAATACTGTATAAAGTCATTGGCTGCCCTCTAATTCTACTGAAATGCGGTCATATAACAAGTCATAAGGCACCAGTGTACTCATCACTTGCTTGCCTTTCCATAATATGCTCCTCATTTGTCACCTGGCTATAAGATTTATTTTACATTGAAGCAATTTTTACAATAAATCAAAGCAATACTCCTGTCTGTAAAGTTTGCATTTCTCAGGCTGGCTAATTTATCATGGGAAATATACCAGATGATGGATTATGAAGAGTATTGTGGCCAAGCGATGTGCATTCTGTAAATGAGTAACTAGGCTATGATGACTGCCAGGGGCATGTATTTTATAGTGAATTATCTGGGTTACATTGATAAGGTATCAAGGAAGAGTTATGTATTACATCAATTTAGCGGAGGTGATTGTAGCCGTATTGTCCTCAAAATTGTATGTTCGTGCAAATAAAAAATGTATCACGGACAGTAATCAATTGTTTCTATCAATTTAGCTGAAATGTCTTTGAAAATGAATATTGCATATAAAGCTCTTATATACTGTATCTGGATTGGTTTGCGTAAGATGTCATGTTTCAGTTCTATGCACCTGAATTTATTGCATACTCATTTAGATTAATGAATATGAGAGTCAATGTAAATAAAGAGAAAAGGCTGAACTTCAGGCAGGTATCAAGAAGAATGAAATTATGCAGTTGTGTATTCTTTTAAAAATATTTGTGTTTATATATAATGCATTCACATATGTATTATGCTTCATGCACACTGGGCATTTTTGACGCCACTGTTAGGGATGTCAGATTTTTTTTACAGCCTCCAAACTCCCCTGCATGTTATCCTATGTGTTCATGAACACACTGGGGTTGATTTTAACAAAACTAGAAAATGCTAAATCTGGTGCAGCTCTGCATTAAAACCAATCAGCTTCCAGGTAATTTTGCTAAAGCCTAATTGAACAAGCTGAAGATACAGCTGATTGGCTACCATGTACAGGTGCACCAGATTTTGCACTCTCCAGTTTTAGTAAATCAACCCCATAGGCTTTTAGCAGCTTTTTGTGGCAGGAGAGTTTAGTGGCAGAGAAAAGCCCACTGAGTAGTATTTTTTTGGTAGAAAAAAAAAATGCTGACAGCTCCTAAACGCTTCTAAACTCTGCTAAATACTTGTGCCCAGCTGTTTTTTTTTTTTTTTTTTTTTTTTTTTTAAATAAGTGGGGCCTGCCGGCGTCCTTAACCAGTGAATGGCAAGCCAGCTGCCAAATCCTTGACAATGGATGAGTGTTCAGCTGTCTGTGGGGTTCCCAGCTAACAGCTGAATGTAAACAAAACAATTACTGGCAATAACTAATTGAAAAAAAAAGACATCATGGGGGTCCTTTTTAGTCTGGTATGGTTTTAAGTGGAACCCCATTCCAAAATAAAAGGCTTGGGGTCCCCCACAAAAATCCATACCAAACCCTTATTCCAGCATGCAACCTGGCAGGAAAGGAAAGGACAAGCGAGCCCCCCCCCCCCCAAAGCTCCCCTGCCCCACAGCACCCCCCCCCCCATATTTAAGGCATGTAGCCTGGTATGGTTCGGGAGGAGGGACGATTGCTTGTTCCCACCCTTTCCTCGGTTGCCAGGCTGCATGCTCGGATATGGATTTTGGGGGGGATGCCCACAATATTTAAAAAAAAATATTTGGAATGGAGTTCCCCTTAACAGGTCCTCCATGTCTGCTATGAGTTTAAGGATTGGGGGGGACCCCCACACTGTTTTTTTTCTAAATTTTTTATTGCCGGCAATTGTTTAATTTACATGCAGCTGTCAGTGGGAAACCCCGCAGACAGCTGATGATCATCTCTTGTTAAGGAAGCTGTGGCTAGCTTGCTGACCTGCTCCTTAACAACCAGCCATTCACTGGTAGTTAAGGACACAGGCAGCCCCACTTCTTAACACTACTAAACGTAGCTTTTTAACTGTGCTAAACAATTCTAAATGCCAGCAAAAAAACACAAAAATATTAGCTTTTTTTAACCAGCATTTTTTTAAAGCAGTTTTTAGCTTCTAGAGTGCATGAAACCTTAATGTCTTGTTCTGTGTCATTAACCAGTGGCTAGGATAGGGTGAGGGGGTAACACCACTTTATTCCCTCTGTTCCAGAAAAAGAGCTGTTAATCTCCTGACAAAGGTGTATTGATCACGAAAGTAATTGGAGAGAATTACAAATTATTTTGTAAATTAGACCGCTTTTACCTTTATTACCTTTTTACCTTTTTATTCCAACCGTGTGTTTAGTTTGCATTAAGCTATATAATTTCTGAAATGAGTAGAAAAGATGTCCAGAAACTGAACTTATAAGTGTTGGAATACTTTTAGCAGTGTCTTGATACATTTTTAATCAAGATGTAGATACAGTAAATGATTTAATTGCACTGCAGTATCAGTAATCCCAAGGCAAAGCTGTATTATGAATCCCTTCACACAGCGCCCCCTACAGTCTCATTACCTTGTCACCCTGCACAGCCCAAGCAGCCTCCTAAGGCTAGGTTCACATAGATGCGGTGTGATTTTTCTGCCAGTTTCAGTGCGATTTTCAAGGGGTAGTTCAGTGATTCAGGTGTGATTCTGGTGTGATTTGGCAGTGTTCTCGGTCACTCTCACTCTCTCTCTCTCCTGACATGGACCAAGGATGGGCGATAAGGAACAAAGCAAAGGCTCACAGAAAACGTACTGGAGTTGTATTATCTTAGCACAGATAAGCTATTTTCATTCAAGTCTATGCAGATGTGAATCACACCACACTGCACTGCACTAAACTTGCATCAGACCCTTTTAAGAAACGCATCGGAATCGCACTGCATATATGTGAATGGCCTCCATAGAAACGTATGTTATTTCACTTGTCATGCGATTCCATGCATTCTGAAATGCATCAGAAATCCCATCAGTGTGAACCAGGGCTAATACAGCACCTCCTTGGGTTGTAGAATCCTGTGGTGGGGTCCTAATTTAGGTATTTGACCTTGACTTGTATACTTCCCAGGTGTGATCACTCTATGGCAGCTCTTGCCTTTTTTAATATCCATGTAGAAGGCTCCTGATTTACATATTAAAGCAGTATTAAACCCCAAAGCAAACATTTTATTATATTGCAGCTTACGAATTCTTAGATGTGATGGCTGTATTAGTTTTCTTTTTTAGGCCTTCTTTCTTCTATTTTCATCTGGTGATCCAGCCAGTAAGTCTGTTGTTTTTCTACAGAAAAGCTCTTTTGCAGTTACGGGGATGAGGCAAACCATGTAACACCGACAAGGAGTGCTTAGAAAAATCAGCTTTTCTTTATGTAATACCTTTATCCTAAAAGTAAAAATAACTGTTTGCTGCAACTGTTTAAAAAGTGTTAGCTAGCTTCTGTTTAATGGTGTTTCTAAATCTGCTGTTCAAAGGTGCCCCTGTGCTCCTTCATCCAGAGTGGGAGCACTCTAATAAAGGAGGTGTGTTACTGGCCAGATCACCATGTGAAAACAGAGGGGAAAAAAAGCTAATACAGCTACCACATTTAATGAATGGTAAACTGCAATATATTACCTTTTTGGTTTTGGATTTAATACCACTTTAAGATAGAAAACAAACATATTTCTAGTTATTGGTGTTGCAGGCAGTTTTTTGTTTTTCACTTGCTCATAATATTTTATTTTTGACAACTTTTATGAAGGTTCAGCCAGTGTGCTCATTTCCTAGTTTATAAGAAAACAAAAATACAATTTGTGTATGGCTTCCACTGTGCGGCTTCCTCTGATTTCCTCCTCTTCTCCCCTTTTTGTGTTTGCCTGTGACTTTCAGCTCATAACAATGGGGACCTTGTCTGTGTTTATTTAACCATCCATTGTGTCTCTTTACATGTAGAACATTGTTAATCAGCTGTCAGAACTCGATTTGTCAAGTCACAAGGCTAGGACAAATGTCTGTGAATAATTCATACAGTCTGATATGACATTTTTGTTGTTTTTTTGGCTGATGATTTATAGTATCTCATTTTTTTTCCATTAGTTGCTATGTCGATGCTCTGAGCATACCAGTGACGTCACATACATCATAAATATCAAGCAGTGGCTGTCTCCTTGTGATAATATGAAAAAACTCCATTTCTGACTTTACCATTATTTTTTTATTTCATTGACTTGGGCTGAACAAACTGATCAAAGAAAAGAAATCCAAAAGAGAGTAACTGCACTTTTGCAATTGCATGCATGAATTAAAGGGATATTCTAGTATCAGTAAAATTGTGGGTAATCTTTCTGCCTTAGGTTAGAGATAACTTGTAGTAACTGTGCTTTTATATTCTGCTGCTCATGTGGGGTAACTGGGGGTTTATATGTTTTTGTTGGTAGGGGGGGCAATACGCCCCTTAAAACACAATCAATGGTTTTCCATGGCAGAAGGCCATTCATTCCTGATGTTTTATCCCAGAGTTATTTTAGAATCCTAGAGATGCATCTTTAGTACTGCTGCTAGATTTAACTGGAGGTGCCCAAAGGTTTGATATCATTTGCATATGCGCAATGAATTGTCTAATTGACTATTGAAGCTACTGAACAGTGCTCTTGGGAACGACTGACTGTGAAGTTCTGATGCCTTCTAGTACAAGAGTATTCTGGTCATTCATTTTGACTACTTGCTGTAAATAATCAACAACATACTAGTAAGTTATTTATTGGGTGCTTTGCTGACAGTATATTTTTCTGCTAATGGTGCAAATGCACGTTTACTGAAAATACCTTTCCAGTTTATTACAAAAAGTGACTGCAGTTATTCTATTTATGATTGTAGTCTTTGAATTAAGATGGTGGACAAGCACATTTCTAGATAGCAGGATTGCACACAATTTTTTTTCTTAAATGGTTCATAATACTTTATTGAATAATGAATTGCTGACATGGCACCAGAGATTGAGCTAATCACATCAGTCTCAGGCTGTCACCATTGACCTCCAAAAGAGCTAACAATCTGATGTCCCTTGTGCAGCCGTACAAGCACACATGGCCTAAGACCAGTCTTGGGTGGAAGGTAGTTAACTTACTGGACCACATAATATAATTTTACCTCAACTGAGCTTAACTGAAACTAGAAAATTGAATTATTGTTCCTTAGTACTATCATTGAACGGACTAATGGAATCTGTAGAGAGACAGGGTTCCTGCTGCATACAATGGAAAATAATATTGAAGATGTACTTTGTAGTATTACTCCAATTAGATTATATTTATCATGTTTAACTGTTTTCTTACTGCCCTATTGTTTGCATGGTATTTAATATAAATGATTGTGATAGTTCTTATGTTTCCCAGTGGGGTATAGTACAATCACTCTTTGGTTGATGGTGTGGCTGGCCTTACATCCATAGAGTTTCATTCATACATTCAGACGAGAAAGCATAAAAAATCGCTCATACAACCACTCTTTGGTGACTTGACTAATTTCAAATGACATTCCAATTGAGAACCATGTTAATTGATCGATTTTCCTAAAATGTTTTACTTTTGGAATATCTTTGATAAATGCATGCACATAAGACTATTCATGGTTTTTCTTGGTTTTTCAATAATTAGAAATTTGTTAATTTCCATTAAATTAAGTGAAAACTTTCCATCCATGTCCTACATTTTTAGCTCTATCTGATCGAAACCAATTCTTGGATCGTCCCCTTTAACTCTTAATCAAATGAATGCTCTGAAAATGGCATCTTTCAAATGAAATTCTACAGGTGTTAGGCCAACATTAGAGATCTAGAAATCCTTAGAAGTCAGTTATGTTAAAGGGAATCTTTGCTTAGTAATCTGCGTAGACTACCGCTGCTGGTCTCTTCATAGTTACCTAGAAAGGATTAGCATGATCAGGCAAAAACAGTTTTTTTATAAGAATGTTATCAATCAAACAAATGAAGTCTGTGTATGCATGGACTTACTTTAAACTTAAAAACTAAAAAAACTTGATAGTTTTCCAGCTAATGTAGGGTATTCTATAAATGGCAGCAGGAAAATTCAGTATTAATCACAATGTTAATTGAGGTAATGTTTTCTTTGATTCCCAAACTTTCAACTCTACTTTTAATGCTCCTATGTACAATACCCCATAGTGGCCGTTCACCTTATCTCTCTTTAATTATGTTGTATACTTTATTGAAGTAATGTTCCAATGGTGTTATTGTGTCCCAATGGTGATCAGTGATTTATGGGGATCTGCTTCCCTTTTTTCATGGCAGATTGATGTGTATAAACAGCAACAAGAAAAGATAACACTTGCAACAAAATAGATTTCTCTTAATATGCCACATCATCTGCACACGGCTACCCTTCTCTTCTAGGGTTCATACATTTGCACTTTAAAAAGTGAACAGTCTCTGTTTCTTAGTAAATATGCATCTATTTAATACACATTCAATCATCAACTAAGGGTCCATTGCATATACGATATGACATCCAGGGTTGGTGACTAGACATGAATAAGAATGTCCAAAGAACACCAAAGTGTGGAATCCTTAGCAACCCAGAACAACCAATCAAAATTTAGTTAGTAGTAATTAGGTCAGTAAAATATTTGATTATTTAGAACAAGTATAACACTTTGCACATTAATCTTTTCATTTTTAAATGGGCCAGACAGGGAGAACTGTGCCTCGGTAGACAGGATTACTTGGTGCTCTCTAACAATATCAGTGTATTATGCTGTTGCATAACCTGTTTAACATCTATTTTGTCAGATGGCCAAAACATTGTTCTTCAAAGTCCTGCTATTAGCAGATATTCATCAGGAATAATCCTGGCTGCAGCCTGAATTCTACAATGTCACTGTATGGGAAAAACAAAGAAAAAGATGGCTTATTTACCTGGCTGTGAAATTCATTCCCTTGCTGTATCTGCTCCTGTACACTATTACTGTAATGCCTCTATACAATTGGGAAAATAATTATTTGATTCCCTGCAGATTTTGCAAGTTTGCCCACTTACAAAGAAATGAAGGGTCTATAATTTTACCATAGGTGTATTAAAAAAATTATAGAGATAGAATATCAACCACATACCCACCGCAACACATGATACAAATGTAATAAATTGAGTTGCAGTTCAGTGAGTAAAATAAGTATTTGATCCCCAAGTAAAACATGACTTGTACTTTGGAGAAACCCTTGTTGGCAAGCACAAAGGAAAAACGTTTCTTGTAGTTGGTTACCAGGTTTGCACACATCTCAGGAGGGATTTGGTCCACTCGTCTTTACAGATCTCTGTAAGTGGCTAAGCCACTCCATAACCTTAATGTGCTTCTCCTTGAGCCACTCCTTTTTTGCTTCGGTGGTATGTTTTGGGTCATTGTCATGCTGGAAGACCCATCCATGACCCATCTTGAGTGTTCTGGCTGAGGGAAGACGGTTCTCTTCCAAGATTTTACAATACATGGCCCCTTCCATTGGCCCCTCAATGTGGCAAAGTCAGCCTGTACCATTTTAGCAGAGAAATAGCCCCAAAGCATAATGTTTCCACCTCTATCTTGACTGTAAGGATGGTGTTCTTAGGGTTATACTCAGAATTTTTCTTCCTCCAAACACAGCAAGTCAAGTTAATACCAAAGAGCTACTGTAAATGTTGGTCTCATCTGACCACAGCACTTTCTCCCAATCCTTCTCTGAATCATTTAGATGTTTGGCAAACTTCAGACAAGCCTGTAGATGTGCCTTCTTGAGGAAGGGGACCTTGCAGGCACTGCAGGATTTCAATCCATGATGGCGCATTGTGTTACCAGTGGATTGTTTGGTGACTGTGGTATCAACTGCCTTGAGATCATTCACAAGCTCCTCTTGTGTAGTTCTGGGCAGATCCCTCACTTTTCTCATGATCATCCTTTCCCCATGAGGAGATATTTTTCATGAAGCTCCAGACCAAGGGCAATTGATGGTTATTCTGTATTTCTTCCATTTGCAAATAATTGCTCCAACAGTTGTCTCCTTCTCACCAAGTTTCTTGCTGATGGTCATGTAGCCCATTCCAGCCTTGTGCAGGCCTGCAATTTTCTTAAATTGACAGGACTAATCTGTGTACCACATGAGCACATAGCCAGTCTGTGGGAGTCAGAATTATTGGTTGGCAGGGAATCAAATACTTACTTACTTTACTCACTGAACTGAAACTCAGTTTGTAACCTTTTTGTATATGTGTTTTTTCTGGATTTTTGGTTAATATTCTGTGTCTATCATTTAAAATACACCTATGATAAAAATTATAGACCCTTCATTTCTTTGTAAGCGGGAAAACTTACAAAATCTGCAGGGAATCAAATAATTGTTTTCCCCACTGTAAGGTGGGCCCTCAATGGGTCAATTATAATAAGATTCCAAAATTGCTAAACCATTACCAAAATGAAAGTATCACGGTCAGTACTCAATTGTTTCTCCAGCAAGTAACTAACTTTTTCAACCGATATTTTCATGGGACGTTAGTGATTAGAATAATCTGATCACCGTAAATAGTCAACTGATCAGAATATTAACCATTGTATGACCACCATAAGCCTCAGCAGTACCTACTTACATTGTCATTCTATATTTTTACATTATTTTTAATAATCCAGTCATTACAGTTAACGTTTGATTGAAATGAATCATAAGTAGATCTACACAATAAAGGCAGAACACAATTTATTTCTCGGTTAATCTCTCTATAGATTATGAGTATTCATATAATTAAGTATTTCAAAGAACTGGTTTGTGGTATAGATAAAAAAAAAACTATTTAAAAATATGCTTACCTAATCTGCCATATAATTTCTAGTTTTTAAGTAGTTGCACAACATTTTGTACATGTTACATTGGTTAAACCTGAACTGTAGGCAAACAGATAAATAAATCTGCCAAAGGATTTGTATTTGTGTCCATCTTGTTTTTTCTGAGAAAAACATGTCCTACCTGGCTGGGCAAGAGACCTGATTTTTCTCTGCTTTTCTGAAGCAATGGCAGTCCCTTTTAAAAACATAAAATAGTTATTCCAGCACTGCAGCCTTCATTAGTCTCTTCAGGGACAGGATGGTCTGGTCCCCTACCACACGTTGTACTGCCCTCCTCTGCTGTGTTCTGTAGTCATGTACGGGTCAGAAAATGGACTATAGAGCACAGCAGGGGACACAGGCAGAAGACACTCCTGAAGGTGTCAAATTCTGAAGACTTTACCAGAGTTTGTAGTGCTGGAACGCAGAGAAGGTAGGAGCTTTGAGCCTTCAGAGAGGTGAGCATAACAACTGTTCATTTTACAGGCAACAATTATTTCATTTCTTTTTTTGGAGTGACTTACATGGTCACTTTCAAGTCTTGTCCCTTCCCAAGCCAGTAACTGCACAGTGGAAGAGAAGCAGCAGAATTAGCTCACCCTTCCGTCGTTCTGCACTCTTCTCCTATCAGCATGCCCCTTGGTATCACAAGACTACTTCAGCACAACTGACTGGCGCTTTGGGCAGTTTCTTCCTCTCCCAATCTGTAGAGGTTAATACCAAGTCAGATTTAGGTACTAACACCACTTAAATCTAAAAAAAACCTTAATTATGTATTGAATAAAACACTGCATTCATTTGTGTTGTGTATATCTGCTTGTAGGTCAGCTTTAGGGTCCATACGCACTGGGCTTAAAAAAACCACTTCTTTTGGCAGAACAAAACACTGATATTGAGCATTTTTGTGCAGGTGTTTAGCAGCATTTAGGAGCGTTTTAGTGTTTTTTTTCTGCAACAAAACTCTCAAAAATGCAAATCTCAAACTGTGGATTGCAGGCTGCACAGGAAAATTCTACCTATTTCTTTTTATCAGAGCACTTGTCCACTAATTGAAAGTTCAAAGTGTATTATCCCTAAGATACTTGCTAGATGCATATTATACTTGAAGAACCTTTGGCAGGCTCGAGTATGTTGTCAATACTAGAATCTTCACTTCCATTCCATGTGCAGAGAACCATATGAAAACTAATTAATAATGCTATTTATATATTTTTGTTTTCTTTTATTAAAATACAGTATGTTATCGAAAATAAACTATAGACCTAGTAGTAAATATGAAATTTAGGATCATGGATTCTGAAACGTGGATGGGCCATATTTGATTTTAGAAGAAAATTATTTTCACCTGGTATGTTTGCATTACAAGGAACAATAGGTACAAGCTTGTACGTGACTGCCAGTATCGGAGCAGCTTATTCAAACAATTTGGTGTTATCTGCTGGTACAGGCGGTGCACTGACACAAATAATAGTTCAGTTGTTGGGCTATCACCAGACAGACACATTTATTGTCAAAACCATCTTAGTGCTTTACATAAGCTTGGGAAAAAAAGATGATTTTACATTTAGAATAGATAATTTCCAATAGCTATAATAAAGCTGTCATAGAATATATTGTACATCATAGATCACGACTACACATAGTTTATACTTTGTTGACTGACAGAGGGCAAGAAAGTAAAAGGCATGTTATTTGTGGTTGCCAGTCATCTGTAAGTGAAGGCTTTTGGTCACAGGTTGGGCTTTAGAATGGAGATCCTGGTTATTACACCAAGGAGCAATACGGTAATTCAAAGTGTTGGGCTTGTTTAATTATGTAATTGACATGTACAGTATATGCACCCAAGGATAAGCATAAAGGAGCAGATATCTCACCATAATAACAAATATTACTGAAGATGAGCAGCCAAAACCAACACTAGTAGTTTGTGGTGCAGACAACGATGCCCTGACCTAGGCTCCAAATCTTAAAGTGTAAGGAAATTTTCAAATAGAATTTTTTGAAAGTTTCCCTACCTTACCTACTCCCTCCCCAACTGAATCTTACTAAGTTCTGCCATTGGATCCCATCTCCCTGCCCCATAGAAGTGATTGTCTTTCTAATGTTTATGTGCGGGCAGAGGATGAAGAGGACAGACAGCCATATCTAAACATTGGGATGGAACCTCAAGGGAACCCAAAACATTGGGGTGTAACCCCAGGGAACCCAAAGGTAAGTATTCAGTGGAAGAGAAGGAGCATGGGTTGGATTATATCGTGAAGGGTTTGTAAGGAACCTTTTTTTTAAAAAAAAAATACTTTTTTAAAAGTTTCTTTGTATTAACCCTCTCTGTAACCTAAAAGCTAACCTCCTCTGTGACCCTAACACTCCAATTCCCTGTGACCCTACCACTATTCCTCCCTGTAACCCAAACCTTATGCCTCGTACATACTATAAGAAAATTGGACGATTGCTTAAGTTTTCTCAATTGTTCGCAGGTGGTCGAAAGCGGTGTGCTTTTGCTGCATGAAAAATATCATACAAAAAAGGCATTGCATACAAACGTCGTAGCGTAGCTACGGAAGTGATGTAATGTACGTGCGACTCTGTAGCCACACTTTTCAGTGCCATAATTATCTCCCCATTGACGGATCTTTTGTGACGAATTGTCGAAATAGTTATGGATACCATTTCCAAATGTTATTAAACTGCAGCAATTGCCGTTATGCATCTAGTTTGATGGTTATATTTTTAATATGGTATATAGTTAATAACATTTATTGTTGAAAAGATACAATTTTAATTTATGTTTTTTTTTTTTACAACATGCAAACACACTTATTCATTGTGATACAGTGGCATATGTACTTTTTTTTTTGGGGGGGGGGGGGTTTGAACACCACTGTTTACTGATATTAATGGCTATTATGCTTACGATTATTCTGTGGTGTTTATTTTTTTCAGTTTCTTCTGGGTCATAAGCATCTTTCGATTATGCGTGGTCTTTCGTATCTAATTTTTCTCCTATGAAGACAGTACACATTAAACTAAAATCGTTCATTCTGTTCCTGTACAACAAAAATGTAGCAGTTTGTCCCTTGGGTAGTTTTCTTTTGGAAGGTCTGATTCGGCTGTCGAAAATTATGTACACACCATCAGAAAATTGCTTGATTGTTCATCGTAAGAATATGTTCGTCTGATTTTCTTATGTGTACAGGATATTACACTAACCCAGCAATGGGCAAACTACGGCCCGGCGGACCTTTTAATCCGGCCCGCGGAGCTAGGCTTCCGCTAGGCTCCTCTCACAGTCCGCCCTGAAGACCGGTGCAGCATGAAAATCTGTCTCCTGTGAGGATCTGTCCCCCTCGACGTATCTGCGCATGTGCCGGAGATCGCCGATCGGCTGCTAATGCCTGAAACTGGCACATGCGCAGATACGTCGAGGGGGACAGATCCTCATAGGAGACAGATTTTCATGCTACACCGGAACGAAGCGGGACCACGGCGAGAGGAACGCGCGGAGCAAAGGTAAGTGAATTGACACAGGTCGGACTTGGGGACTTAATATGGGGGATGAATTTATAGGGGGGATGAATTACTATGGGGGATGAATTACTATATGGGGATGAATTACTATATGGGGATGAATTACTATATGGGGGATGAATTACTAATATGGGGGATGAATTACTATATGAGGGATGAATTACTATAGGGGGGATGAATTACTATATGAGGGATGAATTACTATATGGGGGATGAATTACTATATGGGGGATGAATTACTATATGGGGGATGAATTACTATGGGGGATGAATTACTATGGGGGATGAATTACTATAGGGGGGATGAATTACTATGGGGGATGAATTACTATAGGGGGGATGAATTACTATAGGGGGGATGAATTACTATATGAGGGATGAATTACTATATGGGGGATGAATTACTATGGGGGATGAATTACTATATGGGGGATGAATTACTATAGGGGGGATGAATTACTATATGGGGGATGAATTACTATGGGGGATGAATTACTATATGGGGGATGAATTACTATATGGGGGATGAATTACTATGGGGGTTGAATTACTATATGGGGGATGAATTACTATGGGGGATGAATTACTCTATGGGGGATGAATTACTATAGGGGGGATGAATTACTATAGGGGGGATGAATTACTATATGGGGGATTAATTACTATGCTTACTATGGGGGAATATTACTATACTTACTATGGATGACACATACACATCATTCATCTACTCTTGGTCCGGCCCCTGGGTCCAATATATGAACCCATTGCGGCCCTCAAGTCAAAAAGTTTGCCCACCCCTGCACTAACCCCTCTTGAAATCCCAGGTCTAACACTTATCCTTCCTGTAACCCTTCAAATAACCTTCATATAATCTCAATCTAACACTAAAGCTGATCTCGGACATGTGACTCTGCCGCTAATAATCTTGCTGCTAGCCATTTGTTGAAATCCCCAGTGAGAGAATCACTAAGAGGCTGGCTATTTGTTTCTAAGATGTTACTCCCTCTGCAGTTTAGACCAGTGTTTCCCAACCTATTTTCAGTCAAGGCACCCTTTAAAACCATGGACAGTCTTGAGGCACCCCATTCTAAAATGGGGTTCCTCTAGACTGTCCATAGTTTTAAAAGGGCACCGCACATGTAGGGCACCCAACATTAGAAGTGATTTATTCTTCCAAAGCTAATACACTTTTGCACCCTGGCACTGACTAGTATGCAAGTGTTTCTCTTCTCCCTCAGTTTTTCTCCATCACTGAGCTAATGTGACACCAGCACTGACGGAGAGGGGCAGGGGAGGGTCAAGTTAGGATTCTGTGCAGGCAGCCGATATCCTTATCAGCTGATGATGTCATTGGTTGTCAGGATGCCGGCGGATAGGTCGTCGTAATGGTGCACAATGAAAACCTGTGGCTTTGTGTAACTAAAAGGCAGGCTTGTTCCACCCGCTGACTTTTTTTTTACAAGTTTTGGGCAGTTTATAGACATTTTGCTAAGGCACCCCTGAAAATCCTCAAGGCACCCCAGGGTGCTTGGGCACCCTGGTTGAGAGAGGCTGGCTTAGACAGCAATATGTCACTCCCATTGGTAGAAATTTAGATTTAACAGTGTTTGACTGAGTGTCATGTCGCTGCATCTGGTTACATAGGGAGCAATTCCTTAGGAGTAAACAGGCAGCCTTTTTAGTGATCGTGCCGCTGGCATTTATCACTATTGGCAGAATGGCCCATCTGACATCTTCTTGTAAGCTAGCTGTGCACATCAAGATTTCATCCATAGATTCCATTCCATAGTGGATGAACAACTCTCCTGCTGCTGACATCTGGTACCTTGGGCTGCCAGAATGCATGAACAGTGACTGCAGCTGATTGGCTGACCAACAGCCATGTGGTCTCAGTAGGTCCACACATGGGATGAATTTCTTGTGAATCAACCAAAATTTGACCCATGTATGGCTAGCTTAACCTTCACACTAAATTTTATTGTAATTACTAGTTTGTTTATTACTATTTTATTTTATTATAATTTCATTGTAATTGCTCATATTATCCTTCCCTATTATTCTCACCACAAGCCCCTTTGTATTCCTAATCCTTACATTGCATTCACTTCTGTGCCAGGATCTTTTGCACCAAAAACTAGTCTTCTCATCCCATGAGATTCCATCACAAGGGTCTACTGTTATGTCTCACCCATGACATCCCACTTCTTTGTCAAGAGAATAAACTTGTAGCACAGCTGAAATTGGCATTGCAGTTTATACATGCATATTTAATGGTGTTTATTCTGCTAAGTCAACCTAGGTGGTGGCAGAACAGTAATATCAGAGTTCTGCACCAGTGGTGTGTGGCATGTTGGGAACATTTATTTTATACTCTGAGGTTTGAAGACAAATTGAATTGGTAGGTCTGCCTTTAGATTTAAACATAACAAAATGTAGTTAAAGCGGTAATAAACCTATAATCAAACAGTTATTATATTGCAGCCTGCATTTCTTAGATGTGATGGCTTGTATTAGCTTTCTTTTTAGGCTTTCTTTGTTCTATTTTCATCTGGTGACCCAGCTAGTAAGTCTGCTGTTTTTCAAAATAACAAGCTTTCTTGCAGATGTATCCGTTACAGGGATGAGACAATCCATTTAATGCTGACAGGGGTGCTTACAATGATCAGCTTTTATTTATGTAAACATTTATCCCAAAAGGGGAAAAAATACTTTTACTGGAACTTCTTATAAAGTGTTAACTGGAGTTTTTACTTCAATTTGCTAGTGTATTTAAATCTGCTAGAACATCTAACTGTTCCCTCTCCCCAGACTGACAATGCTGCTGTCCAAATGTGCCCCCTGTGCTCCTTCATGCAGAGTGAGGGTACGCTAATACAGGAGGTGCATTACTGGCCAGATCACCAGGTGAAACCTGAGGGGAAAAAGGCCTAAAAGAAGAAAATGAATGCAGCTATTTAATGATTGGTAAGCTGCAATATATTACATTTTTGGTTAGCAGTTTAGCATCGCTTTAAGTAAAATATAAGCTGTGCCGTTTTAAGAAACAATATTTTAATACTTTTGCTTACTCTAGTAGCGTGTTGAAATAAATTGATGTAATCTTAAAATGTGTGTTCCATGCTGATATGCTGTTTTCTTGGTATGGCTGGGTAGGGCTAGTTTCATGTGCTACATAGATAATTTTTTTAAATATTCACTGCTTATTGCTGGGAGTAGCAACCTATGCCATAAACAAGCAGCTTACTCTGTAGAATACAAGAGGTACAATATATTCTTGTTTCATTGCCCTCTGCATTTTTGTCTTATGTATTCATAGCAACCAATCAGCACTCACCTAACTTGCTTTCAATAAACTATAGGAACGTCGTGAATCATGGCAGTTTGCAAATTATTGTAACAGTTTGTTCTGGGTTACTATACTATTCAGCCAAATATTTGGGGACAACTGACCATTAAATTTATGTGAGTTTGTTGGACATCCCATTCCCAAACCATGGGCAGTTCTTGGGAGTAAGCCTGCAGCTGTAGCAACCTCCACTCAAGTGAGAAGGCGTTCCACAAGATTTTGGAGTATGTGAGAATTTGAGCCTATTCAGCCAAAAGAGCATTTGTGAGCTCAGGTATGGATGTTGGACAAGAACATCTGGATTACAATTAGTGTTCCAATTCATCCTAAAGGTGTTCAGTAGTTTTGAGGTGAGGGTTCTGTAGAGTTCCTCCACACCAAACTGGTAAAACCATGTCTTTATAGAGCCAGCTAACTACGCTGGAGCACAGTTATGTTGGACCATAAATAGGGCCTTCTCTGAACTGTCACTAAAAGGTTGGAAGCGCACAGGAGGAGGGTACTTTGTATGCTGTGGCATCGAAAGAACCCTCACTAGAAAACCTAAACTCGATTTTAAAGGGTAGTCCAAGTTCGTTTTACCTTACTTTACCATAAGTATTACTGAATGTTTTCAGCTCTGTTCTTCTAAGCAGTAAATCCATTTATATTAAATGGACACAATACTTAAAAATCTAAAGCCTATTAGTAGTCCCAGTTCTCTTCAAGGTTGTAATTATTTATTTGTCTATTATAGATATAGTCTGATCTACACTGCCTTGAACACATGATCAGAAAATAGTACAAAAAATAGTTTTCTATGTGATCGTATGATAATCTGATCGTTACTACACAGCTTTGAAGAGCCGATCGCAACAGTTCATCCAAAATTATCCAAAGGGACAAACACGAAAAATTTTCTTGTATGATACCAAATCGTATGATTTTCGTTTAATCAGTAGAGTTTTTCTTCTGAAAATACAATATAATACATTACACCACATCCAAAATTATATTCTGTCGCCTGAGAATTTGCATTTGTTGAGTAACCTCTTCATTTTCAATAAGGAGACTAGCATGCAAAAAAAATGGATAATCATTCGTCCGATATTCTCATCGTGTTTATGGGGCTTAAAAGTTTCATAGTAACTGGTGAAAGAATGATGTATCGTGGACAGTCTTAAGTGGCTAATTTAGCTCTATTCTTTGAAGTGCCGAGCTTGTTATGTCATTTAAATTGGATGTACAGTGAAACTGACATAGACATACTTCATTCAAACAGTCTCTGTATCATTTCACATAGATGAAATGTCTTTTAGGCTGGTGATCACGTATTGTATAATAAAGGGCTTCCATTTGTCGCAAGAGACAGGAGGATATTATTCCACTAATGACCTTTTTGATGTACAATTTTCTTTGGAGAAACCAATTCCTGAAGGGATTATTAGGAATTCCAGGTCTGTCTTGTGAAAACAGCATTCCTGTTTACATTAAATAGCAGTCCTTTGCCATATACTATAAGATATATCCATCAGTGTTCACAGAAACCTTATACTTTACTGGCAGGTTAGAGCATTTTTTTAATAAATCACAAAACCATAAGCTCCAGTTCACACTAGTGCAACTTGGCGTGTGATTTGCGACACATAGTCACATGACAATTGAAAACACATTCATTTCAATGGCGGGTGTTACAATCAATGCGACTCATGTGAAAATGGTTCCTGCACTATTTTGATGCAACTTAGAACCCCATAGACTCAGAAGTCGCATGAAAGCTGTAAACAAGCTGCACTGCATAGTCACACTGGAAATTGCATGACAATGGGGTCACAGCAGTGTAAACCAAGGATTAGAAAAGGCCTGTAAATCGCAATATAAAACAGTTGTCAGGGTAGGATAGGATTGTCTTAAGTAATCTATGGAAAGCTCTCTGGAAAGGCCTGATTCAAATATATATTGGAGTTCAAGAAACACAAAAGCACCATTTCTGAAATTCTGTACATTATTTCTCTTAGCTCTCCTCTCCTAGCTGTGTACTGAATGGACAGTCTGTTGTTACCAAAATGGCTATCCCCTGGTGTGTGGGCAACTGTGAATACACAATGAGGAGGATTCAGTAATAATAATAACTTTGCGCCAAATAATTGAAAACCTTGCAACATTGTCATTGTAAGACCAACAAGTGTGAAAAATTCATATATCTTATTTGCAACACCTTTACTGTATGGAGCTGCAGTATTGTTGCAACAAATTATTAAAGAAATCATACCATATTAGTGATATGGAACATGGAGATTAATAAGATGTCTTCCATGTTGATTGTGTTTAAGTATTGTCACATCTTTGAAACAACTTTGCAGCAAAAATTGTTTTTAAGTTCCTCTTGAACAGATATTTAATCACTTTACCTCTGGAAGGTTTTACCCCCTTTTATGGCCGACATTTTTTTTGCCATTCAGTACTGTGCAAATTGAATTGGCAACTGCTCGGTCATGCAACACTGTACCCAAATTAAATTTATATAATTTTTTTTCTCACAAATAGAGCTTTCTTTTGGTGGTATTTGAGCACCACTGGGTTTTTTTTAATTATTTTATTTAACCACTTGCCTACAGGGCACTTATACCCCTTCCTGACCAGGCCAATTTTCAGCTTTCAGTGCTGTCGCATTTTGAATGACAATTGCGCGGTCATGCAAAACTGTACCCATATGAAATTTTCAGCATTTTTTTTTGAGACAGCTTTCTTTTGGTGGTATTTAATCACCTCTGCATTTTTTTTTATTTTTTTGCTAAACAAATCAAAAACTGAAAATTTTGAAAAAAAAGTTTTCTTAGTTTGTTATAAAATTTAGTAAAGTGATTTTTCTCCTTCACTGATGTGCACTAATGAGGCTGCAGTAATGGGCACTGATAGGTGGCACTGATGGGCATTGACAGGCATCACTGACTGGCACTGATAGGCGGCACTGACTGGCATTGATAGTTGGCACTGAAAGGCAGCTCAGATGGGCACTGGCTGGCACTGATATGTGGCATTGATGTGGCACTGATGGGGCTACACTAATAATCAGTGCCATGATGATCAGTGTACATGTCCCCTCTGAGGAATGCAGATTACCAGCTCTCCTCTCCTCACGAGATGTCAGCGTGACCGCTCATGAGGAGACAAATGCTGATAACCTTATTTACATGTGATCAGCTGTGATTGGACAGAGCTGATCACATGACAGAGCAAATGTCTTTTGGCTCTTTCCGTTGATTGGTGATCCGCTGTGTCCCAGGGACTCAGCGTACCACCGATCGCACGCACGGTTTGAACGAGAGAACAGCCTTGCGCCCGTCATTTCCTTATATGGTGGGCGGGAGGCGGTTAAATGAAAAAAGACCAAAAATTTTTTTAAAAATTTATATTTTCTACTTTCTGTTATAAAAAGTATCCAATGAAAAAATATAAAAATCAAAAATTTTCATAAATTTAGTGTGAAAGTTATAGCATCTACAAACTATGGTATATATACTGGAATTTACGCAGCTATAGATGCTATATTGTAATGACAGCAATCAGAGACTTATAGTGAGACTGTGGGGGAGTGATGGAGAACCTGGAACTAAAAGACAATGACTGGGAGGGTCACTAACACTGACATTGCTAGTGACACTACTACAGTAAAAATACTGTACACTGACACTAATGAAACTGGCTGAGAAGGGGTTAACTGTGTGCCTAACAAGTGTAATTTGTGTAATGTGTGCTGCTTTAACTTAGTGCCTGGCTGTTTTTTTTCTCCCCACTTTTCAGGGAGAAGAAACAGACCGATCACTGTTCCTACATACACAATGTTTTTCTGTTTGTAAACACAGAACTCTGTGTGTGATTGGACACAGCCGATCAGCAGGTTTCAGCTGAAATCATTGGCTGAAGTCTGCTGCCAAACTTGAGCTGTGTCCAATCACAGCACGGGTCAGCAGGGGGTGTGCGCATGAGTACCCCAAATGCAAAAAAAGGCAGTCATCACGTATATATGTACGTGACTGCGCCGGTTCCTTGCCGACTCTTCGCAGTATATTTAGGTGGTTAGTATGTTTGTTTCTCTCCCAACTTCTCCAAATAGCTAGCGTGCTGTATTCAAAACTGAAGATATGGATAAAGTTTTGATAGACCAGTGATACGGCATAAATATAATTTTGGATTATAAGGGTCTGCTCACACAGGTGATAAACATTCTGAGATTTCTAGTGGAAAGAATCTGCCGACTCCTGCATCTGGAATGACAGGTGTGTGTAAATAGGGATTCAGCACATACAATGCAGTGGCAGCAGCCAGCATTTTCCTGTAGTGATTGTGGCTGAATGTATTTTGTTTGTATCCAGCCATGATCCTCACAGGTCCTCACTGGCTGTGCAGACAATCGTGAATAGCTGCTGTGGACAGCATGTTCTCATCACCCGACTGCATGGACCCCTATTATCCAAAATTACATTTATGCTGAATGCCTGGTCCACCAGAACTTCATCCATATCCTCAGTTTTAATTTATCACTTTTACTTTGTTGGGCCTTCCCCATGCAGCACTATATTGTAGGAGGTTGGGTTACCCTAAGCTATGCATGGCCAGCAACACACAATTTCCACACTTTCCACACTGGAGTCAAAGAACAGTACTTGAGCTTGTTTTTGTGATTTTATTAACGGTTTAAGAACTTGGATGGGGTCTAAGGGTATATGGGATGCCTGAGGAACTGCAGAAACCGAGGACAAACTCTTTAGCAACTATGTACAATCATGTGTATAGTAGCAGTTTCTTCTCAAGAAGCACCAATGCCCTTTTAGTGTACCTCCTCAGACCCCAGATGATTCCTCCTCTTCACCCAGCTGCACTGAGGGTATCCCTGGGTAAGAGGGCCCAAGAGCTGTCAATTTGGAACAGCCCCAGATAAGAAGCTAGTTGGGTCTTGCACCTGACTGCCCTCTCTCCTTATCTGGCCCAGGGGGTGTAAGAGTACTCACACTGTTCTCTCCTGTTAGCCTAATAGGTTAGTGGCTGCCTTCAGGCATTTTGCTGGCTCCTTCCATGTTGTTCAGGATGTCCTCCCCAGGAGACAGTGGCACAGTGGAGGTCCTCTTCTCCAACAACCAGCCTGTAGGTAGGCCTCCTCCCTGGAGCCTCTCCCAGGCTACACAATCCAGCCTTCCTCATGCCATCTTCCACATGACACTGCACATCTCCTCCCAGCGCTTTACATATATATTGTGCATTCACATCAATCCCTAACCCTCAAGGGGCGTACAATCTAAGGTCCCTAGCTCACATTCACACAAACACATACTAGGGCCAATTTAGACAGGATCCAATTAACCTACCAGCATATCTTTGGAATGTGGGAGGAAACCCATGCAGGCACAGGGAGAACATGCAAACTCCAGGCAGGTGGTGCTGTGGTTAGGATTCAAACCAACAACTCTAGTACTGCCAGGCAGAAGTGCTAACCATTTAGTCACTGTGCTGCAGATCTGGGCCTCCTCCCCTCCTCCACCCCTTTTCTAGAAGGCTCTCAGGTTTCTGGAAAGGACGGAGGGCTGACCAAAAGTCCTGTCCTGATAGAGCCTCCCAGCCTGCTCTGAGGTAACCTCACTACCTCACTCCCCAGGCTGACTCATCCCCAGGCTGCTACTCGGCTTCTGCCAAAAAAAAAACTTCCTAACTAACCTGGAGGGCTTTACACCTATTTATGTTCCAGAAATGGGAAATGAGCAACCAAATAAGAATTTATGAAAGGTATACTCTGTGCTTGGACCCCTAATAATATTTACATTGTACAAACATTTAGGGGCACATTTACACCTATGTGCTTTATTAAATGCGATGTAACACATTAAATCAAGTGCTTTGCTATTATTCTTAATGGTTCTGGTTCACATTTATTTAGTGCCCTGACCTACGCTGGCCCCAAAACGTTCATGTCTATTTGTTGATTGTACATTATAATGACCTGTCTATGATATGCAGAAGGTAAAGAGAAATGTTCTGGGTATTGCTGGGTATGTGACTTTGGAAGCACAGGCTGACTCTTCACCTCCTCACCAATGTAAAACCCTAAGAATGTCTTTAAGAAGATTGCCTTGAGATTCATGTCACAATTCATTTGACTAATTGAGAGTGACTCATTAGCCAGCAGTCAACTTGGAAGGTATAGATGCTTAATAGGTCAATGGTCTCTTAAGTGTTTATTAAAAGAACTTGAGGATATGGATTTCCTTTGGCACAGATAAGTAGGCACTAATCTGTTTGTTCTGGAATCACAGTGCTGAAAGGTGGGGCTCTGCAAGGCACCTACAGACTGAAACAATTCCACTTTCACTGGGGATCCTGCGAAGGGCAAGGCTCCGAGCACACCGTGGATGGAGTGAAATATGAGTCAGAGGTAAGCTAGCATTGTCATTTCTCAGCTGGTTGCAAACTGTTAGTGAATGATGGGAATGCTTTAGCATAAATGTGATGAAACACATACCGTGTATCCTTTCAAAGCTGAAGTATGGCCATATATATTTGTATATTTGCACAGTAAAAATAGGTTCCTTTTAATGAAGTTTACTCTGGCTGCTGCAGTGTTTAATTATCTTAATCTGACCATACAGCCTGTTCAGCAGGGACGGGTCAAGATTTGATCCATGTATGGGCAGTCTGATTGTACTGATCAGTCGATCCATCAATCAACCTGGGCACCACCAGCATTTCCGATTTTTTTACGCATAATTACTGCCAGCAGTTATAGCCCCTAGGAATAATCATTGCGTTCTGCCAGCCTGAAAGGCTCCCCACGCCCCCCCTGCTGGCAGAACACAATAGTGTTGCAGGAGACTTTCCCCCCATCAACATTGACTGTGGTGGAAGGAAAGAAAATCGATTCATATGGCTTGTGTTACTACACAGCCTTGCAGTCTCCTGTTGGCAGTGAACATCTGGCGCTGAGACTTGTAGTTCCAGCACTAGTACACTGATCACAGTGGGTCACTCACTGTACCCATCCTCTATTTCAAAAAAGCCTTGCATTCTTTTCACAGAAAGCAAGGTGTTCTGTGACTGAAAGAGGTGCAGACAAAATGTCACTATCTCCCCTCCTAAGCCCCCCCCACATCAAACTGTGTCTAGTGCAGTTGAAGCACAGTATATATTGTAGCTTACAGAATACAGAAGTTCAAAATGAAAGTTAAGATCATATTTAAAAGGTGCCTCCATCCAAAGGTTTTAGTTTTAGACAACATGGGGATTGCCTAGAACCCCCATTAGATTTTTATTTCTTTGTGAAGATTTTCCCTCACTGTAATCACTGAAATGGGAAGTTTAGCACCCATCTCCAAAAAAAAAAAACTTTTCTCATGCCGTGGTGCAGTACCCCTGTGCTCCAGTGGTCTTGAGTTGTGGAGTGTTCCTGACATTGTCAAGCTCAGAGCAGGCTCCACAGACCAGGAACAGTCCACCGCTATACTGTGGGGGGGCCGTTTTCCCGTGGAGCAGAGTATTTGGTGAGTATAAAGCCAACCATAGATGGACCGATTTTATTTCCTGCAACTGCATTCGCAGAAAAGAAAATATCTTGATTCCCCCATTAACGCAGTCAACACAATCCCTCATGCGGAGCCATTGTGTTCTCTGGGAGCCATCCCCACTGGGAAAATACAGTGATTACTGCTAGTGGCTATAATAGCCACTAGCAATAATCACATGTAAAATCCAGCAGGCTGGTTGTACCCAAGTTTATCAATCGTTCATTCAGCCTGCCCATACATGGTTTGCATCTCTGTCGGTTCCTGCTGAACAAGCTGAGATTTGAACTCTCTATGGCCCGCTTAAGCTTTCTCTTTACCCCTAGACTCTTTTTTGCACAGAGTTGGGCTCTAACAGATCTATCCAACAGGGCACAGAGTGTAGTAAAGCATTGTAAAGGCATTGCCCACCTTTTAGACTGTTTCATGTTACGCCTCAGGTTATAAAAAGGATATAATATGAATCTCACATTCCCCAACCTCCTACCCCCTCCTGAATTGTGGGGTGCTCCTCCTTGGTGCATCCTGTTGTAGTTTTAATTAACGTGTCTGTGTGTACCTCCACCTGCATAGCCATGTCATCAAGTCACAGATCCATTCACAGGGATCTGATAATGGGAAGACTACAAGTCTTATCTGCCACCATAGTAGAGGGACTCACAGATCGTTAAACCACAAATGTGACATCACAACAGTTGTAGTCCATTGTCTGCATCTTCTAGCCCCATAACAAATCATCTGTACTGCCCTACAGACCTGAGGATGAGGAACAGTACTGTGATGCCTGTTTGTGTCCTTGCTATATAAGCCAGTTATAGACTTGGGCGGTGGCCATTTTTTATTTGCATGGGGAACAGTACTGTGCCTACGATGCACTGATCATGGTCGCTTCAGTACATAAATTGAATAAATGCACGTTTTATAAATGTGAGTGCATGTATTAAATGTTTGACTATGCCTTTAAAGTAGTGTGGGGAAAGGTGAGAACCTCTGTCAGGTTCCTTTGCTCTGTGTGTCCCCGTTGTGGAGATCTCCTTGTTTCCTGTTGTGACACCAAAGCAAAAAGTAGGAGGTAAAATCTCCCAATAAAAGGTATAGATGGCAATGTCAACCTGACAGAGGTTATAGCCATTCACTACTCTACTCTAAAACTAGAATAATATGTTTTGGCTGGAGTTAGGATTTGGGTGTACTTAACCCAAAAAGTACACCCAAACTTGGGATAGATATAAATAGTAAATTCCACAGAATTGTATTTCTATTTGTTTGTCAAGCCCACTTCAGCCCAAACTAATATTTCAGGATTAGGTAGGCAACAGCTTTCTCACCACTCTGATCAAAGAGAAATCAGAAACCATAATTTGATTCAGCTTTTTAGTTGTGTTCTCTGGTGGGCCTTTGTCTTGTTTTTTTATAGTTTGCAAATGCCTCTTCATATTAAAATGGTACTTACAAATTGTGTGCATGTCATGTTAAATAAAGGACTAGGGAATAATTTCTGTGAACTGCCCAGTCCAGATTTAGCAAGGTAAGATTTAGAATTTTAGGTGCTAATGAACTAGAGCTCACAGGAGGCCCTCTAGCTATTATATATGAGTCTGGGAAATATAGGGGGAGATTTATTAAACTGGTGCACTGAGAATCTGGTGCAGTTGTGTATGGTAGCCAATCAACATCAAAGGCCCCTTTCCTTTCACATGGACTTTCCGATCGGGTCCGCCTGCCCATTTTTCAGGGGGACCTGATTGGAATCCCTATTCTCCTCTTTAGAGCGGCGGTTGTAAACCAACATGTGTCCATTTACACCCGCTGACATCTAATCCGATCCGCCAAAAAGAGATGGATGGGGATCCATTCCCCTTCCGTCTGGCGGATCAGATTGGATGACAGTTGGATGTAAACACAGTCAGTCTGTTTCCATCCGACCACCCATAGAGGACAGCAGGCTGCGTGTGTGTCTGCTCTGCAGCAGTGATCGGTGGAGAAATCCCCCATTAAGTAAGCAGAACCACTGATGGGTCCACCCCGTGTTAAAGGGGCCTAACTTCAGCTTGCTCAATTAAGCTTTGACAAAACCTGGAAGCTGATTGGTTTCTATGCAGAGTTGCACCAGATTTTGCACTCTCCAATTTTAGTAAAAAAAAACAAAAAACATAGTTTGTTAGTCTACAGTTTGCCCATTCACAATTTACTCTCTTATCTGTATTAGTGCTAATGGTTTTGTAAAATGGTTTCACATTTATTTATCCCTTGCTGGCAGCTGCACTTGGTACACTGGAATACTAAATATGGCAGTTTTGGTGAAGCCGTAAAGCATTGCGATGGTCTTGCAGTAGTTGGTGTCTTTCTAAGGGTAAGTAATCAGCTCAGATTTATTTATTTAACACTGCATTTGACTTACTTGAATAGGTGCCCATGGCTTTCTCTTGCCCCACTGTATGTCTTAAACTGGCCATACATATAAAGATTTATGTATTTTTAGTCCCAGCTTCACAATATATACAAATATTATGTTAATGTAAGAGGGTGTCTTTTAACTGTGATATTGTGAGTCATGTAAGGAATGTGGTTTTATTTCCGACCGATTTCTGCCATGATAACATCACTGAGTTGAGTTTGTGTAATATGTATTGTATAAACACACTAGTGGAGGAAATCATAGTTGTAAAAAGCAGTTCTATGCCAATTCACTGCTGCATAACAGTTTACAATACACTCCAGTTAATGTAGGCATACACAGTATTTGTATTGTAAATAGATTATTGCATAAATACATACATCAGGTATTGCATATAATATGTTAATAAACATGTTGAAGGGCAAAAACAGGCATCAGGTAAAGGTGCAAATATTTTAAAAATCCAGTGGGTGAGACATTAATTTTCTGCTATATAAACATGATATTTACCTAGAAGTTTCTGGTTTTGAAGAGAATTGTTTGCATACAGTTATCATGAAGTCTTGCAATATTTCCTATATTGACTTCATGTCCTTCTACAAGCATTTATAGGAAAGGGAATGAAAGATGCATTAAGACAGAATGGGGCCCCAGGCAAGGCTGACATTGCTAAAGATTGCAGTAGGCACAGAAAAGTCGCTCACTTGCATTGCCTGCACTGGCATGGCAATTTCAGATACCATCTGGCTACAAATGTATCCTGCCTTGTAAAATGTTGAGCAGGTGCACAGCTGTGACCAGATACACTATCCCCGTGGTTTATACCAGGAGCATGACGTTTGCAGATGAGCACCTTGGATATCCATTGGTCCTTTGACTCCTGTGTTGGTTGACTTGTGGATAATTTCTTTCTGAATGGAATGACAGTACTATAATATAGTGTGAAATATGCACATCTTTGGGAAATTTAATGTAATTTCCATAAATCATTCACTTTCTGAAATTTCTATCCTTAAGCCACTGCAGGCCACGGAGCAGGAGCAAAGGGGCACCATGTGGCGCATAAACCTCCAGTTTGACATTGATGCTCTAAATTATCTGTTAGGGACTAATCTATAGCCACTTTTCCTTTGTCATACTGCAGTCATAGCTCCTGAAGAGTTCATGGATGATAGTTACTGAGAGACCAACAAATCTGAGCACTGAGTGTAGCAGCCAGGAGAATATCTCTTTCATTGACTGGGCTGACCCTTGGAATCTACCCATGTCATCTTGCCTTTAATAATTTGCCATTTAGGCCCATACTTAGTATTCTCTAGGCATCAGTGTTCAGTACCACGGTTTCAGAGGTTTACTGTTTTTGTTTTTTTTTGTTTTTTTTAGCCAACATAATGTGACGGCTGATAAGAGTTGTGATCACTCAGGGTTATCACACAATGTGTGCTGAAAGCAAATGTTCATGGTAGAGAAAGGAAGGAACATCCAAGCGTAGGACCATTGCTGATACCTATGATCATCTTATAAGCAGGTATTAATACCTCTTTTAGAGAGACCCCCCCCCCCCCATAGGTGTAGTTGTGGGTTGCATCTGTACCCATTTATAACCTGGTGTGGGTGGAGTCCTGGGTAGAAGGCACATGGGGGCAGGTTACATCTGACTTACACCATGTAGGTTTGTAACCCGAAGAGGAGAGGGGCTTTCAAGCCTGGGATCAGAGAGAGAGACTCAGGGTTGAGTCCTATAGTGGGGGGACTCAGTGGACAGAATGGGACGATGGCTGGACTTTCCGAGTTTGTGTTTTGTGTTCCATTTTACTTTGTACTCAAGATGTAAGATGTGAAGAAACTACAGTAAAATAACTCTTAAAGAGCCATCAGTGTTGATATCCTTTTATTCAAGAAGGTGGACCAGGAACATTTGAGTACAACACTATGGAGCTTCTTCTTTACAGATGTGTCTGAAAAAGAAGAGGGGTGGTGCCCATGGCCAGCTTGGTGGGAACTGGCAACGAATTGGGGCTGCCAACAATCTTAATTCATGATCTGTTATATTTTTTATTGGTATTTATAAGGTTTTGTACATTACACACGTTTTCCATTTTACGTTTTTACCTGTGGTCTTCTTTTTCAACATTCAAGTTAGTTTATATGGGTTAAATGGACTAATTTAGTGAGTATAATTGGTTCATAACAAGAAAGTAAGCAGTCTCAGCAGATTTTGCCTGAAATTAATGATGTTCTAATAGAATAATCTACTGTTCTCAATCAGTTTTGTACCATGCACTAAAGCCTAGTCCCAGCCACTGAACGTTAATTGCAACTTGGCATGCCATTAGGCTGAAATGATAAAACAAGCCATGGTTTGTTGGTCATGTGACATTTGATTTCGCCAATATTTCTTTGTTCCCAGTACTGGCTTCATCCAAAACTCTCAGAAAATGTCAGGGAAAGCAACAAATAAGCTCCATCCATGTGGTCTGGGGCTAATCAAGTATTCTAGCTGCATAATATAAGTTAAAATTCTGAACATGTGTCAGCTAGTGTTACTCTGGCAAATCTGGCATATTAATAAATAGAGGTGAAAAGGGATATTACATAGTTAGTTATTTTTTGTATTGGCCATAACCAAATGTCCTTTTTAAAGTAAATTTGTCACAGACATGAGCAATGCAAACAGCAAATGATGTTAAAAATACATAACTAGAGTTTACATTCAGTGAATACTACTTGATTGACAGATCCGTTGATAAAGGTAGCTGAAGTTGTATCTAGTAAAATGGAAAAGAACCTCCCGCGCTGCCACTAAAACCCTAACCACACTAAACTGAAACCCTCAACAGAAAAAGCGGCTAGCACCCAACTATATAACCAAATAATAAGAGTACATGGAGGGAGGGGTGGTGCTGCGCTAATCAAATGGAATCTAAATAAGTGAAAAATATAATAGAGGGAAAAAAAAGTGAATAACCACCAAATCAATAATAAATGAGAAAACACAGCATATACAGCACAAACACAGGTGCACTGTCATATATAAAGCAACATAAAAACAGAGAATACGTCCTCAAATAAAGGTGGTGGATACAGTGATGTGCTAGGGTTGTACTATTGGGGAACTAAAACAAAAAAAAAATTGAGTCAATGGAATATAAGTGACAAAGTTAATAAATTAATAAATATATAAACCCCTATGGTGAAAAACAGCACATGGGTCCACAAGAACAAATAGTGATGTGCAACTGTGAATATTCAAAAGTAAATAAATATGGATGACATGAATGCCAGAAATGAGTAATGAGTGAACAGGTGAACCCAAGAACAAACAAATCACTATAAATAACACAACAATGTGTATAAACACAAATAAGGTGTAACAGTCCAGGATCAGCTAATGCGTGTGAAGTCCGATAATAAATTCCCAGGTGCTGATCCTCTGGAGGTGAACACCTTTGAAGTGTGTTGGCCCTTAGGGGTTACAGCGTGGAGGTGAGGAGGCAATTTAGCCAGTGGAGGATTTTTGTCAAGCTGATCACTCTCACTATCACCTATCAAATTTACCTGGGAATTTATTATCAGACTTTACACGCATTAGCTGATCGAGGACTTTTACACCTTATTTGTGTTTATACACATTGTTGTGTTTATTTATAGTGATTTGTTTGTTTGTTGGGTTCACCTGTTCACTCATTATTCATTTCTGACATTCATGTCATCCATATTTATTTTTGAATAAATATTCACAGTCGCACATCACTATTTGTTGTTGTGGACCCATGTGCTGTTTTTCACCATACGGGTTTATATATTTATTCATTTTTTCACTTATATTCCATTGACTCAATTTTTTTTTCCAGTTCACCTATAGTACAACCCTAGCACATCACTTTATCCACCACCTTCATTTGAGGACGTGTTCTCTGTTTTTATGTTGCTTTATATACGACAGTGCACCTGTGGTGTTTGTGCTGTTTATGCTGTGGTTTCTCATTTACTATTGATTTGGTGGTTATCTACCTTTTTTCCCCTCTTTTATTATATTTTTTCACTTATTTCGTTAGATTGCATTTGATTAGCGCAACACCACAACCTTCCCCCATGAAGTTGTATCTAGTTTCTAACTTTTCTTGTGCTTACACCGATCCTTTTGCTCATTTATTGGTTAGTTTGGATCTGTTCCTTACACTAAAGGAGCAGTATGTGAGCTTTGAAGGGACTTTTAAAGGAAAATGTAAGCTTTGCTTATAGCTTCGGTTTCTTAGATCTCTGGATCTATAGGTCATTTTGACATGCAATTTCTACTGTTCTACTGAAGGGTAAACCTCTGTTTGTCTTTTTAAATTCTATTCTCAGATTGAATTGCCCAGGTTTGAGACAGGTTAATTTAAAATATAAATGCCATAGTATCTGGGGAAAGGTACATTGTCACTCTAATAAAAAATCGAATATTTATACTTCTAGTATCACTTGGTACATTTTTACTGTTTGCCTTTTATGGACTCTGTATAATAAAAATGCAAGTGTACTGTTCCTCCTGACATAAAGCCTGCAGGAGCCCCTTTGCTTTTGCCATGACCTTCCCTTTTCACTGTGCAGTATGTGTACAGTGTAAGCAGTGAGCCATTCTACTGAGAAGTGTGTGAGCAGATCTTGATTTTCTTGTATAGTATAAATTGCTGTCACCTTTCCTGGTATTTGTAGACTAAACATGTCCAGCAAACCATGCCACTCCTTATCTGTTCTCGCCATGGGAGAAATGCATTAACTTTCTATGAATGCTTAAGTAGCTATTTTTACCTTTTTGTTCAGTTCTGCTTTTTATTGTTAGTAAGACATTAGCAATTACTGTGGAGATACCTGCAAATATGTAGAATGTCTAGCCATAGATGAACAGATTGCTACCTAAGAATGCTGGTTAGGGAGAGATCTTTCTATTCTTGGTAGGGGTGCGTGTACACCCTCTGTATAGCAGGTGTTGGTGGTGTGTGCTTAACCTCTGCATAGCAGAAGTTGGGGCTCATATACAGCCTGTGTGGAGCAGGTGTTGGTAGTCAGGACTGGTGCTAGACTATTTTGCACCCTAGGCAAGACCAGTTACTTGTGCCTGCCCCCCCAAATAAATAAATGAAAAATGTTAAAAACTAGGGCAGCACAGTGGTTAGCACTTCCACCTGGCAATACTAGGCTCATTGGTTCAAATCCCAACCACTGCACCACCTGCCTGGAGTTTGCATGTTCTCCCTGAGCCTGCGTGGGTTTCCTCTGGGTACTCTGGTTTCCTCCCACACTCCAAAGACATGCTGGTAGGTTACTTGGATCCTGTCTAAATTGGCCCTAATATGTGCATGTATGAATGCGAGTTAAGGACCTTAGATTGTACACCCCTTGAGGGTTAGGAACTGATGTGACTGTACAATATATATGTAAAGCACTGTGTAAATTGACAGCTCTATATAAGTACCTGCAATACATAAATAAAACTGTAGAAAGTATTAAATCAACAAAACATGAAACTGCTAAATTTTTTTAATTTGCAAAAATAAGTGCCATAAGATGCCACCAGCACCAATATTAAAGACAAAATCAGTGTTACGAATGAACTGTATCTGTGTCTGGCAGTGGCAGGGTGACAGTTGCAGTGAGTGGAGGATGATGGATCCACACTCTGACAGATCCCAGGCTGGAATTTCCCAGGCAATAGGGGGAGATTAAACGCTATGACAGAAGGCAGCCCAGCCCCCACACACAGAGAGATCACTTGAACTGAGCGCTCCCACACAGTGACAGAGCCGACACAACACACCACCAACATTGACACATCAACAGGCCCAGCAGGCACTAGAAGAGCAGGCTTTGGGATCATGATGATGTCATCACTCACTGACACATTGCACATGTGATGGATGGACAGCCGGGTCACACTCACACAGATACGAGCTATCAGAGTCAGACATTACCTTCCTCTGCAGGCACAGCTCCGCCTTCACTGATGAATGGGAAGAAGGGCTGGAACTCCACGGTAATCATCAGCAGCCACCAGCTGGCTTGCAGTAAGGGACTGAGTCTGAGAGGAACACTGAAAGGAACGGCAGCTCAGCTGCTACACTGTCACCAGACACAGCTGGATGATCATTCATGATGTGGAGCTGGCGCCCCTAAGTGGCAATGCACCCTAGGCAGCTGCCTAGTTTGCTTAGTGGAAGCACCGGCCCTGTTGGTGGTACATGTTCAACCTCTGTATAGCAGGTGTTGGTGCTGTGTATGTACACCCTATGTATAGTAGGTGTTGATGGCCTGTATGTATAGCGGGTGTTGATGGCGTGTGTGTACATTGTAGTACACATATATTGCAGTTGTTTGTGGTGTACATGCTCTCTCTCTGTATAGCAGGTGTTGGTTGTTTGATACACTCTGTATAGCAGACGTTGGTGTAGTAGTGGGAATTCTATAGATTCTGGTGAATGTACATCCTCCTTTTGCTTCTGGTGTGGTTGTACTTCTGTAGAAGCCTTTTTACAGCAGGTGTGTGTCCCAATGTACACAGACACCCATACTGCCATGTGCATTTCAGTGGTCAGAAGCTAGTACATGTACACTTTCCATATAGCAGGTGTTAATGGCACAATCTCTGTACAAAAGGTGTTGGTAGAGCTTGTGCACTCTATGCATAGATGGCGTTGCTGATGCTTATATGGCAAGTGTTGGTGGTGATTGTATACTTTCTGTATAGAAGGCATTGATGGTGCATTTGCAATGTATTCATAGAAGGTGTTGGAGATGCGTGTACACTCTCATTATAGCATGCTGCTTGTTCAATGTCCTTATAACAAGTGTTAGTGGGGCATGCACACCCTCTGTTAGCAGGTGTTTGTAGTGCATGCTTAACCTCTTTCTAGCAGGTATTGGTGGTGCATGCACAACCTCTTAATAGCAGATGCTGGTTGTACATGTACAGCTTGTTATAGCAGTTGTTGGTGTTGCTCTCACTACTTTCACTATACATGCACACCCTCAAAACAGCAGATGGTAGTGGTGCATGCACTACCACTATAGGGCTTGTGTTAGCGTAGTAGTAGGAAGCAGGTTTTGGTGATGCATGTACAGTCTCTGTATAATTGGTGGTAATGTAGTTGCTGTACTTCTGTAGCATTCCCAGCAGGTATGCCTCTTACTGTACATACACATACACATGATACACATACTGTGTGTTCCTGTGACCAAAAGGTGTCTAAAGACCAAAAGAAAAGTGGAAATTCAGCAGCTGTGTAGAACAGTGCACATGGTGGGGAGCTTTATTCCTATAGCACATTCATTTACAAAGTTACATAGTTAATCTGGTTGAAAAAAGACACAAGTTCAACCAACCAACATTTATGATGATCTAACAAGGATACCAATGATTTTGTTCAGCTAATATTTCTTATGTTAATCAAATTAATATTATTTTCAACGCTATGCAAACTGTTTCACCCATGTGCAAAGACATTCTAATTATTACTTTAACAAATAGTTCATAAAATGAGTATACTGTAAACTCTATATCTGGTTTATTACCCCAATCCTCATTTGTTTCTTCTATATTCAGGTGGGAGAGGCCAGGCCACAGTTGCAACCAGTGATTGATGCCTTAAAATTAATTCCAACAAAGGTAACATCTACTGAGCTTTTCAAATATTGTTTAAGACAACAAGCCAAGTGAATTCACAGAGCTCCATGGTGACTTATATTAGCTTATCTTATACTGCTATATGAACTATTCATAGTCATTGCAAATTGAATGGAAGTATAGGTTTAATGTCTATTGACAGATTCTAAACAAAGACAATGCTTTCCAGTCTGTAATTATGCATTTAGATTTCCTGATTCACCAGTGTATCAAGAGTCACTTGTGTTAAGCTACCAGTATAAGAGTCCAATCATTAAAGTAAAATTAAACTTTCATTTACTTATATTAAAATAATAAACATGTCATTTTACCTGCTTTGTGCAATGGTATACCAGAAAGCTGATTTTTATGGGAGCACTCATGAGGGCTTTCTCCTGAGCCTCCCTGTCAGCATCTATTGACACAGACAGGGTTGCTCAGCCTTGCCCTTTGCTCCCTTGTCATAGAATTTGACATCAGCGGGAGCCAATGGTTCCTACTGCTATAAATCTGCCCAGTGAGAAGGGAGAGAGCAGCGATGGCCTCTGCTGTCTTGCTCATTGCTGGATCGAGATCAGGCTCAGGTTAGTATAAGAGGAATGTGGGGGGGGGGATCTTCTATCACAGAATGTTTTTTACCTTAATGCATACAACCAATTTAAGAATCTCCCATTAAGCTGAGTCAATTATGAAGGGTCCTTTCTTGCCTGTGAAGAAAACAACTGCCTGCATCTTTCCTGCGATTGTGATTGTACAGTTTAGGCGACAACCATGAAACACTTACCACAAGGGTTTGGGCTTAGCCCTTACATCATTGCAGCACATTTATAAAATGTTTGCTTACTTTTTATATGTGCTTGGGATGTGCTTCCACTTTAGCAACCAGAGGTTTTGTGATCATCATGTGAACAAAATTTCATAGGCAGCCCAGTTTGGTGAATGTGTGTTGTAAGGGTTAATTGTTTGTATTTACTTAGATTGTACTATATCAAAAAATTAGGAAACCATATACCAACTTGTGGAGCAATGCTTAAGGAAACAGTGTATGAGTCGTGTACATGGACATTGTTATTGAATGCAACATTTTGTAGTGGTGCTCACGAATATGGATTTGTGTGCAATAGTGGCAGAGAGACTATATTTTCTCTCATTTGCCTGTATTACAAATGCTTCTGAATAGGAACTGCAATGTGCAGCAAATATAGCACACAACAATGCAAATGAAACACAGTATCAGTCAGATTTAATGAACACTGCACCATTGGGAATCTGTTGATGTGTGCTTGACATGGGCTTTAGATGCACATCCAACCTAGAAAAAAAACCCCCACTGATGTAAACCTTAAAGAGACCAATATCTAAAATGTGGGCAGTGAATGATGTCTGTTTACTTACTAAATGCCAGTCTCATCTGTGAAATTAAAGATGCCCAGTGCCCACTCCCGCCATGTTGGTGCCTTCAGAATAAAGACCATTGTTTGAAGGCCACTATTAGTACAACTCAAACTTCTGACAGGTCACCAAACCAGTATTCTGATCTGCAAAGAGAAGTTTATGTATGAACATCATTGTTAGCTGCTCCAGTAATATTGTTTGGTCCCCTCATTGGCAAATTGCTTAAAATGCAGACATGGCTTCCACCTCTAGAATGTATTGGTCTGACACCAATTAGATGTTTATGTTAAAAACAACATAACACCAATAACACCAATATAATGTTGTTTTATTTCAGGGAAAAGAGGCTCCTTTCCACAACTTTGATCCTTCAGGGTTGCTTCCAAATTCTCTGGATTTTTGGACTTATCAAGGATCTCTGACGACTCCACCACTACTGCAGTGTGTAGTCTGGAACGTCCTAAGGGAGCCCATCACTGTGAGCAGTGAACAGGTATGTCTAGACTGGAATTTTTGAGTTTAAAGCTATCACAATGCAGAACAATGATCAGAGAATTTCAAATGCATCAAAATTGGTTTTCTAGATCTGCAGCTGTTTGTACAGCATATATGGCTGAAATTGTAATAGGGTGGAACCTCAAACTGAGGCAATTCAAATAGGACATATACAGAAAAATACATATGCTTATGCATTGTGGTTACATCCTAGAGAGGTCTATCCAATGTAATAAGGATTACTTGAGAACGCTGCAAAACCTTTGGAGAAAAACAAAACTGATCCATATCTGCCCTGGCCCACCTACCGGGTGCAGTAAGGTAAACCGGAGTTTTAGCCATTAATCCACTTATATAACAGTGTGCAAGTTCAGATTCTGACATCTGCCATGACTGTCAGTTTTCATGCAGAGGGGCCTCCCTTATCTTATAGAGACATCAGTGTTTTTTAACCACCAGTATAGTCTGATTACAGTGTACATTTTTCTCTTCCATCAATGCAGATTACAGAGCTTTCGTAATATTTTAAAGTGTCACATTTG
Organism: Staurois parvus; assembly: GCF_062004578.1. NCBI lineage: Eukaryota > Metazoa > Chordata > Amphibia > Anura > Ranidae > Staurois > Staurois parvus. The sequence goes on along the minus strand of NW_028318026.1, from coordinate 6,248,743 downwards.
TCAGTGCCCCAGGTACAGCCTGTTAAGTCTGCTGGATTCTCTACCATTTTATGTTAAATTAGAGTCCTTTAGTACAGTGGTAAAGGGAAATGAAAAAGGGTTTTTGCCTGCATATGATCAGACCATAGCAGCATTCCGTGCCCCCTCGGGGACCATATGGTATGCCATCCAAATTGGAGAGAGCTCCAACACATCCTAGTAGTGTTGAAGCTTGCCCACTCCCTCGCTCCACTCATTCCTATTGGCCTACACTATGATGGACTGACATCCTGGATAATAGGAATTTATGGGAATGGTCATGCACGTTTTGACAACACCAAGAAGTACCACATATGTGCCTAACGTTAACTGTTCTGCAAGTCCCAGCCATTAAATCCGGAAAAGAGCATGAGCACTTCCAAAAGACTCTGATGTATGTGATGTATGAGCATGGATTCCTACAGTGGTCTTTGATGTAAAGGGATCTCTGATGGGGACCCTGATGTGAGGTGGGGAGGGGGGACTCCTAACATGAACTCTGAATGTAAGGGGAGCACTGATGGGGACCTTTTATGTAAGGGGGGATTCTGATGGCGCCTCTGATTTAAGAGGTGACTTCAAAAATAGACTCTGATGTGAGAGGGGCACTGATGTACAAGGAGCTCTGAAGGGGACTTAGATGTAAGGGGGAAGAGGTTACCTAAGGAGGGGCTCTGATCTAGGGGGGCTCTGATGGTGAGGGACCCTGATGTAAGGGAAGATTCCTAAGTCAGACTTTGCTGCTACAGGGGTTCTGATGGTGTCCCTGGTGAAAGAGGGGTTCTGATACAGACCCTATTGTAAGGGGGGCTCTGACAGGGACACTGATGTAAGGGGGGACTCTGATGTAATAGGTGGGCTTTGTTTTACTGAAGTTCTTTCTCTTTTGTTCTGAATTATATCATAATTAATTTATTCTGCATTGCTTTATAAAACTGATTTCTTTCAACCTGTGAATATTTGTAAAATATAAAGTGACCCTCTTAGTGAAAAGTTTGGAGACCCCTTAGCCTTTTTTATATTGTGCCAAATGTCAGTGTACTCTCTGAGAGGACACCAGCTATCATTCTGCTGTTTTATTAGAGCCCTTATTTCAAGTATTTCAGCAGAATTGAACATAAATTATTTATACTGATCTGGGAACCACAATGACCTATTGTGAGATGTTGTCTGGGGGTCCTAAACCTTAGAATTGGATGATACTTTGAAACTCCAGAATTTGTTATGCTTGGCAAATATGTGGAAACTATTAATAGCGTGATAAGGGGCCCTGTTCACATTTGGGACTCTGATAATACATGTTGCAGATTTCCTATAACATCTCATTGCATTTCATCTCTCATGTTCTTCTTACTCTGTCTAGCTGTCAGCACTTCGAGGCCTTTACTTTAACGATGAGCATGACACTCCCTGCCACATGGTTGACAACTATCGTCCACCACAGCCACTGAAGGGTCGTCCCGTTCGAGCATCATTCCATTAGGGGAAGACCTGCCCATCCATGCTGCAAATCTGCTTGCTAATGTTCAATTATCTATTACTGTGTGCAAACTGGAAGTCCTTTCTTGCTCAATGCTGAATTTCTAATCCCCTGGCAAGTATTAGGATCTGATTAATGAAATGTGAAAGTCGACTGACATAGGCAAATAATTTCTAATGTGAAGCGCTGCTTACAGCTTAACGGAGCCTAGCTTCTGCTTGTTTTCTTCCAAATAATGCTGCACTTACTATGGAAGAGGGGAACTAGTGTTCTATAGATTCTTCTAGAATTATGTCTTAAGATGCAGATAAAAACTTGAATGAAGTACATACATACACTGATATGTATTTTATAATGTGCACTAATCTGTGTTTAAAATTTTATCTATTCCAGAAGAAATAATATTGATTTTAATAGAGTGTAAATATTTTAAATATATATATGACAGATATATATAAGAGAGTCTTATTGGTGCTTATTTTGCACAGTCTTAAATTTCCAAAATGAACTTAAAGAAACATGAAATTATAATTGTATTTTGGATACCACAATAAATACTATAACTGCAAATTCATGTTAAGTGGCTTTGTATCCTTATTGATGATATCTGTGTCTCATATGGATGTCTTAAGCATTCACACAGTCATAATAAATGAACCCTATATTGTTTATAATATGATTATCTCCTATGACCATCAGCTCCCTCCAGTGGCCATAATGCTGTATTTTTCTGAAATACCTCAATATAAAACATAACTGCATTATGGCCACTAGATGGAGCTGAAGAGGCATTTTAGCTGGAGCATTGGGGAACCTTCCTGATCACCCATTCAAACTGGCCCGTGTTATTGAACCACCACTCCTATCCACAAACCAGCTGCTCACAGGAACCCCGCAGATATAGCCTGTGCCACCTTCAAGCAACTGAACCCACTCTGTTGCACTTGATCATACTCAGTACTACATGGAGGCAAAGTGTCTTTCTTCAACTCTTTGTGTAGAAGTTTCTATAATCCGTAAGAAGTAGATCACTTCAGTACAACCTTCTGTTCACCTAGTAAAGTACTGTTCTAAAATCTCTGAAAGTATTGATCCCACACATATGGATGGAGCCAACACCTATGGAAGAACAACTCAGTTTTTAACTGGTCCCAACTAAGGGTAGTCACAGAGAGAAGGGGTAGTTTTGTGTGCCCTCAATTCCTCCCACGCCATATGCCTACCATGTGCACCCCTCACTAGAGGTCTGCTCTCTCCTCCATCTTGCCTTCTCCTTAACCTTCTGATTCCTCCCTTCAAACAAAATACTCTTGGTCATACCCCACTCTTGTATACCCATTGTACAGAACAAGAAAATCTTTCAGACATTACAGTACAGAATAAGAACAGACATAAGGAAATTACCCCCATTGTATAGAACAAGAAAAGTGATATGATGTTGAGACCATAAATGCAGCGTACAAACAGATACTGGGTATTACAAATAACAAAAGAAGCATACTTTGAATAGTGAAAGAAGCATGCTTTGGATAGCCAAGCCAGGGATTCCAGTTAGGTATAGCAAGAGAAAAGGGAACTAAACAATAAAATGAAGAAGAAAAAAGGTAAGGAGGTATTGAACCAAAAACACACTTCCTGTCTTAAGCCCCGCACACATGGGCCAAATATTGCCCAAAATCAGCTGGTACAGTAGACATCAGCTGACATTAGGCCCATGTGTACAGGTCCTTGTTTGACAGAAGCCAACTTCTGTTGAACGAACATGCTGGAAAAGCAGCGCCTGATCGACATCCTATCAGCGCTTTTAGCCAATGATTGCAAGCGCTGACTGGTGTGTCCTGGTGGAGGGGGGAGGGCTATTTCTCCAGCTCAGTGGGGAGATCACTGTACTAACATTGCAGTTAGTACAGAGACTGCCTCATGAGCTCCATAGTTTTTTTTTTAATTTAGTCTTCTGGGCTCAATGAAAAAAAAACTTACCGTGTGTACCAGGCTGTAGGGCAGTGATGGCTAACCTTTTAGAGACAGAGTGTCCAAACTGCAACCCAAAACCCACTTATTTATTTCAAAGTGCCAACACTGCAATTAAACCTGAATACTGAGGTTTTAGTTTAGAAAAAACAACCCATATATTTACATCTTTTGTCTTAAAAGAAAAGCACAATACCAGAGCTTCTACTGACCATAAGCACAAGGGAGCAAAGTTCCACTGACCACCAGCACAATGGAGTAAAGTTCCACTGACCACCTGCACAAAGGGGCAAAGTTCCACTGACCACCTGCACAAAGGGGCAAAGTTCCAGTGACCACCTGCACAAGGGGGCAAAGTTCCACTGACCACCAGCACAAGGGGGCAAAGTTCCACTGGCCACCAGCACAAGGGGGCAAAGTTCCACTGGCCACCAGCACAAGGGGGCAAAGTTCCACTGACCACCAGCACAAGGGAGCAAAGTTCCACTGACCACCTGCACAAGAGGGCAAGGTTCCACTGACCATCAGCACAAGGGGGCAAAGTTCCACTGACCACCAGCACAAGGGGGCAAAGTTCCACTGACCACCTGCACAAGAGGGCAAGGTTCCACTGACCATCAGCACAAGGGGGCAAAGTTCCACTGACCAACTGCACAAGTTAAAATCTCATGTATTAAAACTCACAGCCAGTCCAATAGATATATGCTTGGCAGAATCCAAAAAACAAAAGGTATACCACTCAGGCAAACAATCCAGATCAATCCACAACAGGTGCACGCTCTGGCTCGCCACCACACACGATGCAATAGGAAGAAGGGTCAGCCGCACACCGGAGGATAGATGAATATAGTGTGTATTTATTGATCCATAGGACACACAAAACACCAGGACATGAATACAGGACTTGTAAACGTGTTTCACATGATCTCATGCTTAATCATAATTAAGGTTATGATTAAGCACAAGATTGTGTGAAACATGTTAAGTCCTGTATTCATGTCCTGGTGTTTTGTGTGTCATATGGATCAATAAATACGCACTATATTCATCTATCCTCTGGTGTGCGGCTGGCCCTTCTTCCTATTATATCCTTGGCAGCGCACTGACCGGCCATGCGAAAACTCGGACAAGTCACGGCTAAAGAGTCGTGGCTCGTGATGTCATCGCCTGGTGCTGCTACACCTTTCTGAGCATGCGCACTGGCCCCTATGTGCGTTGTTATCCGATGCTCAGCTTAAAGGGCGACTTGGCTTGCGTGTCGACAGAAAGGGCTGTGTGCCTACTGCAGCACGCATGCCATAGGTTCGCCACCACTGCTGTAGGGTGTCTTCACTCTATGGAGGAGCAGCAGAGACATTTTTGGACAGCAGCCTTGTCGTTCTGTGGAGAGGGTGTTGTTAAACTAAAAGATTTAGATGGACTTGATGAATAAATTGAAGCTGAACTGCAGCTAACATTTTATAAGTAGTCACCGCAAACAGTTTTTTTTCCTTTTGGAATAAAGGTTTTACATAAATGAATAAAAGTTGACCATTTTATAAATGGTTTGTCTCAATCCTCTAACTGCTACTTTTTATTGGACAGCTTGGCCTAGTAAGAATAACAAGCTTTCCAGTCAGATTACTAGGTGAAAATAAAGGAAACAAGCTTAAAAAACTAATGCTGACAGTCTGACACCATATCTTAGAATCGGTAAACCAACCTATATTACATTTTTGTTTTCTAGGTTAATATTTGGCTTTAATTTAATAAATTTGCCACTTTTGGAATTGTAAAAAAAACAATGTACACTATGTTGCCAAAAGTATTGGGTTACCTGCCTTTACACACACATGAACTTTAATGGCATCTCAGTCCTAGTCTGTAGGGTTCAATATTGTGTTGTCCCACCCTTTGCAGCTATAACAGCTTCAACTCTTCTGGGAAGGCTGTCCACAAGGTTTAGAAGTGTGTCTATGGGAATGTTTGACCATTCTTTTTTGCTTTGTGCATTTGTGCGCAGTCATGTTAAAACAGGAAGGGGCCATCACCAAACTGTTCCCACAAAGTTGGGAGCATGAAATTGTCCAAAATGCCTTGGTAAGCTGATGCCTTAAAAACAACCCCACACCATAATCCCCCCTCCACCAAACTTTACACTTGGCACAATGCAGTCAAGCAAGTACCGTTCTCCTGGCAACCACCAAACCCAGACACGTCCATTGGATTGCCAGACAGAGAAGAGTGATTCATCACTCCAGAGAACACAAATCCATTGCACTAGTCCTGTGGAGACATGCTTTACACCACTGATTTGGAGGGATGTCCCAATACTTTTGGCAATATAGTGTACATAAAGGAGACATTGCAACAAGTGCATAGAATCCAGCTGTTTATAGTACGTTGTACTTCATCTTCCATGCTGGAGAAACCCGTGGCCTAATATTAGCCCTTTCTTGCCTTTTGAGGACTCAATTGGTCACTTCTTTAATTTAACTCTGATAGGGTTCTGTCCTTGTTTTGGCTGACCTTATCTGGATAATTAATACTAATCCACATAAATAGATCCCCCATGTAACACTATGTATGAAATACCAAGGAAATACATATCAATACAGTGAAGCCTCTCTGCTCACAGGTCCATGGCTCAAAGTGACCTGTGAAAAATGCTGGTGAATCTAGGGAGACTAATAATATGCTGCAATTTAAAAGTGGTATGAAATTGGATGGAATCCCAATTGGCATTGGGTGATTGGTACAGCTGCATGTATATTTATAAAAAGCAGTGACATGGGTCAAATTAATTTGCAAAGGACCTGTAAAATTATATTTGTACTTAACTTTTCACAAAATTAAACTTAACTCCAGGAATTTACTCATTCCTTTCCCTTTCCCCTCTAGCCACTGATATGAAAAAAAAAATCTATCCAGATGCCCATTTTCCTTACCTAAAGCCACAGTCAAGGGACAATCCTTATCTCTTCTTTTCTTTACTTCCTGGGGTCATTCCGGGCATCCACATCACCATGTGCATGATATGGACACTTCCTAGTAGTGGAGGCTACACTCCCAGTGACCAAGTCCTTTCTCATAGGTTGCAGAGGCAGGGGAACTCACAAGGGCAGTGTGGTAAACAGTGGCCAAGAAGATAACAATCAGGAAAAATGTCTGGTCCCCAGGGCAGGAAATTAGCTTGGCTTATAGAGGAAACTGTGACTTTGATCCACCACACTGCAGGATGGCTTAGCAAGAGATGTTTAGAATCAACACTGAGGAGTAAGTTATTTGATGCACAATGCACTATTTGCATTGGGTAGTATAATGCTAAAAGCATTCAGCGGCAGTGGTTTCATATTAATATGTAAGCCACTACATAGAATATGCAGATATGCTGGTCATGTTTCTAGCAGAGAAGATGATGTTCTGTAGTGCTCTGTGGGCTCAATCCCACCAGAATGTTATGCTATGCATTTTGCTGCATTTTCCAGTGCAGGTAAAAAAAGACAGTAGAAAATCTATTGTCTTCAACAGGGTCTGCTTACACCTACGACATGCATTGTGAATGTAAAGGTGTGCTGCTGCAACTGGAAGCATTAACCTGAAGTTTGCCATTTAACTAAATTCAAATGGAGATTTTAAAAAGCATAATGCAAGGTAGCACAGTGGCTAAATAGTTAGCACTTCTGCCTGGCAGTACTAGGGTCTTCGGTTTGTCTGCTTACACCTACTAAATGCATTGTGAATGTAAAGTGTGCTGCTGCAACTGGAAGCATTAATCTGAAGTTTGCCATTTATCTAAATTCAAATAGCGATTTTAAAAAGCATAATGCATGGTAGCACAGTGGCTAAATGATTAGCACTTCCGCCTGGCCTGCCTAGAGTTTGCATGTTCTCCCTGTGCCTGCATGGGTTTCCTCCTACACTCCAAAGACATGCTGTTAAGTTAAAATTGGCCCTAGTATGTGTATGAATGTGAGTTAGGGACCTTAGATTGTACACTCCTTGAGGGTTAGGGACCAATGTGAATGTACAATATATATATATATATATATATATATATATATATATATTTATGTAAGGAGCTGTGTAAATTGACGGTGTAATAGCACCTGTAATAATGCATGACAGTGCAAGTCAATTTTCACAACATACTGCAAATAAAAATAGGTTTTGTGCCCTCGGGCTACCACCTGAATGTTTTTTATTATAATTCTGCCTTTACTGTTGCCAAAGAGCATCTCCTATGGTATGGACACATACACCTACCTCATTGTTTATTTTGTCTTATATGTTTGAACAACTGGTTCTTCATCCCCCAAGCCGGACTTGTATTTTGGTTATACAGTTCTCAGAGATTGTAGTATCCTCCAATTCTCCAGAGGATACATGGTTGTTTTTGGGATTGGCTTCTTGCCGTTATTGTTTTTATTTGTTTGTAATATTTACCACATTTTGCAGTCTGTTCTTACTTCCTCTAGTATTATTTTCCAAGCCCATGTGCATATTTACCTGATTACTCCATCTCTTCTCTGGATCCTCCCTCTCACGATGCCCTGTTATTTCCCACTTATGTGAGCACAATTGGAGATCTCAAAATAGTATCATGGAGCATGCAAGGACTTAACTTTTCTTAAGACATATACTTGTCATATCTGCATATTTTAGGAAACCCATACACTTTGCAGCTGAATATTGTGACTTAGGAAATCCTGAGTTGCTTACTAACACTTTACCTTCTCTATTAATGCAAGAGGGGCGAGTACTGTTATTCACAAATCAACCCCATTTCAGGTTTTTAAACTTATTTTGGATCCAGAAGGTAGGTACTTTATCCTCCATTCTAAGATATTTCAAGAGGAAATTATTCTACTTGTGGGTTTATACTTGCCCCGTCCTACTGATACACAAGGGTTATATAATACTATGTCCCAGGTGGCTGGAAGTGCTGTGAACAGGTTTCTGGTTGTTCCCGACATCAGTATGACACAGTCTCCATCATTGGACAAACTCCATCCCTCCCGTAGAGACACCTCAGGTCTACCTATGTAGGCTGAAACTTATTCTCTCACTGACCTCTGAAGATGGAAGCACCCCACAGACAATGCTTACACTTGCCACTCTGTTTCCTATAAAACCTTCTCCAGAATTGATCTTGAACATACCTTCTTTCAGCAATGATTTCCATTAACATTCTACCTAGAGGCATTTCGTATCACACACCGCTCCTTCTGTCATTTAAACCCCTTTCAAGGCCAGGGGACTGTGAGTGGCAACTCTCTAGATTCTGGATATCAGATACCTGTGCTGAGCCCCACCTGCAGGCCTCTATGCAGCACTACCGGCCCACCAACACTGATGCTGCTGACCCTTTGGTAGTGTGGGATACCTCCAAGGCTTTTATCAAAGGCTAATAGCTAGACGACAATCAAGGCAATAGTTAGTCAGAGCTGAGGCCCAAGCGACAACGCTGGAAACTGTCTTTGCCACTATCCCAGACCCTGCTATGATAATAAACGTACTTTCTCTCTAGGAAGTATCCTGACTTTGAATAGAGTTGATTAAAAAAATCCCTTCTCCACCAAACGCACTGCATATATGAACAGAGGGAAAGGAATGCTTGCCTGGTTGACCAGGAAACATTCAGCTGCTAAGTATATACCTAGACTATATGATTCTAGTGACCATATTATCACGTGCCCTAGGCTTATCACTAATCAATTCAGATTGTTTCATCAATCCATATATGCCTCTATAGTGACATATACTACAGCAGAACTTGAGTCCTATTTGGACAATGTTACGCTCCAACCTAATTTTCTAACCTGGAAGCAGATGTCACCTGCGTGGAGTTACTTAACACCCTTACCTCATTTCAGCTGGGCAAAACTCCTGGAGCAGATGGGCTCCCTGCTAAATATTATAGATATCCTTCTTCCCCAAGAACCTGAGGTATATGTTCCAATATAAAGCTCTCCCTCCCTCCATTATAGGTCGTAATAGTAGTAATTTCTAAACCAGGGAAAGACCCAGATAGATGTGCCTCTTACTGACCAACTTCCCTCTGAAATGTGGATATGAAGATTTTGGCAAACGTCTTGGTGGGTAGACCTAACTCTGTTATTACTGATTTGGTCCACCAGGATGTATGCGCACTGACATTAACCTTCACAGACTGTTCAAACACCTCTTTGGCCAACATGATAATATTAGCACCAAGGTCATTGACTCTCTAGATGCCAAGAAGGCCTTTTGACTTGGTGGAGTGGCCATACCTCTGGGTAACCCTATCTAGATTTGCTAATAATATACTTTCGTTCTTTTTTACCCTTCACAGAGTTACAGAGCAGGGCTGCCCTCTTTCTCCAGGTCTTTTCACATTAGCCATGGAACCTCTGGTTTTGTTTATATGCAATAAACCAGATATTTGAAAGTGGGGTCCTTAACAGATTCCACTCCTCTGCAATGGGTACAGCAGTTCAAGTATTTGGGCATTAATATTTCTCCTGACCTCAAGACCTTCCTGGATTTCAATATTGTTTCTGTTCTCACCCAGCTTAAGTCTAAATATGAGGTGTCCATCTCGCCTCCTTTCTGTGGTGGGAAGGGCTAACTTAATTAAAATGATTTTATTTTCTAAATTCACTTATTTTTGGACAGTCCCTGATTTGGATCCCTTTCCAATTGTTTCATAAGATTCATACCATAATTTCAACCTTTTTGTGCGTGAGAAAAACTCCCAGAATCGCCACCCTGCAACTCCCTACTGATGATGCTGGTCTTGCCGAATCTATATTTTTTCTAATACTTGACAGCACTTGTAGTCACCTTACATTTGTGGCTTTCGCTTCCCCATGGAAACCTGGCACTAGATTTGGAGGTGACTATAAAGGGTGCCCCATAAACCCTTCAATCCATAGTATACAGAGGTCCTCACTTTTGTGCATGGGTAACACTTCCAATGAAAACAACTATACGGGCTTAGTCCACAATTATAATCACCCCCCGAGATTACCCCACCCCCCCCTCAATCTTCTGCTTCATTTCCATAATATCCCTGATAATGTAATTTGGATCAGAGCCTAGAACCAGACTTTTGAAACTTGAACACTACAGTCTTTTCATTCTCTAAAGGATGAATATGCTTTTCCCAACATCCAGCATGCAATTAGCATCCAATTCCCCCTTCTGCCTACTCTCCAGCAATATTCTCTTGACTCCCTCCTACGTACAACTGACCTTAAGAAACTTCTCTCCTCAATGTATGGTTATTTCATTACCTGTCATGGTGCCAAAACCACTTTATTGTATCAAAAATGAACATCTGACATACCAGCTCTCTCAAAGGAAGGGGAAGACGTAGTGGCTCATGACAGAAAACTGATGATCTCTGCTACGGACAAATTTATGTAGTTGAAATTTTTACACAGGATATACCATACCTCTCAAACTCCATCACATTAACCTGTTCCTCTCCATTTTGTAATAAATGCCAAAATGCTACTGGGTCTCTCTACCACATTGTATGGAGTTGTCCTTGGATTCTTGACTACTGGACACAGGTAGCGAACCAACCCATAATACCAGACCCTCTAGTGTTCTTACTGGATTTGAACCATACCCTCCCTGTATAAAAGCATGCCAAACTCTTCCTCTTTTGTGCCTCTATTATGCCAGAAGAGACATTCTCCTTAAGTGGAAACTATCTGCCCTACCATTTTTTGATGATTAGTGGTCGGCTGTCCAATCTGCACTTCCAGTGTATCAACTGACATACAAGAGCGGGGGTTGTCCTAGTAAATATGAAAAGATCTGGTCCATGTGGATAGATTCTAATACTCCTCTTACCTCCCTTCCCTCTTATATATGATAAATTATACCTTTATTGATGTCTTTTGTGGTCTGGTCAACAGCAATAAGTAGTGATTTATGCTGTATTTTCATAATGTACTAGTTTATGTTAATATTTATCTTCCTTTTTGCCTGTGGTGCAACTAAGATGTGGTGTTATTTTGTGTCATATGTTACCAGTTGTAATTTAAAAACTTTCTAATAAAAAAACTTATACTGTTAAAATAATGGTGCATTTTACTGTGCAGTCTAGTGCAACCCTAGCCTAATGCAGCACACATCAGTGCAAGACAATGCAAATCAATGCATTCTTTCACGCCATCCTGCACATAAAAACTTAACACAAAGCATCGAAAATGCATGTGCGTTGATATGCATCTAACAAGCGTTTTCATGATGTACATGCACAACTTCTGTATGTACAAAATCACATGATCAGCACACTAATAGAATTAAAAAGGAACCGTATAAATGTGCTAAAATTAGAAAAGCCAAAATGCTGATTGTGCTAGGAGCGTTTTAGTGTGCATGCACAGATACACCTTATGTCACTATAGCCATGGGCCTGCTCTACTAAAGTAAATGAACAGAAGCAGGGACTATTTGTTAAGCTACTCTTCCATTGTGGGCCCACATGAGTATGTGAAAGACAGTGCACATAGCAAACCCAATCCTTGAACCTGTCTATAAACCTGAAAGCTGATGTTCCATGCAAATGGCACGATCTTAGTATGCTTTACACACTGAACATCCAAAAAAATGCTGCTTTTGTGCTTTCTGTCTTGATAATGTGCAACATGGAATGCGCTTGTCAACCATTTACCTAAGAAAAGAAAACAATCTGACATGGTCAGTTCACTAAGCAATGGAATGCACACACACAAAGCAAAGTTCAAATATACTATTGGTCCTGCCAGTGAGTACTTGGTCTTGTACTGCACTTATCAGCCTCATCAGTTATCAGCCCTGCCCAATTCACTTCTGTGGAGTACAGACCCTCCCCCTCCTGTTATAAAGATGAGAGGGGGAGTTGTTCTGTAGTCCTAACACACCCTTTGTCCGAAAGATGACATCATTGCTCCTCAAAAGATATAGCACATTGAGTGAGCATTGTCACCCTAGGAGAAAAAGCATTACCCTCAAGACTAATGCAGCCACCAAATATAAGGACTGGTAAACTGTAACATTTTTTTCTTAGGCTTGGTTATCAGGGGTGTATTGTAAAAAAAATCACAGAGCTATTCATCCTGTTAAACTGCATTTACATTTGTTCCGTGTGAATACCAGCAAAATCGAATGTTACTAGACTATTCTCTCTCCAAGTCAGATTTCTTCATTCATAGGAATAGCAGGAATCAGGAAAATACCACATTATGGCCACTAGATGGAGTTAATGATCATAGGAAAAATAATTCCTATGATTGTCAGTTTCATCTAGTTTATTCTTAATTCATGCTCTTCTTAAGAATGCGCCTGGAGTCAAAATAATCTATTAAAAAATGTACATGCAGTATTGGAGGACAATATGTTAGCATGCAGGAACTGTATGCTGTGAATTTTATATAATTACTTTTATGTGAGAGTCAGCATCCCTCATGGCCAGAGGCCAAATTACTCTACTAGGCTCCACACTGGAAGGACAAAGTCTATTCACTTGCCAGTGACACCTATCCTGGCACTGACTGCAGAGACATTTTGAGAGATAACATTGTTGAGCGCAAATTCTCTCCAACAACTTTTTTGCACATGTAACATGATAACACTTTACTTGCTGCAGCTAGAAGGCCTGGAGGGAAGCTACTGTGTATTTTGTGTGGGCTTTACACACTGTGGTCCAGGCTCGGTCCCTAGGAGGGTTCCATTATGCAGTTGGTCTTAATATAGGGACCCTGCCACTTGGAAGGGCAAACCATACAGCCACCAGCTCACCCATCCGACAGAACCTCCGTCTCCAATGACACCACTGGCGTCTCTCCCACGATAGTTGCTCCACCTTCCCTTTTTTTTATTCCCCACTCTTCACTACCTAGGTTAACATGAAGGTTTATTCTCCATTCCAATTTCCTGTAGGAGTATGCTCTCTCTCTTCCTAAAGTAATTCAGACCTGAAGTTCAACTTAACCAATACATTTTTTTACTGAAGAATTTAATTGTTCATACAGCTTTAACCACGTGCTTACCGGACACTTAAACCCCCTTCCTGCCCAGGCCAATTTGCAGCTTTCAGTGCTGTCGCACTTTGAATGACAATTGCGTGGTCATGCAACAGTGTACCCATATGAAATTTTTATCGTTTTTTTCACACAAATAATGCTTTCTTTTGGTGGTATGTACTCGTTGCTGGATGTTTCTTATTTTTTGCACTATAAACAAAAAAAAAGAGTAAATATTTAAAAAAAAAACTATTTCTTTGTTTCTATTATAAAATTTTGCAAACAGGTAATTTTTCTCCACTGATGTGCGTTGATGATGGTGCACTGATAGGCAGCACTGATAGGCAGCACTGATAGGCAGCACTGATAGGCAGCACTGATAGGCAGCACTGATGGGTGGCACTGACTGGCGGTACTGCTGGGCACTGATGGGTGGCATTGCTGGGCAGCACAGATGGGTGGCACTGATGGGTACTTGTGGGTGGCACTGATGGGCGGCACTGCTGGGCACGGATCATCAGTGCCGATCCCCCCTGACAATTGCTGGTTATCGGCAGTACTACAACGTGAGGAAAATACAACTGATAACCGGCAACTGCATTTACAGGTGATCTGTGTCATTGGACATGGCTGATCACGTGGCAAAACGCTGCTGTGGTTGCCCTGTTACCATATCACGTGATCAGTTGTGTCCGTAGGACACAGCGATCATGGACATCGCCAGGTGCGCACCCCGTGGGCGCGCGGGATGGTGCATTCTGGGAGAACATCATATGATCTCCTCCCAGAACTAGCCGTCCGCAGTTAAGCCGTCATTCGGCTATCTGTGGTCGGCAAGTGGTTAAAGATCATATCTGGAGAGTATGGTCCTACTCCCAACTTCTCTCAGGCCAAAAAGCCCATACTTCCTCATGCATATGTAGCACCCTCCTAGGTAGCTAGGAGGAACTAGAATTCTAATATTTAGCTGGAGATTGAGTAGCAGCCTGTGGTGATACTCAGAGGGAGGTCAAATTCTGTTCAGACCTGAGAGGCTCTGCAGACCAGCTCTATGGGACTTCCTCCTGCACTAGACCTTTGGAGAAAGTTCTAGAAGCAGTGGGAGTGAGGAATGGCTGGTCTGCACTCTTAAGGGATCCTGGCCAATCCCCAACAGGAGGCTTGGCATGGGGCCAAGACAGTCCTTAAGAGTGAGAGAGCCTCAGCAGCAGGAGAGTTCGGGTGGAAGATGGAGAAGTGTGGCTGGAGAGCAGGAGCTTGGGAGGGGGCCCAGATGGAGAGGGGCTCACCTACAGGCAGAGGATCATGGAAGGAGGAACGCTTGGGACTTCACTGGCCCCCTGAGCGAGGACCACCTATGCAGTAGGGAAGGAGCAGCCCAGCAGAAGACCTGAGAGCAGCCACCAACCCAACAGCAGCATAGGAGAAGGACTGAGTGAGTAGACCTGCATCTCCTGGGCCAGTAAGGGGAAGGAGCACTCTTTTGGGAAACTGGATTACCTGCTACCCGGGACTGTTTCACACTGCAGTGGCAGGCACTGGATTCCCTGCACAGGGATTCACCCAGTACAGCTGGTTGAGGAGAGGATTCATTTTGGGCTGGGGCAGTGCACCAGGAGATGCTGGCTAGCTCTCTAGAAGATAATTTTTGCTGTCTGAATAGACTTGTACGTTGTTCCAGTGAAGTTGTCCTCAGTTGCCATTCCATTTGGGCATCCCATACGCCCCTTACCCCATCCAAGTCTATATCCCAATGATAAAATCCAAAAAAAAACAAAGCTCAAAGACTGGCTACTGTCTCCTGGATTCAAGTCTGTATGGAAAATGCATGTTGCCTGGATGTGCAGGACTATAGGGGAACTCAAAACTTCAGTAACTCCTAAGGTGTAGTCCTACACATACATCACGTAAAAACAGAAATTGACACACGCAGAGGGAAGTTAATTACAGCACACATTACTTAGTCAATGGTAACGCCTGTTAATGTACAGTACAGCAAAGACTTTAAGGCACCCGCCTATAAATAGTTTTGCCATTTTTATATATGCACCCCTAAGTAAGAGGCCACTGAACTGGGGAACAAACCTGTTTATAATGAGTTCAGCAAGGCCCCCCATGTTGCATGCATCATCTGGCAGGCTACAGTCATTTCTGTCTTGTGATAGCATTTATCACAAAATTCTACATGTGATATTTGATGTTACAGTATGACGGTTTATGCATGTAGCACATTTTCATTATTTATTCCTTGAATCGACTGCTGAGGGTAGTTGCTCAAAAAACCTACCTCAGTGACTAATCTTTATTGTTCGAAGTCTCGGGATGTCAGGCTTCACACAAGTTCTATGAAAACTCCACTTGATGTGTTAGCCATGCGTGCTGGAAAACTGTCACTTCAGACTTCAAGCAGACAGCTGTGATGAGCAAAAACCACTATAAGGCAGTGCTTATTTATGGAAATTCCATGTGTCCATTACTGCTCATAGCTGATAAGCCCTGGCTGTCTGCATAGGCTAATGACTTGCTCATTGTTTTTACCCATGGTGCACAGTCATCTCATTTACTATATATATAATGAACTCATTACTGTACATACTGTATAGATCTGTAATATACAAGGAGTAAAGACAATTATTTATATCTCACTGCTAATAGAAAGTAGGGCACATTTCTGAAATTTGGAGCAAGAAAAGTGCATAGTAATTAAAGTAGTATTAAAGGCAAAAGCAAACATTTATTACATTGCAGCTTACTAGTTCTTAGATGTGGATGCATTAGTTTTCTTTTTTAGGCTTTCTTTCTCTAGTTTTTCACCTAGTAATCTGGCCAGTAATAGTGTTATTTTTCAACAGAACAAACTGTCCTGCAGATGTAACAGTTGGGAAATTGAGGCAAACCATTTAACACTGATGGGGTACTGACAATGAGCAGCTTTTATTTATTTATAGAAGAAAAAAAATCCTTATCTCAAAAGGAACAAAACACTGTTTGCTGTAACTGCCTAAAACGTGTGAGCTGGAGTTTGGCTTCAATTTGTTAGTGTATCTAAATCTTCTAGCACTCCCTTCCCCCAGACTGACAATGCTGCTGTCTGAAGGTCCAGCGTTTAGGCACTCTAATACAGGAGTGTAATTGGCAGGAACACCAGGTGAAAACAGGGGAAAAAAGACCAAAAAAAAAAAACAAATTCAGCCGCCATATCTAATAATTGATTAGCTGCAGTATAGTACACTTTCAGTTTTGGGTTTAATACCGCTTTAAGCTGCTAGCTATGTAACCAACCCTAATATTTTTAGGACCCGTTCACATTAATGTGCTACAGCATAGTTTACGGTGTAATACTGCAAAGACTGGAACACATGACTCTTGGGGTTGTGGGTTTCGGTGACATTTATAAAGGTCCCCCAATGTACATGTACAATAGGTATTAACAAACCTGTACTACAGCACCCAGCAATGCACAACACACATGCAAAAAAAGTCTGTCTTTTTTTTTTTTTTTAGGTGCCATGCATGGGGAGTGTGTTCAAGATCTGCTGTCTTAATTTAAAGTAGAACTAACGTGTGAAATTAAAAAATGCAAGCAGACAGGCTTTTTTATTGCAGAATAGACATTCAGGGGCATATTTACCACAAGGCAAACAAGGCATTTGCCTAGGGCGACATTTTTTGGGGGGACAGCACTGCCTCTGGAGGAATGAACACACGCTGCATGGGGACCAGGTGGGATCCAAGAGAGCCTGTGGGCAGCTTGACGATGTATGAAGAGCTCGACTGTCATTACCAGAGATGTCCGGAGCTGTGAAGGTGAGTGTCTGAGAGTATCTCTCTCTTGCCAAGGATGGGAGGGGGGTGGCGGCAAGTGTATGGGGGAGGCAGTGGTAGTGGATGGCTTTCTTGGCCGGGGGGGAGGTGGTGTTGGTCGGTGTCAGGCCCTCTCTTTTGGGGGGGGTGGGTTGCTAGTTGGTGTTATACGCTCTCCACGGTTGGGGGGGGGGGGTTGGCCAGTGTCAGGCTCTCTCCTTTGGTGGGGTTATTGGTTGGTGTTATGCTCTCTACACAGTGGGGGGAATATGTTGGTCGGTGTCAGGCTCTCCGCAGGAAAGGTTGGGGTGGCTTATTTTTGTGTTGCCTAGGGCAGCACAAAACCTAGATACACCATTGTAGACATTCATTGTTTTTCTGCAATAAAATAAAACTACCAGCCTCCTCACAGTTTACTTTAAATGTACTCTAAGCTGTGCATGCGCAGCTCAGTTTACATTCCAAAGCAGTGCATGTGTTCTGCGATCACTGAACTTGTGTGCATGCACAGGAGTGACGCCATCCCATGCCAGCCAATCAAGATGGCCAAAGACTGGCACCCAAAAAAGCCACAGAGAAGATGCCAGCACCAGCAAGGGACCTTACAGGTGTTGGACTATTGAAGCCAAGTTACATATTGTGGACTTTAGTTTCACGTTTACACTGCCTCCTGATAGCCCTTTAAGTGGGCTTTATTCCTGGGATGTACTGTTTGTTTTGGCAATACATTCATTGGCCACTTTATTAGGTACACCTTGCTAGTACTGGGTTGGTCCCCCTTTTGCCTTCAGAACTGCCTTAATTCTTCGTGGCATAGATTCAACAAGGTGTTGGAAACATTCCTCAGAGATTTTGGTCCATATTGACATGAGTTACTGTTGTCTTTCTATCATCTCAAACCAGTCTGCCCATTCTCCTCTGACGTCAACAAGGCATTTCTGCCCACACAACTGCCACTCACTGGATATTTTCTCTTTTTCGGACCATTCTCTATAAACCCTAGAGATGGTTGTGCTTGAAAATCCCAGTAGATCTGCAGTTTTTTAAATACTCAGACCAGCCCTTCTGGCACCAACAACCATGCCATGTTCAAAGTCACTTCAATCCTCTTTGTTCCTCATTCTGATGCTCAGTTTGAACTTCAGCAAGTCATCTTTACCATGTCTACATGCCTAACTGCATTGAGTTGTTTCCATGTGATTGGCTGATTAGCAATTTGTGTTACCAAGCAATTGAACAGGTGTATCTAATAAAGTGGGCAGTGAGTGTATATACACAACACTCAACTAACGCTCATGCTGAATACGCAATACTTATACGCTTGAAGAAATGATGACTGATGGTAGTACTAACTAAGCAATCACTGGAAGAATGACATATTCGGATATTTCACAATTGTACATTACAGATCTGACAGCGTTCTCCTGTTATAAATAACCTAGTTACTTTGATCAAATTGGAACACTGTTTCCAAATATCTGTACTGAGTCATGGAAAAAAAACATGATTTCTCGATGGTTGATTCTGATTGGTGGCTGGGGTTGAACAACAGGAGATTCCAGAGGAATAGCACGGAGTTACAGGGCCATCATATACTGTACAATGTTTACTGCAGTCATTTTATTTGTTAATATATGGATTTCACAAGAAGTTAGCTGGGAAATTTAGAAAGAGGAAGTTTCTCAGAAACTGTGGGCTTTAAATCAAGATAAAATATCATAAGTTAGTTTTCAAGGTATTTATTATAAAGGAATTTATATGAAGGCATTTTAAAGAGAAACATCACCCTCCACCACAAATGTACATTGAAGACTCATTTACATTGCGATCCACATTGGATTGCTTTTCATAGGGCATTTGAAAGGCGACAAGGATGCAATATATCACCTCACTACTTATTTTAACCCCTAAGAGTACCACCCAGCTGCAACCGCATGCATTGCATTCACTTGCATGTGCATCTGTCCTAGATTGCAGAAAGCCCCTTAGGATGCCTGAAATGAGGAGGATGAAAGCAACGGCTTCTTCTTTAATAAAAAAGGAATTTAGGGGGAAAAAAATGTAACTGTGTGAAGGAAAGAGGAAAGGGAGCAGTATTATATAAATAAGGAAAAGAGGGAAAGTTTAAACATATTCCTCCCAAACCAGCAGCATCAGCAACATACCTTAGTGTGTAGGGGGAAGGGGAGGAAGGGATGGCAGGAGGGGCAGTTGCCCATGGTGCAGTAGACCTATGTGAGGGAAGGGTAGGGGGGCACCGCATGGTGAGTTCCCAAAGCTACAGGGATAGGAACTCACTACAGGAGTAGTGATAGCAGCAGAGAGGAGAAGAGAGCCAGGGGGAGATGTGGGCTTTGCTCACCCCTCCCACCCCACCACCTTTAATTTATTTCTTTATTTCATGTACTTATATAGCGCTGTCAATTTACGCAGCGCTTTACACATACATATATATTGAACATTCACATCAGTCGCTAACCCTCAAGGTGTGTACAATCTAAGGTCCCTAACTCACAGTCATACATACACATATTAGGGCCAATTTAGACAGGATCCAATTAACCTACCAGCATGTCTTTGGAGTGTGGGAGGAAACCGGAGCACCCAGAGGAAACCCACGCAAGCACAGGGAAAACATGCAAACTCCATGCAGGAGGCGCCATGGTCGGGAATTGAACCCATGACCCATTTACTGCAAGGCAGACGTGCTAACCACTAAGCTTTTATTACATTCCTCCTGTTAGAGCAGCACTCCTCAATATAGGAGTTGATAAAGGAACGCTGTCTGATCTGCATTGTGCAGGGTTTGATTACCTGCCCCCTATCTCTTTGTTGGTGGGTGCAGTCATTCTTCACCCAGCAGATAATGCCTTGCCACTCAAGGATGGAGTGGAGACTAAACAGGAAGATGTTCCCCTGCAGTCTCCATAGCTGCCACAGGAGTGGCAGCTGATTGAACGTTTCACCTCCAGTGACCTTCCACAGCCATCTTGGGTGAGGGCAATGCTAATAAAAAGCAGTGACATGGCATTTTGTGAGTGGATAGGGTACAGAGAAGAACCCTTGTGCTGCTTCTTTGTGCTGGGTCCCATACTGCTGGCCCTGCTGCATCCTCCCTACACTGCTCCTCTCCTAGCAGCAGAAAATGTTGGGGAGGGGTGGGTGATTAAACCCGACACAGACATGTCTGACAGCAATTCTGTGTCACCTCCTGTACACTGACAGGAGGAAGTAGCTCCTCTCTGCTGCTGTCATTCTTCCTGTAGTGAGTTCCCGCTGCTGTAACTTCTGAGGTTGCAGGAAGATAGGGGAGAATTGTACTGGGGACACAATGGGAGGAGGTTAACACACATTCGGGCTGAGGATGAGAGGACTTGTGCTAGGAGGGGGGATTTGAAAGAGGTGGGACAACAGGATTTGTGCTAGGAGGGAAGATTTTTTTTTTGGGGGGGGGGTGTTGTGCTAGGAGGAGGGATTTGGGAAGGGGAGTGAATTTATGCTATGAAGGAGGATTTAACGTAGTGGGAGGATTTGTGCTGGAAGGAGAAATTTGGGGGAGAGGATTTGTGCTAGGAGGGGGGACGAGGGGATTCATGCTACGAAGGGTGATTTGGTCAGGGGGAAGGAATTGTGTTAGGAAGGGTAATTTGGAGGATTGGTGGGTGATTGGGGGTGAGACTTGTGCTAGGAGAGGGAATTTGGGGGAGGGGGTTTGGAAGGGGATTTGTACTAGGAGAGGAGATTTCTACTAAGAGGAGGGATTAGGGGGGTTATGCTAGGAGGGGGGATTTAATGGGGAGGATTTGTGCTGGGAGGGGGGATTTAGAGGATTTATACTAGGGGAAGATAATTTGAGGGGGGAAAAGTCTTGTGCTGGAAGGGGGGGATTGGGGAGGGCAAACAATTTGTGTTTGGAAGGAGGGGGGGTTTGCAATTTTTGTTTGTGGAGAATTTGAGCTTGCAGATGCAATTTTTCCTTGGGGGGGGGGGGGGTGAGTGTGCAGATTAGTGCTGGATTTTTCTTGAGGGGGGTGTAGGTTGCCTTCTGTCCCAAAATTGGTTTTACCTGTGTTGATATACTGATGATGGGGTATCCATTTTACACTCATTGGAACTGAATAAGTGGTTTGGAGAAGCTATGAAATGTCTTCAAGAACAAGTCTAGTTGAGTGCAGCTAACTACTACTAGCTATTCAATGACCTGGATAAATGAGAACCTTAAAAGACATAGGGAAGTTAGATTATACTTTAATCAGAATGGATCTATAGTATATAGAGTTTTTCACTTTAAGGTCATTACAGAGGACAAGGGGGCACTCTTTACGTCTGGAGGAAAAAAGATTTAACCTCCAAATATGGAAAGGCTTCTTCACAGTAAGAGCTGTGAAAATATGAAATAGACAGCTCAGTAGATTATTTTTTAAAAGGGTCGGAATTCTTTTCTAGATACATAAAATATAATTGGATACTAAAATGTATAGGTAAAGTTGATCCAGGGAATATCTGATTGCTTCTTGGGGGATCGGGAAGGAATTTTTCCCCCAGTTGGAGCAAATTGGATCAGGCTTTATTGGGGTTTTTTCTTCCTTCCTTTGGATCAACTGTGTGTATATACCATGATTATATAGATTTTTTTTTTTCCCCCTTCTATTGGTTGAGCTGGATGGACTTATTTCAACCAGACTAACTATATAACTGTGTAACTTTTTAGCACAATAAAATCTTTGACATCATGACCATGAGGAGAAATCTCCTAATATCCAATAATGCAGTGCGGGACACTGCATTTAATTTGCACAGGAATCACACCACATTCCTGTGTGAATTACATACGATGTCTGTGCGGTGCGATTTGAGCCATACATTTTGTACGGTTCAAATTTCATTACATCCGCACCAAAAATGTGCAGCACCCCTTTTTTTCCCGCACCTGAATTGCGTAGCATGGGTGTTCTCAACTTCACTGTGTTTTGCGATCCGT
Organism: Staurois parvus; assembly: GCF_062004578.1. NCBI lineage: Eukaryota > Metazoa > Chordata > Amphibia > Anura > Ranidae > Staurois > Staurois parvus. Next base: position 6,226,509 of record NW_028318026.1, on the reverse strand, counting down.
TTTGGGGTGTCATTAGTTTAACATTTTCACGCACACCAGATCGCATGAACGCCATGCAATTGCAATGCGGTGTGGGAAACGCACAGGATTCGTAGTGTTTCCCGCACTGCATCAGTGTGAACCCGGTCTAGTGAAAACACTGACGGCATTAGCATATTGACAGAAGTTCTCACCCTTCACAACTCACAACAAGTGTTTTTATTGCAGTTCTTGTCAACATTCCCCCCTCTATACAAACATTTTGCCTCTAGTTCCACTTAATAATGTTTAGGAGAATCCCAGGGGACCAGATATTGCAGTAGGATACTGAGGAATAAGCTAGTGTCAGGCATATGAAGGCAATTACAAAGTAAGAGGAAACAGTATGAAAACATGACTAGTAAGTATACATAATATGTAATTAATAATCTATGCAGGGCAACAGTACCCCCAAAGGTTTCTCAGCAGCAAGAGAGCTCAAAGATCTTAATTATTCTGAAGAGTTCATCTGTAAACTACAAATGATCAATTAAATGATTTTGTCCAGTTCTGCACATTCTGTTCTTTCAGCTTCCAGCTACAAATCTGTCTTTGGGGACATTCAGAAGGCTGGTACTATGCTCGCCACTGCCAATTACTGCAATCAGTGTGAAAGACTCATTCAAATTCCTATAACTAAACCATGTCCTAATTTGGCTGCCGTGCTTCTCTGCAGCTTGGGCTAATGATTGCCAGTGATGGCATTGATAATTGTCTCCTTTATATTCTATTACTCTTCATGACTATGAATGACTTCCTCTTCTCACGTACCATACTACTATAAATTTTGTATATATAGTTTTTTTCCAAATATTTATGGACACACATAAAAAACCAGAACCTTATTATGCACATCAATTCATAAATCTTTTAAGAACTAACGAAGGTTACTGAATCCCTGAGTTAAAAGCAAGTATAAATCTTCTGATCTTCTAACTTGTCATGTCTTGGATAATTATTAATCCAATTACATTAACCACTTCATTGCTTTTGTGTTTTTTCTGTTTTTTTTTGTCTGCTGACAAAGACAGTTTTCAAATGTGTGCGATATAGTGAGAGCTACACAAAAAATGGCAACCGTCCCAACCTATAACTAGTCTTAGCATGTGCACCTTACTGCTAAGGCTGGTTATTGGTTGGGACGGTTGCCATTTTTTGTGTAGTTGACTAATTTGGATGCAGGGACACACTGGATGCCTTTGCTGTCATTTTGGTATAGCTGGGCATCACGTAAATCCCTGTGCCTTTAAGAAGGGATGGGATCCTCCAGGCATGCTTGCCCTTAACCTATCCAACCTATTCATTGATATATGTGCTCCTATTATGGAGGCTCTGGAGATTTTAGAGTTAGGTTCACAGTTTACAGAGGACCCTTGATGCAGGACTGTGGTTTACGAATGTATTTGCAAATGTGTGCAAACAAAACCCTCTGTTTTGTAACGCAGACTGTTAGACAGGGCCAAATTGGTTGTTTTGCAGGCTGGCTGGCTGGTGTTTCTGGGAAATTCTTTGCTTGTTTGTGTATTGCCTTTCTATGTGCACCTTACTGCTAAGGCTGGTTATTGGTTGGGACGGATGACATTTTTTGTGTAGTTGGCTAATTTGGATGCAGGGACACACTGGATGCCTTTGCTGTCGTTTTGGTATAGCTGGGTGTCATGTGCGTCCCTGTACATTTAAGGAGGGATGGGCTCCTCCAGGCACACCTGCTCTTAACCTATCCATTGATATATAAGCTCCTACTATGGAGGTTCTAGAAATTTTAGAGATAGGACCGCAGTATACAGAGGACGCTTGACGCGGGACTGTGGTTTACGCATGTATTTGCAAATGTGTGTAAACAAAACCCTCTGTTAGACAGGGCCAAATTGGTTGTTTTGCAGGCTGGCTGGTAAGTGTTGCTGGGAAATCCTTTGTTTGTTGTTTGTTTTTGATGTACTCCTTTGCTAATCACTCCTTCTGAAAATGTCAGGCACCCAGCTGTCATGCAAACCTTTTTTTTCTGACCTGAAAGCTTGCACACAAAGAGTTTGGATTTTCTCTGAATTTTCTGATCTGGATTTTCATTTCAAGTCAACGACTAAGAAATTATTGAAGCTAATGGGCTTCAGAACAGGCAGCACAACAGCTAGGCAAGTAGCATTTTTTAGAAAGAGGTGAGCAATGCCATTTCCTGGAACGGCACTTTAGTATTTAACGAGGGGCCACATGGGTTGACTTGATGGATTGTTATAGGGGGGTGTTAGGATTTTAACCATATGCTTTGTATTATGGTTACAGTAGATACCTGGCCAGTGCTGGAATTTCTGACTTCTGATTGAGCAGCACCTGCTGCATCAATGGGTGGGAGCATGAGAATCTGTACCTTTTACAAGGTCCAGCTGTCATTACTACGCCTCCTGTGAAATACAACTGTCAGCATAATTAGCATAAAGTAGAGCCGGCTTAGGCATTCCATAGTCACTTCTGGTGAATAGAGGTCCAGTTGCATGTCAGATTGGAAACAACTAGGAAGGGACTAAACCGCAGAGTAGATAGGCTGACTCTGAGTTCCAGTGCCACACCACAGTTCTTGTCAGTGAGAAGCTTAGTTTCAGGCTGGTTGGATTCCTTGGGTGATTTGAGAGAAGTGCCCGATATCAGAAAAAAGTCTCACTTGATGATTTTTATAGATGTTTAATTAAGATAAAAGTAATCAAGTAGAGCCAACATGTTTCAGGGGAATTGCCTCCCTTTCTTCAGGGCTGTATTTCTTGGAGAGCGGTTAGACTCTGAGAGGGTTAAATATATTTGATCATCTGCTTTGCAGTATGCCAGTGTTGTGGAGCAGAGGCAGCAAGAGGGAATATTGGCACCTAAAATGTGAAAGTTTGACGGGGGTGTGATCTTAGAGATTCTAGGCAACAACATTTCCCTCTTATTGTCTCTGCTTCACAACACTAGCTTACTGTAGAGCCACTGATCAAATATATTTAACCCTCTCAGAGTCTAACCATTCTCTAAGAAATACAGCCCTGTAGGGGGATGCAATTTCCATGATATGTAATGGTTCTATTTATCTTCAATAAACAACTATAAAAATTCATCAAGTGAGACTTTTTGAATATTGGCCACTCCTATCCAATCACCCAAGTATTCCCTGTGGTAACGCTTCTATTGTTATCAGAAAGGTAGCAGCCCTAGACCACTATGGATTCTACCACCCACCACCTAAAAATTGGATATAGCCCATTAAGAACACCCTCCACACAGTAACTTGTCACTAAGCAGCCTCCAGGAACACCAGTCCAGCGCTGTCTTCCCCTCAAACTTGAGGCTGCTTGGATAACAGTTGGAGGATCCCCCTGGTATCGATGATCTTGTCTTCATTTCTCCAGCAGAAAGAGAGACACCACATCATCCTTAGGGCCCCAGCAAATGGACTTCATTGCAATGTGCATCTAAAGTTATCTCTATTAATAACTATATATACACCTGAGTATATGTGCACAATTCCACCAGGACTCCTTTTGGGCCCTTTGATGATAATACCTGTTTGTATATTGGATGTACAGTTGTGTTCAAAATAATAGCAGTGTGTTGAAAAAAGTGAATAAAGCTCAAAATCCTTCTAATAGCTTTTATTTCCATACACCCAAATGCATTGGGAACACTACACATTCTATTCCAAATCAAAATATGAAGAAAAATAGATCAAATTTGCGTTGTTCCTCTAAAAAATTGAAGAAAGGTGAATATTAGACTGTTCAAAAAAATAGCAGTGTTTGTATTCTTCTTTACAAACTCAAACATTCACTATATAAACTGAAAAATGTTTGAAGATTTTGCTTTCCTTTGAATCACTTAATTAATATTTAGTTGTATAAGCACTGTTTCTGAGAACTGCTGTACATGTGTGTTGCATGGAGTCAACCAACTTCTGGCACCTGTGAACAGGTATTCCAGCCCAGGATGATTGGACTACATTCCACAGTTCTTCTCTATTTCTTGGTTTTGCCTCAGAAACTGCATTTTTGATGTCACCCCACAAGTTTTCTATTGGATTAAGATCCAGGGATTGGGCTGGCCACTCCATAACATCAATCTTGTTGGTCTGGAACCAAGATGTTGCATGTTTACTGGTGTGTTTGGGGTCATTGTCTTGTTGGAACACCCATTTCACTGATCCATGATCCCTGGTATGCGATAAATAGGCCCAGCACCGTAGTATGAGAAACATCCCCATATCATGATGCTTGCACAACCATGCCTCACTGTCTTCACAGTGTACTGTGGCTTGAATTCAGTGTTTGGGGGTCGTCTGACAAACTGTCTCCGGCCACTAGACCCAAAAAGAACAATCTTACTTTCATCAGTCCACAAAATGTTGCACCATTTCTCTTTAGGCCAGTCAATGTGTTCTTTGGCAAATTGTAACCTCTTCAGCACATGTCTTTTTTTCAACAGTGGGACTTTGCGGGGGCTTCTTGCAGATAGCTTGGCTTCACATAGGCGTCTTCTAATTGTAACAGTACTCACAGGTAACTTTAGACCTTCTTTGATCTTCCTGGAGCTGATTGTTGTCTGAGTCCTTGCCATTTTGGCTATTCTTCTATCCATTCGAATGGTAGTTTTTTGCTTTCTTCCACTTCTTTCAGGTTTTGGTTGCCATTTTAAAGCATTTGCGATCATTTTAGCTGAGCAGCCTATCATTTTCTGCACTTCTTTATGTTTTCCCCTCTCCAATCAACTTTTTAATCAAGGTACGCTGTTCTTCTGAACAATGTCTGGAACGACCCATTTTCCTCAGAATTTCAGAGAGAAATGCACTGTAACCAGCATGTACAACATTTGCTGCCTTCCTTCCTTAAATAAGGGCAGCAATTGCCACCTGTTTTTCAAAGAATGAATGACCTCACTAATAGAACTCCACACTGCTATTATTTTGAACATGCCCCTTTCAATTAGTGATTCAATTACACGGAATCAGCAGCATGCATGTCATGACTGTTGGGTCTGTTGGATTTCTATTACTCTACTACACCTGCTAGTAAATTATTTGCCATGTAGAAATATATTTTCTACCAAAACAGTGAATTATCAGGTTAGTGATGTCTGACTGCTATTTTGAACACAACTGTATGTACTGTTAAAAATCTCTTCTTGTATAAAACTTGTATTGTTTCTATACTGGTGTACATATGTATACTTATGGTTAATGTTTTATTATTATTATACAGTATTTATAAAGCGCCAATAGTTCGCTCAGCGCTGTACATTATGCTGGTTGCAGTAGTTCTTCTGCCCCCAATAGCTTTGTTTAGATTACTGATTATTTTCCCAGGAAGGAAACTTCATTATCAAACCCACTTTTCATCTTGGTTAAGGACCTGGTGCTCCTATTTACCTACAGGTTTAGCACAATATCCTTTTTTTGGGGAGGGCCGTTTCTCATAACCCCCAAAAGAAGGCTACATATGTTTATGTAAACACCCATACACCAGAACAGAGCTCGGCTCAAGACAAAAAAAGTGGGTTATCATAAATCCAACTAAACATTCCATGATCCACAAAGCCTGTTAATGATCAGTGTAATAAATGGCTTCTGTAAACAGTACTAAGTAGAGGCTGGAATACCAGAGACTACATATAAATATATTGCATGTGATAAATACAAATAAACATGTGCCAATGCAGGGTTTAGGGATCTATATTTACATACAGATTTGCTGCTTATTAAATACCCATAATTAATGCAATGATAGAGCTACATGATTACCAAGTGTATACGAGAATAACAATAATTTACAGTATACAACATACCCATGCTATAATATACAGGTAAAGATATATAATGGTAAATGGGATACTTTAAGTGTGGATTTACACATGTGTGATGCGGGATGAAGCTCAGGTTTCACAGCTAATCGATACACTGGTTGTTCAACAGTTCAGATCAGGTTTAGATCAGGCTCAGGTCAGGATTTTATCCTGTTCACAACTGATGACGTGCGGTTTGGAAACGGTTCCCATAGACGTCAATAGCCTGTAATTTGCACCTGAACTGGACCGCCCTACTCAGAAATCATACATGACTCTTTTTCAGTCCGCACTGCCAGTGCACCAGACACGTGAACAGGCACCACAGGAAGCAATGTTATTTCACATGTCATTTGGATTGGATGCGGTTCAAACCACATCCAAACCGCATATATGTGAACTGGCAATAAGTCTTCTAAGTGATATATGCATTCAATCTATTTTGTTTGGTATTTATGAAATTGAGATCTCATAGTGCATCTTCTGAGGGAAAACACATCTATTGGACTGGAGTTAGTGACCTATACTACCATACAGATGAACTGCCTAGAATTAGGTTTTCTACAATTTTCCATAAATAATGTTATGATGAAGCTGCATTAATAGCAAGCATTTACACAAATGTATATGAATATAACAATCTGATACCAAACATGCCTATGCTATAATATACAGCAGGAGAATGAGACACAAAAAAATCTACTTAGCGATAAATGTATGTAATTTAAATCATGTTTGGTCTTTATCAAATTGTGCTTTCATTGTATTCAATAATACATTTGTTGTGGAATTGTAAAACTATGCCATCTGGAAATCAAGATCGAATAACGGGTAATAGGACAGTGTCTGTTGAAATACTCAATTACAAAATGCTTCAGCGTTCTTACATTACACTCATGAGCTCTTTTGATTGGCTGTGGGATACCTCAGAGACACCCTCTGGAGGGTCATCAAAAAGCTGCCGTACCTGGCATCTGCAGTGCTGGTTTTCCACCAGAACCATGACAGAATGCTAAGAGTCATTTCTGAGGGCCAGTGAGTTAACACTGAAGTAAATTGGACTCCACAAGAACTAAAGATCAGGCAAAATTTGCTAACTACCTTTTATTTTTAATCACACTTATTTGATTGTTGCTATTGTCAGATTTGTGATATTCTTTTTCTGTAAATATTTTTATTGAAATGTTTTTTCTTTTCATTAAACATTTTTAAACTGGGTCTCTCAATGTTCTATATAAGAAATTAATGAATCCCTGCCTCTTTGAAGAAAGGTACCATATTTTTGCACTCTAGTATATTCCTGTCTGATGTGGAAGCAAATGTAAGATGTTTCTTAAAGGTCCGAATTGCTAAAGCAGATACTTTGAATGGTGAGTGTTTTTGTGTGGTATGTGGTAGCAACTACTGTGTGTAAAGAGTTATTTGCGAAGCTATTCAAGCCCAGAGACAATCACCCTTGAGCTACTTAGCCTATTGTCCCAAGAGTTGGAAAATTTCTGCACAGGGTGAGGTTGGGAGCACAATTTTGACATCGGGATAGCAGCAATGAGAGTGAGACCATCGCACTATCTGAATCTGGTGACAAAACACACAGTAATAAACACGAGAATGGCAGTGCAACAAGATTAACCTGGCTTTATTTTTGTCAGTTGAAATTGTAAAACAGTTCTATGAGAAGACACAAATACAGGATAAATCACACAGTAATTGTATAAGTAGACAACATTCTAAGAGTGATCAGTAAAGCTGACTAGCAAGCTAAATAAATAGTAATAGGGCTGACTAGTACTGACAATGTGAAAAGTGTCGCCCACAATGAGACCCTTTTGACTCCAAGCTGTGCACACCTAAGTCTCAACACTCAACCAGCTGGAAAGTTTGTAAGTCCTGATGGGGGCTCCTTTCACTGCTGATATGAATGCAATACAGTGGAATGCTGGGAAGATTAAATGACTGCTCTTGACTGCTGGACTTTACTCCTGCAAGTGAGAATGGAATGCTTTGGATCTTGACAGGCAAACAAATGACATGTTGTACAATAATTTACTGCTGCAGAGGTTTCAACATCAGTGATGTCTGTAACTGGTTTTCTAAGCTAAAAAGCTTTTTTATGGTCATTTACCCAAAAACACAAAAGCCAAAATCAGAAACTACTCAAAAAAATGTTTGTGGCCACAACACGATAACAATTCTAATCTGCCCACACTGATGGAATGGTTTGGAATGCAAATGCTGGAAGAGGTGGAAAAACTTTTGTTAGTGTGGATGAATGTGAAACAGCTGACAAGTGATAGCGTTAGTGAAGCTATGATCTGTGAAAAAGCCAGGAAATTGCATAGTGATTTACTGCCAAAAAAACCCCTTTGCAAGTGCAGCAAGTGGAGAATTGAAAGCCAGTAGAGGGTGGTTTGAAAAATTCCACAAAAGAAGTGGCATCCACAGTGTGACAAGATTTGGTGAGGCTTCCAGTTCTGACAAGGCTGCTGAAGAAGCCTACAAGAAAGAATTTGCGGAATTCATGAAGGCAGAAGGATAGGTCGCTCAACAAGTGTTTGACTGTGATAAAACAGGGCTCTTCTGGGAAAAGATGCTGAACAGAACCTATATCATGCAGGAGGAAAAGGCACTGCCAGGGCACAAGCCTATGAAGGACAGATTGACCCTTTTTACTGTGTGCGAACGCAAGTACCGATCTGAAGATTAAGCCACTACTGGTGTACCATTCCCAGACCCCTTGTGTATTCAGGGAACAGCATGTGAACATGGCCAGATTGCCTGTCATGTGGAGGGCCAATGCGAAAGCTTGGGTCACAAGATAATTGTTCATGGAATGGCTGCACAAGGTGTTTTCCCCCTCTGTAAGAAAATATCTTTCTGACAACCAACTGCCTTCTTCTGATGGACAATGCCCCGGCACACCCTCCAGCCTTGGTGGATGATATGGACGCTGAGTATTGTGACAGTCGCAGTGTCAGACCCCAGCCCTTCTCACCAAACTCGTGACCAAAGGACTATTATTATTACTACGAGTTTATATAGCGCCAAAGGGTTTGCTCAGCGCTGTACAATAGGAAGGACTAGCCAATCTAAAACTGCGCTGTCACGTGCGTAACAATGCCACGCTCAGCTGCACGTCACACAAAGATTTTCCAGCTAATGGACCACAATCTGTGTACCTGCAGCCTGAGAGCGATTGTTCCTGGGTCAGGTTAATTACGCAATTAACCCTTTACACTGCCACAACCTCCTTTTTGTACAGAGAAAGAGGAAACTCTGCAATATTAGCAATACACTATGATGTTTGAATAATCGTCTGTATACTACTGTCACCGCAGGCAGGGATATATAGAGGTTTAAAAACACACAGTAGAGACAGGTATTCTTAGTTTGCATTAAAGAGCTTTAGAAACAGTTCAACACTTTTCAGATAATATGATTTATTACTAAAAAGGTCAAAATGGTGCAATAAAACTATTTACAGAAAAAGATGTAATATATATATATATATATATATATATATATATATATATATATACAGAGAGCAATAACACAGCAAAGAGATAACAGAAGTTTAGAGAGGTGAAGTACTTGCTGTCAGCCTTGGTTTAAGCAGCGTTCAAGTGTCAGAGCAAAAGGGTACCGTTCTCCCAAAGTTGGTTTCGATGTTAAAAGGGAGAATTCTTCAACTTAACTCTCTGCTCCAAGCATAACTGCATTTTCTAGGAACTCAGCAGGGTGTCTCCTTGAAGCAGAGAACCAATCGCCTCATTTGGGGAGGGTGTTGGAGGCGGAGACCCAAGCTAGAGCTTATGGCTTTACGATATCTCAACTGAGAAGCTAAACAGACACCCGGGCACCAGTTAATTTGAGATTTATAACCATGAAGCTCTCCCGCTGGGCCCTGATGCCTTTTGAACTCAACATCCAGGGACCACGTGTCACTCAACAGAGAGGGAGGGGGGATTTGGAGGAGAGAGAGAGAGAGATGCAAGATGGATGACCGCATCCATCTCTGTATGTACAACTGCTACAAGTATGACTTCATATAAAGGTCAAGTTCCCCCCCAACATGACACCTCTTCTGCAGCCCATGGACCAGCAAGTGATCTGCAACGTGAAGAAGCTGTACACAAAGGCGCTCTCCACTAGGTGTTTTAATATCACTGAAGAGACGTCCTTGAGTCTGAAAGAATTCTGGAAGAAACATTTCAATATTCTCCACTGCATCAACCCTATTTTCAAAGCCTGGGAAGATGTCACTCACCGAACCTTAAACTCAGCCTGGAGGAAACTGTGGCCAGAATGTGTCACTGAACGTGACTTTGAAGGGTCTGAAGCAGAGGTAGTGGAGGAGATTGTGTCCATGGGCAAGAGTATGGGTCTGGACGTCAATGGTGCAGACATAGCTTGTTGAGGAACATAAGGAGTTGCTGGCCGCAGAAGAATTTTATGAACTCCACAGTGAGCAGCAGAAGGCGCTTATTGAGGAGCATTTCACTAAGGAAAAGGAAGACAGGGAGGAGGTTAGCAGTGATGCCATAAAATCCATTATGGAAAAATGGAATGTGTGCCATGATTTTTTTGAGAAGCACCACCCCAACATAACTGTAATGAACAGAGTGTTTGAATCTGATGAACGATAACATGGTCTCTCATTTCCGGAGGGTTATGCAGCGCAGGAAAAGACAAATGACATTGGACATATTTTTCACCAAAACTGAGCCTGCGGATAAAAGACAAAGAAGAGAGGAAACCCCTGAAGGAGATCTCCCCAATGTCCTTATGGAGGGGGACTCTCCCGCCGAACAATAAGTCTCCTACCCGCCTTCCTGTCCTCCACGCCAGAAGTCGTCTTAAGCAAGGTGTCAGGGCTCCCGGGTGTGACCAGAGGTATGTGACTGACGCAGGGAAACGCAGGCTTCAGATATGTTATAAACAATATAATTTATTAACACTAACAATACAAACATAAACGCAGTGCAATACTAAAACATAACACAGTGCAAACAAACCAAACCAACCACCCACAGATAACAGTACATACAATGCAAGCGTCATCAGGCAGGCCGGGTCAATATCAATCGGGCAGGTAGGTACAGGGGGAGCAAGCGGAGAATGGTCGGGGTCACAGGCCAGGTTCAGCAGGTAGTGGGCAGCGTGGTACAGAGGGTCAGGCAGAGGGATGGTCAGGGTCACAAGCCAGGGATCAGAACAGGAGAAGTCAGCAGAGGTCAGAATCAAGCAGGGTCAGCAACAAGACAGGAACAGGAACACAGGTTTACAAGATACAGGGCCCAGGAAAAACACACACCAAGGCAGAGTCTGCAGGTCTGAATGTCCCTTAAATACACCAGTATAACTAGTTCCAGGTGTTTGACTGGCTGCAAGGTTGAGTCTCTGATTGCTGGGAGCACCCGCTGGCCAGCCCTGGTACTGCAGCTCATAAGGCAGGTGAGTCCCACTATTGCTGGTCAGTCCATTCCTGACACAAGGTTAGTGTTCTCTCTCGTCATACTGTACTATACTGTGTTTTTGCTTCATATTTTTGTGGCTCAAAAAAAAAAAAAAATTCAGGACGAATAAACCTTATTTGCATTAAACCTTATGGGAAAATTTGATTCGGTTGGTGACCAAATTCAGTTCGCGACCACGTTCATAGGGGTCAGAACGGATTAACCTGATTTACATTGAACCCTAAGGAAAAATTTGCCTCAGTTCGCGACCAATTTGGTGAACCAAGGTATTACTGTACTGATCATGGCTTCATCCACCACCTGTGCTTGTTTGATGCCCATCCTGCTGTCAGCTTGTAACCTGGAGTTCATGTTGTCTCCTGCTGCTTGTACTCAGCACACGCGAGTGGTCTCTGCATCCTCAGATGGGCATACCTGGGGGCTACACCGGGTTCCAGCCTTCTTCAAGTCCATCCCCACCATCAAGGCACCTGGTGAAGAAGCAGGCTGGGGCTTAAACTCCGTGCCCTGGGGAACCCCGATTTGATTATCTACAAGGGCTCACTACCACAGACGCTTGACAGTGTATTTGCTTTGTAAAAATAAATCACCTCTAGTGCTGGGTGTCCTATGTTTGTAAACTGAGATTTATAAAAAATAGTTTTTTTACATTTTAGAATAGAGTGCATAATTTTAAAGGATGCCTTGATTGAAAAAGGTTGAGAGAGTCTGCCTTAGAGATTCATACTACAGATGAGAATGTGTAACATTTTACTTTCAATCCATTGTTTACCCCCCGTTCTACCCTTCCAATTTGGTGCCTGCCTCCCCTCAGTAGTCAAAACTGCAGAGACCCCTATGTCACAATCAGGGGTCAGGCTCGGAGGCCAATGGCTATAGTACTTACACAGAAACCATCAGGGTAAATACAAAATCAGATTCCTCTGGCGGGTGATGTGGGCTCATCTGAGATGCAGAGTCTATGCACTAACTGGTCTTCATCAGAGCTCCTGATGTTAAAGATAAGTTTTGCTGTATTCTAGTGCCAGGCCACAGTTCTTAAGATTTGCCCCACCATCCTGAGCAATCTGGGGTGTAGTAGCAGATGTAGCAGGTTGGGATCAAGCAGAAGCCTAGTTGGTAATCAAGCCAAAGGTCGGTAACAAGTGGTTGTAGGTTAAGATCAAGCGGAAGCGTTGTCGAGGAGCAATCCAAAGGTCAATATCAAATGGTTGCAGGTCGGGATCAAGCCGAAGCATAGACCAGGAACAAGCAAAAGGTCGGTAACAAATGGTAATGAAGATACAGATGGCAGCAGGACTGTAAGGCGCAAAATAATGGCTGGGGAAGAGCACAATAATCTGGCAAACAGGTAGTGCAATGTCATGGCTTAAATAGGAAGTTCATGGGAAGTTCATGGGATGAGCAACGAGTTCATAGTTCACCAGAAAAAACACAAAGTAAGTTTGTCCAAGGGAATCAGACAGGGAGCTTGCCAGTATCTCAGGTGGCTCATTGTTTACCCCCCATTCTACCCTTCCAGTTTGGTGCCTGCCTCCCCTCTCCTGCAGTAATCAAAACTGTAGAGACCCCTATGTCACAATCAGGGATCAGGCTCGGAGGTCAATGGCTATAGTACTTACACAGAAACCAGCAGGGTAAACACACAAGCAGATTTCTCTGGCGGGTGATGCGGGCTCACCCGAGACGCAGAGTCTATGCAATAACCAGTCTTCACCAGAGCTCCTGTTGATAAAGATAGGTTTTGCTGTATTGTAGTGCCAGGTCACAATCTTAAGATTGCCACACCATCCTGAGTGTCAGGGATCTCGGGCCGGATTGCGGTGCGCGGATCTGCGCATGCGTGGTGTGCCGAGGCGCGCTGGCGTGCGGGTACTAGGACCTAGGGGACCGCAACGGCACTCGCGCATGCGCACTCGCGATCGCGCCTGGCACCAATAGGAGTGCAGGGCGCCCTATTTGAACAGGCTCTGACAGTGCTTAGTTGCCGTATGGTCTTTCCTGTGTCCTGTGAGTTTACTTTGCTGCTGACCCTGCCTGATCCTGATCTGCTGATGTCTCCTGCTCTGACCCCTGGCTTGCCTGACCATTCTACTGCCTGCTCCTGCACCTTTTAATCCCCTGTTGCCTAACCTGGACCGTGACCCGTTTATTCTTCTGCCTGCCGTTTGTACCGACCTGCCCCGCTGTTACCGACCTGGCTTGTCTGACCTCGCTTACTCTGCCTCCTCACATCAGACTCTCACCTGCTGCGTACCACCAACAGGTGTCTCTATCACAGCTGGTTGCACCCAGGGGTCATGACCTGATCTCGGCTTGCTCCAAGTCCATCCCCACCATCAGGGGCTCTGGTGAACAAGCAGGTCGGGACTTAGATTCCTGGGGAATTCTGGTCTGCGGAACGCTAGAGGCTACCACCGGTTGGTCCTTAACACTGAGCAATCTGGAGTGCAGTAGCAGATGTAGCAGGTTGGGATGTAGCAGGTTGGGATCAAGTAGAAGCCTAGTTGTTAATCAAGCCAAAGGTCAGTAACAAGTGGTTGTAGGTTAACATCAAGCGGAAGCGTTGTTGAGGAACAAGCCAAAGGTCAGTAACAAATGGTTGCAGGTTGGAATCAAGTGGAAGCATAGACCAGGAACAAGCCAAAGGTCAGTAACGAATGGTAATGAAGATACAGAAGGCAGCAGGACCATAAGGAGCAAAACAATGGCTGGAGAAGAGCACAATAATCTGGAAAACAGGAAGTGCAAAGTCATGGCTTAAATAGGAAGTTCATGGGATGAGCAACGAGTTCATAGTTCATCAGAAAAAAGACAGAAAGTAAGTTTGTCCAAGGGAATCAGGCAGGGAGCTGGCCAGCATCTCAGGTAGCCCAACAAGAAGAACGACTGCAAGATGCAGCAGAGGCCCTGGGTTCAGATTCAGGTCCTGACCCCCTGTGATAGCTGAATGCAAAACAAGGAGTTTTGTCAAGCAAACAATTGGGGCCCATGTTGTGAGTATTTGGGGACCCCAAAGCAGCACCTGCAATCTCAAATATTCCTCAGAAGGGTACAGCCCTACAAAATGTTGCTTTTTTGCTCATGATCATGTGTGGCAGTGGGGATTTAAAATAACCATTCATCCTATAGCTTATCCAAAAACTCAAGTCACCTTTTCTGTGCCAAAAACCACAACAATTGCAAAACTTCATATGCTGGCCAGTCAACTTAATAAAATATCATATGGGAAGTTATTAAATTATAGCATTGATCTGAAGGAAAAGCAGCCAATCAGATGATGGCATTTTTCAAGTACAGTTTGGAAAAAGTCAGCAAAGAAACAGATTTATCACTTAGCAGACATTATAAAATGATAGCTGGCCTGGCAGCCAACAAAATTGTCCTACATGGATTAGGCAATATCATTTTTCTAGTTGAGCTCTAACAATTTTATTATATTATTATACAGGATTTATATAGCGCCAACAGTTTGCACAGCGCTTTACAAAATGACAATGTCAGCAAATAACAATATTTATTTAGCCAAAACATGTTCTAAATGAATCAAATGATGCCATTTTTAAGTGCAGTTTAGAAATTGTCAGCAAATAAACACATCTGAGTGTTTCCTATCTGGTGGGCTACATCACTTTTTTCCACAAGTTTTCTTCCAGTCATTCAGTAAGTGTGTCATTTTTTTTTTATGCTTTATATAATGTGTCAAATTTTGTGTATCCCTGCCGATGATACATTACTTTGCTTGTTATACTGATGTGTTTCCATTCCCCACGCTTTTCTTTTTTATGTACTGTAGCTGTACTTTATTCTTTCTGGTATGCTCACCTATGGGGAATTCTGAGCCGCTGCCATTAGAATGTAAATGGATTTGTTCCTACTTTGTGCTGCTGTGCCACATCAATTTCCTCCACTCCACTCTCCTATCAATAGATGTGAATTCCCTTGCCAGATAGCACACCATAGCGTGTTTGTTAAGTATTGGCTTTTACAATGTAGAGCTCCCAACCTACACTTCATCCGCCAACACAGTGGCACAGAGCTTACCCTACTGAGCCATTATTTCTCAGTAATTATACCAACTTCGAGCTGCATGAGATAGCTAGGTGAAGTTGTTTTTCTCTTTTTCTAATTGATGCTGTTTTTTATTTAGTAGAGCATTAACAGTCAAATTCAGATTTTAGTAAAAATACAAACCACGTTGGTTCATAAAACATTTTATCTTCTCTCATGTAGCATGGCTGTAGAAATTCTTGTTTGAGGCTACATGCAGCTAATCTTTCATGACCTTACCATCTTAGACCAGCTTTTCTTTCTGTTCTTTCAAATTGCAAAATTGCTTTGTAAAAATAGTGTTTATTGTAGGTGCTCTGCAGTACAGAACAAATGCAGTGGTTCAAGAATATTCAGAAAGCAGCTTGTGAAATAAGTCATGGGCAGTCATGTAGCAACGGTAATGGTAGAGGTAGCAACCAATGCAAGGAAGCAATCACAGGGCCCTCTGTACTAAATCATGCTTTAGGCACTTACCCACTGTTAAATATATGGTACGGAAGCCTGTTCTGTTCTAGCAACTCAAGCTTTGTGACAATTTTGACATTTTTTAGTAATATTAAAGGTGAAACATGACTGTTTTTTATTAGGAAATACTGCACTTTCCATATGTCCCAACTGTCCCACATTTGGAGGGACTTTTCTTCTTCTGATCCTAAAAAAAATGCAAAATTTAAAGGCTAAGCTTTGTTAAAATGTATTTAAAAAGTAGCCCATACCTTGGTAGGATCTTGTAAGTTGAACGATGCTGTAAGTGTAATCTATCATTGATTTACCCTCTGAGGGGGACATCACCAGAGCACCCTTCATTCATTGAGAGCAGTGCTGATATCATCACATCAGTTTCTCTCTCTGCGTTATCGAGGACCACCCATTGCTGAACGAAGATCTAAATAGGAAGTGGGCTCATTGTGCTACCAGACTGGCCTGATAATGCCTCAAAAAAGTATATAAAAGATAATGCATAAAACTGCTAGCAAAGGCCTCTAGGGTACAGGGCTCAGGGAATTTAAGAACAGACTGTATCACTTACCTTATACCACAATCCAGCTTGTTCCAGCTCTTTCCACCACTGCCCTAAGCTCTCGTCTGTATGTGGGCTAGGTGCAGCATGGTGTGATGGGCTGTAAGCACATGTCCCTACACTCACATAATGCACACCAGACCCAGGGGTCAGACTCTGCCTGAACCAAGATGACCACCAGAGTCACATGGGGAACGAGCCTCCAATCAAACCAATCTACACTGCCCACATGTGACCGAGGAAATCATAGAGGAACCTAGTTCCTCTCAACTTTCTGCACCCATCTGCATTGCCACTTCGGTTAAGGGCCACTTGCATTGAAAGTTCATACTGCATCTGCCTATATGTGGGTGGAACCTTGGCATCATCACATACAATATAGGGACATCAACCCTGTATTGTACGTTTTGGAAGGTGGAGTGCAACCAGAGGTGGTGGCATCCTTTTAGAGGATCTGCAGGGGACTGGTCACAGAGCTGGAGGAACCCTGCTGAAGCAGTATATAAGGTAAGTATTCCCTAATCTTCTGTCCCTAGACTAAACCAGCAACTAACTCTTCCAGTGAGAGAAGCCCCCGCTAAAAGGGTGGATTATTTTTTATTTTCATGGAGCTTTAACTACTGAAAGTGTTATACTGTACTAAATGTTTCATACAATTTCTATAATATTGCATTTTTCATTTTAAAAAGCCAGTATGCACTGTACGTGACAAAAAATGACTCAATATATATTTGTCTTGGGGTCCAGTGTAATGGGAAAAAACAGGAAGGAGTTCATAAAGCATGTAAGTGAACTTTAATGAGATCAAACCAACAAAATGTAGCAGACGGACAGCCCTGGCAGACATCTGATGACTGATTTGCCATTCTGTGTAGATGGTAGGTGATTATTGTGTGATACATAAACTGTTTTATTTTTTCCCATGCCGAGCTGGCATTAGAGTCTTCTGTATAGGAGGCAAAGACTTCAGACAAGCTTTTCATGACCTATCAGAGGTCTACCTGCTGTTTTTTTCTTTTCCAGCAAAGTACAAAATTGCTCTGTATAATTATAGTCTCTTTTCCTTCTCAGTAGGTGGGTGTTCTGAGCCGCAGACACATATATCATTGTTCTGAGCTGTATTTATAAACCAGTAAATCTGAACCCATTTGTAGAAATGCTAATATGAAAAAAGTGTACATGTGCTTTTGAAAGAAATGTGACTGCAAAGAAACATCAGCCATTCTATGTCTGAGCAGGATCCCTAGTTTTAGTTGTTGACACTTGTCATCCCTCAGTGCATAGCTGTCACTTTAAACTTAAAGAGAACATGTCACTGTACACTATGATTGTCAGTAAGAATCCTTGCTAATTACTTGTACTTCTGGTTATGAAGAACATGTGATCCTCTCCCCTAAACCCCAGGATGCAAACCTTGAGGCTGAGTTGCCAATAGCTGAATACTGTAATCTCTTGGGAAAGCATTAGGTCATTATCCATAAGTAAAATTCAGCACAGACCAACATAGAGATTACACAACGAGTAGACTCCAACAGATGACTGTTACAGCTTAGTTTAGGAATTTGGATAGTGTAAAGCAGCCCATAGTGTATGTAATTTTCTTTCCTTCCACAGGCGGATGGAAAGAAAATCTCTCTATTTCCCCATCAAAACAGTCAGTGTTGATGGGAGAATCCCTACTGTAATGCTATTGTGTTCTACCGACAGGGAGCCTTCCCGACCGGCAGATCACAATGATTACTACTGGCAGCTATAGCCACTGACAGTGATCTCATATAATCCATAAAGCTGGTTATACCCAAGTTGATCGATGGATAGACTTGGGTAAAACCAGCCTGCTCATAGATGGATCGAATCTCAGCTAGTTGAGCAGCAGATTTAATCCATCGATGGCCGGCTTTAGGCAAAGCTATTGTTTCCACCAGACACAAAATGCAAGGACATTAGAAAATCTATAGTTTTCAGCAGAATCTGTTGCTGTAACATTAATAATTAATTTAGTCTTTTTTTTCTAATTCCAAAACATAGTTTATTTAAAACAGGTTTAGTCTCTTGCGGAGAATAGAATGTTCTATAATTTTAAATACACACTGGCTTTAATATTGTATCTGCTTTTTCCTTTAGGTAAAATGATACAGAAATTATAATTTTCGCAGAATATACAGTAATTGAGGGTTGAACCTTTCTTTTGAACTTAAAAGGAAAATTTAAATCTGCCTTTCTCAAACTTTTTAACACAAAAGAACCCTTAAAATAACTTACAGGTCTCAGGGTATTCCTGTTAATAATTATTATATCTACAGCTCATGGAACATTAGCGTGGACAATATGTTTGTTTATCTATAAAAATAAATAAATGGCTAAGGAAAGTTGCATACTTATCATATTTGACACCAATGGGCTGTCCAATATCACAAAATGTTTCTCAGTAATAATAATGGAATAAAACAATTGATAATAATGGGGAGAAAAGAAACACAGACAGCGGAAATTGTTGTGTTTCTTCATATTGGAGATCAGTGGAGACTTTCCCCCTTTAATTGGTGGTCAGTGGTAAAAATATCCTCTTACATTTATGGTCAGTGTTAAAAAGACCCTCTTATATTAATATTCAGTAGTTAAAAGACCCTCTTACACTGATGGTCGGTGGCAGAAGAACCCTCTTACATTGGCGGTCAGTGGTAAAAGAATCTCCTTACATTGGTGTTGAGTGGGAGAAGGGCCCCTTTCTATTGGTGGTCAGAGTGAAGAATGTGCCATACATTCGTGCTTAGTTGAAAGAATACCCCCTTACATATTCTTAAAAAGATCTGCCAAAAGAACCCCTAGCAACCTCTGGAAGAACCTTGGGGTTTCATGGAATCCTGGTTGAGAATGGTTGATGTAAATAGTAATCTGAATGTAATCTGGTAATTCATTTAACCACTTGTTTCCAGAAAGAGTATCAATACAGTATTTTAAAGATGTATCAAAAGTCCTAATTTACTAAAGTCGAACCACCCCACTAGAAGATCCTCACTTCTGCTAATCCAAACAATCAGGGGATTTAACTAACATTCCTGCACCATAATAAATGAACAGGAATGTGGCTCAAGTGGTGTGCACCTTATTAATAAAGCAAATAACAAAAAGTGCATTAACAAAGCATATCTACCTATGCCAGCCTCTCCGGTTTCTATCTACCTGAGAACTTTCTGGAGGGGGGATGAAGGAGGGGAGGAAGCTTGGATTTGCATGCTTAAGGGAGGAGGCAACCCTTAAGAATCATAGAGCCTGGGATAGACAGGAGAGTGTTGGGTGGATGATGAAGTGAGAGGCTGTAGTGTGGAGCCTGGGAGGGGACCTACCTACAGACAAATGCTGAAGAAGAGGACCTCCACTGTGCCACTGTCTCCAAGGGAGGATATCCTGAGCAGCAGGGAAGGAGCCAGCCCAGCGAAAGGCCTGAAGGCAGCCACCAACCTATTAAGCTATCCGGAAGGACAACGTGAGTACTCTTATACCCCCTTGGGCCGCATAAGAGGAGAGGGCAGTCATGTGGAAACCCCACCTAGCTTCTCATCTGGGGCTGCTGTGCTAAGTTGGCAGTTTCTGGGCCCCCTTGCCCAGGAAATACTCTCAGGCAGCTGGGTGAAGAGGAGGATTCATCTGGGGTCTGAGGAGCTGCATCAGAGAGCTGGAAGGTTTTTAAAGGAGAGACTATTTCGTCTACATTGGTACATAGTTGCTAAGGAATTTGTCCACAAGTTTGCAGTTCCTTGGACATTCCATACACCCCTCTACCCCATCCAAGTTCTAAACCCCTTAAAAAATCACAAAACCAAGGCTGAAGACTGTTTACTGACTCTGAGTGCAAATTGTGGAAGAAAATGCATGTTGCCTGGCTGTGCAGAGCTTCAAGGGGACCCAAAACTCAATGACTCCTAAGGGGGTAGTGCTACATGGGAGGGCTCCAGAAGCTCTGACCTTTGAACCTCCCTAGCCTGTCCTGAGGTGAACTCATGCCTCAGTCACAGGCTGACTCATCCCTGGCTGCCACTCAGCCTCTGCTTCGAAAAATCAAACAATAAACTGGGGGCTAGAAGGTAGAGGGCGCTACAAGTATATCAAACATTATGACCCCTTTCACACGGGGCAGATTCTGCTCTGATCAGCAGAAGATCTGCTGATCCCCTGCAGGCAGATGGCAGGTCCAAGCCAGCTCTGCTCTATGAGCGGCCAGGTGGGTGTAAACTGTCCATTTACACCTGACTGACCTTCGATCCGCCAAGGCAGAGAAGGACAGATCACCTTTTGTTTTTTCAAGTGGACTGGATCGGATTAGAGTTAGGTGTGTGTAAAAGAACACAAGTCTGCTTAGAACCTCTGGTCCATAGGGGTGAATGGACCATCCGATCAGGTCCATGTGAAAGATTGACAGGCGGCCCTGATCAGAGTAGTCATGTGAAAGGGGCCTATGGATTCATTGGACCTTATTGTGTGGGGTTCCACTTATGACTCCTTCAGTGTATATCATGTTTCTTTTGCAATGTTTATAAAATAACATTATATACATAGAGCCTTTGCAGTAGGACTACTTTTGTATTGGCAGTAACTGACAACAATTTTTCAATACTGTCTGTTCCTTGTGGTTTTAATATTGCCAATAGACATAACAAAATGATATAATTTTAACACATTGGTTTGTTAGACTACAGAAGCTTTCTGCTAGTTTCAGAATTCATTACACTGTATTTATGAAAGCTTTAGGATGCGTTCACACTTGCGGCAGCCTTTGTCATCCATCTGAAAAGCAATCCACAGTATTGTCATTTAGGTGGGCAGTCAGGGGAGGTAAAAGCATGGCTCGGTTACCTGTTTTTAACCAACCCCTGGACACCCTTGTGAGTGAGGCCTTAGTCACCACTGCGAGTATTTTATTTTTTCTTTGTCTATTTCCCGTTGGGAGGTCGTATTTACTTTTATTTTGACATTTTCACTCTTTCAGCTTGTTTCCCTACACTGGACTATGATCAACGTTCAGAATCCCATTCTTTCTAATGGTCCATGTTCACACTTGTATGCTCATTTGCACTGCGCTCTACACCCTACGCTCAAAATAGTTAGGTATACCAGTAAATGCACAACACGTGTTTTTCTGCATTTATGTGTGAAACATTTCTCTCCCCCTATAAAACTGCTCTCCTCTTTTGCCCGGACCAGAAAACAAAAACCTGAAGCTTGACACACATGCAGGAACACTTACACTATGCTTGTAGAATGCCTGTACAATCCAAAAAAGGCTTCATAATCACTAGAAAAACCCTCTGCTCAGAGGTGAATGCAAGCTTTCTTGTGAATATCAAAAAGGCTGACATTCCTATTACAGAATATGTCTGTTAATATTTTCCTATATTTGTATATAATACATGTATTCCAGCAATTAGTTCCCAGGTGTGCATACCTGCTGTGGGGATCACACACTTGTATATTATATTATGGATGATGCAGGGGCGGACTGACAACTCATGGGGCCCCCGGGCAATAGGGGATCATGGGGCATTTGTGTCCTTGCCCAAACTCAAAAAAGCCTATAAAAAAGGTAACAGGGGCATCTCATGGGGCCCCCTACTGACCTCGGGCAGTGCCCGAGTTTCCAAATGGTCAGTCCGCCCCTGGGATAATGTATTAGAACACTTATGTCCTGCTCTGTTTCTAAGGCTTGGTACAAACCTATGCATTCGGTGCGATATGGGCACGTTTACGCGTTCATAGCAGCCCAGTCACTTGTACCTGCAAGAAATGCAGGAAAAAAGGTCCTTGGCCTTTTTAAAACCACAGCCACCAAAAAATCACATGGCACTTTTGCACTATGAGATTTCCTGCAAACGCACTGCATGTTTAGATGCATGGGAGTTCAATAAAGAATGAATGGCAGCCAAAGCATCTGTAAAAGAGCAGCATGTTTTGGATGCAAGCAGGGCTGCTGTTGGAAACCATGGGGCCCCGTACAGCCAACCTGACAGGGCGCCCCCCATCCCCACACAAAAACACAGTTTACTAGGCTTCAGTTATGAATGAACACAGCGAGTGATCAGTACTGATCACTCATTGTGTTCATTCAGGAATGGAAGGGGCTGGTAAATTACTGGAACTGATCCCCTGTATGTTTATCTCTCTGCAGCAGCTGAAAACCAGCTGGGGGGGAGGGGGAAAGGAGAAAAACACAGCTTTCAGCTGCTGTAGAGAGAGCCATGCGGGGGATTGGTTCCAGTAACTGCGCTGTTCACCTTTCCTGCCACATCCGATTCACCCAGCTGCCTGGGCCCCGTACAGTGGGACTGGTGGTACCCCCTTATCCACAGCCCTGGATGCAATTGAGGAACAGGTTCAAATCCTGCCCCCGCAACCACTGGCACAAGTGTGGATCTAGCCTAAGGCTTCATTCATATGGGCGTGTACCCGTGTGAAGAGCTGTCTTTGCCTGTACAGTTTGCTCAGGTGTTCCATGCATCCATGTGCAAGCAGTCCCATTCATGTGCTCTCCTATTCCTTCTGTACTGAAATGTATTGTACTTGTACTGTGTCCCATTATATTGCAAAGCGCCTGTGCAAACTGTTGGCGCTATATAAATGCGGTACATTAATAATGTGTATTGGGATACACACTGGCTGCATTCAGGGATACGACCTAAATTAAACCTAACTAAACTTAAATTGTGTAAAACACATATCGTAATACTGCCTCGTTATAAGGGTCACCTCAATCGCCACCAAATTGTAAAAATCAAATTAGCACATTGCCAAATTATAAATTAAATTCAATTCATAGGCGCAGATAACCTGAATGTAATCATCTGTTTGCTTTCTGATAGTGTCATATATATTTATTATACAATGTGATGATTGAATTAATCCACAATAAAAAACATAATTAATGTAAATACCCAAACACATACATTTTTAATACATTTTTAATATACTTCAATAAATAAAACCCTTGCACCCCACTGATTAACAGAGGTGACACTATATGTATGTTTTCTTATGCACTATTAAAGTGGAGTTCCAGCTGTTTTTGTGTTTATTAAAAGTCAGCAGCTACAAAAACTGTAGCTGCTGATTTTTTACAAACACACGCCTACCTGTCCCAGGGTCCAGCGATGTTCTCACCTGTGCTGTTCCTTCTCCCCTTCTCTCCTCCACAGTGCCGACATCTCAACTGTGGGCACCAGGCTTCACAGCCCACTGCGCATGCGCAAGTCACGCTGTGCCTCCTAATTGGTCCAGCAGTCTTCTGGGACCTGTGAAAGTTCCCAGGAGACTGCTGGAGGGAGGAGGGGGGCCGAACTTCTGGCTCACTTTGCCGAACTGAGCCGGAAGTGGGAGCGGATACCTGTCAGAAACAGGTATCTGCTCCCCGCTCCCCTCCAAAAGGTGCCAAATATGGCAGTGGAGGGGGGAGGAGGCAAATAAGCGGAGCTTCCACTTTTGAGAGGTGGAACATGTAAGGGCTCATGTACACGAGGCATTTGGAAAACTGTTCTAAACAATGGAAACTGACTGGAAAACGTAGGTGAAAAAACGTCAGTTTAGCCACGTTTGCATACCGCGTTTATGAGCGCTTATGTGCGTTTATGCGTTTAGAAGCGTTTTTAAAAGATAACCTCAGGAGACCTTTCCAAATGCCCTAAAAAATAGTAAATTATTAACTATTTCAGACATTTTGAGAGGAATAGAGAGAGATGAAGCAGAGAGAGCAGTATGTGTTGAGATTACCTGTCTTTTCTGGTTGTATTCACTATGGATCCCATCATAATGCGGCACATTCTACCATTTTTTCCTCCACGCAAAACCTGGAACTGACTGCGCTGGTGTACTGGGTCCATTTGAATACATGGAAAATGCTTTGCATGCATTTCTGGTGATGAAAAAAGGCTCTAGACAGCATCTGGACATGGAACAATTAAAAACGCTTCTAAACTAGGTTAACCACGTTTACATGTGTTTACAAGCATTTGGCATTTGAAACGCCGGTAAACTCTACTCCTGAACGGAAGTTTGGTGCATTTAAAAAGAATGTAAACCCAACTGCCTGTAAACGACATAGTGTACATGGACACATAGAAAAACATTAGGGAGAGTTCAGGGGCTGCTGAAAAAACCGCTGAACAGCTCCTGAACGTCAGTTTAAGAGCTGCAGTGTACATGAACCCTTACATGGTCTCAGAGGTGAACTTATCCTTTAAAAAGCCAAATAGGTATTTATTCTGTCATCCTTTCCTCATCTCTGATTGAAATGCAACTTTTGGGTAAAGTTTAATTCTAGTCAAGTCACCATATATAAGCTTCTAAAATGTCAAACATTACAAATATTTCTGCCCACATATAAGGGAAATGTTGGGATCACTTTAGCTTTTTACAGTTTGCCGATGAAAGGTTTATCCCAGCTGTAGCTGATCAGGAATTACCATTCTTCTGTTCTTCCTCATCAGAAATGAGAGAAAAGGAAAATAAACGCAAATAAATTCACACGTCGTAATTTGCATAGAGAGGAAGCGCAGCACTAGTCCATCAACAGGAAACCATTCCTCTTATCTCAACAGACTGGCATATCATAGACTTGTATGACATGTGCAAGTAGGTCACGGTGATGATCGCTTGTGATCATAATAACAGATTGTCTTTCTGCACACAGAAGGGAAGAGACATTTTAGAAAGTGCCTAATGTGCAGGAATTGAATCGGGAACATAGGCGCTGCTTTATACGTTGCCTGCAGGCATATGCATTTGTATGTATGAGAGTTTTGCTCAAACAGTTCAGCTAAAAAAAAATGGGTTATATGTAACATTTTTGTTACAATTGTCAGCATTTGGGTTATTCTGCATGGTAAAGATCCAGTTTTGCTTTCAGGGTAACAGAAACACTGACTTCTATTCTATTCATGGTTCTTTTGACATAATACATGTGAAAACATGATTCTATACTGGAATATCACAGGCCAGTTCTAAACTGTTTTTCTGTATTGTTACATCTAATAGAAAGCTCAGTAGCAGTGGTTAAGTAAACCCCAACTACATTATATTTAGTTGCTAGAGCACTGTATCATAGTCAACTGACATATTTTTAAGTTAAAATGACTGTAAAGCCTAATTTGTTTAAATGAAAATAGAAAAGAGAGCTTTTTAAACAATGTGTCACTATCATGCATGGGCCAGGTGTCTTTTCCCCCAAAAAACACTACCAGTAGCATCTACATTTAAATATAGACCAGCATTATCTACAGCAGCCAAACCCAGTAGGAACCACATCCAGAATGGGCCCTGCAGCTGTTTATATTGGGACATGACCTGCTACAAAACGTCTTACTACCTTCCCTCTGCAGTGGCTCACACAGACACTGTAATCAACAGCCTGGCAGCTCACACCAACAATCCCCTACCATCTTCCTCCCATCCAATATCTGGCCAGGGGGACTGATGCCAACATCTGGAGCTAAAACTGACAGCTCCTCTTGGAGGCACCGCTGTCTACAAAGTAACAACCCCCTTTCCATCCCCATACCTGAAACAACTGCTCCTTCCTACCATCCCCTCACCCCCCCCACCACCACTTTCCTACCACCCAGGTGGTCCCCATCCTCCTACCCCCATTCCATCTCAGCAAACTAACCCTCACCACTGTGCCTGATCTCCTCCCTTCCACTCTCACCACCTCTTTTGCCTACTTCCACTACACTCACCATTGCACCAACATCCCTCTATGTGCTGGCTGCTGCTGTCACAGTGCTCGCCATTATGTACCTTACTGTATTCAGCACACTACCCAAGATCCCAAGCTTCATCCCAGCCCTCTCTGAATAGTTGCCCTTCTCCCACTCCACCCTCCTATGTCATTTAGTGGGAACAAAACTTGGCAACTGGGATAGACTTGGCGGACTGGAACAGAACCTGGCTCTCTATAGCTAAATGATAATTTAACACAGCGACTTTGAAGGCGACATATAAGGTGCTCCTGTGTTATTGGGTCCCTGCCTGTATTGCTGATGCAAATCCATCCTATAGTGACCGTTGTTTCCGAGGGTTGTAGCTAGAGATGAGCGAATCGAAGTATCCGAAGTGGAATTCGAGTCGAATATCGGAAAAATTTCGATTCGTGCCGAATCCGAAAAACAGCCTAATTCGGACGCGCGAATCGAAATTTTTCAGAAAATGGCGGCTGACATGTGCGGCGACGGAGCGGGGATGTCGGGGAAGGCGCGCAGACAAGGCGCGCTGCCCCATAATGCATTCCTCAACGACATGTGATCGCATCAGCCAATCAGCAGCCAGCCAGCCAGCACTGTGTAATGGTCGAGGTATATATAGCGGCCATTTTGGAAATCTTCATTTGCCTGCAGTCATTGAACAGAGGCAGACCGCTCTGTACTAGGGACAGGGACAGAGTTAGGGCCACAGAAACGAGAATTGGGGACAGAGAGAAGTTACTTAGGGACAGAGAACCATTACTCAGGGACACAGACTTGTTAATGAGGGCCACAGAATCGTTATTTAGGGACAAAGAAACGCTAGTTAGGGCCACAGAATTCATACTCAGGGACAGACAGAATTGTTACTCAGTGCCAGAGAATTGTTACTTAGGGCCACAGAAACGTTATTAGGGCCACAGAATTTTTACTCAGGGACAGACAGAATTGTTACTGAGTGCCAGAGAATTGTTACTCAGGGACAGACAGAATTGTTACTGAGTGCCAGAGAATTCTTACTCAGGGCCACAGAATTCATTCTCAGGGACAGACAGAATTGTTACTCAGGGACAGACAGAATTGTTACTGAGTGCCAGAGAATTGTTACTCAGGGACAGACAGAATTGTTACTGAGTGCCAGAGAATTGTTACTCAGGGACAGACAGAATTGTTACTGAGTGCCAGAGAATTGTTACTCAGGGACAGACAGAATTGTTACTGAGTGCCAGAGAATTGTTACTCAGGGACAGACAGAATTGTTACTGAGTGCCAGAGAATTGTTACTCAGGGACAGACAGAATTGTTACTGAGTGCCAGAGAATTGTTACTCAGGGACAGACAGAATTGTTACTGAGTGCCAGAGAATTGTTACTCGCACAGACACAAAATTGTTACTTGCACAGACACAGAATTGTTACTCGCGCAGACACAGAATTGTTACTCAGGGCCACAGAATTCATACTCAGGGACAGACAGAATTGTTACTGAGTGCCAGAGAATTGTTACTCAGGGACAGACAGAATTGTTACTGAGTGCCAGAGAATTGTTACTCAGGGACAGACAGAATTGTTACTGAGTGCCAGAGAATTGTTACTCGCACAGACACAAAATTGTTACTTGCACAGACACAGAATTGTTACTCGCACAGACACAGAATTGTTACTCAGGGCCACAGAATTCATACTCAGGGACAGACAGAATTGTTACTGAGCGCCAGAGAATTGTTACTCAGGGACAGACAGAATTGTTACTGAGTGCCAGAGAATTGTTACTCAGGGACAGACAGAATTGTTACTGAGTGCCAGAGAATTGTTACTCAGGGACAGACAGAATTGTTACTGAGTGCCAGAGAATTGTTACTCGCACAGACACAAAATTGTTACTTGCACAGACACAGAATTGTTACTCGCACAGACACAGAATTGTTACTCAGGGCCACAGAATTCATACTCAGGGACAGACAGAATTGTTACTGAGTGCCAGAGAATTGTTACTCAGGGACAGACAGAATTGTTACTGAGTGCCAGAGAATTGTTACTCGCACAGACACAAAATTGTTACTTGCACAGACACAGAATTGTTACTCGCACAGACACAGAATTGTTACTCAGGGCCACAGAATTCATACTCAGGGACAGACAGAATTGTTACTGAGTGCCAGAGAATTGTTACTCAGGGACAGACAGAATTGTTACTGAGTGCCAGAGAATTCTTACTCAGGGACAGACAGAATTGTTACTGAGTGCCAGAGAATTGTTACTCTCACAGACACAAAATTGTTACTTGCACAGACACAGAATTGTTACTCGCACAGAGACAGAATTGTTACTCAGGGCCACAGAATTCATACTCAGGGACAGACAGAATTGTTACTGAGTGCCAGAGAATTGTTACTCAGGGACAGACAGAATTGTTACTGAGTGCCAGAGAATTGTTACTCTCACAGACACAAAATTGTTACTTGCACAGACACAGAATTGTTACTTGCACAGACACACAATTGTTACTCAGGGCCACAGAATTCATACTCAGGGACAGACAGAATTGTTACTGAGTGCCAGAGAATTCTTACTCAGGGCCACAGAATTCATACTCAGGGACAGACAGAATTGTTACTCAGGGACAGACAGAATTGTTACTGAGTGCCAGAGAATTCTTACTCAGGGACAGACAGAATTGTTACTGAGTGCCAGAGAATTGTTACTCTCACAGACACAAAATTGTTACTTGCACAGACACAGAATTGTTACTTGCACAGACACACAATTGTTACTCAGGGCCACAGAATTCATACTCAGGGACAGACAGAATTGTTACTGAGTGCCAGAGAATTCTTACTCAGGGCCACAGAATTCATACTCAGGGACAGACAGAATTGTTACTCAGGGACAGACAGAATTGTTACTGAGTGCCAGAGAATTGTTACTCAGGGACAGACAGAATTGTTACTGAGTGCCAGAGAATTCTTACTCAGGGACAGACAGAATTGTTACTGAGTGCCAGAGAATTGTTACTCTCACAGACACAAAATTGTTACTTGCACAGACACAGAATTGTTACTCGCACAGAGACAGAATTGTTACTCAGGGCCACAGAATTCATACTCAGGGACAGACAGAATTGTTACTGAGTGCCAGAGAATTGTTACTCAGGGACAGACAGAATTGTTACTGAGTGCCAGAGAATTGTTACTCTCACAGACACAAAATTGTTACTTGCACAGACACAGAATTGTTACTTGCACAGACACACAATTGTTACTCAGGGCCACAGAATTCATACTCAGGGACAGACAGAATTGTTACTGAGTGCCAGAGAATTGTTACTCAGGGACAGACAGAATTGTTACTGAGTGCCAGAGAATTGTTACTCTCACAGACACAAAATTGTTACTTGCACAGACACAGAATTGTTACTCGCACAGAGACAGAATTGTTACTCAGGGCCACAGAATTCATACTCAGGGACAGACAGAATTGTTACTGAGTGCCAGAGAATTGTTACTCGCACAGACACAAAATTGTTACTTGCACAGACACAGAATTGTTACTCGCGCAGACACAGAATTGTTACTCAGGGCCACAGAATTCATACTCAGGGACAGACAGAATTGTTACTGAGTGCCAGAGAATTGTTACTCAGGGACAGACAGAATTGTTACTGAGTGCCAGAGAATTGTTACTCAGGGACAGACAGAATTGTTACTGAGTGCCAGAGAATTGTTACTCAGGGACAGACAGAATTGTTACTGAGTGCCAGAGAATTGTTACTCAGGGACAGACAGAATTGTTACTGAGTGCCAGAGAATTGTTACTCAGGGACAGACAGAATTGTTACTGAGTGCCAGAGAATTGTTACTCAGGGACAGACAGAATTGTTACTGAGTGCCAGAGAATTGTTACTCGCACAGACACAAAATTGTTACTTGCACAGACACAGAATTGTTACTCGCACAGACACAGAATTGTTACTCGCACAGACACAGAATTGTTACTCAGGGCCACAGAATTCATACTCAGGGACAGACAGAATTGTTACTGAGTGCCAGAGAATTGTTACTCAGGGACACCTAATCGTTGAATTAAATAGTATGTCAGACAACATGCAGAGGAGTGGCAGAGGAGGCAATGTTTTAGGAGCGAGCAGACGTGGCAGCAGAGGAAGGGGTCGAGGCAGCAGTATTCGCAGCCAGAGGCCAGTGCTCCCGGTGTCATCCAGCGGTCGTGTCTCCACCGACAACCCTGCCGTCATTGATTGGTTGGCTCGGTCGTCTTCCTCTTCCCAGGTCACCTCTGACACCTACAGCCAACGGTCGGTGGGTACGTCAGACACAACCGTTAGTTGGCATGGCCCGGGACCAAGCCCACTGAAATCACGTGTCCTCTACCTGCCCCTGTCCTTTGCTGTTCCCTCACCAAGTGAAGTATCGCATGCTGTGGGCTCAGCCCCACTGTACAGTGAGGAAGAGCTAACAGAGGGCGGTCAGGAACGGGGGGAGACATCGGCCTTTTCAGCAGCCAAGCGAACAAGTACTGGCGAGGAGAGTGGCTCGGTAGCCGGTCTAGAGACAGGTCTGTCTCCTGACCCAGACGCAGCCGAGGGGGCTAGTAGTGAGGCGGAGACCCTACTTGATGATGAGGAGGTTGATCGCACTTGGCAGCCTCGTCGTCATCAGGCAATTTCTTCCGCATCATCAGGAGAAGAGGGTGGCAGCTTGGCAGCGAGCAAAACAGTCGGTGGGTTGCCCAGGAGACAGCAGCAGGGTCGCATCAGTGTCAGTGGAGCCAAACGTCCACGGAGTAGAGCACCAGCTCCACTGCAGCCTACCACCACGGCCAGTAGTGGTGCCGGTGCGCACGGAGGAAGTAGCAGTCAGCCAGTGAAGAGTAGCGGGGGCAAAGTTTCCTACTCGGTGGTGTGGCAATTTTTCCTCAAGCCGCCCGAGGAAGTAAACGTAGCCGTATGTCGACTATGTGGCCAGAAATGCAAGCGTGGCCAGGGGGCCCATGTTGGGACTACAGCGTTGCGTCAGCATATGCAGCGTCACCATTCGTTGGCCTGGGAAAACCGTGATAAACATACGGCGGTTCTGCCTGCCCCAGCCCCCGCTCCATCACCCGCTCCGTTACTTGCTCCGTCACCCGACGTCGTCAATCGCCCTCTATCAGCCAGTCAAGGCTCCAACACCTCTGCTGAGGGGAGTTGTCGCTCATTGGCATCTTCCGCTCGTTCAGATGCTCCTTCTCCTGCTACTCCTCTTCTCGGATTCCGTCAACAGTCTTTCTTGGAATCCGTATCCAAGAGACAACAGTTTGCGAGCACGCACCCGACGGTGCAAAAGCTGAACGTCCTCCTGTCCAAGTTGCTGGTGCTGCAGTCCCTCCCTTTCCAACTGGTGGACTCAGCACCTTTCCGAGAAATGATGGCTTGTGCCGCGCCGCGGTGGAGAGTGCCAAGCCGTCATTTCTTTGCCCAAAAGGCAGTGCCAGCCCTGCATTCACATGTAGAAGAGATGGTGGGCCAGTCTTTGAGCATGTCGGTCTCTGCCAAAGTGCACGGCAGCGCCGACGTGTGGAGCTGTAACTACGGTCAGGGACAGTACATGTCATTTACGGCCCACTGGGTGAACGTGGTGCCGGCACAGCCGCACCAGCAACTTGGACAGGTCACGACGCTTTTGCCTCCACGTTTGCACGTCCTTGGTCCAGCAAGCATGTCCGCCTCTACCACCTCTTTTTCCGCCGTGTCCTCAGCCGCCACCCCCGTGCCAAGTCCCATTACCCGACCGGCATATCACATGTGCAGGGCGCAACGGTGTCACGCTGTGCTGCACCTGGTATGCCTTGGCGAACGTAGTCACACAGGGGAGGAACTGCTGAGTGTAATGAACAGAGAAATCGACAGATGGCTGTCTCCGCGCAAACTAAAAATCGGAACCATGTTGACTGACAACGGAAAGAACATGGTGTCTGCTCTGCGTCAAGGAAGGTTGTGCCATGCGCCATGCATGGCTCACGTGTTCAATCTGGTTGTCAAGCGGTTCCTAAAATCCACCATCCCACTGCAAGACATCCTTAAAATGTCACGTAAACTGTGCATGCATTTCAGCCATTCCTACACCGCAAAGAACACCCTCATTGAGCTGCAGCGGCAGAACGGAATTCCACAGCATCGCCTGATCTGCGACGTTGCAACAAGGTGGAATTCAACCCTACACATGTTAGACCGCCTTTACGAGCAGCGAAAGGCCATCACCGATTTCCTGATGTTACAAGCGGATAAAGGTACTCCCCTGTGTAACTTAGATGTCAGCCATTGGCAGCTCATGCGTGACACCTGCCGCTTGCTCAGGCCCTTTGAGGAGGCCACGCTATTCGTGAGTCGGCAGGACTATGGGATGAACGACGTCATTCCTCTGTTGCACGTCCTGGAACAAATGCTGTTAACAATGGCTGGTCAGGGTGCGGTAGACGTGGCGCACAGATCTCAACGCCACATGACCCCTGTGGGGGCAGGACAGGAAGAAGAGGAGGAGGTAGAGGAGGACATTTGTGCTCAGGAATTATTGAGTGAAATGGGTGGTTTTTCCACTCAGCGGACAGGAGTGGAGGAGCAGGAGCATCTGGTAGAGGAGGAGGAGGAGGAGACAGAGGACCCAGACGCACCGTGGCAGTATGCTGTGGAGATGGAGGCAGGGAGTCCCTCGCATTCCTTGGCACAAATGGCCCATAGCATGCTCGGTTGCTTGCGTAGCGACAGCCGAATAATAACCATCAGACAGAGGGATGACTTTTGGCTGTCCACCTTGTTGGACCCTCGCTACCGGTCCAAAATGGTGGCCTTTTTCACACCTGCTGAGAGGGAGGCCAAAATTACGTACTATAAAAACCACCTATGTAGTCAGTTGGTCTCTGCCTTTGTGCGCCATCGTCCATCCTCAGACACTGTGGGCCCTGTGCGCTCGCGTTCCGCTGGCATGGCAGCAGGGGAGGGGTGGGGTGGTAGGAGCAGTGGCAGCTCCACCAGCAGCGGCTGCCTCAGTCTGCAGTCGATGATGAGTAGCTTTCTTCACCAGCGCAGTGAGGAAACTACTAACCAGCCGCAGCAGCAGCAGCAGCATCAGGTGGACCTGGAGCAGGAGCTCAAACAACAGGCTTGGGCCTACTTGGACAGCACCCTGCCAACCGAGGTAGACAATCCCCTTGACTACTGGGCAACGAAACTTGACCTTTGGCCCCAACTAGCTGAATTTGCCCTTGAAAGGCTGTCATGCCCGGCCAGTAGCGTGGCATCGGAGCGCGTGTTTAGTGCGGCAGGAGGTATTGTAACTCCGCGGAGGACACGACTGTCCACCCAAAGTGTGGAGAGACTCACGTTTGTGAAAATGAATCAGGCGTGGATTAGTCTGGATTTCAAACCACCAGTTCCTGACACAACTGACTAAATCCGCCATGAATCATGCCTCAAACATGTGCCACTTTCAGGTCTCCTCACACTGCTGGTGTGTTGAATTTTTTGACATAGGGTGCTGGCAGATTACGGGCCTCCTATAGCTGCTGCCAGGCCCCTAATCTGCCATAGGCCCCTATATACCACCTCCTCCTGCTGCTGCCAGGTCCAGAGTCTCTCATGGGTCCCTGTACGGCCTCCCATTGCTGCTGTCTCCATCGCCACACTCTGCTGCCATGTGCCACTTTCAGGTCTCTTCACACTGCTGGTGTGTTAAATTTTTTGACATAGGGTGCAGGCAGATTACGGGCCTCACATAGCTGCTGCCAGGCCCCTAATCTGCCATGGGCCCCTATATACCACCTCCTCCTGCTGCTGCCAGGTCCAGAGTCTCTCATGGGTCCCTGTACGGCCTCCCATTGCTGCTGTCTCCATCGCCACACTCTGCTGCCATGTGCCACTTTCAGGTCTCTTCACACTGCTGGTGTGTTAAATTTTTTGACATAGGGTGCTGCAAGATAACGGGCCTCACATAGCTGCTGCCAGGCCCCTAATCAGCCATGGGCCCCTATACCGCCTCCTCCTGCTGCTGCCAGGTCCAGAGTCTCTCATGCCATGTGCCACTTTCAGGTCTCTTCACACTGCTGGTGTGTTAAATTTTTTGACATAGGGTGCTGGCAGATTACGGGCCTCACATAGCTGCTGCCAGGCCCCTAATCTGCCATGGGCCCCTATATACCGCCTCCTCATGCTGCTGCCAAGTCTAGAGTCTCTCATGGGTCCCTGTACGGCCTCCCATTGCTGCTGTCTCCATCGCCACACTCTGCTGCCATGTGCCACTTTCAGGTCTCTTCACACTGCTGGTGTGTTAAATTTTTTGACATAGGGTGCAGGCAGATTACGGGCCTCACATAGCTGCTGCCAGGCCCCTAATCTGCCATGGGCCCCTATATACCGCCTCCTCATGCTGCTGCCAAGTCCAGAGTCTGTCATGGTCCCTGTACGGCCTCCCATTGCTGCTGTCTCCATCGCCACACTCTGCTGCCATGTGCCACTTTCAGGTCTCTTCACACTGCTGGTGTGTTAAATTTTTTGACATAGGGTGCAGGCAGATTACGGGCCTCACATAGCTGCTGCCAGGCCCCTAATCTGCCATGGGCCCCTATATACCGCCTCCTCATGCTGCTGCCAAGTCCAGAGTCTGTCATGGTCCCTGTACGGCCTCCCATTGCTGCTGTCTCCATCGCCACACTCTGCTGCCATGTGCCACTTTCAGGTCTCTTCACACTGCTGGTGTGTTTAATTTTTTGACATAGGGTGCAGGCAGATTACGGGCCTCACATAGCTGCTGCCAGGCCCCTAATCTGCCATGGGCCCCTATATACCGCCTCCTCATGCTGCTGCCAAGTCTAGAGTCTCTCATGGGTCCCTGTACGGCCTCCCATTGCTGCTGTCTCCATCGCCACACTCTGCTGCCATGTGCCACTTTCAGGTCTCTTCACACTGCTGGTGTGTTTAATTTTTTGACATAGGGTGCAGGCAGATTACGGGCCTCACATAGCTGCTGCCAGGCCCCTAATCTGCCATGGGCCCCTATATACCGCCTCCTCATGCTGCTGCCAAGTCTAGAGTCTCTCATGGGTCCCTGTACGGCCTCCCATTGCTGCTGTCTCCATCGCCACACTCTGCTGCCATGTGCCACTTTCAGGTCTCTTCACACTGCTGGTGTGTTAAATTTTTTGACATAGGGTGCAGGCAGATTACGGGCCTCACATAGCTGCTGCCAGGCCCCTAATCTGCCATGGGCCCCTATATACCGCCTCCTCATGCTGCTGCCAAGTCCAGAGTCTGTCATGGTCCCTGTACGGCCTCCCATTGCTGCTGTCTCCATCGCCACACTCTGCTGCCATGTGCCACTTTCAGGTCTCTTCACACTGCTGGTGTGTTAAATTTTTTGACATAGGGTGCAGGCAGATTACGGGCCTCACATAGCTGCTGCCAGGCCCCTAATCTGCCATGGGCCCCTATATACCGCCTCCTCATGCTGCTGCCAAGTCCAGAGTCTGTCATGGTCCCTGTACGGCCTCCCATTGCTGCTGTCTCCATCGCCACACTCTGCTGCCATGTGCCACTTTCAGGTCTCTTCACACTGCTGGTGTGTTAAATTTTTTGACATAGGGTGCAGGCAGATTACGGGCCTCCCATAGCTGCTGCCAGGCCCCTAATCTGCCATGGGCCCCTATATACCGCCTCCTCATGCTGCTGCCAAGTCCAGAGTCTGTCATGGGTCCCTGTACGGCCTCCCATTGCTGCTGTCTCCATCGCCACACTCTGCCATGTGCCACTTTCAGGTCTCCTCACACTGCTGGTGTGTTGAATTTTTTGACATAGGGTGCTGGCAGATTACGGGCCTCCTATAGCTGCTGCCAGGCCCCTAATCTGCCATGGGCCCCTATATACCGCCTCCTCATGCTGCTGCCAAGTTCAGAGTCTGTCATGGGTCCCTGTACGGCCTCCCATTGCTGCTGTCTCCATCGCCACACTCTGCCATGTGCCACTTTCAGGTCTCCTCACACTGCTGGTGTGTTGAATTTTTTGACATAGGGTGCTGGCAGATTACGGGCCTCCTATAGCTGCTGCCAGGCCCCTAATCTGCCATAAGCCCCTATATACCGCCTCCTCATGCTGCTGCCAAGTCCAGAGTCTGTCATGGGTCCCTGTACGGCCTCCCATTGCTGCTGTCTCCATCGCCACACTCTGCCATGTGCCACTTTCAGGTCTCCTCACACACTGCTGGTGTGTTGAATTTTTTGACATAGGGTGCTGGCAGATTACGGGCCTCCTATAGCTGCTGCCAGGCCCCTAATCTGCCGTAGGCCCCTATATACCGCCTCCTCATGCTGCTGCCAGGTCCAGAGTCTCTCATGGGTCCCTGTACGGCCTCCCATTGCTGCTGTCTCCATCGCCACACTCTGCCATGTGCCACTTTCAGGTCTCCTCACACTGCTGGTGTGTTCCATTTTTTGTCATAGGGTGCTGGCAGATTATGGGCCTCCCATAACTGCTGCCAGGCCCCTAATCTGCCATGGGCCCCTATACCGACTCCTCATGCTGTGACGTTGCAACAAGGTGGAATTCAACCCTACATATGTTAGACCGCCTTTACGAACAGCAAAAGGCCATCACAGATTTCCTGATGTTAAAAGCAGATAAAGGTACTCCCTGTGTAACTTAGATGTCAGCCATTGGCAGCTCATGCGTGACACCTGCGCTTGCTCAGGCCCTTTGAGGAGGCCACGCTATTCGTGAGTCGGCAGGACTATGGGATGAACGACGTCATTCCTCTGTTGCACGTCCTGGAACAAATGCTGTTAACAATGGCTGGTCAGGGTGCGGTAGACGTGGCGCACAGATCTCAACGCCACATGGCCCCTGTGGGGGCAGGACTGGAAGAAGAGGAGGAGGTAGAGGAGGACATTGGTGCTCAGGAATTATTGAGTGAAATGGGTGGTTTTTCCACTCAGCGGACAGGAGTGGAGGAGCAGGAGCATCTGGTAGAGGAGGAGGAAGAGGAGACAGAGGACCTAGACGCACCGTGGCAGTATGCTGTGGAGATGGAGGCAGGGAGTCCCTCGCATTCCTTGGCACAAATGGCCCATAGCATGCTCGGTTGCTTGCGTAGCGACAGCCGAATAATAACCATCAGACAGAGGGATGACTTTTGGCTGTCCACCTTGTTGGACCCTCGCTACCGTTCAAAAATGGTGGCCTTTTTCACACCTGCTGAGAGGGAGGCCAAAATAACGTACTATAAAAAACACCTATGTAGTCAGCTGGTCTCTGCCTGTCTGCGCCAACGTCCATCCTCAGACACTGTGGGCCCTGTGCGCTCGTGTTCCGCTGCCATGGCAGCAGGGGAGGGGTGGGGTGGTAGGAGCAGTGGCAGCTCCACCAGCAGCGGCTGCCTCAGTCTGCAGTCGATGATGAGTAGCTTTCTTCACCAGCGCAGTGAGGAAACTACTAACCAGCCGCAGCAGCAGCAGCAGCATCAGGTGGACCTGGAGCAGGACCTCAAACAACAGGCTTAGGCCTACTTGGACAGCACCCTGCCAACCGAGGTAGACAATCCCCTTGACTACTGGGCAACGAAACTTGACCTTTGGCCCCAACTAGCTGAATTTGCCCTTGAAAGGCTGTCATGCCCGGCCAGTAGCGTGGCATCGGAGCGCGTGTTTAGTGCGGCAGGAGGTATTGCAACTCCGCGGAGGACACGACTGTCCACCCAAAGTGTGGAGAGACTCACGTTTGTGAAAATGAATCAGGCGTGGATTAGTCTGGATTTCAAACCACCAGTTCCTGACACAACTGACTAAATCCGCCATGAATCATGCCCCAAACATGTGCCACTTTCAGGTCTCCTCACACTGCTGGTGTGTTCCATTTTTTGTCATAGGGTGCTGGCAGATTACGGGCCTCCCATAGCTGCTGCCAGGCCCCTAATCTGCCATGGGCCCCTATACCGCCTCCTCATGCTGCTGCCAAGTCCAGAGTCTCTCATGGGTCCCTGTACGGCCTCCCATTGCTGCTGCCTCCATCGCCACACTCTGCCATGTGCCACTTTCAGGTCTCCTCACACTGCTGGTGTGTTCCATTTTTTGTCATAGGGTGCTGGCAGATTACGGGCCTCCCATAGCTGCTGCCAGGCCCCTAATCTGCCATGGGCCCCTATACCGCCTCCTCATGCTGCTGCCAGGTCCAGAGTCTCTCATGGGTCCCTGTACGGCCTCCCATTGCTGCTGTCTCCATCGCCACACTCTGCCATGTGCCACTTTCAGGTCTCCTCACACTGCTGGTGGGTTCCATTTTTTGTCATAGGGTGCTGGCAGATTACGGGCCTCCCATAGCTGCTGCCAGGCCCGTAATCTGCCATGGGCCCCCGTACCGACTCCTCATGCTGCTGCCAGGCCCGTAATCTGTCATGGGCCACTGTTGTCGCTTGTTGGCATATTCCGCTCGTTCAGATGCTCCTTCTCCTGCTACTCCTCTTCACGGATTCCGTCAGCAGTCTTTCTTGGAATCCGTTTCCAAGAGACAACAGTTTGCGAGCACGCACCCGACGGTGCAGAAGCTGAACGTCCTCCTGTCCAAGTTGCTGCTGCCAGGCTCGTAATCTGTCATGCGCCCCTGTACCGCCTCCTCATGCTGCTGCCAGGTCCAGAGTGTGTCATGGGCCCCCGTACCGACTCCTCATGCTGCTGCCAGGCCCGTAATCTGTCATGGGCCCCTGTACCGCCTCCCCATGCTGCTGCCAGGTCCAGAGTGTGTCATGGGTCCCTGTACGGCCTCCCATTGCTGCTGCCAGGCCCGTAATCTGCCATGGGCCCCTGTACCGACTCCTCATGCTGCTGCCAGGCCCGTAATCTGTCATGGGCCCCTGTACCGCCTCCTCATGCTGCTGCCAGGTCCAGAGTGTGTCATGGGTCCCTGTACGGCCTCCCATTGCTGCTGTCTCTATCGCCACACTCTGCCATGTGCCACTTTCAGGTCTCCTCACACTGCTGGTGGTTTCCATTTTTGTCATAGGGTGCTGTATGGCCTCCCATTGCTGCTGCCTCCACCGCCACACTGTGGCTCCACACTCTGGTTTTGGCCCCGTGACTGCCCAAATGAGTGAAGTGTGCGGTGATTCTAAGATCGACGGCACTCATCTGCATGTCATACTGACTGACAGTATTATTTCTCTTCCCCAGCAGACTCCAAGGGCATTTAAATTAAAGGTACAGTGTTCTGCACTAATATTAAGTCTCTCTGAAGCCTAGAAACACCCTTTTTTAAGTTAAATTCACAGCGAATTTATTCGACTCGAATCGAATATTGTCCACGAATTCGCCGAATCAGTCGAATCGAATTTTTCATTTCTTCGCTCATCTCTAGTTGTAGCCATTGGGGTGATGTTTTGCACACATGGTGGACGTGCCATAGATTAACTGGTTTTTGGTCCTTTGTATTTGGCCTCCTATTTACCTTGTTCCACCTGCCCATATGTAGGGAAGCCAAGTTTGTCTTATTACACTGCCCCATTCCAGGTCTGTTTGCTCATCAGTGAAAGCTCGCTTCCTACCTTTTTCTATCAGCTAAAAGAATGATTGCCCAAGCCTGGAAAAGAACGTCAGTTCCCTTCCAGGGTGGTTGAGACCGTATAACCAATGCATTCATTCATAGAAGAAGATTATTTTCATCATATTCCTTATGTTAAACCGATTCATTTTCAAAATTTGTTTCATATCTTGGCCATTTGTTATGTATATTCGTTAGTCCAGGTGGGTTCGAAAAATTTTGCAGCTTTTCCAGAAGATTGCTACATATTCAATAATGATTAGAACCAGAAGGATTCAATATATTCAGCCACTAGTACAACCCACCAAGAGAAATGGCATGGACTGATTGGACAATACTGACTGGCGTCATGTGCATCTAAAATAACAAATGGAACAAAATTCGGATCCGTTCATTATCTGTATCCAAATTAGCAAACAAATTTACCTCAAGCGAACAAATTTGAAAACTGAATTCATTTCCCCATGGGCACAAACTACTATCGCATCATGTGATGTCAGGAATTAAACAAATGAAATGAATGAATGTTAATTTTGTTATAACTTTTTTTCAGATTCGTTGACACTCTTTAGTACAGTGGGGCAAAGAAGTATTTAGTCAGCCACCAATTGTGCAAGTTCTCCCACTTAAAAAGATGAGAGAGGCCTGTAATTGGCATCATAGGTAGACCTCAACTATGAGAGACAAAATGAGAAAAAAAATCCAGACAATCACATTGGCTGATTTGGAAAGAATTTATTTGCAAATTATAGTGGAAAATAAGTATTTGGTCAATATCAAAAGTTCATCTCAATACTTTGTTATATATCCTTTGTTGGCAATGACAGAGGTCAAACGTTTCCTGTAAGTCTTCACAAGGTTGGCACACACTGTTGCTGGTATGTTGGCCCATTCCTCCATGCAGATCTCCTCTAGAGCAGTGATGTTGGCTGACTAAATACTTTTTTGCCCCACTGTATGTCCATTAGGAGATTTGTATACTGCACATCCGAAGCTCTGAAAATGAAATTTTTATCCGAAAAATCGAATCATAACAAAATAAAAAACACACATGTCTAATGAACAGGACTTGAACAGCTAGGCAGGGAACCAACGCTCTATGCAGCTCTTGGATCCTAATTTTAACATTGCTAGACAATGTTAAACACATTTTTCTTTACTAACAACTATGGTATCTTGGAAAATAAGTCTGACTTAGCAAAATAGGTGTCGGTTTTGCTACTATGTTCTAGAAATAATAGTCATACATTTTTTGAGATATTGTTGAGATAGTGTTTTTCTTTTACTTGAGAGCTCATTTATTTTTCATGTACTGTGGTCTACTTCACACTTTCCCTTTTGTAAAGTTTCAAAACTTATAACGAGTTTTTCTACTCTCATACAGTAGTTATGAACTCACTGAAACGTTATTTATCTGCCAGACTCAACTCTTACATAATGTAAACTGTACAAGTTCAATGCATTTTATCTCAAACTTGCAAAATAGATATAAAAAAAAGCATAGCTGGGTTTATTTAAAGCTGAAGCCCTAATAGCTTTTTTAGCTTATGGAGGATTTTTGTATCCGTCCATCTACTCCTGAGATTTACAAACACTGTTTGATCCTGTCTTCTCTGATCCTCCCCTTCTCCCACTGTCCCCCTCTTATCTCCTGATAAGACATATCGTGTGGAGTCACTCTGCACATGTTCAGTTTGGTGTGTATTGCTAGAGAGGTTTTTTTTTTTTGTTCTTGAGAGAGTGCATATGATCAACACAGGGCCAACCAACACTGTCCAGACAAAGTCAGGGGTCCTACATCTTCCTAGAGCAGAAAGAAAACTTCTCCTACAAGCTTTAACATGTGCTCTGCTGGACACTGATAGAAGACACAAGACTGCTCTCACTGCTGATGAGAAAGGATATTTAGCAGTTTATATTTACTAAAATAATTATCCTTCCATGTTCTGTGTACTGAGGGAGACCAGATATAGTGAATGCAGGGTCCTGGGTTTAGTAACACTTTAAATAGGTTTAGATTGTTCACTGGACAGGGAAGGAGATGCAGCAGACTGATATGATCCACCCTCTGCTCTACTCAGTTGTTTCATGCTCCTTGTTAACATTAGTGTGTATAAACATCTGATTACAGGTTTCCTTTAACCACTGTAAGCTGCCTAAGGCTTGGTCCTGATTGGTTGTCATGCATTACCATCAATTACAGATTTGCTTTTCTCTTTCCATTAATCATTCCTGACTAAAACATGGAGGCTGGCATTGCTGACTTTTCTTTCTGCAAATTCTAGTTGCCTGACTTTCATGCTGAGCCTCTGGCTTCGAAGTTTTGAGTCAGTAACCCAGAACATTTATGCAGATTAGAAACTCCAATGTTCCTGATTTGCAAACTTGTAAAGTCAGCCTTCTGTCATATGGCAGCGGACAGTCTACTGTAATGTAGCATTTAGTTGCTCAGTCTCATACAGTATAACATGGTAGTGATCTCGTACAGTATCTTGTGACATAGCAGCAGTTACATTCTGTAAAGCAGAAGTGGTAATTCAGTATTTGTTAACATAGCAGCAGTCACTCCTAGTTAGCAGTTGTCTTGTTTAGCTGGTAAGTAACTCATCACTTATGTAGTGATGACACCCTGAGAAAATACTGGAAATAATTGGGTTCTCCAACCTGTTCCAGTGCTGCCAACTCTGCATCTGGATCCCACAGCTCACTGACAAACCTATGACAATTATCAAGCTCCAGCCACTAGGGTCTTTATACCATTTATTGCAGTTCCCAAAGTGGAGAGATGGTTTAGGGGTGCTGGATTCCCAAAAAGCACAAAATGAG
Source organism: Staurois parvus (assembly GCF_062004578.1). Classification (NCBI taxonomy): domain Eukaryota; kingdom Metazoa; phylum Chordata; class Amphibia; order Anura; family Ranidae; genus Staurois; species Staurois parvus. The sequence continues at coordinate 6,184,027 of NW_028318026.1, read as the reverse complement.
AAGACAGATGGACAGATATACTGAATCAGCAGTAGATCCTTTGAGAGCAACTTCTAAAATAGATGCTAATAGCCAGAGGACGGCCAGATAAATCTGTGACCATTTGAGAGCAGTCCCAGCGTTTCCTTGTTCCTGAATTTGACTTTCGTCTTTCTGTAAGCAGATAAAAAAACCTGAGTCCCTGGGCAAAGATCCCTCTTCCTACAGTTGTGTCCAAAATTATTCAACCCCCACTGAAATTGAGTGTTTTGGCCAGTTTGACATTGCTTTTGATCATTCAGTCATCTTGCTTACATTTACATTAAAGAGGCACTTGTAGGTCAGACAAATATAACATAACAGTTATAATGAAATAACCACAAATGTCTTTTCTGTGCTCACAGCATTATCAGTTTTATTCAACCCCCAAGTGACATTCAATCTTAGTACTTAGTACAGCATCCTTTTACAGTTATAACAGCTTTTAAACGTGAAGCATAGCTTGACACAAGTGTCTTGCAGCGATCTACGGGTATCTTCGCCCATTCTTCATGGGCAAAGGCCTCCAGTTCAGTCACATTCTTAGGCTTGCGCACTGCAACTGCTTTCTTTAAGTCCCACCAGAGGTTCTCAATCGGATTTAAGTCTGGTGACTGCGATGGCCACTCCAAAATGTTCCAGCCTTTCCTCTGCAACCATGCTCTAGTGGACTTGGAGGTATGCTTGGGATCATTGTCCTGTTGAAAGGTCCAACGTCTCCCAAGCCTCAGGTGTGTGACGGACTGCATCACGTTTCCATCCAATATCTCCTGGTACTGAAGAGAATTCATGGTACCTTGCACACGCTGAAGCTTCCCTGTACCTGCAGAAGCAAAACAGCCCCAAAGCATGATTGACCCTCCACCATGCTTCACAGTAGGCAAGGTGTTCTTTTCATCATAGGCCTTGTTCTTCCTCCTCCAAACATAGCGTTGATCCATGGGCCCAAACAGTTCTAATTTTGTTTCATCAGTCCACAGAACACTATCCCACAACTTTTGTGGTTTGTCCACATGGCTTTTGGCATACTGCAGTCGACTCTTCTTATTCTTTGGAGACAGCAAGGGGGTACGCCTGGGAGTTCTGGCACGGAGGCCTTCATTACGCAGTGTGCGTCTTATTGTCTGGGCTGAAACTTCTGTACCCACATCTGACAAATCTTTTCTCAGTTCCTCAGCAGTCACACGGGGACTTCTCTCCACTCTACGCTTCAGGTAGCGCACAGCAGTCGAAGTCAGCATCTTCTTTCTGCCACGACCAGGTAGCGTTTCAACAGTGCCCTTTGCCTTGAATTTGCGAATGATGCTTCCTAAGGTGTCTCTTGGTATGTTTAACATCTTTGCAATCTTCTTATAGCCATTGCCCTTCCTGTGAAGAGAAATCACCTCTTCTCTTGTCTTCCTGGACCATTCTCTTGCCTTCACCATGTTTGTAACCACACCAGTAAATGTCTAGAAGGAGCTGAGTATCACAGTCATTTTAAAGCTGCCTAATTGGTGCTTATTATGCTTGATTGCTGCTCGGTGACATCCACAGGTGTTTTCAATACCTGATGGAAAGCACCTGTATGAACCTCTGTTCTTCAGAGTGGTAGTCTTTAAGGGGTTGAATAATTGTGGCAATGAAGAAACCACATAAGAACCATTTACTACTGTATTACATAAACAATTGATGTCATTTTAGTTGCATTTGGGTAGTTACAACGTCCTTGTAGGATTTGATTCTGAATACAATTCCAAATGTACACTATAGTCCCTAAACCCCTTTACAGCATTGGGGGTTGAATAATTTTGGACACAACTGTAGGTCCATATGGTAGCTTCTACCCAGCTCCTCTGTGGCCCTCTTTTAATATGTTCTGTTCCCCAGGAGAAAAGACATGCGGTCCATTGTCCCCTCTTCCTAAGTGCTTTCTAAAGTTAGCTGTGATATCTGACATTTCCCCCACAGCCTTATGAACAAACAGCTAGCAAATAGATTACTGCTTTGACAGTCATGGGCCCTAGGATGGTCAGCTGGACCTCTGGAGCTTCTGTCTGGACCACATGTCAAAGATAGGTCTATGAGTGTGAGTATTCCAGGTTGGAAGAGGTTAGACATGTGCGGTTCCTTTTCATTCCAAATCCAAATGTGGATGAAATTTTCATTATTCGGCAGTTCAGATGTACTGTATTCGAATTTTTAAATTACAAGAGTGACAAATTTAAACAAATCTGAAATAATGAAATAAAATTTAATCCAAAATAAGGAATTCAAAAGGAATTTGAAAAGGAAACTGAATTTGAAAACAAATTTGAAATGTAAACATATTGCTGACTATTGCTGATTTCCTTCAAAGACTGGGGTTTATTTACTAAAGCTGGTTCATTTAGAATCCCATTCACCTGTGCAAGGTAGCCAAGCAGCTTCTAACCTCAGCTTGTTTAATTAAGCTTTAACAATAAAACCTGTAAGCTGATTGGTTTCTATGCAGAAGTGCACGAGATTCTGAGTGAGCCGGCTTTAGTAAATAAACCCTTGTGTGTATTAGAATATAGCCATTGACCGAAAAATTTCGAAAAGAATAGAAAAGTATAAAAAAAGAACAGAATAGAAAATAAAATAACATAGAAAATAAAGGAATAGAAATGAATAGAATAACATAGAAAAAATATAGCTGTCTTCCAACATTCAAATTTTGAATAGAATATATTAGAATAAAATAGAACATTACCATCTTCCGAAATTTGAATTTCGAACTGAATAGAATGAAATAGAAAAGAAAAGACTAGAGTAAAATAGAATATAATAGAAAATAAAGGAGTAGAATAGGAAAAAAATAGAATGGAACAGAAAAGAATAGAATAAAAGAATAGAATGAATATAGCCATATTTCCAAACTTTTATTCAGAATAGAATAGAACCAGTTTGTATTCACAATGAATTCGGATAGATTAAATGATTTTGATTCAAATTCGATTTGAATACTTCTAATCCATTGGAAAAATTTGAATCCAGTCAAAAACAAATAAAAAAAAAATGAAACTAAACTAATTTTATTACAAATGCAACAAAACGAAATTAGCATTTTAACAAATCAAAAATGAAACAAAATGAATATTTTGCTTCTGCACATGTCTAGGAGGATTTACAGATGTGGTAACCAGGAAGATGGAAAGAAAAGGTCTAGGACAAATATCCATGCACATGACAATATGTGGTTTGGGCTGAACACCTGCTTGATACCCTACAACCCATTATGTATAGGTGAAGCTTAGCTGCATGTGTTGGCCATGTGGAAATAAGCCGGGTTTCCCTTCCATTCCCCCCTCACCCTACATTCCTCATGAGAAGCTTGTCTCAGGCAAGTGCTTGGAGACAGAGAAGAGTTTCATGTGTTAAAGGAACCATCTCTTTTCTAGCTGCATTATTGGATGGCTACACATGGAAGGGAGGTGCTTTGTTCATCCTCACAGCTAGCCATAGACAGCACATTGGAAGATGGGACAAGGTACCACATGAAATGTATCCCCTGGGGAACAGAACAAATGAATAAAAATCAAAGTGAGACTTCTTTAACTTTAAGAAAGTGAAAACCTTTGCCGAAATCTCTGTTGGTGTGTCAGGGTGGGTTGGTAGCATGAAAAAACAGGTACCTTCTGATGCCTCCATTGCAGTGAACCTATTACTTTGCCCCGAATGTAAAAACTCCAGGATTACCTTAGGTGATCCATCTCAATAGGAGGCACATGGGGTCAGGTAAAGGGATACGGCCAGCAGAGCTGTGTAAAAGAGAATCAAGTTTCTATTTGCATAGGTCAGGTTAAAAATACGCACAGAAAACAGAGTCTGTGTTACGCTGCCAAGACTGGCTCATGTAGACATGATCTTAAAAGGAATATTTCTAGTGCTACGGTGTAAGTGTGGGGTAGGTAATATCTGAAGGTAATATCATGGATCTAAATTCCAGTTTGGTTTACATTTTTCTTCATGTTATGCAGGATATAGGTAGATATAAAAAGCAGTTCTGCTAGTGCACTAAGCATGCTGGCCCACTTTTGTATTTTTTGTACTTTGCTAATCCTGATAGAGGTTTTACGGACACTTTTCAACCAGAGAAGTATCAAGGCCAAGAACAGGATATGTGAAGGCTGCAGTAAAGGCCAATTAAAGGTATGCAGGAATAGAAGGGCCAAGCTTTGTAAGGCATGGGTATCACAGAAGAATATATCAAATTTAAGCTAATGTGTAATCTGCTTTTCCTGTGTAGCACTACCCCTTTAGGAGTCGCTAGAAGATTTGGGTCCCCCTATAGTCCTGCACAGCCAGGAAACACACATCTTCACACAGGCTTGCATCCAGAGTCAGTCTTTGAGCTTTGATTTTGTTGTTTTATTGAGGCAATTTGAACTGGGATAAGGTTAGAGGTGTACAGGATGCCCAAGGAAACTGATGGACTGAGGACAATTTCCTGGAACTATTTACAAGCCTTCTCTACAGAACAGTCTGTTGGAGAGCTAGCCAGCATCTCCTTAATGTACCTTCCCAGATCCTAGATGAACCTCTCCTCTCCACACAGCAATCTGGAGGTATCCCTGAACAGGGGATCTTTTACCTGTTACTTTAAAAGCGGACAGTCCCAATTAGGCAGCAAATCTGGTTTCCTACCAGAGTGCTTCTTCCCCTATCCGCACAGGGGATGCAGGGGTACTCAATCAGATTCTTTCCTCTGGTGGTTGGTGGCTGCTTCCAGGACTTTTTTTAGCTGGGCCTTTCCTTCCCTGCCATACAGGTGGTCCTTGCTCTAGGGGCCAGTAAAACGCTGAGCTTCTTCCTTTCCAGCTCCAGGCCTGCAGGTGGGACTTGTCCCACTGGGCTTCCTTGCAACCTCCTGCCCTTCAGCCTCAAATCTTTCTCACTGTCTTCCACCTGAACTCTTCTGCAACTGAGCAGGCTCCAACACTTTTAAGGATGTCCTGGCCCCTTTCCAACCTCCTGTTGAGGACCTGTTGACCTTCTGGCTATTACACCCAGGCTGCTACTCAGCCTTTCTCACTGTCAACCAGGACTCTAGCTCCCTCTAGCTAAACTAGGAGGGTACTACACCTGGTTTCTCACTACTCCCCTTATCAATATACTAATGACATTTTTTGGTAAAAGTTTTCAGTGTTCATTACATACCTTATGTTAGACTTAGTGACATTATCACTACTGAGTGGGATTACTAAAGGCAAATAGACTGTGCAGTTTTGCAAGTGCATTTGAACCAGAGCTTAGTAAATTAGAGGTAGCTCAGCTGACTTCCATCATCCAATCATGTGCAATCAGAAATGCTGTTTTTAATCTTACTTGCAGATGATTGAGCATTCTTTGTAAAGTGAATCTTAATCTTATTTACTAAGCTCTGGAGAAACTGGACTTGCAAAGTCTATCTGCCTTTAGTAAATCCACCCCTATGTCTCTGTGCTTCTCAAGGCAATGCAGGCAGCTCATGACTCGTAAAAGAAACTGTATATACAGTAGCTTCCTGAAAACAGAAGAGTGACTTGGGTAACACCCACATGTGATGCATACACACTTCAATAAATAATCGATTTTCTTTCTGATCGATCTCTTCCGATTGGAATAATCAATCTATAGTCAAGAACCCATTTCATTGCTTATGATCATAAGGCATTGATCAAATCTCTGTTTCCACTATGTAATCTCATATTCCGATCATATTCATGAACAAAGTATCTCGGTTCTACCAACTGGCAAAAAATAATTGATAATTTTCCATCCTGGAAAATTGACTCAGTCTGATTGAATCCGACTGAAAATGAATCAAAATCGATCGGAAGGGAAGTTATGGCTATTCCATTTTCTTGTGGATTTGATCTTTTGATTGATTTCCAGATCAATTCGATTAAAAAAATCAAAGCATCTATGGCCACCATAAGACTCCATGTTTGACAAAGCTGAAATCCAATAAATGAAATGAGTGGTTCAGGGGCAGCATAGCTGGGGAGTAAAGTGCTAGATGATGTTGGATGTCCTCCAGCCAGGAAATAAAGAAATAAGACAGACTCTATTCGACTTGGTGCATCTACTAATGCACACTAAAGCTCACAGTGTGCACTGAAATCACAGTACACAATTTCAGCACAGGAAAGCAGTGTGTACAACTGAAACTAGGGCTGGAGTTTAGTTTTAAAGAAAACACTGAAAAATTCATATAAATTATACTCCTGTATTTCATTAAAAATTCTTGTTTAAAAGATAAACAGTAGCATTAAAAATAAAACAAGTGTGTGTGTATAATATATATATATTTAATGTGTGTATGTATATATATATATGTGTGTGTGTGTGTGTATGTATATATATGTGTGTGTGTGTGTGTGTGTGTGTGTGTATGTGTGTGTATATATATATATGTGTGTGTGTGTGTGTGTGTGTGTATGTGTGTGTATATATATATATATGTGTGTGTATACACACACACACACTATATTGCCAAAAGTATTGGGAAGCCTGCTTTTACACACAAGTGAACTTAAATGGCATCACAATCTAAAGGTGGGAATACACGGTTTGAAAATCAACCAATCGATCATCCAACAACCAAGAGGCGTTCATTCGTTGGTCGAAATTGTGGCCCACATTAACCAATCTAAAAAATCGTTCCAGCAATACAGTGTTGACGTCTTCCGTAAAAGTGGAAGTGATCCGGTGTACGTGCAGACACGTCCTTCCGGCCAGAACGAGCGATATACATAACAATTAACAGCAATGAATATAATATTTATTACATTATCTATATACATAAATAGTGATATATAAAATATAATATGCAGAATTCTGGTTTCATTATCTCATTAGGCCAATCCACTTTTAACATTTGGATTTTTCGTTCGTGTTTACGAAGATTCCTTGGACATAAACATCCGAGTCATCTTCTGTTTCACCTCATGCTTGATAGATTTTTTTCATAAGACCGTCATACCACCGCATAGAAAATCAGTCGTTCGTGTGCGAAACGACATTTTTCACTGTTGTTCAACCGGATTGTTTGGTTCATAATATCGTTATCGGTTAAAACATCCTGCTCATCAAGGAAGAGAAAATCGTTCGATCAGTGGTTCTGCAAAATTGTACGATTTTATCATGTGTATGGGGCATTAGTCCGTAGGGTTCAATATTGAGTTGGCCCACCCTTTGCGGCCATAACAGCTTCAACTCTTCTGGGAAGGTTGTCCACAAGGTTTAGGAGTGTGTCTATGGGAATGTTTAACCATTCTTCCAGAAGTACATTTGTGAGGTCAGGCACTGATGTCGGACAAGAAGGCCTGGCTTACAGTCTCCACTCTAATTCATCCCAAAGGTGTTCTATCGGGTTCAGGTCAGGACTCTGTGCAGGCCAGTCAAGTTCCTCCACCCCAAACTCGCTCATCCATGTCTTTATGGACTTTGCTTTGTGCACTGGTGCAAGATATGAATATATGGGACAAAAGCCGTGACACTGTAATGGACAAAGCGGCTCCAAGAAAAACTGATGCAGGTGGTGCAGAAAGACCTGAAGCAGGTGCTATCTTCTCTGCTAATGTGGTACACACCATTTCTGATATTATAATGGTGCAGAAAGCTTAGTTAATTCTGATGGCAAAAGCTGTAGTGCTGTATTTAACCCTAAAGAGTATCCAAAACTGAAATTCCTATTGCAAAGTGTGCCTAAAATTTGACTTGTATCTAATATAATTTTCTTGAGATTTATGCTTTAGATTTACTAAAAACCATATAATAGGAGGTCAAACCCAAACAACACTTTCAGTTGTATCCAATCTGGCAGGCCCTTGCACTACACAGTTGAAGGTAAATCTAAAGGAAATTGGACAGAAAATGATATAGTATATGACCAGCCTTAGTGTAGACTTCTAAGAAAATCAGTGAGTCAATCATAAGAGCAGGAAATTACATTCCAGGGAGTGTTCTGTACACCATTGCTGTATAGAATGCCTCCAGGTTTCCGTTTGCATTAAATGTTACAGAAAATTACAATGACTGCAGATTGAAAAGTAATGGTAATTGTTAACATTCAGTTACAATATAACATGTCAACAATTTTATATGCTATGTTATGTTTTTTTTATTTGCTATAATTTTTTCCAAAGAAGCGGAGTTATTCTTTAAATCTGTCAATTGTTTTCTGTGCTCCTAAATTTTGATTAGTTAATCTGTGTTTTCCACTTATTTCATAAAAACAATATTCAGGATCTGAAATTCTTTACCAACTTCTCACAATGGTTTTTACACCCTATAGTAAATATAATAATGATGGTTATACTGCTGACATCAATGCAGCACTTTGGATCCTAGCAGTGTTTAAATTGAGCAATTACACTATTTTTGGAGCTGTAAAGGAGATTTATTTTCGGTACCAGATATGTAGGTGTGTCGTATGACGACAACATCAATCAGATCACAAACCAGTCTGAGAGGGCTGGGCTGCCATTGCGCTATGATCCTTGCTTCATGATTGACAGGTCCTGTGCAGCAGAGAAAACGTATGTCATATGAGGCAATGATACTAGAATGAAATTCACTGTTTCAAAAGTATTGTTAGAAGTCATAGATGGTGACGCATATTACACCTTTCTAGCAACTTGCAGTTTTATTGTATGTGTGCTTAAATAGAATAGCTGGGAAGAATGTGTATCATACAACTCCCAGTGCTTTGTTTAAAATATATAGATGTAGAAGGTCACGGTACACAGCAGCTATAAAGACAGCTAATTGGTAGAATTCACATAAGCCGTGCCCAACAGATTTTCAATGGAGAGTCATAGACATAACACTACTTTAAGTGTCCTACAGAAAGACAAAGCTAACATCCCTAATGTCAGTGTGACTGATGTAGTATCAGGTCACTCCGCTCATAAGAAGTCTTAGAGGGTATCCAAAACATAAGAACAAAAATATATAGTATTGCAGTTTACCAGACCTTAGATATGGTGGCTGCATTCATTCTTTTTTCTTTCACGTTTTTTTCCTTTATTTTAACATGGTAATCCTGCAATTAACTCAATTCCTTTCCTATGGTGACAACTGAGCACTACATAACACTTTGCGCTCAACTGTATGTAGTCCTAACAAACATTTGCATACACTTGGAGAATCGGTAATATACAGTAACATTTTTTTTTAACAGTTGCGTTTATTGAAATTGTACAAAAGTATAACAAATCAAGGTACATAAAACAAACAAGCTTACGGCAGTCAGTAGATATACAATACACATGAGATTCCAATACTAAAGTACCTATAGAGTCAACTAGTCATCCTGAGTCAGATTGGGAGAGACCGATATAATGCACTGTAAATAGTCATCTCTCACCAAAAAAGATGTAGGAAAAAGATCTAATGGCACGAGCTGGAGTGGCAAAGAAAAGAATGAAAGGGGGGGGTGAGGGGAAGAGAGAGAAAAAGGGGGGGGGGGGAGTAGGGAAGGAAAGGGGGAGCGAAAGGAAGGGGCAAAGAGGAAAAGCAAACCTTGAATATAAACAATAGCCAATCAGATAATCAATACAACTGGACATAACCGCAAGATAAAAAACCCAAGTGTTAGACCCTGAGCCTCCACCCACCCAGTCCATATTCTAACAAATTTAGCTGGACAGTTACGACTCATATAAGTAAGTTTATATAGTGGAAGCGCACTGTTGATTGCTGATTGGACTGTTTCCATTTCAACTAAATTTCCCTTCTAGGATAATAGACAGCACAGAAGATGAATAATCTATTATGCTTAGATGTCTCTATGAGGGCCAGGAGACCCACCAACATAATCAGTGGATCAATGGGAATAGACAATTGACTAACAGCGGTAATAGGGGAGAATCTTAGAGCACTCCCAAAACATATGGTGAAACGTGCCAACCTCCACATCACAGTGAGGACAGGTCACCGATCTATCAGGATATATCACAGCCAATCGTCGCGGGGTATAATACACTCTATGGATAAATTTTAGCTGTATGACGCAGTCATACAGTATCATTTTTAAAGAAAACATGAGTGAGCAGGAAAAACACATTTCTTTTATATCTTATAGGATTCATATTCGAATGTAGGTCATAACAGATTGGCACAATCATAAAACAAAACATGGCAACAAATGAAATGATTCCTGTTCAAAAGTCTGCATCCCCTTAGTTCTTAATACTGTGTATTGCCCCCTTTAGCATCAATGACATCGGGTACTCTTATGCATAGTTGTCTGAGGCTTGATGATATTAAGGTCAAGAGACTGTGATGGCCACTCCAGAACCTTACCTTTTTCTGTAGTAACCACTGGAAGATCAACTTGGCCTTGTGCTTAAAGCCATTGTTGTGCTGGAAAGTCCATGAGCATCCCATGCACAGCTTCTGTGTAGAAGAATGCAAATTGTCTGCCAGTATTTTCTAACATGCTGCATTTATCTTGACATCAATTTTCACTTGATTCCCTGTGTCTTTAGAGCTCACACACCGCTAAAACATCCAGAAGTCACCAACATGCTTCACAATGGGGATGGTATTCTTGTTGCTATGAGCCTTGCTGATCCTTCTCCAAACATAGTGCTTTTGTTTGTGACCATAAAGCTCAATTTTGGTCTCATCACTCCAGATAGCAGTGTGGCAAAAAGCTGTGAGGCATGTCAAGGTGTTACCAGGCACATGGTAACTGCTTTTTTGTGGCATTGGCGCAGTAAAGTGCTCTTAATGGCAACTCGATCATGTAGCTCATTTTTATTCAAGAATCATATTGTGCTCCCTGAAACAACCACACCATCTTTTTCCAGAGCAGCCTGTGTTTCTCATGAGGTTACCTGTTGTTTTATCTTTATATCCCAAACAATTCCTCAGGCAGTTGTGGCTGCAATCTTGGCTTGGTGTCAAGAGAACCCCAAATTTTCTACTTCCTAACAAGTGATTGAACAGTATTGACTGGCATATTCAAGGCTTTGGATATCTTTTTATATCCTTTTCCATCTATACAAAGTTTCATTACCTTAACCTCCCTGGCGGTATTCCCGAGTGTAGCTCGGGGTAAAATTTCAGTACCACAAGCGGTAACCCCGAGCTACACTCGGGCTTACCATGCGGCGTTGCTCAGGGAGTCCCTGCAGCGCTTACCTTGTCCTTCGCTCTTGTGATGTGTCCCCTGCAGCGTCCCCGGCAATCTCCTCCGGCCGATGCCAGCATCCGGCTTCCGTGTTCCGGTCCCTGTGACGTCGGGACGTACGGGCGCCGGAACCGGCGGCAAATTTAAAAATTTTAAATGTCATTTTTTTTCTAAACGAATATTAAATAGTAAAACATTACTGTTTCAAACCAATTCACATACATTTTGTCCCTAGTGCTTTGTCCTGTGCCCTGCCTGCATTTTGACTGTTCTTTCTCCCTGGAAACTTAGAAAAGTCCATGGCGCCCAAAAAGTGTCCTTTTAGGTCAAAAGCGGTTTTAGACCGCTAGAGCAGCTAGAGAACAGCGATAGTAAATCAGAACCACTTGCAGAATTGAGTGATAATGATACATGGGGAAATTCGTCATCAGACACTGAAAATGATTCTGCGACTGAGCTCAGCAATGTGCGAACTTGGCGCTATATTTCAAATTTCAGTGTTATTGGTTTGATTATATTATTGAATTAAATTTATTAAATTATAATTTAGGATTTCGTGTTTCAAGTTTTATCATATCCGGAATGTTTACTAGACTCTTGTTCGGATAGATTTCAGTGAGTTATTCCTAAAATTTACAGCCGACAATAAAAAAAAATACATATTTCCATGCAAAATAATGGTACCGCTTTCAGCACCAAAAATCTGAAATAATCATACCGCCAGGGAGGTTAATGAAACTGTCAAAAGACCTATGCATGTCTTTTGACAATCCTCTTCTGCTCTCCATGGCTCAGTACATCCATGTGAGAGCTAGTAAACTCATTGACTATTTATACACAAACACTAATTGCAATTTAAAAGCCACAGATGTGGGAAATTAACCTTTAATTGCCATTTTAACCTGTGTGTGTCACCTTGTGTGTCTGTACCAAACATTCCAGGGTATGTAAATTTTTGATCAGGGCCATTTGGGTGATTCCTGTTGTTATCAGGAGAGGGGATTGGGAGGATTATCAGGATTGTGCCAGGAGAGGGGATTGGGAGGGATTTGTGTCCGGAGAGGGGGAATGGGGGGGATTGAGCTAGGAGGAAGATTTGGGTGGGGAGGAAAGATTTGTGCTGGGAAGGGTAATTTGGACAGGGTTGTGCTTGGAGGAGGGATTTGGGGGAGAGGATATGGGCTAGGGTGGATCATTTTACGAGAAAGGAGGTGTGCTAGGAGGGGTGATTTTTTTTTTTTTTGGGGGGGGGGTGCAAGTAAAGTAGCTGATCTTGTCTAGGGCGCAAAATAGACTAGCAGCAGCCCTGGCTGTGTTCTACATTTCTAGCAAACTTTGCATAAAAAAACGCAGTTATTTACCTGTTAACTGTATTTCCAGGAATCTTCTAGGACAGCTCCATATGAGAGATAGGCTCCTCCCAGGAAACACCCGCTCCACCTTTTTCTCCTAGAAGTAGCCTCTCTCCCAGGGGGACCCTCAGTACAGGAATATGACCGAAGGCCTAAGAGAAAGCATAAAAAAATGGTAGTAGAAACAATATATCACTGGTTCATTACATGATGGCACATCAGCATATAAGTACACAGTAATCGGGAGGGAGTTACGCTGTCCTAGAAGATTCCTGGAAATACAGTTAACAGGTAAATAACTGCGTTTTCCCAAGTCATCTTCTAGGACAGCTCCACATGAGGTCTGAATAAGAATACTTACATTAGGGCGGGGCCTTTGCTTGCAGGACCTTCCTGCCAAAGCCTGGTCCTTGTTGCCAATCAGGTCTAATCGGTAGTGTCTGGCAAAGGTGGTAAAGCTGGACCACGTTGCGGCTTTGCAGATCTGTCCGGGGGAGGCCCCGGCCTTTTCTGCCTAGGAGGCTGCGGTGGCCCTGGTTGAATGCGCCTTTAAGCCAGTGGAGGTGCCAGAGACGTAGTTTTGTATCCTGAGATGGCCTCTCTTATCCATTTTGCGATGGTGCCTTTTGGAGGCATTGTATCTCTTCTTTGGGCCCTGGAACAAGATGGAGAGACTGGACGAGCGTCTCCATGTTTTTGTGCGCTCGATGTACGCAATTAAACATCTCCTTACATCAATTTTGTTGTAGTCACCTTCTTTTGCCTTGCTTGGGTTTCCATCAAGGGATGGTATTACTATTTCTTGTGATCTGTGAAAATGCGATGCGACCTTTGGTAGAAATGCCGGATCCGTGCGGAGGATGATTGTCAAAAGGATCGTGCAGTATGGTTCTATTACCGACAGAGCTTGCAATTCACTGACTCTGCGGGCGGAGACTAGTACTATAAGGAGGGTGTTCTTAAGGGTTAAATGCCTGAGAGAACATTCCTCCAAGGGTTCAAATTGTTCTTGCTGAAGACTCTTTAGAACTGTGCCCAGGTCCCATATAGGGTATTTTGGTATGGACAAAGCTTGGCGTCTAGAGATAGCCCTCAGGAATCTGATTACTAAGGGATCTTCTGCCAATCTTCGCTCCAGAAAGTTTGACAGAGCGGTTACTTGCACCTTAAGAGTATTGGCGGCCAGGTTCTTGTCTGCCCCGGCTTGAAGGAATTCAAGTACTGTATTTAGGATGGGGGCCCCCGACGACTCGTTCCTGCTTCTCCAGAAAGAAAATTTCTTCCAGATTTTATCATATAATATTATTATTACACAGTATTTATATAGCGCCAACAGTTTGCTCAGCGCTGTACATTACAATGGGAGACAATACATGGGACAGTACAGTAACAATACAATAAAATACACAAGGGGTTCGAGGGCCCTGCTCCTTGGAGCTTACAATCTAGGAGGGAGGGGAGAGTGGTACAGGAGGAAGTAGCTGTGGGGGGAGCGGAGGAGATCAGCAGTTAGGTGAGGGCGGGGTAGGCTTCTCTGAAGAGATGGGTTTTCAGGGTGCACCTAAAGGTGAGGAGGGTAGGTGACAGTCTGATGGATTGGGGTGGTGAGTTCCAGAGGATGGGAGAAGTCCTGGAGACGGGCATGGGAGGAGGAGACCAGGGAACTGGAAAGTAGGAGGTCTTGTGAGGAGCAGAGAGTGAATTTTGGGAGGTAGATGGATATCAGGTCAGTGATGTAGTTTGGGGCAGTGTTATGAACAGCTTTGTACGTCAATATTAGTATTTTGAATTTTATGCGTTGGGCAATCGGAAGCCAATGGAGGGATTGGCAGAGGGGGTTGGCGGATATGGAGCAGTTGGTAAGGTGGATGAGTCTGGCCGCAGAATTCAGGATAGACTGAAGCGGGGATAACCTGTGTTGGGGTAGGCCGGTGAGGAGGGAGTTACAATAGTTAAGTCGTGATATGAGAAGGGAGTGAATGAGTATGGTGTTTGTCGATTTAAGATGTTGACCACTCTTTCTGATAACCCTTTCCCAGCTAGCCTGTTCCGCTCAGAAGCCAAGCTGTCAGGAATAGTTTTTCTGGGTGTGGGTGTAGCACTCCCCCCTGGGCGAGTAAGTTGTGCGTGGGTGGTCATCCATGGGTCCGTTAGGCTCAGTTCCATCAGCCAGGAGAACTTGGGCCAAAATGGAGCAATTAGGATGACCCTGGCTTGAGATGACTGTATCTTCTGTATCACCCTTGGTGACAATCTGAACGGTGGGAAAGCATAGAGGAGGTTTTCTTCCCATTGTTGGGCTAGTGTGTTTTGTCCCTGGGGTCCTTTTGCAGGCAGAAGTACTTCTCTAGTTTTGCGTTTTTCCTGTTGGCGAAGAGGTCTATGGAGAGAGTACCCCATCTGGTGCAGATTTTGTCGAATGCTGTATGGCTGAGGCACCACTCTGTCTGGATGACTTCTTCCCGGCTCAACTGGTCCGCCAGCTGATTTAGATCCCCTTTCAAATGCAACACCGTGATGGATTTTAGGTTCCTTTCTGCCCAGCTCAGGAGGGTTTCCGCCAGTTCCATCAGTCTCGGGGACCTCGTGCCCCCCTGCCTGTTTAAGTATGCGACTGCCGTTGTATTGTCGGACAAGATCTGAACCTCTTTCCCTACTATCTTCTTCTGAAAAGCTGTGAAAGCTTTGAAGATTGCCAATAATTCTTTGAAGTTTGACAACCTCCCCGAGATCTCTGTGTCCCACTTGCCCTGGGCCAGGCAGTCCTCCATATGCGCACCCCACCCCCACATACTTGCATCTGTGGTGATTCTTACTGGGTTGACTTGCTTCCACTTCCTTCCTGCTTCCAATGTGTGGATATTCCCCCACCATCTTAGTGATTCTCTGCCTTTGTGTGTGAGGCGGATACTGGAATCTAGGGATGCTTGGCTGCCATCCCAGTGGGGGAGGATGTGGTTCTGCAACACTCTGGAGTGTAGCTGTGCCCATTGTACCCCCGGTATGTGCGGCTGTCATGTGCCCGACAAGCTTCATTGCATTTCTGACTGTGCAGGTTGCCATACCCCGGAAGGTCTTCATATCTTGCTGTAGTTTGAGTGCTTTCTCTGTGGTCAGGTATAAGCAAGTATTTGTGGAATCTAGAATGTACCCCAAATACGTGATCCTCCTGGAAGGGACTAGCTGTGATTTCTCCATTAACAACCCTAGGTTTTCTAGGAAGTGTCACGATTGCGGCGTCAGACCCCAGACCTTCTCACACAAACTCGTGACCGAAGGGCTAGCCGATCTAAAACCGCGATGTGACGTGCATAACAATGCCACACCCAGCTGCACCCTGCACAACGATTTTCCAGCTAATGGATACAGATCGATGTATCGGCAGCCTGAGCAATTGTTACTGGGTCAGGTTAATTACGCAATTAACCCTTCACACTGCCACCACCTTCTTTTTGGACAGAGAGGAAACTCGGCGTTATCAGCTATAACACTATAATGATTGAGATCGTCTGTATAAAATGATCCGCAGGCCGGTTATACAGAGGTTTAAACAACCACAGTAGCGCCTCTTTAGAGGCAGGAATTTGTGAGTTGCAATACAGAGCTGTAGAAACAGTTCAACACTTTCAGAACGATTTATTACTAAAAGGTCAAACTGGAGCAATAAAAATATTGACAGAACAAAGATGTAACTAAGATTATATATATAAATATACAAAGAACCATAGCACAGCAAAGAGATATCAGAGAGAGGTGAAAGGGTTAAAGTACTTGCCAAAGTCCTGGGTTAGCAGATCCAAGTTTCAGAGCACAAGGGTGCTTTGATCTCCCTATGTTAACATGGAAAAATTGGAGAATTCTTCAACTTTATTCCTCTTAGGCCTGACAGCCTGTTTTAAAGTCCCCAGCAGGGGGGTGGCTCTGCAGTCAAGGGCCAATCTCCACTTAGGGCATGGAAATATGGGTGGATGCCTCAACTAGAGCAAAAATCTCCCATAACTCATATTTGCCTATAACTTTTCATCTGCACAAGTGACAGTCCACCCGTGGGTAGATTATTATGCAGACAAATCTGAGGATTAATTAGATATGAATTATGAAATTATATACTGCATGGTTCATGAGATCTATGTTTCTGCTTCCCTGAGTGTCCGAGACAAAGGCGAGTGACCCATCAAACTGTTCGTCTGCTCATTGGCCATCTGACGAGGTGTTCGGTTTTTATGTACATCTCTCATATTTCAAGATATGAGACATAGGGGAAAAATGGATTTACCAGAAGTTATCTGATTCTGTCACCTATACAGAGTTAGGTTTTATGAGGTTAGAATCTCTTTCAACTCCTGAGAAAGCTTGCCTTATCTCTTAGGAGGTGTTACAATTGGCAGGTTCTGTGGACAGAGACACTCCAACTCTCTTGGGGGCTTTTACAGCTCCTATGACCCTCCTGTGACATTCCTAACTCACACACATACTGGCCACATGTTGCTGGGCCTCTTAGGAAGGGAGGGGGAAGGAGAATAAGGGATAAATGGATACTCTCAATAAAATAGTCTGCGTCCTTCACTGTGTGTTGCGCACGTTTGTGACAGGAAGGATATTGCGTGTTACACATGGGATTCCAGGCCTCTTTCCGTGTCCGCAAATAAGAGCAGGTTGTCCAGATAGGGGGTGATGTTTACCCCCTCTAACCTCAGGGCCTGTAGAGGTTCCTCTAGGATCTTTGTGAATATTCTTGGAGCTGACAACAGACCAAAGGTGAGTGCATTGAATTGAAATAAGATCGTTCTTCGTTCGCCTTTCAGTGCAAACCTCAGAAACTTCCTCGATTCTTCCCTTATCGGGACTTGAAGATATGCATCCTTCAGGTCTATTGAAGCCATAAATACGCCCGGCGGCAGGAGTTCTTTCGCCGTGTGTATTGTTTCCATGCGTAACTTTTTGGGTTCTACAAATTCGTTGACCTTCCTCAGGTTGAGTATCATTCTGTAAGTTCCTTCCTTCTTAGAAAGAAATGGGAATAGAATCCACTTCCCCTCTCTTCCTCCTCCAGCTGATAAACCATGTTCTGCTGGAGCATCCCTTCCAGGAGGTTCACCAGTGCGTCTACCTTTTCCCTGTCCCTTGGCAAGGGGGTCGCGAAAAATCTTCGAGGGGGGGAGTTTTGAAAAATCTATCCTGTAACAGTTGCGAATTGTGTCTAGGATGAATGCGTTCTGGGTAATCTTCAGCCATTGTGTGTGGAAGTGTCACAGTCTTCCTCCCACTTGGCTTCGCCAGTCACTTGGGCTGAGTCTTGGATTTAACCTGGTTGGGGTTGAAGAGGAAGCCTCCCTTCCCCCTCAACTCGTTCCTGCCCCTTTTAGAGCCCCAGCTGCTCCTCTGCTCCTGAAATCTAGCCTCCCTTGTTGCGTACTGCCTGTTGGGGCGAAAAAATTTCCGTCTCGTTTGCTTGCTGGGGACAGGAAATCCTTTCCTTTTGTTCGGCCGACCTTTCTAGGACCGAGGTTAGTTCTGGCCCGAAGAGGAGCTTTCCCTCGAAGGGCAGGCCACAGAGCCTGGATTTGGAGGCAACGTCCCCCTGCCAAGACCAGAATGCTCTTCGGGCTGAATTTATGAGTGCAGTCGATCTTGCTGTATAACTGATAGTCTCCGCCTGACGCGTCCACGATAAAAGCCACTGATTTTTCCAAAACTGGTAGTGATTTCAGGATCTCCTCCGCTGATGTACCTTGTTCAAGGTGAGTGGAGCTGTCCCAGCCATACATCTAAGGTTCTGGAAACGCAGGTTGTTGCTACTGCTGGTTTAAAGCTCACTGCAGATGCTTACCACGCTCTCTTAAGGAATGTGTCTGCTTTTGCGGTCCATTGGGTCCTTAAGGGAACCGCCATCGTCAAAAGATAAGTCCGTCGATTTCGAAATCCTTGAAAGGGGGGCATCTGGCTTCGGGCAGGATTCCCACACGGACGCATCTTCTTCTTTAAACGGAAATCGCATTTTAAGGTTTTTAGGAAAGAGAGCCTTCTTTTCCGGCTCTTCCTATTCCCTTTTTATGGTAGAATGAACGGGGAATGTGCGGCCGCTTCTTTTTTGTAACCCTGCGTATAGCTGGTCATGCAGAGAGAGATCCGGTTGTTCCTCTTCTAGATCCAGAGTATCATAGATCACCTTCAAGAGGCCTTCCGTATCTTCTACTGGAAAAAGGAACCTTTGCGATCTGTGATCCTGATCTTCTGCCTCGCCTTCCTCCGAGTCCGAAGTGCTGGAAGGAAAATTCCTGAAGTGCCAGGTTGAGGCTCAACCGGGGCTGGTTCCTGCCACTGCTCCCTAAATTTTTGAAAGATTTTAGACATCTCCTGCGTCATGTTTTGCAGAAAATCTTTAAAGAGGGATCCCGACTCCTTAATTAGCTTATCAATTCTTGGAACAGTTGCTTCCACCAAGCGCTAGCTAGCTTCTTCCTGCAGGTAGCGCATTTTTTCTTTGACTCACAAGGAGTTTCTCTTCCCCCTCTATCCTCCTCTTGTGGGCCCATCTAGGGACAAAGATACACAAGGTATCCTGTAAGCCGAGGGGCCCCGGGGGACTGACCTATGTGCACCCACAAGCACCCAGAAAGCCCTAGGGTGCTGTAGAGAGAAGAACCCCCGATTTCCCCCCCCCGGGCCTCCCCCAGCTCCGACAGATCTGCCTCCATTCTCGCTGCAGCCTGCCCTCAGTGTGGCTGTTTTTGCAGGGTTGACAGGGCTCCGCCCCCTTCCTGGGGTCCCAGCATGCCGACCTCCCTCTCATGGGCACCGGTGGATGATGTGGCAGTGGCGTGGGCAAATTTGCGGTCCGCCGCCCATAACCAAAATGGCAGTAGTCCGCTTCCTGTTCCTCCGGCCGAAATGACGTGGCCGCGGTGTCCCGCACTTCCTGGTTCCATGCTGCCGAGATCCAGGAGGAAGGCAAGCTTACCTCTGTCCCACAAGGGAAGGCACTACCAAATAGGTCGGCGGAGCAGGCTCTACCCCCTGGAGAGCCCCGCTTGGACCATCCGGGGGTCTGTCTCCCCCATCCTAAAGGGGTGCTTCAGGGTGAAAAACCTGGCTGAAGCCACCCCACAAGGCCCCTGCCTTGCTAAGAAGAGGAGGAAGGGGGGCGTCAGCACCTCGCCAGACAGCCAGGGGAAAAAAACAAAAAAAACAAACGGGAGTAGCTTTGTCCTGGCTGGAGGAAACACTAATACTGAGGGTCCCCCTGGGAGAGAGGCTACTTATAGGAGAAAAAGGTGGAGTGGGTGTTTCCTGGGAGGAGCCTCTCTCTCATGTGGGATGTCCTAGAAGATGACTTGGGAAAGAGGGATTTTTGGTTTACATATATTGCAAAACATGTTTAAGCTGCCCAACTGTGTCAAAGTAATCCCTCCCTTGCCAGTTTTTTCTTCCCTATACATATAGAGCAAAGCTTAGCAGTTCCAGTATAAAAACACTGCACCTACAGGGAAGAACTTCTTGGTAGTTTCACCATGTCGTTTGACACAGAGCACAAAGCTCATTGGTTCCTATCAAAAGGCAACGCTGTAGGTGCAGGGCACAAGTTCTTGGTTGTTTCTTCTGTATGTATAGGATTTGATGGTATGTTCTGCAGGTGAACTCCATAATGCACAGTTGATCCAGAGGAAGGCAAAAAACCCCTTGTGCAACATGGTGTAATTTACTCCAATAGGGAAAACAATTCCTTCCTGACCCCCGAAGGCGATCGGATTATTCCCTGGACCAACAATCTGTGGTGTAGAGTAAACAGTGGTGCTCAATACTTAGAGTGTTCACCTTTTCCCTGCTGTACCTACCTCTGTGGGTACTGAGCTGTCAGTGCGCACACAGCCTGTGCAGTGGCTTTGAAATCCCTGCTCTTCTGCTTCTACTCTGCAGCGCTTCTGGGACGGATCAGTGATATTCTGGCTGGTGATCTCCAGCACAGACCACCACTGTAATCCGTCCCAGAAGAGCTGCAGATAGAAGAGGGAAAAGAGCAGGGATTTTAAATCCACGGACAGCTACACGGGGTCAATGGGCACTGACAGCTCAGCACCCTGGGAGGTAAGTACAGCTGAGGGTGTATGATGTTTGCTCGATTTATTCTCTGTACATACAGAGCAAATGATATGAAAATATCCCGTACAGAGTGTTTAATCCCAGGATAAAATCAGCAGCAGATTGACTAGTGACTCCGACCAGCAGTTAAAGTGCGCACTCACTGGAAGCGCATGGATAATGCGCATATAATATAAACCCTCAAGGTATCTGTAGATAGGCAGGATAGTCCGGTGAACTTTTTCCTCTATGGTGTAGTCATCAAGTCATAGGGAATAACAAAGAGATCTGCTGGGTCCAGAGGTCCCCTTAAGGATGGATTAGGTGCTTAGCCTGAGTACAGGGCTTCTTTTCCTCTGGTCACACTTGTATCCCTGGGGTAACCTGTAGGCTTAATAGCTCCATATAGGAGCCACAAAACAGGTGCCCATAGTGTAGTAGATTCAGTAAGCTTTATTGTAATAGCAGTAAATCAAGCAGGGTATAGTAACATCCATATATAAATCACTAACCCTGAGTTAAAATGGACGCCAGGCTTCCTCCTAGCTCCGGCGGCGGTGATGTCAGGTGCTGTCTGGTTCCATCTGAGGCCTTTCATGCAATGGCACTTCATCAGAGGGAGAACCAACAACGTGACTGGTTGATAGCATATAAATAGGGGAAATGGCGCGCACTACGCAGCCATTTTATCGGAGTTTGACTCAGTGCGCATGCGCGACTCCGGATCCGCCATTTTGCTGTGGATGAACTTTTGATATTGATCAAATACTTATTTTGCACCATAATTTGCAAATAAATTCTTTCCAAATCAGCCAATGTGATTGTTTAGATTTTTTTTTCTCATTTTGTCTCTCATAGTTGAGGTCTACCTATGATGCCAATTACAGGCCTCTCTCATCGTTTTAAGTGGGAGAACTTGCACAATTGGTGGCTGACTAAATACTTTTTTGCCCCACTGTATATGAAGGGCCTCAAATTTATCCACTGGGCTCCAATAGTTATTGCGCAGTATATGCAAGACCTAGAAGAAGCCCAAAGAAAAAACATACAGAGCAAAGCTTAGTGGTTACAGTATAAAAATACTGCACCCTACAGGGAAGAAACTCTTGGCGGATTCACTGTGTCTTTTGACACAAGGCACAAACCTTAGCAGTTTCTATCAAAAGGGAAACACTGTAGGTGCAGGACACAAATTCCAAATTCTTGGCGGTTTCTTCTGTATGTACAGAATTTGAGCCTTAGCAGGTGATGGTACATTATGAGATCCACCTGTTGATCCAGAGGAAGGCAAAAACCCCTTGTGAAGCATGGCATAATTTGCTCCAATAGGGAAAAAATTCCTTCCTGACCCCTGAAGGTGATTGGTGAATTTCTCCCTGGATCAACCATCTATGGTGTTAACAATGGTTGTAAAATTTCTGTGATGTTAAATTGTCAACTATGCGTAGAATTTGTTTTTTATTCTTGAATCTTTGCAGGACGATGTTGTCTTCTGCAAATTCACATGCTGTTGATGTATGTGAACATGGGTACGCATATCTCCTTTCCTGGATTCTCTGATGGTTTTGGCATTATAGCTGATGGGAAAAGTCGGCCGTCCATTTCCATGGGCTGTAAAAAAAAAAACACATACGTCATATTCAGTGTTTATAGATCTTATTGTTTAATAATGACCAGCTCTCTCAATACAAACTAGAGCCGATCTCTTCTTCCTCATTTCCATGCAGTGGGAGAGCAGATAGGATACAAATCTAGAAGCAAGCTATGGAGTTTATTTACTAAAACTGTATCACTCAGAATCTCATGCACTTCTGCATGGAAACCAATCACCTTCCAGGTTTTATTGCTAGAGCTTAACTAAACAAGCTGAGGTTAGAAGCTGATTGGCTACCATGCACAGCTGTACCAGATTATGAGTGAACCAGCTTTAGTAAATCCCCCCTATGTGTCTACGCCCATTACTTCCACCATGTCATGATGGCTGATGTCACATCTTATAGACCTCATAGAGATGGTATCATGTATCATTGTACCATCTCACTTTGACTCTCACTCCCAACTGTGCACCATTGTGTCTGGTGTATAGAAAGATATCTTCTTATCTTCTCCTCTCATGGAAAATGGATCAGTCAACTGATTAGTCTGTGAGGTTTTCCTGTAGGCTGGAATATGTCTGTGTTTCCTACATGATCTGTAAGGACACAGCATTGCTCCAATCTGTCAGATATATAGTAATTTTATCCCATTAGGATTTGTGTACTTACTGTTTCCTCTAGAAAAGGGGATGATGCTTCTCCTTCCTCTAGTTCTTTCCAGTTGATGGATTTCATGAAGATGTGGGATCTGATGTCTTCCCTGATCCCCAGTCTCTCCTCCAGATATTTCAAAACAGCTATAACATAATGAATAGTTATCTATGAGGACTTGTGTACATGAGTAAAAAAGTTACTTCACTTGGCTCTGTATAGGTTAGGAAAGAACTCTGACTACTGTACGTCTCCTCCTGGGTGATCCTTTTCAGCCCAATATAGCATAACTGAAACTTTACAATGGGACAGCAAAGCCAAACTACACAATGGTCATGCAGATGACTTATCAGCAAACCTACATTATACCCCTAGAGCAGCAGCAGTAGGTCTAGAAACCTTTCCTGTGGATATTTAGAGTTCTCCAGGTCCATGTCAGGAGGGTAATCCTGATGGATGAAGTTCACCTCTCTCCTGTATTGATCAAAGCTCCTGCTTTTAAATGGCAGATATTTTGTGGCCAAGATGTAGGTAATGACTCCCAGTGAAAACCAGTCAGGTTGAAACTGGTAAAAGTAATTGTTCATAACCTCTGGAGCCATGGATCCAGTGATTCCAGCCACGCCAGTGGTGGTTTTATCATCCCATAGACCGCATATTGCCAATCCATAATCACAGGGCCATAGACAATTTTTTGGTCTGGGGTGGGGTTCAGCAGCAGGTACCAAGAAAAAGGTTTTAAAAGCCATAAAATTGTGCCAAATTCATAAAGATTGCAAAAAATTAAATGTGTTGCCCATAGTAAGCAATCCCATACTTAATTTTATTTTCTCAAGTCCTCTTGAAAATTAAATATCCTTTCAGTTTTTCTTTCTTCCAGTTTTTTGACCATGGCATATGGGCAGGGGCATATCTACGTATTCATTTTTTTTATTTTGCATTTGAGCCTGAAAAGCATTGCAACCACAATGGGTGAATGGCAGGTATAGGGCTCAGGCTCCTGCAGAATATTCCTCCTATGGGCCTTCAGTTACGAGGCTAGAGGGAGTGACAATGGGTACAGTGATGTTCCACACTTGTTTCATAGAGTCGGGGGGGGGGGGTGCTGGAGTGTGCTATTGCACCTTCTAGAATTTCTTTAAAGTGGTTGTCAACCTCAGATATGAAATTTGAACAAAGGATATCTCTCTATATTGTGTACTTGTCCAAGTTCAGAGCACTAAGTGTCATTTATGCCTCATTCTTTTGCTATCTGCACAAGTCACTTCTGACATGTTTTTTTTCCTGACACCAAGAGAAAAATGGTGACGGGAGGGAGCTGCAGCATACAGCCTATGATTGACATCCTAAGCTCTGTTCCTGTGTGCTGTGTGAAAGGGGTGTGTCCCTTCCCTCCAATCAGCTCTCAGAGCTCTCCTCACTGACGTAACTTCAGCTCCTCACCCCCTGCTTTTCAGAGCTGAGAGATGCTGTGTTCTTCACTTTGAATGGATGTGGAGCAAAGATGACTGTAGATAAAGAGGTACAACCTAAGTAGGATTATTTGTTTAATCTCTGTGTATCACTTGAGGTCAGTGACTTCACTGGGTATATGTGAGGGCTTACAACCACTTTGACTAGTTCGGCATTAGAACAATATTTTTCATTTTTTTGCACACATGTAAAAATCTTAATTTTTGGCCATAATTATTTAGTTTTCCCCCCAGAACATAATATATTTTCTGAAAGCAGAGGCCCTGTAGAATCAAAAGTTTTAGTTGCATTTTTTTAGCTCACGTGATATTTGTGCAACTGTTTCTCAAATGCACATTTGATGTAATACCCATTTTTGTGATAAATATAAAAGATGAGCTTGCAATGAGTAAATAGATACCAAGCATGACAAGTCTTGAAATTGCTTGCCCCATGATATTGCAAGAAACTACACTACCCAAAAATATCCATAGATGAAGCTTTAAAAGCCTTTACAGCTCGTCAGTTTAGAGCTAACCAGGAGCTCTTGTGCTAGAATTATTGCTCTCCCTGTGACACAACGCGACAATATGTCACATGTGAGGTGCGACCGCGGTTTACATACACATGCTTCTCCTTTGCAGCGTTTGTGGGTGTGTGCGGGGCAAAGGGAGGTATGGCAATTTTTCTTTTACACATTTTTTATAGTTTTATTGCTATTTGAAATTTTTTTTCATGTATATACTTATTTTATTAATAAAGATAAACTTTATTAATAAACTGCACTGTGCTAGCAATAAGCAGGCGACAGGTACTCTTTATGGAGACATTACGAGTCTAATAGACACCAATATTTCTCCTGCCTTTCACTGTATCTATTCTAACAGATCTGCAGGGTTGGATGTTGTCCTGGTTTTACTGGCCAAGAAATGGAGGATCTGAAATTGGAAGTGACTACACCATTGTCTCTTCATTGTTTAATACAGGGGAGTGCAAAAGTAAGTTTACTCCTGTGACCCAGAAGAAAAGTATGGCCAAAAAAGCTTTGGCTATACTTTTTTAATTTAGGGTTTCACCTTGCTAAAATAATTTGTCAAGCTGAATTTGACAAGTATAAGGTACACTGCTCCCAAGCCATGAATCAGTGCACCTTCATGGTGTGTGGCAGGCGCAGCACCCTTTGGTGCCTTGTGCGCTGTGGCATTAGAAAAATTATGCAATTGCTGTTTCTTTGTTTGATTAGACTGACTTTACTCTGTAATTCCTCCAATGCCGCTCTATGGATGCAGTAGGTTTAAAGAGCACACCGAATACTTTAGTTAACTTCTTTAATAACAACTTCAATCTTCTTCATATAACACTGCTTACAATGGCTTGTTTCTTTAATATTACAATGGTTTAATTCGTATTACATTGGGTTGATTCGATAGCTTATCTCGATAGGTTCAATAGATTTGATAAATTCGTTCTGTATATTTCGATAGATTGATAAATTCACTTGGATTTATAAATTCGTTAGATTACTCTACAGTGACTTGATTCATAAGTTCGGTGGAACTACAAGTAAACACATACAACAGTTTTTAGACACAGATCTACCTGCACTGTTAAACAATAGAGGAACACACAAGTGCATTAAATACCTATTTGGCCTTCTCTACTTCCATGGAGCTTCTCTGATTGGAACTTTGTCTGTTTCCTCCTCTGTCTGGTGAGCATGTGTCTCTAGAAAATCCTAGCAGGGAGTTTTACACAGGCACAAATGTGAAACTGGCTGTGATTGGTTAAGGCTCTGTACAGTATGAGGCGGTCTGTGATTGGCTCACCTTTAACTAACTCTTAAAGGCATATTTTCCTTTTCTGCTTCTGCTAACACAATGAATATATAAATGTCATATAACAATCAAAGACAAATTACAGCAATGATTCTGCTTGTGGCTTTAACAATACACATATACACTGTACTGAGGTTATTGGCAGGTTTGGTATACACTTATATGTGAACCATATTAGCAACCTAGGACTGGTCTTAGCTGGCCAGCTACATGGTGTTGAACAAGTTTGAAGTAGAAGACAGATGTATAGCCAAGCATGGTTTGATAAAAGTGATACAGTGCTCAAATCTGTTGAGATAACTGACACAAAATGTAACCCAACATAGGAAAATCCTGTAATATGATGTCCTTATACTAACCCAGTGATTGAGTGGTAGAACGATCAGCAACAGGCATTGTTCTTCACATTCTTTTCTTTCTCTAAAGACTGTGTCCTACAAGCTTTTCAGGATCTCTAGCGTTAGATGGTTGTTAGCCAGGGCAAGAAGAGGCAATTGGTGACTCAGACCATGCTTTGAAGTGCTATCTATTAATAAACATCACACTTGAATCATTAGACAACATACGCTTTCTGCATTACTTGCTATAAAATATCAATGCTATTTCATGTAAGCATCATAGAGCACATGGTAGACAAAAGGGTCAACAAAAGGCCGCTGGCTACCCAGAGTGGAAAGAACACACATGGAGGCCAAGTAGTGCAGAAAGTATATTGATATTGAATCCGAGGTTCCGAGAAGGTAGTGTATACACGGCTGCACTGGCCTGGTGACACTTACAGAGAACTAAGCACAGAAAATCAGTACACATTGTTGATACTCAACAGAATTTGCCAGAGGAGGTGGCTGGAAGGTAGATTGCAATGAGGTACCTGGTTGAAGACTCAAGAAACAGACTCTATTCTGTTCCTCCTCCACTGGAACCTCTCTCTAGGGTAGAAACTTTGTTCATGTCCAGTGGGATTTCTGTCCCTGATTTCACTGTGCAAAATGCGTGTCAACCAAAAACGGGACAGTGCTGTTTATTAGCACTGCCCATGCCAAAAATAGCCACAGGGGTCAACCAGGAACCAGGGTAGCAGTGTCCAATCAGACAGCTGATCACCTGATGATACCTACAGAGGCCTCAGAGGAACATGGGTTCCCCTGTCCCTTCGCTGTCTCTCTGCATGGCAGCTGCTGAACAGTGCCACCTATGCAGGGAGTCCAAACTACACCTGCCTACACCTCTTCCCCATTAAGCTATAAAAATGATGTGCCGTAACAACTATTATTTTCCATACAGGAGAGCTAAAAATAACAATCATATGACCAAAAAATGATCTAAATGTATGGCAAATAATGTATATATGAGAACTTACTGAACTGAACCTCTTTTGGTAGAAAATATACAAATGCATGAGAAAATGAGGCTTCCTGCAGTACAAGTACAAGGAAGCAGCCATCATTACTCATGAAATTTACATGTTTTATAGTGCTAGACAATGGTTGTGCTTTACTGTTGTGCTTTTCTCACAATACAAGGCTATAAGTGAGCTGCAGCATCGTTTTAATGCTCTCCCTATGTGGCAGATATGCTATCTCCACACTCTTTTGAAAGCTAAAAAAGGTTTTGGATGGAGTTTGCTCTTAATGTACATATAAACTTTCTCTGCCAATTACTGACTGCATATACAGTAATACATACTCTTGTGGAAATAGGAAGATCTGCATGAATAAGTCCCGAGGGCGAGGCGAAACATGTTGGAGTCGTGGTCTGATGAATCAAGCTGAGGCTGTTTTTACCTGCTAACCACTCGGCCGGGCTATCTCTTCCTATTTCTGCAGTATGCTTTGGGTCTGGATGGATCTTTCCTCAGCCTGCAACCTCACTGCTCAGTGGCATTCATTTCATCAGACCTTGACCGCCTGAGCAGGGACTCTTAAGCATTTATCATGGGTCACATAATCTTGTTGGTTTTTTCATACCTTTTGCTGCAACAAAGGATTTAAATACCTTTTGCTGCAGCACTCTGGGGAATCAGAATGCTTCTCTCACACATACCGCAGCAGCGCGGGTCTCCGACAGTTTGACACCTCCCTGAACACTGTTCCAATTAACAGCTCACAGTCCTTGGGAATGCTGTAAATTGGATCAGTGTGCAGAAGTGACTGTTAAAGACCTGGGGTGCTGCATTGTGTGTAAGAGCTGCAGTCTGACTCTCCAGGGTGCTGCAGCAAAGGGTTTGTATACCTTGCTGCAGCAAAAGTACCAAAAACATAACCACAAGCATATTTATTACTTTATTACAGTAATAAATGTAGAGGGTTTAATTGAGTTTAACTTGATCGATGACTGCAGCAGAAAAAAAAAAAAGGCGAGTGAGTCCTGTTGAAAAGCAAAATTACATTTTAATTGTATTGATCCTATCTTACGCTAGCAGCTTTAGTACACTGTAAAAAGATATGCCGAGGATTTTAAGAGTGATGTTTAGCATTATGTATCTCTCCCTAGTGTCTAACTATGTGGCTAAGTAACCAATCCAAACACAGCAATGTCAGCTTTGCTTATTTGTCCATCAATTTAACCGTTTCCAAAGACAGCTACAGTTAAAGCATTCAGTGAGTGATAACTGTCACAACTGATTATTGCCTCAACTGAACTGTCAAACTATGTCAAATGAATGATGTCATAATTGATCATTGGAAAATAATGAAGGTCAATTTTTTTTTTCCCAAAATGGTAATTTGAACAAGACTTTTTTTTCTCACACACATACTTACAATTGCAATTCAAAACACATTCTGCTACTTCTGAGTATGGAGATACTACATGTGTGAGACTTTTTCACAGCCTAGCCACATAGAGGAGCCCAAAGTCCAAGCAGCATCTAATTTTTGACTACCTATCATATTTTTGGAGGTCCTGGAGCCAGGGCTGGTGCTAGACT
This sequence comes from Staurois parvus, assembly GCF_062004578.1. Lineage (NCBI taxonomy): Eukaryota > Metazoa > Chordata > Amphibia > Anura > Ranidae > Staurois > Staurois parvus. Next base: position 6,154,991 of record NW_028318026.1, on the reverse strand, counting down.
ATTTTGCGCCCTGGGCAAGATCAGCTACTTTCATCCACCTCCCACCCCCAAAATTTTTTTATAAACAGTAGAAAATATTAAATCAACAAAACCTGAAACTGCTAAATTTCTTTTAATTTACATAATTAAGTGTCATAAGATGTCACCAGCACCAATATTATAGGCAAAATACAGCATATATTAACAAAATTATACACCAAATTAACAAAAAAAAGACAGAATTACAAAACTCCACAGCGATCAGCAGCCACCAGTTGGCTTACAGCAAGGGACTGAGTCTGAGAAGATCACTGGAAGGAGCGAAAGCTCAGCTGCTACACTGGCCCCAGACACCCAAAATCTTTCTCTGTCCTTTCTTCCTCCCCCTCTGCAGCCCCTCCCCTCAGCTGAAGGATCATTCATGATGTGGCGGCATCCCACACAATCAGCATCCATTCCCTTCCCCCCCGACCATTCTCTGCCCCCCTCCTCCCATCACCTCCATGGCCCCACTAGGCTCAGCTCACCTCTGATGGCTCCTGCTGGAGTCTGGAGTCCAGGGTGCGGCTTTCAGTGAGGACAGGCGGCCTCCTAGTACTACACCACTTCCCTTGGCTTCCCAATTGGCTCCAGCTGTGTAGAAGAAGGTACTAAATAGTCATGTGTGTTGACAGGCTGTGAGACAATTGTGCAGAGTAAAGATACCATCATTCCCTAATCATTACCTGTGTAGAGAATGAAGAATTCATACAAGAGGTTCATAGGCCACACAGAACGCGGGCCTGTGCTGTGCCCAACTGCCCCTAGGTGGTAGTTCACCCTAGGCAGCTGCCTAGTTTGCCTAGTGGAAGCATGAGCCTTGCCTGGAGCACCAAGCCAGTGGAAACACCCACAAAATGACCACATTTTAGAAAGAAGACACCCAAAGTTATTTTCTAAGAGGCATAAAGAGTGTATGAATTTCTAAGTCCTCACACACAGCATGGGCATAAGTAGAAGTACACCAAAATGCATTGTGCTACTCCTCCCAAAACTAGGCTCTTTGTTAAATTACCTTAGATTGTAAGCTCCTTGATGGTTAGGGAGTGATGTGAATGTACAATATATATGTAAAGCGTTTGTAAATTGACAGCGCTATATAAGTACATGAAATAAATAATCTTTCTATGCATTCTATAGGCAAAAAAACCCCATTAAAACGTAAAATAATTGCACTTTATAATTTTGACTACTGTTAGTTTTAAAACAACAATTTATATGAATGTCAGATTCATCAACTTTTTATAGCACCCTCCTAGTTACTCTGCTAAGATGTTAGGTAAATGTAGTTCTTTTGATTCTTCTGTAATAAGTGGAGCAGTTGTGGTTTGCTTTGGGCTGTCTGGATCTCACAGGCTGAAGGTTTGATTGTTTCCCCCAACATTCTAGATCAGGAGTCTCCAAACTTTCTAAACATAGGGCCAGTTTACTGTCCATCAGACTTTCGCGGGGCCAGACTGTGGCCATTGGGAGTAGAAATTGGCCCCGCGTCAGTGGGAGTAAACAATGCATCTTTGGTATTACGGGGAGGAATAGTGCCCCTTCATTGGTGTAAGTGGGAGGAAAAGTGCCCAATTGTGTCAGTGGGAGGAATAGTGTCCCATCATTGGTGTCAGTTTTAGGAATGGTGTCCTATTGTGTCAGTGGGGGGAAACAGTACCCCATCATTGGTGTCAGTTTTAGGAATGGTGTCCTATTGTGTCAGTGGGGGGAAACAGTACCCCATCAATGGTGTCAGTGGGAGGAATACTGCCACATCGTTGGTGTCAATAGGAGAAATAGTGCCTCATTGTTGTCAATAGCAGTAATTTTGCCCCATTGTTGGTGGTAGGAAAGGAATAGTGTCTTGTGTCAGTGGGAGGAAAAGTGCTCCTAGGGCTGGATAAAAGTAAACAAAGGCCACATCCGGCCCCTGCACCACAGTTTGGAGACCACTGTTCTAGAGGATTCTAGAATCATAGGGGGCTGGAAAGTCAGCTTCAATATTTATGGTTAGAGATGAGCGAATTTTTCAAAAATTCGATTCGGCTGATTCGGCAAATTCCAGGAAGAAATTCGATTCGATGCGAATTAATTCGCTACGAAGTTAACTTATAAAAAGGGTTTCTAGGCTTCAGAGAGCCTTTAAATTAGTGCAGAACACTGTACCTTTAATTTAAATGCCCTTGGAGATGAGGAAGGAGAAGGAGAAGGATGAGAAGAAGGGGAAGGAGAAGGATGAGAAGAAGGAGAAGGATGAGAAGGAGGAGAAGGAGAAGGATGAGAAGAAGGAGAAGGAGAAGGATGAGAAAAAGGAGAAGGATGAGAAGAAGGAGAAGAAGGAGAAGGATGAGAAGAAGGAGAAGAAGGAGAAGGATGAGAAGAAGGAGAAGGATGAGAAGAAGGATGAGAAGGATGAGAAGAAGGAGGAGGATGAGAAGGACAGTTCTGTGACAGTTTCTGTCTATTTCTGACAGTTCTGTGACATTCACTCCATACAGCGGTTTCAACCGCTGTATGGAGGGAATGTCCCAGAACTGTCAGAAATAGTCTATTTCTGACAGTTCTGGGACATGTATGGAGTGAATGTCCCAGAACTGTCAGAAATAGTCTATTTCTGACAGTTGTGGGACATTCCCTCCATACAGCGGTTTCAACCGCTGTATGGAGGGAATGTCCCAGAACTGTCATAAATAGTCTATTTCTGACAGTTCTGGGACATTCACTCCATACAGCGGTTGAAACATTGTATCTATTTGTTTCCATAAATGACATTCTGCAGATACACTTAGAGGAGCTCTGCAGATACACTTTTTGCCGGCTTGGAATTATTCTTATTTTCATCCTACTTCTTCTTCTTCTTCTTCTTCATCCTCATCCTCATCCTCCTCATCCTCCTCATCCTCATCCTCAGAAGAAGAAGTAGAGGATGAGGATGAGGATGAAGAAGAAGAAGTAGGATGAAAATAAGAATAATTCCAAGCCGGCAAAAAGTGTATCTGCAGAGCTCCTCTAAGTGTATCTGCAGAATGTCATTTATGGAAACAAATAGATACAATGTTTCAACCGCTGTATGGAGTGAATGTCCCAGAACTGTCATAAATAGACTATTTATGACAGTTCTGGGACATTCCCTCCATACAGCGGTTGAAACATTGTATCTATTTGTTTCCATAAATGACATTCTGCAGATACACTTAGAGGAGCTCTGCAGATACACTTTTTGCCGGCTTGGAATTATTCTTATTTTCATCCTACTTCTTCTTCTTCTTCTTCTTCTTCATCCTCATCCTCATCCTCTACTTCTTCTTCTGAGGATGAGGATGAAGAAGGAGAAGAAGAAGAAGTAGGATGAAAATAAGATTAATTCCAAGCCGGCAAAAAGTGTATGTGCAGAGCTCCTCTAAGTGTATCTGCAGAATAGAGGAGCTCTGCACATACACTTTTTGCCGGCTTGGAATTATTCTTATTTTCATCCTACTTCTTCTTCTTCATCCTCATCCTCTTCTTCTTCTGAGGATGAAGAAGAAGAAGAAGAAGAAGTAGGATGAAAATAAGATTAATTCCAAGCCGGCAAAAAGTGTATGTGCAGAGCTCCTCTAAGTGTATCTGCAGAATAGAGGAACTCTGCACATACACTTTTTGCCGGCTTGGAATTATTCTTATTTTCATCCTACTTCTTCTTCTTCTTCTTCATCCTCATCCTCTTCTTCTTCTTCTGAGGATGAGGATGAGGATGAAGAAGAAGAAGAAGAAGTAGGATGAAAATAAGATTAATTCCAAGCCGGCAAAAAGTGTATGTGCAGAGCTCCTCTAAGTGTATCTGCAGAATAGAGGAACTCTGCACATACACTTTTTGCCGGCTTGGAATTATTCTTATTTTCATCCTACTTCTTCTTCCTCATCCTCATCCTCTTCTTCTTCTTCTGAGGATGAGGATGAAGAAGTAGAAGAAGAAGAAGAAGTAGGATGAAAATAAGAATTCCAAACCGGCAAAAAGTGTATGTGCAGAGTTCCTCTATTTCTGACAGTTCTCTGACAGCTTCTTCACATGTACAGCGGTTGAAACATCTGTATCCTAAATGGAAACTAATAGATACAATGTTTCAACCGCTGTACATGTGTTCCTTCTGTCAGAGAACTGTCAGAAATAGCGGAGCTCTCTGCAGGGACACTTTTGCCGGCTGATCGGGAAAAATCCGATTCGCGCACCCGAAGTAGGCATATATTCGGATTCGACGCGAATCAAATTTTTCCTGAAATTCGTATCGAATTCCGGTTCGCCTGGTTCGATTCGCTCATCTCTATTTATGGTGCTTCAACCAAACCTTGGAAAGGTGTGCCCAGTAGGTGGCTGGAGAATGACATACATAGTCTTATACATGGAGCAGCTCTGTCCTTGTCCTGCTAAGGAAGTTTCACAGCCTCAGGGGCTCTGCCCCTCTGAAGCAGTTTTAGATGGAGTTTGTTGTGGCAGAGCTTGGGGGTCTATCCCTGATGGAGCTAGCTAAGTGGTCTCACCTAAAAAGACCTGATCTGGAGAGCTCATTGAAGAGTTCCCAATGGAAGTAGGAAAGGGTCTAGCTGTCCCGTGTTATTGTGGGCATTGACTTCTCCCTCACTGAAGAGTGTCTGTTGGATACTGGAAGTAGTGATGGGCCGAACGCCACCCTACTGAGTTCGCAGCCAAACATTTGAACCTACCGAAAGTTCTTCTGCGAACTATGAACAGGGACAATTTACTGAGCGGTATCTTACTGCATCTGAGTATGTAGTAAGATACCACTCAGCTACTAAAATACCACATTATATAGTTATAATATTAAGTCATGTAGTATTTTAGTAAAGAAACATTCTTTAATGTTTCAGCTGTCAGCCGGATTCCCCGCTGACAGCTGAATGTCAAAAATATTGTCAGCATTGCCCGGCAATTAAATTTAAAAGAAAAAAACGGAGTGGGATTTCCCCTCCCATCTATACTGAGCCCTTTGGGTCTAGTATGGATTTTGAGGGGAACCCCCATGCCAAAATGTAAAAAAAAAAAATGGCATGGGGTACCCCCCAAAATCCATACCAGACTCTTATCCGAGCTTGCAGCCCACCCCTCCTGAACCATACCAGGCCACATGTCCTCAGCATTGGGGGGGGTGCTTTGGGGTGGGGTTGATAGTTACAACAGTGACACTAAACAAGATTAATCCATAAACATTCACTACCTAAATGCTTATTTTTCTTGAAATCGACACATCACTATATTTGTCTGCCTCCTTGTAATATGTTTCATGAACTCCTGGACCTCTCCTTTTCCCACTCACTTCCATGTTTTTGGGACAAGCAGTGCACATTAGCTAAAATAAAACAAACAATACGGCGCTATATTAAAATTAACATGCACGCCACTCAATAGTATATGGCCCAGATATACAAAAAACCATATGCACAAATATATATATCATCGGTGTGGGGTGAAGCAGACAGATATGAAGATATCATGCATTAAAGTGACATAGATATAACTTAGTGAATAGTGTCCTTGTGTAACAAACAAATTCCATGCAGATGTGAACTTCAATGTGCCAATCCTCTATAGCTGGGGTGCCCCCTCACCTTCCTGCCCAGGCCCCTAAGGACCAATGAGCCTTGGGTAATGAGTAGAATGTTCCTCCGGATATCAGGTGGATCCCTCCGGCAGTAATGGTGGAACTCCCTCCTCTTGGCTATAACATTAATGGTGGATGATACCAGTGGTGTCTCTCCAGTGTATGGCTCTCCAACACGGTCACCAGTAAGGCAAGAGAGACTCATATAGTATAAAACCTTTTATTAAATTCCAAAAAGAACTAAAAACCTACTTACACAGAACTGCAAGCAGACAGGCCTTCACACCACTCAAGGGGTGTACTGTATGTCAGAAAACGGAGCACCAAGATGGCGCCCGTGCCGGATATGACGTCAAGCCGTCGATCGTCAAAAGCTCCTCCCACTCGCGTATCTACGCGTTACGTCACTGGGACACGTGACTTCGTCAGGATATACGCCTTCTGCTGGAGGAGCTTAATTTATCTAGCCGATTGGCCAATCAACATTCCTAGTAGGCGGATCTAAGCCGCCATTAAAGTGAAGTGCAATCCCCGATCACAGGAATGAGCACCCTTAAGGCGGCCCTCTACGGATGTATACGGCAATATATGAATACAGTGCCAGAATGCATAGCAAGTGGGGTACTTTTAAATTAATAAATAAGATGCAATTAAACATGTATTGCATAAAAGGTAATTTAAAATAGGGATAAATATTCCTAATAGGCAGATCTCAGCCACCATTAAAGTAAAGTGCAAACCCCGGTCGCAGAAATGAGCACATTTAAGGCGGCCCTCTACGGTTACACTGCCAGAATGTATAGCAAATGGGGTACTTGTGAATTAATAATAAGTAAAATATAATGTGTTGGATAAAAGGTAATTTAAAATAGGGATAAATACTGTTGTACAATGGTACACAGAGAGTCTAAGTGAGAGATAAAAATAGAATAATAAAAAACCGAAACATGCTACAAGAGCCCTCTTATACAGTACACCATTGTAATGGCTACTTTATATGACATATTTATATATATACATAAAAACAATAAGAATACCTAATGTATATAATAAAGACCTTGAAATCATAGATAATCAAATGATTAGGACCTGATTAGAAATTACTGATGAAGCAATTCAGGTCGAATTCAACATTAAGACCCCTTGGGGCTTGAGACCTCAAAAGAAAAATCCATTTGGATTCAATTTGGCTAATCGATCGAACCTTATTTTTCCCTCTCCAGTGACTTTTAAACTTCTCTATGCCCCAGAATTTGAGTTTAGAAGGATCGCTATGATGGTGGGTAGCAAAATGTCTGGAAACACTATGTTTGGAATGGCCCTTTTTTATGTTTTGTACATGTTCCCTGATCCTCTTCCACATGGGCCTCTTTGTTCTTCCTATGTACTGTAACCCACACTCACACTGTAGGCAATACACTACTCCCTCAGTGTGACATGTTATAAAATCCTTAATGGTGTATGTCACTCCTGTGGTGGTTGCTTGAAATTGTTTCGTTCTCATGTTAACCCCCTTTGTTGCCTTACACGCGTAACATGTTTTACACGGGTAAAAGCCCTTTAGATCAAAGAGAGTAGTACTACGATTAGTCTGAGGAGGGTCGATCACATTTTTAACTATACTAGTTCTAATATTAGGGGCCTTCCTGTATATAAATTTTGGTTTAGCAGGTATAACCTTTTCTAAATGAGGGTCCGATTGGAGGATGGGCCAGTATTTCCTAAATAATTTCTCTATTTTCTTATAATGCATATTATAGTCCAAGATAATGGATACATGGTCATCTAGATGTTCCTCCCTATTCTTGTCCCTAAGTAATTGGGCTCTATCCATTTTCTCCACTTCTTCAATCTTCCTAGAAATAAAGTGTTTACTATAGCCTTTTTGTTCAAATCTATCACCTAGCTTTTGGACCTGGTTATTGTAATCTTCTATAGTAGTGCAATTTCTCCTCAAGCGGACAAATTGTCCCTTGGGAATATTCAGGAGCCACTGAGGATAGTGGCAACTGTCCAAGGCAATGTAGCCATTACGGTCTACGTTTTTGAAATAAGTGGTGGTAACCAATTTGTTTGTTTCTTTTAATTAAGATATTGAGATCCAGAAAATGAATGGATTCCTCGCTAGTTTCCCATGAAAGTAAGATGCTTTTATCATTAGTATTAAGTGATTGTAAGAATGACTGTAGGGATATCTCATCCCCCCGCCAGAAGATTATCACGTCATCAATATACCATTTATATAACGCTAATTCCTTGGGTGTTTGATAATAGATAGAATGTTGTTCCCAGTGGGCCATAAACAAATTGGCCACACTTGGAGCGAAGCGAGCGCCCATGGCAACTCCTTTGATCTGTTTAAAATATTGATGTCCATGCCAAAAGTAATTGTGGGCGAGGCAAAAATCTAAGCAATCGATGATGTACTTTTGTTGTTTCCCTAACAGATTACTATATTTACTCAGGCCCCAGCTTGTGGACGCAATTGTATTTTCATGGTCAATTATAGTGTATAAAGAGGAGACAGCCGCAGTGGCTACTCTCAGGTTATTTGTGTCTTGAATAGTATCAAGTATTTGAATCAAATGCTTAGTATCCCTAAGGTAAACTTGTGTCACTTTAACTAGGGGTTGCAAGAAAATGTCTACATATTGTCCCAGTCTGGATAAGATGGAATCAATGCCGTTCACTATAGGTCTCCCCGGGGGGTTATGGAGATCCTTATGGATTTTAGGGACTAGATAGATGACCGGTATCCTACATGTATCAGGTATCAGAAATCTTGCTTCTTTTTTATTTAGGATCTTATCCTGTAGTCCCTTATTTACCAGGGTCTCCAATTCTTTTCTATATTTAATAGTTGGATCCTTTTGTAAGATTTTGTATGTAGTGGTGTCCGCCAATTGTGAATTAAGTTCCTTCAAATAATGGTCTTTTGATAGAACTACTATCCCACCTCCTTTGTCAGCTGGTCTGACTACTATGTCCTCCCGCTGTGACAATTTCTTTATACCTACTTGGATCATATTATTACAGGGTATACATGGTAATTTAAGTTTCTCAATGTCTTGTTGTATCATCTTTTTAAAGACTTCAATCTGATTGTTTTTGACAATCTGAGGATTGAACAATGATTTATTCCTTAGGTCGGTATGTGTAAATTTACTGGCCACTCTACTTGTGCTATTTATGCTTCCTGATGTTCCTAAGAAATATTTTTTAATGTTGAGTTTCCTAGTAAACTTAAGCATATCTACATAAACATTGAATTTATTAGCAGGTTTAGGTGGAGCAAACTTCAAACCTTTGTCTAGTACCTCTAGTTCTTCCCTAGAGAGGTCTGCCCCACTGAGGTTGAATACTCCAACCCCTAGTGGTCTCTTTTTCTTTTTTCTTTTGCTCCTGCTCTGCAGCCTCTGTATTTCTTGGGGGGCTCCTCCTTCTCTCCCTTTCCGGACTTCCTGCTACTCTGCTTCTCTCTAAAAAATTATCTTGGGGGTAATCGTATCTAATTGGTTCATAGCGATTATACATCGGTAGTGGGCTCCTTACATTATATTGCTGGTAATAATTTTAAATTACCTTTTATGCAATACATGTTTAATTACATCTTATTTATTAATTTAAAAGTACCCCACTTGCTATGCATTCTGGCACTGTATTCATATATTGCCGTATACATCCGTAGAGGGCCGCCTTAAGGGTGCTCATTCCTGTGATCGGGGATTGCACTTCACTTTAATGGCGGCTTAGATCCGCCTACTAGGAATGTTGATTGGCCAATCGGCTAGATAAATTAAGCTCCACCAGCAGAAGGCGTATATCCTGACGAAGTCACGTGTCCCAGTGACGTAACGCGTAGATACACGAGTGGGAGGAGCTTTTGACGATCGACGGCTTGACGTCATATCCGGCGCGGGCGCCATCTTGGTGCTCCGTTTTCCGACATACAGTACACCCCTTGAGTGGTGTGAAGGCCTGTCTGCTTGCAGTTCTGTGTAAGTAGGTTTTTAGTTCTTTTTGGAATTTAATAAAAGGTTTTATACTATATGAGTCTCTCTTGCCTTACTGGTGACCGTGTTGGAGAGCCATATACTGGAGAGACACCACTGGTATCATCCACCATTAATGATATAGCCAAGAGGAGGGAGTTCCACCATTACTGCCGGAGGGATCCACCTGATATCCGGAGGAACATTCTACTCATTACCCAAGGCTCATTGGTCCTTAGGGGCCTGGGCAGGAAGGTGAGGGGGCACCCCAGCTATAGAGGATTGGCACATTGCAGTTCACATCTGCATGGAATTTGTTTGTTACACAAGGACACTATTCACTAAGTTATATCTATGTCACTTTAATGCATGATATCCTCATATCTGTCTGCTTCACCCCACACCGATGATATATATATTTGTGCATACGGTTTTTTGTATATCTGGGCCATATACTATTGAGTGGCGTGCATGTTAATTTTAATATAGCGCCGTATTGTTTGTTTTATTTTAGTTTATTGTCTTGGTGCCGTGGCTGTGGCATTTCCAATACTGGCTGCTTAAATTACCCATCTGTATATAGTGGCTCAGGAGATCTATTTCTATTATATAGTGCACATTAGCTGCAGTCATGTGTACTGCTCTAAGCACAAGACAAATCCCATAGATCATAATTCATCTTGGGAGCAAGCAAGAGAGGGCGGCTACCTAGATATACATTTTCAGGCTAAACTCTGGGAATGATCTGTATTGCGTACTTACATTGGTCCAGATTGGCAAATACCTCATGAGCTGCTAAAGAAACTGAAAATCACTGTAGTAGTCTGTACTACTGCTGCAACACCTACAATTTTCTGGGTCCTGCTGGGGTTCTGTTTCAGCGGCTTCACCATAGTACACTGACCACAGGGGGTTGGTCATGCAGCACTCAGTTTAGCAGCACAGATTACTACGGTGATTTCCAGCTCTCCCAGAGTCCCACAGGTATGAACCATGTATACCTACATTGTGTGCAAGCTGGACCAATGTATTTATGCAATATAGATCACTCCTGGAGTTCAGTTCAAATGATACTTGGAAGATTACTCAAAGAAATATCAAACAGACTAAGCATTTCACTACAGCATGCGGGTCACATTATTGCAATTCTTGGGAACCACAAGGTTTATGTGCAACGAGTTACTTGGAAGCTCACAGCTAAGATGAAAGCTAAGGGAGTTGATATTAAAGTGAGCCAGACGTTTTGTCATTTCTCAGTGACAAGAGATGAAACATAAGTGACCATTATAAACCAGAAACAAAACGTCAGTGCATGGAATACAGACTCAAAAATTCACATCAGAAAAAAGTTACAGGGCAGGCTTCAGCTGGAAAAACTATGAGAACAATTTCACAAGGACTAAGGGAATGTTATCCTGCAACATGACAACACTAGGTCACACAATTTCATGCCAGCATGAAAGCAATTGAGATGCTGAATCTTACCACCCTACTAATGTGAACGTCGAGTGTCTTTTATTGAATGAACAGTAACTAAAAGTGATGACATTTTTTCACACAAAGGGCAGCGCTATCATAAAACAATCAATACATTAAACTTAAGAATCAAAATAAAAGTGAAAATAAAAATCAGTCTTTTCCCAAAAAATGTTTGTGCTCAAGTGTTGAAAAAAATATAACAAAGTCCACAAGTGTGCAGAAAGTGCTTCCAAAAATCCAACAGGGGGACATCCACTAATCCAATAGGGCTAACTCCAGAGAAAAACAATCCAGAAATCCAGTGAGGAGGAAAGGGAAATTGAGTGCTTACCAGAATTATTTGGCTTTCAAAACAAATGAAAAGCCAACAGTGCTTTAGGGATAAACCCCGAACAAAACCACGATGGATGATGGAGCAGCACTCTGACCCTTGGCTCCACTCCAACTTCACTTCCAATCAGTAGGGACATAAAAAATACAAATTTTCATGGTGCAGTATATCCAGGGCTTTTTGTTTTCAGTGGTTATGCGGGGGAATGCAGTTCCAGCACCTCCAGCACAGAATGTACACTATATTGCAAAAAGTATTGGGATACGTGGCCTTTACACGGACATGAACTTTAATGGCATCCCAGTCTTAAGTCTGTAGGATTCAGTATTGTGTTGGCCCACCCTTTGCAGCTATGGCAGCTTTAACTCTTCTGGGAAGGCTGTCCTCAAGGTTTAGGAGTATGTCTATGGGACTGTTTGACCATTCTTCCACAAGCGGATTTATGAGGTCAGACACTGATGTTGGACGAGAAGGCCTGGCTTGCAGTCTCCACTCTAATTCATCCCCAAGGTGTTCTACTGGGTTGAGGTCAGGACTCTGTGCAGGCCAGTCAAGTTCCTCCACCCCAAACCCGCTCATCCATGTCTTTATGGATCTTGCTTTGTGCACTGGTGCATGGTCATGTTGGAACAGGAAGGGGCCATCCCCAAACTGTTCCCACAAAGTTGGAAGCACAAAATTGTCAAAAATGTATTGTATGTTGACACCTTAAGAGTTCCCTTTACTGGAACTAAGGGACCAAGCCCAACCCCTGAAAAACAACCCCACACCATAATCCCCCTCCACCAAACTTTACACTTGGCACAATGCAGTCAGGCAAGTACTGTTCTGGCAACTGTCAAACCCAAACACCTCCCTTGGATTGCCAGACAGAGAAGCATGATTCGTTACTCCAGAGAACATATATCCACTTCTCTAGAGTCCAGAGGCAGCGTGCTTTACACCACTGCATCCAACAATTTGCATTGAACTTGGTAATGTAAGGCTTGGATGCAGCTGCTTAGCCATAGAAACCCATTCCATGAAGTTCTCTGCACACGGTTATTGTGCTTATCTGAAGGCCACAAGAAGTTTGGAGGTCTTTAGCTATTGACTCTGCAGACAGTTGGCGACTTCTGCGCACTGTGTGCTTCAGCATGCTCTGACCCTGCTCTGTCATTTTATGTGGCCTACCACTTTGTGGCTGAGTTGCTGTTGTTCCCAGTTGATTCCACTTTGTTATAACACAGTTGCTACCACTTTGTTATAACACCACTAACAGTTGACTGTGGAATATTTAGTAGCAAGGAAATTTCACAGATGGACTTATTGCACAGGTAACAACCTATCATGGTACCACGCTTGAATTTACCCCATTCTTTCACCAACATTTGTAGAAGCAGTCTGCATGCCTAGGTGCTTGATTTTATATACCTGTGGCCATGGAGGTGATTGGAACACTTGAATCCAATGATTTGGAGGGGTGTCCCAATACTTTTGGCAATATAGTGTATGTAATGGCAAGGAGTGCTGGGGTGTGCAGGCTGCTGGGGTATCTATTGCTGAAGGGGTGTATTTTTGCATGGTGTTCTTTTGTTGCTAGCGAGGTCTATTGTTGGTGTGGAGTCAATTATTGCTGAATGGGATCTACTTTTGAGAGAGGGGTCTATTGTTGCTGGCTGTCATGAGATCTATTGTTGCTGGAGGGCATCTATTTTTGCGTGACAGTCTACTTTTGCTAGGGAGGTTTATTGTTGGTGCGGGGCTTATATTGTTGGGGGGGTCAATTGTTGCTGAATAGGGATCTGCTGTTGAGGGAGAGGTCTATTGTTGCTGGCTGCTAGAAAATCTATTGTTGCTGGGGTGGTCTATTGTTGCTGGGGAGGGCCTATTGCTGCTGGCTATGGAGAATCTAATTTACTGCTTTTCTAGTTGTTAATGGACAAATTACATACAAATTACTTAGCACCACAAAATTATACTTGACTCTGTAGTCTTTAAAAGGGGTGGTACTGGGAGGAGGGTAGGGGGCGTAGACAAGAAGTGACTCAGAAGGGGGAGTTCCTGCACCTATTCTCTGAGGAAAAAAAAGCCTTGAGTACATCCTTATATACAATTTATTTAAGATGAGATATTACACTTACATTTGGTATAAGATGAAAAGGCATCACAATCCCATGGGCTGTAGTGATCATAGTGTCAACTACAGGTTCCTTCCGGCTGGTGGCCGCTATGCATGGTGATGTCATGTTAATATATTACTTGTATAAGTAATTCTGTTGGCAGTTTCTTTTCTTTGTATATTTGTGGGTAAGCACAGGGTTATGCAGCAGGCGAAAACACACAAGTGCAGTAACATGAATACATTGTAAAGGAAGTCCAGTAACACACAATGGTCCTGGCAAGAAGGCTGCCTGACCAGGAACACTCACAGGTTATATGGCAGCAATGCTACAGTAGATAGAAAACCCAGAGGTGTCTGTCTCAAGGAGCAGAATGCAGCCTGGCGGGCCCGTACCCAGGTGGAAAGGCTTCTAGGAAGGTTGGCGTGTTCCTGGACTGTCTCTACTCCTTCATAACCTTTCCCTGAACCTAAGCTCTGTCTCTGGAAGATGGGTCTCTACACTGTGCTCGTAGCCAAGTGCTAGGTGTCTGGGATGTAGGGTGCTCTGGGGAGCCCAGTAGGAGATCTAAGGTAAGCGGTCATAGTGGCTGAACATCAGAGTATCGCCCGTGCCTTGTGTACCATGTTATTGTAGTGCCAGCGATCTCTGTGACCCTGCTCAAGAGTCCACAACATTGAACCATTCACAAGCTCCATTGTCCTGCATGTGGTAAGGGGTGGTATTGGATAACACTGAGGCACATTTCAGACATGAACAGCGGCTCAAAATTCAGGCCTTGGTCTGAAAGAATGCAATTGGGACATGACTGAACCGTGTGTCCCAGAACAATTTAGCTGTAGTTTTGGCTGAGTGGTTAAGGCCATGAACTAGGAATCCATTAGGGTTTCTCCGCCCAGGTTTTAATCCTGCTGACTAAGCTAGTTCAAGTGCAGTTAAACACACATTGGACCAACACCAGCAGATGACATGGCTCCCCAAATCAACACAGACCGTGGAAACTTCACACTGGACTTCAAGCATCTTGCAGTGTGTGCCTCTCCATTTTTCCTCCATACTCTGGGTCCTTGGTTTCCAAATGAGATGCAAAAGTTGCTCTCTTCAGAAAAGAGGACTTTGGACCACTGAGCAACAGACCAGGTCTGTTTTTCTTTAGCCCAGGTAAGACGCTTCTAACGTTTGTTGTTCAGGAGCGGTTTGACAAGGAATACGACATTTGAAGCCCATGTCTAGGATCCGTCTGTGTGTGGTGGCTCTTGATGCACTGACTCCAGCCTCAGTCCACTCCTTGTGAAAGTCCCCAACACTTTTGAATGGCCTTTTCTTGACAATCCTCTCCAGGCTGCGGTCATCCCTGCTGCTTGTGCACCATTTTCTTCCACACTTTTCCCTTCCACATAACTTTATTAATGTGCTTTGAAACAGCACATTGGGAACATCCAACTTCTTTTGCAATTACCTTTTGAGGCTTTCCCTCCTTATGGAGGGTGTCAATGATGGTTTTCTGCACAACTGTCAGGTCAGCAGTCTTTCCCATGATTTTGATTCCTACTGAACCAGACTGAGAGACCATTTAAAGGCTCAGGAACCCTTTACAGGTGTTATGGCTTAATTAAGTGATTAGAGTGGGACATTTTGAGCCTAGAATATTGCACCTTTTCACAATATTCTAATTTTCTGAGATTGTGGATTTGGGGTTTTCATGAGCTGTAAGCCATAATCATCCCAATTATGACATCACAGCTTGAAGTATCTTGCTTTGCATGTAATGAGTCTATCTCATATATATTAGTTTCACCTTTTAAGTTGCATTACTGAAATAAATTAACTTTTGCACGATATTCTAATTTTTCGAGTTTCACCTGTAGGTGTGGCCAGTTAAGCTGCATTTGGAGAACATAGAATTCTGTGCATCCAGGAATGCAGCTAAACGCAACTATACACATGTAAGGCCCCATTCACATGACACATATCAATGCATACCCCGTGTAAGGGCTGTGTTTACCCCTCTTCCAGGCAGTCCAATTGAATCAACTTTCATTCAGAAACTGCACAGACACAACGGCTGCTCCCAATATGATATCCATATGTTTGGGGCTGTGCAGGTAAATACGGCCCTGACATGGGGTATGCATTGATATGCCCAGTGTGAAAGAGACCCAAACATGGCTTAATCTACTATAAGGCTACATGCACAGTAGACGGTCTGCATTCTGGGCATTCATCCCGGAGCGCACAATGCCCTAAATGTTTGTACCGCTGGGTGAACCATCCAGCTACAGCAACTGCTAGCCTCTCACAGGCTGCCATCAGTGGAGCTGAACAATGCACCAGTGCCCTCAGACCACACCTAAAAGCCTCATGCACTGGGGTCAAACACCCAGGGTGCATGGGACCTAAAAGCAGAGTTCCAGTCCCCCTAAAACATTTTTTTTTTAAAAGCAGATCCACGATAACATTACAAATATCATTCAGAATTGGAATAATTCAATATTATAATCATTGTAATTACTTTGCATATCGTTCATATTTACCAGGATCAGTGAAGCAGACAGTCGCCATGAAGGCTGTGGGCATCTGAAGCCCACAGGTCTTTATTTCCTGAATTCGTGCTGCTGGCTATCCCAGCATGCAACACTTATTCTCACGCATGCGCAGTAAAGACAATGCTCGGCACCTCGTGTGCAGTACAGGTTGCCATAGCAATGACGGGGATGGATGAAGTTCCCGCCCCCATCAGGCAATCTGTACAGCACTGCAAGGAAGGCTCGCGAGCACAGGAAACCAAAGGACTCCTGGGATACAGGAAATGACATCCCAGGAGACCTTGCAGATCGCCTATCTACGTCATCGCTTAGGCGATCGGGACCGGAACTGCAGGCTTGCAGAGGATAATAAGGTATGCATAAAAATAAAATTCTGACTTGTGCTTCTTTTCACAGGGACTATCGAATAAGGTAAATTAGTAAAAATGGGTGGAACTCCGCTTAAAGCAGGAACATCTAAAAAAGTGATCTAGGAGGCATAAAAGATAACTCTTTCTGGTCTAGGAAGGCTAAATGCAGGACTGCCAGTGTGAAAAAGACTCATTCTCCTTACAGAATTAACTCCATTTGCACCAAGAATCCAGCAGATTCCTGTGGCTGGATTTACAGGTAGGTGCAGACAGTTGCAATTGCTCAGTCTATACAAATCAATGACAGACTGCCTGTGGCCTCAGCTGTCTATGGATGCTTGAATATAATCACATAAGAAGTGATTACCTGTGGTTATTAACAGATGATTGCTCCTGGACCCAAGCTACATGCATCCTGGGGTGACCATCTGTTCCTAATTACAGGTCTGTAACCACCTATGAATTCACCTGCAGGAATCCACAGCAGCTGGAGTCAAGTGCCATGTGAATGAGGCCTAAGAATTCCCCTTTCAGGAGGAGTGATAAGTACTCACTGTACATTGCTCTCAATGCTATCTTCCTATTTGTAACTATAACCATTTGAGTTATTTGTGGTTGACAATGATGTGCAGTTGGCATTTTATTATGATGGCATATTGTATTCAAGACTGTAATTGCATTACTATTATTATTTTATTATGAGAATGTTTTTCTATGTAGGACTTTAATTGCATTATGAAAAGTTACATATTTGAAAATATTATTATGTTACCAGATCTCATATCCTATAGCACCTGCAGATTAGATATTAAAATATTCCCATCCAGTCACAAGCAGTAGACATGGAGGCATTACTTTCCATCTCTGTTAATTACTTTTCATTTATTAAAGGGCACATGGTGTTCACAACATCAGTAGGGTGATGAAATCCAGCATCTCAATTGCTTTTGTTTAGTAGATATGTGAGCCTATACTTTGCTACCTTTCATTCAGCCCGGCAGAAGGATATGATTAATCTTGACAATTGTTTTTTAAAAATTACAAAGTCTTTCCAGGAAGCCTGTGCCAAGATACCTATGGAAGCTGCAATTAATGATTTGCTTTTGGAAATGTTATTTGCTTGCCAATTATATTTACCAGTGGCTTTTATACTTTCTAAGTCACTTTCCAAGAACTAAAGCTAGAGGGTCATCCTGACAGCCAGGCAACTTGAATTTTCAGAATGAGAGGTCAACAATGTCAATCTTGATGTAATCCTATGAGTGGTTATTCTACCTTTTTTAAAGGCTGGAAACGTACAGTAGATACTGTAACAAAGATTTTTAATCGTTTCATGTAGATACTTTTATTAACCAATTACCCGCCGCCCTATAGTAGAAGTACTGGTACAGAGTGGCCCGTTTATATACGTGCATATCATGTGTGTGTGTAGATATATAGAGATATTATATATATATATAGAGAGAGAGAGAGAGAGAGAGAGAGAGAGAGAGATGTGTGTGTGATTTGCATTTCCGGGTAGGGGGAACATGTGTGTGCCGCCCTAATTACACCGCTATTGGCAGCTAGAGACACTCGGTGATCGTCGGGGAAAGTTGACAGGGGAGAGACCTGTGTGTAAACAACACAGGTCTCTATCCTGTCAGCAAGGACATGCTGCTTTGTATTTCTCTGCACAGTAGAGAAATACAAAGCAGCATGTATCTGTAGTTAAACACAGACAGTACACAATGTAAAAACACACACAGCACACAGTTAACCCTTTGATCGCCCCAGATCTTAACCCCTTCCTGCGCAGTGTCATTAGTACAGCGTCAATGCTTTTTAAGAGCACTGATCACTGTATTAGTGTCACTGGGGATGTCAGTGGCAGTCAGTTCCCACCCAGTGTCAGAATTGTCGCCACAGTCCCGCTATAAGTCGATCGCCACCATTGCTAGTATAAAAAAAAAAAAATTCACATATATATATATATATATATATATATACATATATACACACACCGCCATTTGTAGACGCTATAACTTTCAAGCAAATCAACTAATCAACACATAGCAGGAATTTTTTAGCAACGACATGGGCACAATACATTTTGGCTTACATTTATACAGAAATGTGATTATTTAAATTTTTTTATTGGATATGTTTTATAGCAAAAAGTAAAAAATTTGTTTTTTGGGGTTTTTTTCAAAATTGTAGTTTTCTTGTTTATAGCGCAAAAAATAAAAACCCGCAGAGGTGATCAAATACCACTGAAAGAAAGCTCTATTTGTGGGAAAAAAAAGACAAAGATTTCATTTATGTACAGCGTTGCATGGCAGCGCAATTGTTAAAGTAATGCAGCACGGTATCGCAACAAATGGCCTGGTCAGCAAGGGGGGTAAATCCTTTGGAGGGCAAGTGGTTAATACACTCTTAGGTTTAGGTTTCATCATATTTAATATTAATGTAACTTTATTTCTTGTCTACCCTGTATGTTTAGCAGCAGTGTTATCAGTGACCATCTGGGTAGCAGAAACATTGCCTTGTGGATAGCAAGTCACACCCTATACAGATAAGCCCTTCAGTACTAATCTGCATAAAACAAATGCATCAACACTATAAGACTCCAAATTGCATAATATGATTCAAAAGTTTCAATATTATAATAAATTACTGCCAATTACTCATATAATTTTGTTTTTAAAAGAAAAGAGCAATGATAAGCAAAGGGCTTACTCCTTGTGGTGACCAGTATACTATAAAATTATATATGTACCATTAAAAGGATGCTGGTAGGTCAATTGGTTCCTGTCTAAATTGGCCCTTGTATATGAATGTGAGTTAGGGACCTTAGATTGTACGCCCCTTGAGGGTTAGGGACTGATGTGAATGTACAATATATATGTAAAGCGCTGTGTAACTTGACGGCGCTATATAAGTACCTGAAATAAATAAATAAATCATTCTGTTGCTCAGTATTGTAAAATCTGCAGATGTTTATGTAAATATCTGAACAACCTGGTTTCTGTTTGGTGTGTTAATACTGTATATGTGTACATGTATTTGTATGTTACATCTGCAGACATTGCTTCTAAATTCTGTGTAGTGTGTGAGTCTCATTGATCCTTTCTCTAAGTTTAAAGATGTATTAAATACAAAAGCAACATGTAATATATTGCAGCTTATTAATATTTATATATAATAGCTGTTTTAGTTTTCTTTTTAGGCTTTCTTTCCTTTATTTTCACCTGGTGATCTAGCCTGTAAGTCTGTTGTTTTTCGACAGGACAAGCTGTGCTGCAGATGTAGCCGTTAGAGCATTGAGACAAACTATTTATCATTGGCAGGGGTGATTACAATGGTCAGTTATTTATATAAAACCTTTATCCCAAAAGGAACAAAACTGTTGCTGTAACTACTTAAAAAGTGTGAGCTGGAGTTTGGCTTTAATTTGTTTAGTGTATCTAAATCTGCTAGTACCTCTAACACTCCCCTCCAAACAGACTGACAATGCTGCTGTCGAAAAGTGTCTCTGTTGCTCCTTCATCCAGAATTTAGGCACGTTTGTACAGGATGTGTGTTGCTGACCAAATCACCAGGTGAAAACAGAGGGAAATAAGTTTTAAAAAAGTAAACTAATGCAGTCACCACATTTAGCCCTTTCGCTGTCAGAGCCATTTTTGCACACGTTTAAAAAATTATTTCAGGCCTGAAGATTATACAAATCCCACAAACATATATTTTCTGAAAGCAGACACCCTAGAGAATAAAATAGTGGTAGTTACAATTATTTATGTTACCAGATATTACTGCAAAGGTCTAGAAAATGCAGAATTTCAGTAAAAAACACACTAAAGTACATTTTAGGGCAAACAAACTCAATGAATTACCCAAATTTTTGGCAAAATATAAAAGATGAGGTTGTGCCGAGTAAACAGATACCCAATATGCAAAACTTAAAATTTGTGTGCGCCTGTGAAATGGCGACAAACTGCAGTACCCTATATTTTCTGTAGATGATGCTTCAGAAGCCCCTATAGGTCATCAGTTTAATATTACAAAGGAGGTATTGTTCTAGAAATATTACTCTGACTCCAGCGTGCGCGGCGACATGTAACGTGTATCGCAATTGAAGTTTTCACATGTAGGTGCCCCAACGTGTGCTTTTATTTTCATACATGCATATATGTGGGGGTGGGAAGGGGTCTCAGTTTTTTGGGCAGGGATGCTATGTACTTGGATGTAGCTTTATTTTTTTTGCAATAAAAAATTTTTTTTACATAACTTTATCACATAGGGGACATCACATGAAAAGACGTGGGGTAGAAGGTGTCTGCATGCAGTGCCCCTTAGTGAGGAGTGTACACAGTGTGGGTGTCTGTCTGCTCACCATTCCTGATAACACCGCGGCTCAAGGGAATCAGGATGTCCTGGAAGACCTCCTGCAGAATCTGCAACCAGCATAGGGGGCGCCTGGCTGAGCCCTTTGTAACACTGGGATTCCGCTGTGGCGGTGACGAAGCACACGTTTCTGGTCAGTCACTCTGCCAACGGGAAGCTGGGGAAGGATGATCTGCTTGCAGGTCTGTAGCTCACCCACCAAAGACTCTTTACACCATCCGAATTGCGCGGCCTACTTAAAAGCTAAGTTCACCTTTTATTTCTAAAATCCAGCTCCCCTTTGCACCAATATACCAATAATGTACCTCAGTTGCAAAAATATTCAAGCTCTCTTTGATCTGGAGAGCAAGATCTTACCTTAGCCTTTGGTAAATTTCTTAGAAAGCTTTTTCACTTCCTGGAATGTAGATAGAGGACAGAGGAGCCAGTAGGACCCAGGAAGCAGATTACCAGCTGGTCTCTTTAGCACACACATCCTGCACTGACCTCATTAGTACACACCCTTCACGCATCAACTATTTTTTACACAGCATGCCCAGGATCTCTCCCCACGTGCATTCGCCTGGCTACCCCAGCATCCCCTCAGATGTTCTCAGGCCACATGCAGCCCACGGGACACCCCTGATATAGTGCAAGGGTCTGCTTGATTGGATATAGAGTGACTGGATAAATGCTGTGTCCTGCTTTTATATAGTTTTGGTCAGGGGCGAACTGAAAACTCATGGGGCCCCCGAGCAATAGGGGATCATGGGGCCCCTGTGTCCTGCCCAAACTCAAAAAAGCCTATGAAAAAGGTACCAGGGGCATCTCATGGGGCCCCCTACTGACCCCAGGCCCTCAGGCAGTGCCCGGGTTTCCAAATGGTCAGTCCGCCCTTGGTTTTGGTAAATCTAAAGGAGATTGTACAATCAGATTGTATAGTGTATGGTCACATTTATACACCTAAAATTAACTAGTCGTGCTTTCAGTGTCATTAATTGTTAACGACACACCAAACACAGAAACAAGCACACATTTTGCACATGAAAAACAGGTGAAAAATGCAGCAAAATGTGCATTAACAAAATGCTCAACACAGACCATGCCAAAATGTCCCATGAGCTAATTTGCAACGTGTAGCACAGCTCGTTGAAATGAACAGACTGCCTTATGTGTGTCACTGGAAAAACGAGCCAAAAAACATGAGCTCCCTCTTCTCTAGGTGTGAATGGGGCCTGAAAGTGAAAATGGTGCGTTTACACAGAACAATGAGGCTCCATTCACATCTGTGTGTTTCCGAACGCATGGTAAACTGCACAGAAAAATCAAGTTACACTTACGGTAACGTCTTTTCCAGGAGTCTTTCAGGCCTGCACCTTGAGAGACCTCGGCTCCTCCCCTTCTGAGGAAACACCTCCACCCTAAAATAAGAGCTCCACTCCCCTCCGACCTCAGTTCTCCAAGCATCCTCCGGTCACCTGGGGAGACACAACATAATCGTAATAAGCCATCCTCAGATAACCAATATCAACACTGGGTGGGAAACTGGTGCTGGCCTGAAAGACTCCTGGAAAAGACGTTACTGTAAGTGTAACTTGATTTTTCCCCTTTCGTCTTTCAGGCCAGCACCTTGAGAAGATAAGCGAGTACTCACCCCTCGGGCGGGCTAACTGCTTGCAAGACCTTACGACCAAAGGCCTGCTCCTGCACCGAGACCAGGTCCAGTCTGTAATGCTTGGCAAACGTGTCATAGTTGGACCATGTTGCCGCTCTGCAGATCTGCCCTGGGGAAGCCCCTGCTAGCTCTGCCTGGGTAGCTGCTACCGCTCGGGTGGAATGCGCCCTGATACCTTCCGGGGCCTCCAGGCCCTCAGCCCGGTATGCTCCTGAATTGCCAGACGCAACCAACTGGCCAGCGTCCTTCTAGACGCCTTCTTGCCTCTTCTAGCCCCCTTGAAAAAAACAAAAAAGGATTTGGTGCTCCTAAACTCCCTAGTCCTCTCTAGATACTGGAGTACGCACCTTCTTACATCCAAAAAATGAAGTTTTTCCTGATCTACCCCAACCGGGTCAGGAAAAAACGAGGGAAGGACTATGTACTGTGCCCTCTGGAATGTCTGGGCCACCTTCGGAATGAAGGAAGGGTCCGTCCTAAAAACTATTCTGTCTGAAAAAATACAGAGATAAGGTGTTCTGATCAATAGGGCCTCTAGTTCACATACCCTCCTCGCTGTGGTAATTGCCACCAAAAAGGCTCTCTTAATGGTGAGCTCACCAATCGGGCAGGACTCCAGGGGCTCGAACGGAGCCCTAGTCATCACTCCGAGCACCTTGGCCAAATCCCACATCGGAAACGGTCTGGTCCTCGGAGGCCTCTGTCTCACCAGAGCTTTAAAAAATCTAACCACCAACGCCTCCCTGGCTAAGGGCGTCTCTAGGAACACGCTGAGGGCTGAGACCTGGCCCTTGAGCGTGCTAACAGACAACCCCTTGTCTGCCCCCACCTGGAGGAATTCTAACACCGAAACTAAACTATGGGTTGCTACTGACGCCTGGTCACACCAGGCTGTAAAGCGACTCCAGACCCTACCATAAATGGCCTGGGTCTCCTCTTTCCTACTGGCCAGTAATGTTGCCACTACCCTGGGCGAGAAACCTTTCTCTAAGAGGAGCTGCCTCAGAAACCAGGCCGTTAACCTCAATCTTCCCATGCTGGGGCAAAGGACCAGCCCCTGCGTTAACAAATCTTCCCTTGGTGGCAGCCCCCAGGTGGACGAGAGGCTAAACTTCTTAGGGTCGCAAACCACGCCCGTCGCGGCCAGAAGGGAGCTATCAGGATTAACGAGGTCCCCTCTGTCCTGAACTTCCTTAGAACCAGGGGAAGCAAGGGAACCGGGGGGAAAGCGTAACACAGCTGGTAATCCCACCTCTGACTTAACGCGTCCACCGCTCTTGACCCGTCCCTGCGGGATAGGGAGAAGAAGTTCGGGACCTTGTTGTTTCTTCCCGAGGCAAAAAGATCCACGTCCGGGGATCCCCACCTCTGCACAATCTCTTGAAAGACCTCGGGGTTCAAGGCCCATTCCGACTCCCTGAGCCATGTCCCGCTCAGGAAATCTGCCTTCTGGTTTAGATCCCCTCTTAAGTGTACTGCAGACAGGGACGCCAAGTTCACCTCTGCCCAGGACAACAGCTAATGCTCCAAGGCCCTTGCTCCTTGTTCCTCCCTGCCTGTTTATATAAGCCACCACCGTGGCATTGTCTGTTAGGACTCGCACGTGCTGGCCCGTGACCCTCATTTGGAAGGCGTGCAGAGCCTCCCCCACTGCCCTCAACTCCCTTGAATTTGAGGATTCGCCCTTCTGCGCTAAGGACCATTCCCTCTGAGCCACTAAGCCTCCCAGGTGGGCTCCCCACCCCTGGAGCTGGCATCTGTCGTGACCTCCCTGGACACCCGAAAGCACCACAACAGCCCCGGGGCTATGCTGGACGATCTCCTCCACCACCACAGAGACCTCTTCACACTGGCGTGAACCAGGACCCGGTCCTCTAAGGAGTGAGCCCTCCTGTCCCAAACTCTCAGGACCCACAGCTGGAGGGGACACATATGCAAACTTGCCCACTGTACTGCTGGAATAGAAGCTGTTAGTAATCCCAGTACTGACATGGCCTGCCTTATGGATATCGACCTGCTCCCCTGCACCAATCTGATCCCTGCCTCCAACTTGGTAACCTTCTCCGAAGTCAGACTGGTCTTCTGACTTACTGAATCCAGAGTGTAAGCTAAGTAAACCACTCTCTGAGAAGGCACCAGACAGGACTTCTCTAGATTCAAAATCCATCCCAGGTTTTCTAGATGGCCCCTCACTATAACCAGATTCTGCTGAAGGTGAGCCTCTGAATCTGCGAAGAGCAGCAAGTCGTCCAGATAGGCTATTACTGAAATCCCCTTCATGTGAATAGGAATCAGTGCCTCCGTCAAAACCTTGGTAAATATTCTCAGCGAGGAGGAAAGCCCGAATGGAAGAGCCCTGAACTGCCAATGTCGAACTCCTCCCTCTCCCCCTTCTGCCAACCTGAGGAACCGCTGAGAAGGTTCCGCAACGGGCACGTGCAGATAGGCGTCCTTCAAATCTATGGACGCCATGAAAGCACCTGACGGGATTAGGGACCTGACTGTAAAGATGGAGTCCATGTGGAATCTCTGGTAGCACACTGACCTGTTCAGGGGTTTCAGGTTCAAAATCAGCCTGAACGCCCCAGACTGCTTTTGAACCAAGAACACATGGGAATAAACCCCCTTCCCTTGCTCCCTTATCGGGACCCTGGTGATGACCCTTCGGTCCTCTAGGTCCTCCAAGGCGTCCACCAGGGCAGCGGCCTTCACCGGATCCCGTGGACGGGTCGTCACAAGGAACTTCTCGGGTGGCGGTCCTGCAAACTCCAACCGATAACCCCTTCTGATGATATCCAAAATGAAGGGGCTGGAGACCACGGCTTCCCACTGCGGGAGAAAGGCCGCCAGTCTCCCTCCCACAGGAGAAACCGAGTCACTGCGGTCTCCGGGGCTGCTCAGGAGGGCGAAAAATCGCCCCCCCCCCCTCCTGCAACTTCCTTTTGAGGGGGAAGGACTTCTTCCTGTCAGCCGTCTGCTCCAACAATTCCTCCAACCCTGGGCCGAATAGACAGTCTCCTGTGAGGGGGATGCCGCACAATCCAACCTTCAAAGTGATGTCCCCCTGCCACGTTTTTAACCACAGCGCTCTTCTAGCCAAATTGGTCAGGGCAGCTGACCTAGCCCCCAACCTCACCGACTCCGCGGAAGCGTCTGCGATATATCCTACCCCTTGCAAAAGGGTCTCAAAGGAGGCCAAGATTTTTTCCCTGGGAGAGTCTGCCACAATATGGGACTGCAATTGTGTAAGCCAGTATTCTAAGTTTCTCGCTGCCACCGTCATGGCCATGGCCGGCTTCAGGTTGTACAGGGTCGAATCCCAGGCCTTCCTAAGGAGAGATTCCGCCCTCCTGTCTAATAGATCCGGTAAGACCCCCATGTCTTCAAACGCCAGATCTGTCGTCCTAGTCGTTTGGGAAAAGGCCGCATCTAATCTAGCTTAGGGTTCTTGTTCCACACCGCCTCTGGGTCCTCACTAAACGGAAACCTCCTTCTCAACGCCTTAGAGAAGAACGGCTTCCTTTCTGGATCCTGCCACTCCTGACTAATTGTCTCCACCAAAATGTCATGCACAGGAAATATTCTGTGCTTTTGCTCCTCCAATCCCTGATACATTTTGGTCATGGAGAGATAAGGTCTTAACCTCCTCCTTAATGTCCAGAGTCTCGTATATAGCCCCCAGGAGCTCATCATCCTCCTCTAGGGTCAATTTGTACCGGAAGAGACCCCTGCCTTCCTCCGAGGGACCCTCCCCTGCAATTTCACTTCAGACTGGGAATCCCCCAATGGCCCTTCCTCCTCTCCAGTCACGAGGGGTTCCCCGCTCCGACTTACTGAGGCTACCGGGGGGGGGGGGAAGGTGTAGGTTGGGGAAGGGCAAACCTTTCCATGAGGGATTTGAAGGAGTCGAAGGTGCTAGCCAACTCCTTCACAGACCTGGCTAAGTCCCCCTGTTCAGGCCTCCCTTACTAACCCCTCTATACATGGGCCACAAAGAACCTTTTTCCAGGTTTCTTTTAAAATTTCCTTGCAGGATGGGCATCTCCTTTTAGGCTCCTGGTGCTGGAGCTTAGCCCGAGCCTTGCCCTGAAAGACACAAAGTAGGGGCAGGAGGGAAGCCTGACAAACCTAACCTCACACCAAGCCACCCCCCCTTCTCCTTCCCAGCAGAGCCTAAGGGCCTGCTCCCACCGCAGACCCCCTGCCCTACCCCTTAACACACCCTCACCACCCAAGGGTCCGGGAATACCCCTTGAGCTAGGGGCCAACAGGTAGGGGAGGCCTCCACTGAGGCACCTTACCCGTGTCTGGCTGGTGCTGGCATCTCCTGGTCCCGGTGCCTCCGACATCCCGCTCAGGAGGGTGGTCACCTGGTGCTGGCCTGTCCCCCAGGCAGCTGTGCACCACACCGCCCTTTTGAATCTCGCGCCGCCGTGGTGTGAGGGCCGCGACCGGAAGCGGAAGTCGCAGCCCTGGGCGAAGCCCCTCCCCTTCCACCGGAAATCGCTGTCTCCCGATGCCCAGCAAAGTCACCTGACCGCCAGCATGGGAAGGAGCGGGACTCCACCCCGGTCCTCTCCAGATCTCACCACAGCCACCCCGATGCCCCAACTCGCCGGAGGGGGTCGGGGGGTGAAGAGCAGGTACATGCCTACCCCCATCACCCAGGGTGCACGCCCACTGCACCGCAGCCTGCCCAGGGAGGATATGCAGCCGGACACT
Source organism: Staurois parvus (assembly GCF_062004578.1). NCBI lineage: Eukaryota > Metazoa > Chordata > Amphibia > Anura > Ranidae > Staurois > Staurois parvus. The sequence goes on along the minus strand of NW_028318026.1, from coordinate 6,127,835 downwards.
CCGGCCTTCACTCCCGGCTGCGTCGAGCCTCTCAGCCGGCTATCCGGCCCTCGGCTTCCCTGCCATCTGTGCGACAGCACCTTGCGCCTCCTCGTGTCTCCCCACCGGAGAAAACACCTGAACTGAGGTCGGAGGGGAGTGTAGCTCTTTTATTTTAGGGTGGAGGTGTTTCCTCAGAGGGGGAGGAGCCGAGGTCTCTCAAGGTGCTGGCCTGAAAGACGAAAGGGGAAAATGTGTGCTTTGCTTTGTGTTTCAGAAAAAAAGTTCTGGAGTGTTTCTGGGCAATTGTGTGTATGGCAGCCTATTCAAGTTAATGGGTTGCCCTATACGCAACGAGTGAAAACGCTCCAAAACAAATGCATTCGAGAATGTGAGTTTTCTCTATGCAGAGATGTGAACGGGTCCTGATAACTGAGTGTCTCCGTCCACTCCCTCCTATGTACTTGTATAAAGATGGCTCTGCCCTATGCATTCTGATTTTACAATCTCTGTACAATTTCCTTTAGATTTACCAGAACTAAGGAATAGGAGGACCCACCTGAACAATCTATTCAATTGGTTTCAAATCAGACCGGCCCTTGTACTACATAGATGATGGGAAGTGAAATCTTCTGGGAGATGGCCTACAGGAAGTGAATGCTGAGGGACCATTGACAGGAAATAATGCAATCTGAAAATCGGTTCAAAATCTCAGATAAACTGCCAAAAAATGTAATTTTCTTTGGATGAAGTGAGAGAAAAGCACATTGGGATGGCTGGGTCAGAAATGGCATTGGAAAACACTTCTATTTGTTATGAAAAGTGAAATTCTGCCTAAAAAGGTGAACTTCTTCTTTAACTCTTCACTGCTTCCCTCCTTGCAGCTTCAGCCCGTAGTCCCAAGAGGAAGAGCTTTCTCCGGAGTCCAAAATATATATCCTCTCCCAGCATTCTACTTCTCTTCCTCCATCCAGCTGGAACTTGTAGTTCAGAACAGTCTTGGCTCCCTGCAAATCGTAGCCTTCTGGACTACATGTCCCAAAATCCCCAACTCTTTGTTGGGTCCTCCTCTCTTTCTCGGTGCCTCTGAACAAAATGTCATTATTACAACTAAACACTAGAAGGAGCATTAGCTCAACATAGTTCCTATTATAAATATCTTGCGATGGCACAGGTAAGTTAGCCAGCACTGGGCTACACTGAACATTGGCCTGGACCGGAAGGGGGTGAAAGTGTCTGGACTTGAAGTGGTTAATTTGTCTTTACCAGTGGTTGATCTTCAAGGAACAGTTTGAGAAGCATAATTGCAATGTAGCAAAGGACATAGTTGCCAACATTTAAAAAATAATTTTTAGGGACACTTTTTTTTTCTGTATGTCCAGAAAGCTAGCGTAGGATCGGTATGCTAATTAGGGGTGGAGCATATAACTGTAGGCATGACTTAGCCCCAAAAAGATGGCGGCACACTAAGTGCACTGTGCCAAAATGGGTGTGGTTTAAATTGTGCTAAATATTGGGCATGGCTTAAAGGGGAGTCTAAGATTTTCTTGGGCTCCCCCCATGCAATTTTGCTATCCACCCCAACATCCCCCCAAAAAATATACACACACACATAAACGTATCTAAAAAAAAAACTTTAAAATTGTAAACATTAAGAACTGATCCACACTCACTGATTTGTCAGACTGCAGGCATAGTACAGGAGTTTGTCAGAGACTGCAGGCGTAGTACAGGAGCTGGTCAGAGACTGTTTTTTCGGGAGTGGGGGGAATCTTCTCAGTTGGCTTTGAGTGTGAGTCTGTTTTTTTGGTGTTTTTTTTTTGGGGGGGGGAGTAATCATGACCTGAGAGGAGCTAGATTTTATTTTTTATTTTTTTGAGGGTGGGGATCAGTGGGTGAGGGTTGTCTCATTTGGCTGTGAGGGAGGAGTGAGTCTCTTGTGTTTGTTTTTAGGTGGGAGGGGAACCATTACCCTGCCCCCCAAAAAACAGATTCACTCCTCCATCACAGCCAAATGAGACAACCCTCACCCACTGATCCCCACCCTCAAAAAAACAAAGACCCTCACAGCCAAATTAGACAATCTCCACCCACTGTTCCCCAACCCCCCCAAATAAAAACTCTCTATCTGAGGCCATAAACCTAACCGCCACTCCAAATAAAGTCAGCAACTTACCTGTGAGTCAGGTCGCTGGTCTGGTCGTCCACTCTCAGGCTGGCTGGCGCTGCACCACCTCTGTCCTCCAATCCTCTTCCGGTCACTCTGTCTCCTCTCTTTCTGTTGTCATCCTGTCTGCAGGCCTCCTGAGTCCCTGGAGTCCGCCTTGCCGCAGCTTCTTCTCTGCCTCACTTATGCTCCCTACTACTGTAAGGCTACGTTCACACTAGCGTTGTGTGCAGGCGGCAGAAAGGCGTTTGGGAAGCGTTTCTCCTCCTTCCCAAACGCCTCGGACAATTCTGCACATTGCAGCACATGGTGCTGTTCTAACGGGAGCGGCGCGGCAAAACGGATGCCTCTGGTCGAGTCAGGAGGCATTGAAGCCTCCTATTCTAGTCTATCGTGCCGCTCCGCAAACGCCCAGCCGGCGAGTGCGGTTGCAACGTGGTTGCGGGGCATTTGCGGAGCGGTAACACCATTCAAACTTCATTATAGGCGCTTGTAGGGTGTTTTTAACGCTCAGCAAACGCCTAGCAATCGCCGCTGAAACGCGCATGCGGCGTTTGCCAAGCGCTCAACGCTCCGCAAACACTGGACCAACGCTTGCCAAACGCTATAGGGGCGAGTTGGTAAAACAGTCAAGTGTGAATGAGCCCTAAGGGCTAAAGGTGGGCTGACGTGGTCACCCCTCGGCTGGTCCAACCCCCTCACAGGGCCAACCAATCAGGTAAGAGAGGCGAGCATCACTGTAATCTTTGATTGGCAGTCCCAGCAAGGGGGACAGGGGGATCGCAGGGCTGAGTGGGATGTATTCAGACACTGAACAGAGGATATCGGTGTACAGCATCGCCAGCAGCACGCAACTGCATCAATGTCACAGGATAGAGCTGACTGTCCGTGACAAATCAAAATTTTGGTGACTCTACCCAGTACAAGAACTGTCCATGACAGATGTCCAAATTCCGTGAGCATCCTGGGCGTTTCAGGACTGTTGGCAACTATGCCATGCGTAGCAGAACTCCAGGCCACCACATTCCAAAACCTGTGAAGTCTTGAGCTTTGCCATACATCTCCAAATCCCTCTATCTTTATAACCCTAGATTCACACCTATGTAGGTTGCGTTTGAGGCGTTTCTGCATTGCATTTTGCATTGCTTTTTTGCAGTGTTTTTGATGTGTTTTTTCGAGGGGTGGGGGGGTTAATTTTTTTTATTTTTCTTGTTAGGCAGATTTTATTGCAAATGAAGCAAAAACGCAATACATGCTTTTCTGCAGCATTCCCATTGAAGTCTATAGAATCAAAAACACAACATTTTGTATTAAAAAAAAAAAAGTCCCTGACCCTTTCCAAGAAACGCACTGGATGAAAACGCACGCAACGGTTGTCTCATTGAATGCTTCCTGCTGTAGGCCCAACCAAAATTTCAATACTTCTGGTTTTAGGCTAAGACAAATTTTACACATTTCTATTGTGGTGTTGCACCCCTCCAACCTGTCCCAATGCCCATGTTAAAGACTGTTGGTAAGGGCCCCCCTCTAGTGGTGGGAAGTAGCTTTGGAGGCGTAGAGGTCTCGGTTGGAGTTTTTTCTTTTTACATTGGACATATATATATATATATATACACACACTTTAGCTCCCTACTAAAAAAAAAAGTAAAGTTTAGGATACATATGTTCTTTAACATCTAATTGGAAAAAGCTATTTTGTCTGTCTTTATACATAACACGACAGAACTTTCACATAAAAAAGACAAATTCACAAATATGATTAAAAGCAAGTTAAATGGAACCTTTAATAATCTGCAGAATCAGTTATACGTGATTATATGACAGTTGCTTTTGAATGACTTAATTTATTCTACCAGATAAAATATAACTTGTAATTATATAGGAGCTATTAGATTTATCTGAAATGTTTTAAGATGCATTTCCAAATGAGATCAGATAGATCTAATGGATTTGCTGCTCTTGTTACACACAGTACCATTAACACGGGATGGCACAATAATAATTACACCTGGATGTCTTTTTCTACTACAAATGTGCTGCAAGCACGATTTAATCATTTATTACATTAACTGCGCCATCTGGTTCTGAGTCTTTGTATCAATACGGGATGCAGTCTCACTCTGTGGCACAGGCATTGTTTGGTACAGCTTAATTGCATTTCCCTTTCACTTGCCCTCCAGAGGATTTACCCCCCTTCTGGACCAGGCAATTTTTTGCGATACAGCGCTGCGTTAGTTTAACTGACAATTGCGTGGTCATGCAACGCTGCACCCAAATTAAATTTACGTCCTTTTTTTCCCATGGGTGGAGCTTTCTTTCTGTGGTATTTGATCACCTCTGCGGTTTTTATGCTATAAAAAAAAAGACAATTTTGAGTGTAAAAAATATATTTTTGACTTTTTGCTATAAAACATATCCAGTAAAAAAATGTTGAAAATAAAATTTCATCATACATTTAGGCCAAAATGTATTCTGCTACATGTCTTTGCTAAAATAAATCCCAATACCTGTAAATTAATTGGTTTACTTGAAAGTTATAGCATTTACAAATGGCGGTATATATACTGGGTTATTTTTTTTTTTCTACTAGTAATGGCGGCGATCAGCAACTTATAGGAGGACTGTGGCGGGCATTCTGACACTGGTAGGAACTGACTTGGTGTCCCTGACATTCGCAGTGATACCAATACAGTGATCAGTGCTAATAAAAAGCACTAACACTGTACTAATGGCACTGGGCAGGAAGGGGTTAACATGAGGGGCGATCAAAGGGTTAACTGTTTGCGGTTTTACAGTGTGCTGTGTCTGTGTGCTTCACTGTAATCACACTGCTTTGCATGGCTCTGCTATACAAAGCCATACATAGCAGTGAGCAGGAGCTGACAGGGGAGAGAACTGTTTGGTTTGCTTACAGTTCTCTCCCTCTGTCGGTAATCCGACTCGATCACCTGATGCCAGCAAGTCATCAGCGGCTGGGACCCGGTGATTACAGCCAAGGCCATGAATGGCATTGCAACATCTTGTGTATATATACGTGATTTTACACACCCCTGCTGTCTTGTAGCAGTATATCTGCTATAGGGCAGTGGGAACGCGGTTAAGGGAACGTTTACTTTGTTTTGTTGGGATAGACCAGAAAAGTAAATGTGACATAACAAGGGTCATATGACATCCAATTGGGGGGCAGTCGGAGACAACTGTCCATAATACAGTAGCACCAATTTCATCTTTAGAATAGCAGGATTATGATGGGGAGGATTGATGTAGATAGGATAATTCATCAGCTTTGTCTGCCCGTGCAATAACTGTAGTTGTAACTGAAAAAGAAAGAAATTCTCTCTGCCAAATGATTGCTTAGATGCACCAAAGACTTCCAGTGATTGTAAAGGAAAATTTAAAAAATAAGCATCTCTATACTTACCTGCTCTGTGCAATGGAATTGCAGAGAGCGGCCCCGAACCTGCTTTTCTCAGGTCCTCCTCTGGTGCTCCTGGCATCTCCTCGCTGTCCAGTGCCCCCATGAGAAGCTGCTTCCGAGCCCCAATGCTGCATCTATTGACACAGACAGCAGGACTCGGCCCCGCTCCCATCAACCTCATACTGGTTTTGATTGACAGCAGTGAGAGCCAATGGCTCCCGGTACCCCAGCAAAGCCAGTGAGACATGGAAGTGAGGAGAGAGAAGAGCTGCAGAGGTGCACAGCGATAGATTGAACGAGGGCTCAGGTAAGTAAAAGGGGGGTGAGGGGCCAAAACCGATGCTTAAACATTTTTTACCTTAATGCAAGGAATACATTAAAATAAAAAAATGTTTAGTCTTTAGAACAATTTTCAATCATTCTACCATATAGCACTGTTAGTGGCAAAATACAAAAGAGGGATTGTTTTGTTTCAAACGCCACCTTATGCATTGATATGCCTCCTTAGACCCAATCTGTCTGGACAGTATTATTATATAGTATTTATATAGCGCCAACAGTTTGCTCAGCGCTGTACATTATAATGGGAGACAGAACACAAGACAGTACAGTAACAATACAATACACGAGGGGTTCGAGGGCCCTGCTCCTTGGAGCTTACAATCTAGGAGGGAGGGAGCATAGTTACTTGCTCACTTGGCACCATCCACAGGCAGTGTAACTCTTCAATAAGACACATACAATATGGTGAACCCAATGCAATTTTACTTCAGCTATTGCAGTACAGAGGATGTTTTTCCATTCTTTTGAAGTGTTAGAAGACAATGGCGTTCCTAAGCTTTGTCTCTATGAACTACAACTGAGTGACTATGGAAGAAGCAGGGAAGGTTTAGCAAGGACTGACCTAACTAGGCTTAAAGAGGAGGGGTCAGCAGAGGTATCTTGCAGATCACATACTGTAAAGTAAACAAGTTGTAGTTGCTCTAAAACTCCACTAATTTCAGCTCAGTATACAACAGTAACCTCGTGCAGTTTAATACATTACAGAAAAAATGTATAGAAATGGGACAGAACAGGAATATGAGGCAACACTGTCCCACTGTTCAATTTTTTAGCATTCCCCACTGATGTCATTTGTGAGGGTGCCAAGGCCTGGAATGAAGCAGGTTATTATGAAATATTCAGCTGCATTAGTTTATGGTGCTGTCAGTTCAGAACTGTAAACTTGAATAATAAGCAGTACTCCAAACTGTCATCAACGCCACTACTGCAGTGATCTCCACTAAGTTCCAAGTCCTATGCCAAGTGTCTGCCATTGTAGTGGCAGTGAATAGTACAGTGATCTCCAGCTTCTGGGGGATCTCTCAGATATGGCACAAACTTACATATTTACAAGCTGGACCAAGGTAACTGTGAAAATTGCCATATCTAAATTCCAGATTTAACTCTTAATTTAATCATTAAAGCATATCTAAACCTCAAAACAAAATTGTAATACATTGTAGCTTTCCAGTCCTTAGATGTGGTGGCTGCATTCAGTTTCATTTTTCATATTCCTTTTTTTATTCTTTTTATTTATAAGAGTTTTGTTATGACAGGGTAGCCAAATGTTTCGTAGCACTACCCCCTTAGGAGTCACTAGAGATTTGGGTCCCCCTATAGTCCTGTACAGCCACGCATTTCCTTCATTCAGACTTGCATCCAGGAGATGGTAACCAGTCCTTGAGCTTGGTTTTTGGATTTTTTATTAGGGGAATTCAACTTGGATGGGGTAAGGGGTGTATGGGATGCCCAAAGGGTAATGACAACAGAGGACACACTTTCCTGGAACTATATACAAGTCTCTTTAAGAACAAAAGAACAGATCCTTCTTCTCGGCAAGTTAGCCAGCATCTTCTGTAGTACCACCCCAGACTCTCCCAATCCAGCTATTCTGGGTGAATCCCTGGGCAGGGGATCCAGTATCTGCCACTTTAAAAGAAGACAGTCCCAGGTATTAAGCTAATTCAGTTTCCCACCAAAGTGCTCCTTTTCCTTACTGGCCCATGGAGTGAAGGTCTACTCACTCAGTCCTTATCCTAGGCTGCTGATGGGTCAGTAGCTGCTACCAGGCCTTCTAGCTGTGCTGCTCCTTCCCTGCTGCATAGGTGGTCCTCGCGCTGGGGTCCCTAAGCTTTCCTCCTTTCCAGCTTCCCAGCTTGCAGATGAGCCCCTTCCCATTGGGGCTTCTTCCCTGGCTCCTGTTCTCCAGCCTCTCAATTTTCATCTTCCACACGAACTCTCCTGCTGCTGAGCAGGCTCTCACTTTAAAGGACTGTCCTGACCCCATGCCAAACCTCCTGTTTGGGATTGGTCAGGATCCCTCAAAAGTGCAGATCAGCCACTCCTTACTGGGGAATGTCTCGGAGAGCTGTTCTACAGAGCCTCTCAGCTCTGACCACAATTTTACCCCGCTCTAACTATTGCACCTGGGCTGCTACTCAGCCCCTAGCAACCTAGGAGGGTGCTACAGTACCAATATAATACAGATCTACAGACACAGGAAAGATTAAGATACACTTAACAATTCCTGTTCAAAACTGTATAACCTGAAAAGTCAGTATAACCATAATCCACCCTTCCTCTGCATTAACATGAACAAGCAAGTTGGCTTGCAGATTCCTACCTAGTCCTAGAATTTTTTAGAGTGCAAAAATAGGAAGAAAAAAAAACACAGGTGGGGTGGGGAAAAAAGGGAAGGGAGGGAGTATCCCAATATGTACTTCTCACCCTCCATCTGTGGACATAAGGAGGAGGTCCCAACAGCGTTAGTCATCACCTGCCAGTAGTATCTCATTTTCCAAGAGCAGTTGAACATTGTCCAGTAGAACCATGTGCGCCTGAACTTTGTGTCCTTCCCCTTAGAAGTGGCAGTAATATTTTCCATATGATGAGTTTTGGTAATTTTAGACAGTCATAGTGTGGAAATTTTCTGATTCCAGGAAATAAATGCCTTTGCTGCATTCTCAAGGGGAATCGGCATAGTTTTCTTGTATCTGTCAAGGAAGGTGAGAAAGTAACAGATATTTGGCTGGGTCAGTCCCCAGATCCCAGTCCATCAATTGTTTATTAATGGTCTTCACCTGGGCCCAGAAGCCTCGGAGTATTGTCATATGTCCAAAATATGTGAAGGAGTGTGCCCTCTGCTTTCCATCACTACTAGCAGACGTTGGATGACCGGGGAAACATTTTTACATAGTACTGATAGGAGTTTGCATTATCTGTTCAAGACCTTTTTACCCCCGTTCCTAAAACCTTTTCATGAAGCGCCCTCTTCTAGTTAGGCTGCTAGGCTAAATTTAGTTTTTGGCTTCACTATAATCTGGGGATCTGTGATCTACTGTTTTTGTCTGGTGAGGGACTCCTAGCTGGGTGCTTGATTTCTCTCATCAGCTTTTGGAAGAAAATTCCAGTCTTTAAGTGCCTCTCCCATGTTAACAAGAATGAGGGCATAAAATCCTCAGATGGCACAATCAATAGTTTATATGCAGTCAAAACCGTATGGGAGGATGGGCCTGCAGCCACATAAAGACGTTCAAAGGACAATTCCGGCCTCAAGACCACCCCTCTTCTAAGGACAGAGGACAGAGGACAGATAAAGGATAATTGCTGAAGGTGCCACATATCAAGAGGAGGTTAAAATATCTGTTAAAGAGGTACAGTACATCAGATTTCAGGCCGGAAGCATCCTGAAAGTGTCTAAGTCTATAGGTACCAGAATTCAAGAGTTGCCTGCTTTTTTGTTTTTACTTTTTCTTTTGGTGATTCCACCAGTAATACACTTCCTGTTGTAGGGTGGCTATACTCTCTCATTCCTCCTTTACCTTGGTTGTCATCCAGGCTGCTCTTCTGGTTTGAACTACAAAAACATCTTCTCCTCTTCATATCTATCACATGGGAGAAGGGAAATTACTAGCATGCAGAAGATAACTTGGGAAAATAACACTGTTTGTGATTAAGTTTAATTCACGAAAAGTAACAAGAACATTGCATTTCTAGCATAGTAGGGGTTTTCTGCACTTGCTGAAAATGTTTTTAGCCCTCAAAAACAAAATTAATGCACCACATCTATGGACTGGCAAGGTGTAATATATTACATTTGTTTTCTTGAGTTCAGCTATCCTTTAGTCTTAACCTAACTCTAGCATAGAGCTCTCACAATGTCCTATTGTTTTTTGGCAAAATATTCCGACCTAAAAGATCATAGTGTATCTAGGGAAAATGCAACTTGTATGTGACATTTAATCTTTAAAGTGATACTAACATCTTTTTTTTAATACAAACATGTCATACTTACCTGCTCTGGTTTTGCACAGAGCAGCCTGGGTTCTCTTCTTGGGTCCCCTGCCCAGCACTCCTGGCCCCTCCCTCCTGTTGGGTGCCCCCATAGCAAGCAGCTGTGGCTCTGCGTGTCCATTTACACATAGAGCTGCAGCTCGGCCCCACCCCTCCCTCTCCTGATTGGCTCACTGGCTGTGATTTACAGCAGCAGGAGCCAATGGCTGCCCCTGCTGCCTCAGCCAATCAGGAGTGAGAGACCCTGGAGAACCAGGGCTCTTGTGGATATCACTGGATTGAGATGGGGCTCAGATAAGTGTTAGGGGCGCTGGGGGGAGCTGCTACGCACAGAAAGTTTTTTACCTTCGTGCATACAATGGTATGGCAAGGTAAAAAAAACCTTGAGCCTTTACAACCACTTTAACCTCTTGCCGACCGCGCATAGCCGAATGACGGCTTCACCGCGGCCGGCCAGTTCTGAGTGGATGTCATATGACGTCCTCCCAGAACGCGCTCTCCTGCGCGCCCCAGGGGGCGCACACCCGGCGATCTCCGTGATCGCTGTGTCCTACGGACACAGCTGATCACGTGATGTGGTGAAAGGCCGATCCCACCAGCCTTTTACCACGTGATCAGCGGTGTCCAATGACACGCTGATCACAGGGAAATGCAAGTGCCGGTTCTCGGCTGCACTTTCCTCACGCTGTCAGATCGTGAGGAAAGTACTGCCGAGAACCGGCAGTTGTCAGAGCGGGGATCGGCACCGATCATCAGGGCACTGATGATCAGTGCCCTGATGATCGGTGCCCAGCAGTGACACCCGCAAGTTCCGCCCAGCAGTGCGCCCACTTGCCCCGCCCACCCGTTCCCAGCAGTGCCCCCACCTGTGCCCAGCAGTGCCCCCACCTGTGCCCAGCAGTGCACCCACCTGTGCCACTCTGCAGTGCCACCTACCTGTGCCCAGAGGTGCCGCCTACATGTGCCCAGCAGTGCCACCCACCTGTGCCCACCCACCTGTGCCCACCAGTGCCACCCACCTGTGCCCACCAGTGCCACCCACCTGTGCCCACCCACCAGTGCTGCCCACCAGTGCCACCCACCAGTGCAGCCCAGCAGTGCTGCCAGTCAGTGCCACCAGTCAGTGCCCAGGGGTTGTGCCAGTCAGTGCCGCCAGTCAGTGCCCAGAAGTGATGCCAGTCAGTGCCGTCTGTCAGTACCCATCATCAGTGTCACCTATTAGTGCCGCCTATCAGTGCTGCATATCAGTGCTGTCTATCAGTGCCGCCTATCCGTGCCACCTCATTAGTACTGCCTATCAGTGCCCTTTAGTGCTGCCTATCAGTGCCCATCAGTGCCGCTTATCAGTGCCCATCAGTGCCGCCTCATCAACGCAAATCAGTGAAGGAGAAAAGATACCTGTTTGAAAAATTTTATAAAAGATACAAATAAACTTTTTTTTTTTTTCAAATTTTTTGCACTTTTTTTAATTTATAGCGCAAAAAGTAAAGCGCCCAGTGGCGATTAAATACCACCAAAAGAAAGCTCTATTTGTGAGAAAAAAATGATCAAAATTTCATATGGGTACAATGTTGCATGACCGCGCAATTGTCAATCAAAGTGCAGCAGCGCTGAAAGCTGAAAATTGGCCTGGTAAGGAAGGGGGTATAAGTGCCTGGTAGGCAAGTGGTTAATGATTAACGTGAATCAATTAATGTTAAAATATTCACTAAACCTTAAAGTGGTATTATTTTCACTTTTTCAAAATTGCTGACAAGTTGTTTTTATGACAGTAGAGACCCTATCAGTAATGTCACAAATGCTTCCCCTGCATGTTAGCACTCATGTACACTGAGCTGCACATGGGCAGCCCAACTTGCATTAACGGCATTTGAACTGTGCCATGGTGGTGTGACTTGATCGCAGCTTAGCCATTGAAGTGGCCAAAGATACAGAAGGAAGACCAGGCAAAGATGGAAGCACCCAGGATCCATGAGATCAGTGACAGCAGAATATTGGCGGGTGCATTTTGACAGGTAAGTTTGCCATATCGTGCTAATATGTAGTGCATACTAGCAGAGTATGGCATTAACCTGCAGGGGGTATGATTTGAAATACATTTTTAAACAGATTTATTACCACATTAAGTTTGAAGCAGACCGTGCACCTACTTTTTTTTTTAAGTGGTCTACATGGAAGAGTTGCAGCCCAAAAATCCATACCTCCACAGTGGAAACAAGGCTAAGCATTTCAACTATGCACAAAACTATAGGAACGGGGGTGCAGAAAAATTGCAGCAGGTGCCCTGGACTGATGAGTCAAAATTTTAAATATTTGGCTGTAGCAGAAGGTGTTTATTAGCCAAAGGACTAGAGAGTGGTACAGTAATGAGTATCTGCAGGCAACAGCACAGCATGGCTGAGGTTCCTTGCAAGTTTGGGGCCGCATTTGTGCAAATAGTGTTGGAGATTTGGTCAGGATCAATCATGTCTTAGGAAATACATTCAGATACTTATCAAGTCATGCCATCAGGGAGGCGTGCGTTTGGCCAAAATGTATCCTGCAGTAGGATTAGGACCCCAAACATACAGCCAATGCCATTAGGAACTATCTTTAGCATTAAGAACAAGGAGTGCTGATTTAGCCACCACAGAGCCCTGATCTCAACATCATTGAGTCTGTCTGGGATTACACGAAGATACAGAAGGATTTGAGGCAGCCTACATCCACAGAAGATCCAAGATGTTTGAAAAAAACCTACCTGCATAGTGTGCAAGTATACTTAGAAGAATCGATGCTGTTTTTTTTTTTTAACTGTTCTCCCTGTGCCTGCATGGGCTTCCTCTGGTTTCCTTCCACACTCCAAACACAGGTTGGTAGGTAAATTGGCTCCTGACTAAATTGGCCCTTGTACGTGCATGTATGGATGTGAGTCAGGGACCTTAGATTGTACGCCCCTTAAGTGTTAGGGACTGATGTGAATGTACAGAATATATATATATATATATATATATATATATATATATATATATATATGTGTGTGTGTGTGTAAAGCGCTGTGTAAATTGACAGCACTGTATAAGTACCTGAAATAAATGAATAAATATTCGCATAACCCTTCAAAGTATGAATATTTTAGATGATATTGTAATATACCCTGCATACCCCTTAGTGGGTTCAGACTGTACACAGAGTGGACCTTAAATTTTGTAATAGATCACTGCTTTAAAATAAAACAGATGCAAAGAGAGAAGGCAGAAAAACTATTAAACAGGCTTAATGTAATAGTTTCAATGGTAATACATTTACAAACTTAAGAATCAGTCTTGGTAACATTTCTTTGAGTAATTAGAGGCTTTAGGGTGGGATAACCAATTTTGCCACTTTTCTTTAAATTTTGACACAGTATAATTCTTACGCGCCATCATTAACTCATAATGAGCTTGGGTGTTTAATCGAATAATAGCAGATAAATTAGGAGCATCTTTACTTTTCCAAAGGTTAGATATAGTGAGCCTTGCAGGTATAATAATACATATGTGTTATAATTGTTCTGTATTGAGGAGGGTATATATTTAGGTTAGTTAATACCTAATAGAGCCATAGCAGGATTAAGTTCCAATAAATTACCAGTAAGGCTGGCTATGAATGAGGATATAGAATTGATGGTGTTTTGAAGGCAAAGGGTGGTCACACCAAATATTGATTTTATTTAGATTTTGCTTCTGTCCAGTTGCTTTCCATTTTGTTAATTTATAAAAAATAAACTATGAGCACTTCTATTTCTAAAAGCACTTTTTTTTTTTTTTTTACGCCTGCCTAAGACTTTTGCATTGAACTGTGAGTGTGTGTGTGTATGTATGTGTATATGTATGTGTATATGTATATATATGTGTGTGTGTATATATAATATATATATACACACACACACAAACATACAGGTATGCGCACTGTGCGTGAACTGTTTAATATACATGTTAAGTGTACACTGTATGGTAAGCACATACTACATATATAAACTAATACTGCCATTACTCTTACATTGTCTCCAACTTGTAATTATAGCTGACTGGGAAAGCATTTTTCCTAAATGTGTTTATGTCTCATAACTTTACAATGTAAATATTCTGTAAGTGCACAATAACATTTAAAATAGCTTCTTCAATAATTTATGTCTGAAGGAATTACACACTACAAGCATTTGTTTAAAGGATGAACTGTGTTTATTGAAGGGAGCAAAAGTTTAAGTACAGCTGATAGGTCCCATAACACAGTTAAGATGGCCATACATGGATCGACATTTGGCTGGTTTAACAGAAACTGGCTGAATTTCAATCCATGTATGGCCGTTCCCATTCATAAGACAGGGACAAAGACACGGGACTGCTGGAAAATTTCAGTTAGATCAGTTGATTAGTGTATTCTGGTGGTATGGAAGTGGGGGAGTCTCCCTGCTGTCAGAATACAATGACCCAGGGAAGGTTCCCATATCCACATCGAATGTGTGGACAGGGGAATCAATTCCATGAATTGACACCAAGAGTGCAGCTATTAATAATCAGTATAAACATCAATCACCACATGTGAAGTCCAAGAAAGCAATACATAAGAATTAACATAAAGTCCAAAATTCCAAGTGTAGGGAGTAACTGGGAAAATATCTTCTTTATAAAACTCCCCAGAAGATATCACATAGGGAAGAGCCAACGTTGGTGACGTCATTACGCATCTCGAAACCCGGAAGCGGACCATCTAATTACCATGACCAGCTTTATAGTATTACTGGCACTATTGTTTTTATTCTGCATTCTGACTATTTAATCTTACGTTTGCAGTTTTACACAATGTGGCTTCCATGGTTCCTTTTTCTTGGATGCGGTGGAGCCTTGGAGTTCTGACTGACAGAGCAAGAGAGTCAAAATATTTTGGTGTGTTTTATAGAGCATGCAGTGAAAGAACTCTGAGGTGTGTTTTTTATGAATGTGAAAGATTTCCCCTTTTTTTTATAAAGAGATTTTCCCAGTTACTCACTCCACTTGGAGTTTGGGACTTTTATGTTAATTCCTATGTATTGCTTTATTGGACTTGCTTATTTATATGTTGTAATTGATGTTCACACTGATTATTAAGCTGTGCACTCTTGGTCTCAAATTATTTAATATATTAAAAAAAATGGCCAAATCACAAGTTCTTTATCTTTAGTACATGTGATCACATTTGTAGTCTTGTTAGATCTGATGATCTTACCCTTTGCTGGATAATCGGCAGTCACCTGTAGCTATATTGCAATAACATCAAAAGTACTCAAAGTGTGATAAAATGCACTATATAATTAACTATATGGCCACTTATCAGGTCAGATGTTGATAGATTCATTTTTTTTTCAAAAAAGTGACACAGGTGCATAGTCTGTAAAGTATTTAACATTCTTTATGTCACGTTTTCCAATGCTAAAACATATAATAGTGGAATGTAAACGTTTATTGATCTTACAGATGTTGCAATATAATTCAGCATGTAATGTTTAGCTGAAATTACAAAAAGTCGCTGAATCAAGTGTTGCACGCCTTTTTAGTACACATGATCATATACTGTATGTAGACCTTCCTGCTGAATCTGACAATCACAGGGTAGCTGGCATTTACCTCAAAAGCCAGTGTCAGAGCAATCAGGTCTGTCAAATTCTGATTTTATCCTTTAAAATGTATGTACAACTTAGATCTACTTTTCTCTGTGTTTTGTCATCGTGCCTCGCTGTGTACAGTCGCATGCAAAATAATGTTTTTGTTAATCTGTTGTAAAATTTCTTACCTGGAGTTCCTGCAAATAACCGCACCTTGTGCTGCAGGATTGCAATACGCAATTCTGCCTCTGGTCACAATGTACCAGCAACTGCAGAAAAATACCTGCTTCCATGTGTTGCTCATGTAGCTGAATGAAGGATGTTTAACATCTCTGGAAGCCTTAGATCTAATCTCTGTGTAGGCTCTGGAGAGGAGGAAAAAGTGACAAGGTCTGCCCATAGTCAGGAGATTGTTGCCAGTTTCACCTGAACTAGGCGTCTGTCTCCTTCCTATGGGCTGCTCTCCTGTATAGCTGATTTACTGGCAGCATTTTCTTGGTTTCTATGGTAATCTAAGATATTTTCAAGGATCATCATGCAATAAACTTTGTGAAATCTATTTTGTTGTCTTGTCTGATCTGTTTTATCTGCCTCACAGCACATATGTTAAGTGTAGTTGCCAAGAGCAGAACAGAACCTTGTTGTTAATTAACATAATTACTAGCTGTGTCACCATGCAGCCAATATAAGCAGACAGTAGCCTTTGACCTAATGTCCTTTGTCAGTTCCACCAATAAATGTCACAGTCTAGAATAATTTTCTGATAAATCAATACTCTATTAACGCATTGATGTGTTAGGGAACACTAATTTAACCTCTAAAGAGGTCACCAGCTCTGATCTTCTTTTCACTGAGGGATTAAGACAGATAAAATTGGCCAAACACATAAGATGACAGTTGTCTGATCTCACTGAGTTTGATTGGAACAGACTCATCTCTATAAGCAGATGCCTACTGGCTGACTGATCTTGGTGGATAAATCGATTAGACAGGTAAAAATAAACTCTCGACTTAGATTATACTGCCCCATTATAAGCATCCCTGGGAGTTGCCTACCAATGCTTTCCTCATTCTCTGTCTTCAAAGGCAAATCTGAACAAGGGCGTTTCTGTGCAAGCCAGCAGAGAGATACACTGGATGGCAATTGGACCATCTCTGCACTCTCAACATTCCTCTTTTGTCTACAAACAACGTAAAGTAGGATTGCGGTTGTTTTTTGTTTTTTAATTTTAGATAGAGTGAGGGCAAGTTAGTTAATTTGTCAGGTTTTTCTTGCTTCCCATCCTTTGCAAAAATGATTTATGGTTGTCTAATAATAAAGAAATGTGTAGTAAGCGCTCTTAAATATATATAGCAGCTGGAACACTTCAGGTAACCACAATACCTTTAGAATATAAGTATATCAATGTAACAAGAAACAGTGCAGCGCTCAAGAATTAATAAATAAATGAAAACCAAGTATATATATATATATATATAAAAGTCTGTGCAATATCCGTGGTATCGTCTGGTAAGGTGAATACACATCCGGAGTATATACTGCCTCAAGATAATAGCAATGCTCACTCACCAGAAACGCATGGATTATGCGCATGTAGGGTTAATCATCCCAGATATCAGATCCAACGAAGACCAAGTGGTGGGCGTCCTACTCACGGTGGGTCATCAGAAACACCAAGACTGATCCAGAGGTCCCTTTAAGGCTACTCAGGTAATCCACACTGATGGTATTAATCCCTCTTCAGGCTGGTAAAGGCACCCTTTCTGTGGGAGTAACAGCTCCACAAAGGAGCCCCAAAAAACAGGTGCCAGAGATAGTGTAGTATGCTCCTCAGTGTTTTTATTGGTCAAACATAGCAATAGGGCAGTATGCATATCACAACATAAGTGTAGAGGTGAAAGACAGCATTTACTGACCCCAATAAAGATGGCCACCGGGCCTCCTCGTGGCTCCGGCGGTAGGAAGTGACGTCACGCTCTGCACAGCTCCTCCTTAGGCCTTTCGTGCTACAGGCACATCATCAGAGGGGAGGCTGTACCTCTGATGATGTGCCTGTAGCACGAAAGGCCTAAGGAGGAGCTGTGCAGAGCGTGACGTCACTTCCTACCGCCGGAGCCACGAGGAGGCCCGGCGGCCATCTTTATTGGGGTCAGTAAATGCTGTCTTTCACCTCTACACTTATGTTGTGATATGCATACTGCCCTATTGCTATGTTTGACCAATAAAAACACTTAAGAGCATACTACACTATCTCTGGCACCTGTTTTTTGGGGCTCCTTTGTGGAGCTGTTACTCCCACAGAAAGGGTGCCTTTACCAGCCTGAAGAGGGATTAATACCATCAGTGTGGATTACCTGAGTAGCCTTAAAGGGACCTCTGGATCAGTCTTGGTGTTTCTGATGACCCACCGTGAGTAGGACGCCCACCACTCGGTCTTCGTTGGATCTGATATCTGGGATGATTAACCCTACATGCGCATAATCCATGCGTTTCTGGTGAGTGCGCATTGCTATTATTTCGAGGCAGTATATACTCCGGATGTGTATTCACCTTACCAGACGATACCACGGATATTGCACAGACTTTTTTATATACGGTATATATATATATATATATATATATATATATATATATACTTGGTTTTCATTTATTTATTAATTCTTGAGCGCTGCACTGTTTCTTGTTACATTTATGGTTGTCTGTTTGCCCATTGTAGAAGTGTCCCCTCACTTCCCTTCCCAGTGACATCCAGGGCATTACTCCATAAATTCCTTTTGGAAAATCCTTTACAGGCTGGTGACATTGTCTGGTCAAAAGCATTTTTTCAAGCTGTTTATTATTCAGATATCAGACCACCTGTTGAATATTAATGAGTTGACAGGCTTTTTATGTGCATTTTGTCAGTCACCTTCATCTCTTGAAGGACAAAAAAAATACTGCAGAGCACCGCAAGACGTTAACTGGTGAAATCAAGCTTCATAATCTAGATGATTGCTGTTCCCTATAAGTGCAGCAAAAGGTTTCCATGAAATCATATTTTTTTTATTGGCATACAAACTCCTTGCATTTGTATGGCCTACAGTGCTATAGTGCCAGTGATCAGTAAAGATGTACCAGTAACTGGAAGGCTGCAAAACCCATAATCCAGTGATTATACAGAAATATGTCACAGGCATAAACGATCACAACACTGTGCATTCAAGTGTTGCAGGTTCAAACTTTTAGCTGGATAAATCTAAGGTAGGTGGGTGTAAGGTGTTAGAAAAAGGCATTACTTGACAAATTATTAGGATGTTACTCAAGGGTCAGATAGGGAAATAAGTATTTGAACATTTCTTTCACTAACCCATTTTCCATCACCTGATTCCTTGCCCCCTGAAAAATCACTTTGCATCATCCCATTCCCCGTATTTTCCCAATACCCCTGGACAATATAGGGAATGAGAAGATACAAAGGGGTTTATTAGGGTTACTATAGAATCAGGTGATGGAAATGGGGCTATTGGAAAAAGCCGATGTTGAATGGAAGAGGAAGAGGATTTGGTCTAGCTAATTGTATAAAATCTATACATCTGCCTTGTATGTTAAATTGTGGCTGTCTTTCTGTGTAAGTTACTTCAAGACATAAAGTAATAACTTTCTGTTAGGTCACTGGCGAGCTTTTCAAAGACATGTGCACAACTGGATTTGTTAAAATTGCATTAAATGTATACTTCAGTATTTTGCTTTCATCTTTTTTGTCATTGATCTGGATTACATCACTCTGGGATACCTAGTACTGTCCCATAGTACCTTTATTTCCTACATCCTGTTTCTTAGTCTATCCGAGCTGCACCTAAATAGTTCTAAAATCAAAAAGTTTTTTTTAACCTTGTTACTAAACCCACAACAGTAAAATCAGTCTGTATATGCAGTAAAGCATGCTTCTTATACTCACTGTGGAATCTAAGGGGTTAATCCTCTGCATTGTGTAAAAAGGCTGTTTGATCCTGATCTTCCCTTCCTCTGTTGTCCCCAATCTATCTGCTGATACTACAGTGCTCCAGGAGTCACTTTGCATATGCTCAGTTTAGTGTGTATTGTTAGAGAGTTTTTTTTTTCTTTGGGAGGGTGCATTTGATCAGCAGAGGGCCAACTGGCACTGTCCAGACAGAGGGTCAGTTGTTATGCAGCCTCATAGGACAATCAGGGCAGAATGAAAACTACTCCTACAAGATTAACCAGTGCTCGGATGGACACTGATAGAAGTCACAGTACTGCTATAAACTGCTGATGAGAAAAGGTATTTAGCAGTTTATATTTACTAAAATAATTGCATGTATATGTTCTGAGTGCGGTGGGAGACCAGATATAGTGAATGCAGGGTTATGGGTTTAGTAACACATTAATGCATTCTCTGCATTGAGGTAAAAAAATAGCAGCTCCCCCACAGCCCCTCCGTAAAACACTTATCTGAGTCCATTCTCAATCCAGTGCTTTCCTGTCTGCAGCAGCACTCACCTCTCCCCTCTCTCACAGGCTTGGCTGAGAACAGCCACTGGCTCCTGCTGCTGTCAGTAAGATTCTATGAGGAGGGAGAGGGGGCTGGGCCAAGCTGCGTTGTGTGTGCCTATAGACACACACAGCATGGCTTGGGAGCGAGTCTGCATGTTTGTCCCTGTAGCAAGTGCTTGTTATGGGAGCAGATACACAGGGGTAGCAGAGAGCACCTGCGGGGGACCCTAGAAGAGGAGGTTTTGGGCCGTTCTGTGCAACACCATTGCACAGAGCAGATAATTATTACATGTTTGTTATTTTAATTAAAACATTTTTTTAAAAGCTTTACAATCACTTTAATATACACACTGCTAGCTAAAGAGTTTTATTTAATGTAATTTGATTAACTATCTTCACTAACATTAAGCTAAAATTTATTCAAAGACACTAATATTCTGTAGAGCCCAGGCATTGAATGAGACACACAACTGAGTAAAATAGATTATTTTGATACCGTGAAAACTGCCATTTTACCCAGAATCTACCATCATCAATTTTTAATGCAAATATATACAGTAGTTTTGTCATTGTTTTCTTTTCATCATGTGTTTAAAATGCATATAATGCCATTTTTTTTCAGTAGAGATGGGTAAGGCTAGAGCGCTTGTTACATTTTTATTGCTGTCTGAGTCCATGTTGGAGATGTTCCCTTTAGTAAAACCATTGTCGCCTGGACACAGGAAGGAAAAATCTCTCCACTGGAGGTCCTGATAACAATAAAAGCATGACAACAATTCAATCCTTTTCCATTCTATCCAGAACTAAAAAAAAAAAAAAAAGTTTGGCCTTACAAATAGTTTAAAGCTTAAGAAAAGTCATATGACTTGAGCTGCAGAAGAATTTAAGGATGAACTTCTCTTGTTTTGGGGCACATTGCTTGTCTGAGGTTTGAAGGGGTTTTAGATGGTGGAGGGGGGCTGATCTGAGATCTGCAGAGGGGTTGATTGGGGATCTGAAAAAGAGATTAAAGGAGGCTAATCTGAGGTCCAAAGAGGGGGCTGATTAGTGGACTAGAAGTAGATTATAGGGGATTGATCTGAGATCTCAAGAGGTGCTGCTTGGTGGTCTGAAATGTGGATGAAATGAGGCTGATCTGGGGTCTGGATGTTAAGAAGCAACTGACCACTAATGCTGGGGCATTTTTTTCGTCCAACTGACCAATGAAACAAGGTATTCAACCCAACCCCCCCCCCCGGATCAATAACTTCAGGCATTTTCCTCACACTGATGCCAGAACATTTTTTTGTGTCCTGGTGCATACTTCCTGGGGGTGCCACATCCACCAGACATTTTTTTTGTGTTCCATGGTGCTGCCCCTCATGGCTGTGGCACCTCCAGTGAGTATGCACCAGGTGCCTCAGTGACAGTGTAAGAAAAAGTCTTCTCTCTTGCTCTGCCAGTATGATAGAGCCGAGAGGACTTCCTATCACACCGAGCTCCAGCATCTGATGAGACAGACAGTACATGTATTTTGTCCCCTGGTGAACTTAACACATTAGTAAACATTAATGCTATACTTTATTCTTTAAAGGAAACAAGTCAGCATAGGAATATGGGGGCAGCCCTTGCAAATTTGATGGGAAGGTGCAAGTTTTAGGGTGCCCCTTTTTGTCCTTGCTTCACTCCTCTAAGAGCCTCTAGTCTTGAAAAAGTATTCACCTTGCAGGTTTCAGAAAATAGTGGGAGCAGTGCCCTTTTGCTGCTACTTCCAGTCTGCTCATTGCTGATGTTAGAACTAGGTTACCTCCCTACTTTGCTTTTTGTATTACTTACCCCTCTTTTCAGCTGATATATTCAGCAGTTTGCATTTGAGGTGTCATAGAAATTCACACTTATGCCTGGGAACAGTTCCAAATGCTTCATCTCACATGTTTGGTCATTTTAAAAAAACAAAATGGCTGCATGCCGCTAATTTGGCACTTTGCTGAGCTACGTCCTTCACAGACCTTGAATAGTGTATGAAAAATAGTGTAATTACAGGTACACTTCCCAGTTAGTATAAATATATACTTGGTCTGTTTTACAACACTGCAGTAAAATATTAATAGATACTCTCAGTCCCTTTTATGAGCAAAACAGTAAAACCACCAGCAGTGCTGAAGCTTTATAACAAAATTGGTGCTGCTCTCCCACACTTATATAAATAATTAAATCAAAAATGAGGTTTCAATTACTCCCCTTGTTAATCCTCCTGTGTGTAATTATACCATACTCAATTCTTCATATTATTATACAAGCTTACACAGTGATGTTTGATAAACCATATGAAACAAAATATAAATGTGCAAAACGCATAAAAACACAATACATAAACCCACTTGTGTCCCTAAACAGGGTGAAATCACAAACTTGTTTTAAACCACACGTGATAAAACACTTGGCATAAATGATTGCCCAAAGGTGCAGTGGAAACAGACTGACAAATGGCACTATTGTGCCTATAAAAACAAACAATAGGATGGTCAGGATAAATTAACCCTGACTATAAGACAATCTACAAGGACTATAACAAATCCTTCAACATATATGTGCAACCACCACTCAACAAGTGCCCACATGTACCAAAATAAATTGCCGTGCTCTAGTCCCTAAACTTGGGACTATACTGCTATATAAATAGCAGGAAGAAAAAAAAAATTAAAAATAATTAAATATTGAGTGAATCCACAAATGAAAATCCAGTGACACTCTATGATAAACACATAACTTAAATTTATAACAAAGTCCACAAAAACACATGCCACCAATTATTAATAATCAATAAACAAATCGTCCACGTGTGTAATCTTCAATATGGCTGGATATATAGAAACCTCCAGCGATCAATATAAATCTAGCAGGTGAACAAAAAGTATAATCCTTCCCCAGTAAGATTGCCACCTCACCTTCATGAAGCATCCCCACAGGGTCAAACCGCTTTTTTGCTGTTAAGCACAGCCAACCGCTCAATCCTCCACGTCAGATTCGGTATCACAAACTGTGGTATCCCCCTTCAGAACTTACAACACTGCAGTAAAATATTAATAGATACTCTCAGTCGCTTTTATGAGCGAAACAGTAAAACCACCAGCAGTGCTGAAGTTTTGTTGTGTATCTGCAGCACACTCCGATTAATGCTGAATTTTTCTTCTTCACATGTACAACAAACAAGCATTTCGGTTGCATCCTACATCTATATTTTAGGATATTGCTGTAAAACAAGTGTATGTTTATATCAATTAAAAAGAACACTTGGAAGAATATTTTTTTTTTCCTTACATCTAAATATTTAAGGATAAATAAACTGAAACTGGAGTATCTATATAACCAGGACTATACTGGGTCTAATAGTCTGTAAAACAGGTAAGTCAAATGATATACTGTACAGTATATCACAAATGGGACTTTCATATAGCAGGTCCAGTGATGGCAGCCAGCGATTGTAATTTGCATGGCAATGATAGTTTTAGGAAAGTAGTAAGTCTTTCATTATATGGGACTTTTGTAAGAACTCATTTCAAATGGTAGAACTCTAAGGACGAAGCTACTTGCTTTTCTTCTTAAGTGTTTTTCATGCCCAGTTTTATTAAAAGAAACTTCAGAAAACACAAAACGTGAATTTCTCTTGCAGGGTCAATCAGCTTCCTGGCTCACACACAGCACTGCTTCACTGTCCATACTCTTTAGGCCCTTGTCTTCCTCTTACAGTCTTCACACACAAGTTTGGGTCTGTACCCTTAGCAACCCTTGTTGCTCTGGCTTCCACTTGTCTCTCCTGACTCCTGGGCAGAGACCTCCCTTGTTTGCCATTGTAGAGCCCAGAGCCTTAGTCCAGACTCTACAAAAAGCCTAGTACGCACCTGCACAATAAGTACGCCGCTGGTTCCAAAAATCAGGACCCAGGATTGAAGATTTCATCCCACCCAAGTCTATAAATAATCTCCAGGCTCCAGCTAACAAATCAGATTTTAACAGCCAACTAGGACACTGAAAGACCAGTTTCCTTGGTGTGAGACAAGCACCCTGGAGCCTCTCAACCTGCCTGGATGAGAATCCTGGGAGATACCAAACCCTTTTCACAATGTGACAAGGCACAGCACTGTCACACTTTCTCTAGGCTAATGAGCTAAATCAGAAAAAAGCTAAGGTTTTTTTCAAATTCAGCTGCAAAGGAGTAATGCTACTATAGGAAAGTGTGCCTTTTTGTAACTAAAAGGGAATAAGCAGAGGGTACTGTTATGGCATGGGAAAAACGTCATAGTTTTGGGTCATCTGTATTTTATTATTTAGGTGTATAAGTATTTAAACTGTTTTACATTCAAGGGTCAACTGAAACTTTTTAAGGCCATTAGGGAGAGTTGAGATGGAGGAGCATATCATTAGTAATCCTATATATATGTGTATACCATAAACCATCTATTTTGATTCAATTTTGCTCCATGGCAATAATGCTTGTACTTATACTTCAACTATTGCCATCCCCAAAGTGCACGTGTTTGGCTTTGTTCCACTGTTACCATACCTTCTACTCAGCAGATCTAAAACCTGAAGTTTAACCTATTCCAAAAATGAAAAAACACCTCACTGGAATCAAATTTACTTAACATGCTTCTCCTTTTCATGATTATGCTTAAAGCATCTCAGTCAACTGTTTGAAATATCTTTCTTCTACAATTAAATGTTTAATATACACTCACTGGCCACTTTATTAGGTACACCTTGCTACTACTGGGTTGGACCCCTTTTGCCTTCAGAACTTCCTTAATTCTTTGTGGCATAGATTCAACAAGGTGTTGGAAACATTCCTCAGAGATTTTGGTCCATATTGACATGATAGCATTACGCAGTTCCTGCAGATTCGTCGGTTGCACATTCGTGATGTGAATCTCCCATTCCACCACATCCCAAAGGTGCTCTATTGGATTGAGATCTTATGACTATGGAGGCCGTTGGAGTAAGTGAACTTACTGTCATATTCAAGAAACCAATTTCAGATGATTCGAGCTTTGTGACATGGTGAATTTTCCTGCTGTAAGTAGCCATCAGAAGAATGTTACACTGTAGTCATAAAGGGATGGACATGGTCAGCAACAATACTCAGGTAGATAATCAAGACTCAGCAGACAAGGCAATGTTTTTCCAACCTTTTATTGTCCAATTTTGGTGAGCCTGTGCAAATTGTAGCCTTCATTTTCTGTTTGTAGCTGACAGGAGTGGCACCCGGCGTGGTCTTCTGCTGTAGCCCATCTGCTTCAAAGTTTGATGTGTTGTGCATTCAGAGATGGTATTCTGCATACCTTGGTTGTAACTAGTGAGTATTTGAGTTGCTGTTGCCTTTCTATCATCTTGAACCAGTCTGTCATTTCTCTTCTGATTTCTGACATCAACAAGGCATTTTCATCCACACAACTGCTGGTCACTGGATATTTTCTCTTTTTCGGACCATTCTCTGTAAACTCTAGAGATGGCTGCATGTAAAAATCCAAGCAGATCAGCATTTTATTGAAATACTCAGTATTTTATAGAAATACTCAGACCAGCCCATCTGGCACCAACAACCATGTCATGTTCAAAGTCACTTAAAACACCTTTCTTCCCCATTCTGATGTTCGGTTTGATCTTCAGCAAGTCGTCTTCACCATGTCTAGATGCCTAAATGCATTGAGTTGCTCCCATGTCATTGGCTGATTAGCGAGTTGTATTACCAAGCAATTGAACAGGTGTACCTAATAAAGAGGCTGGTCAGTGTATAACAAATAATAATTTCAGAGGGGCAGAACAGGGGCCAAAGTCACTCCTCTGACTCACATTTTTGATTCACATACTGTATTGGTGGAAATTTCAGATTCAGCTATTGAAGTCTGTAAAGCTTTTTTTCCTACAAAGGTGATAAAGAGATCCAGAAACTTTAACTTACATTAAAAAAAAAAGGAAAAGATTAAAATAATTTTTTACATTTCAGCTCCTAATAAATACATATACAAGATCACTATATATTGCATTTAAGATTTGAATCTTGAACCATCCAAGTTGCACTTGGGAATGCCAAAGTGTAATGAGACTTGAAGTATTTGGAAACATACAACAATCACACATACCAAAATCACAGGAATCAATCTACTGTTTGCAGAGGTACCAATTAATGCAGCAGATTGCTAGAAACATTAGATTTTTAATTGCGAAAGGAATGAAAATGAATCTTTAATAACATTTTCACAAATCCTTCATCCTTCATGAAAAACAAAATGTACTGAATTGAGCTCATTAAAAAAAAAAAAATCAACAAATAATTTACATATCATCAGACTGAAGCTTCTGCTAATTATTTATTTACACTTTGTTCTAATAATTCTTTATGACAAAATAGCTTAAAAAACCTTTATCTTCTAAATGATCCAAGATGATATGCTGATTGACTTCATCTGTTTGAAAGCAGGTGGCAGTACCTCTTTACATTTGTACCTAACCAAGGGGGCTGGAAGGGCTTCGCTTAGGTTTCATAATTAGTCATGTGATTGGTCTCAGCAGAATCAATAGGTGGGGGAGTAGATTGAGCAACAAGGTGTAGGTGTCAGGGTTTGCCGCAGCATGTAGGTCTGCGCATGCGCAGATTGCCGAGATACGCGCATGGCGGCCGCGCATGTGCACTCGCAGACACGAGCGCGCATTTGTCACCAATGACAGCACAGGGCGCTCTATTTAAAGACCGGCTCTTGCAATGCTCAAGTGCCGTATGGTCTTATTCCTGTTATCCTGTTGTGTCATGAGAGATTGCTTTTTGCCGACCCTGCCTGACCCTGATCCGTTGACCATCTCCTGCTCTGATTCCTGGCTTGTCTGACCATTCTTCTGTTTGCTCCTGAACATATTGACCTCCTGTTACTGAACCTGGCCTGTGACCCGTTTATTCCTCTGCCTGCCGCTCTGTACCGTTCTGCCTCCACCGATACCGACCCGGCCTGTCTGACTACGCTTAATTCACCTCTTCGCATCAGGCTCGCACCCGCTACTTGCCACTGGCAAGTACCTCTACCACGGCTGGTTTTACCCAGGGGCCGCAACCTGGTTTCGGTCTGCTCCAAGTCCATCCCCACCATCAGGGGCTCTGGTGAACAAGCAGGTCGGGGCTTAGATTCCGCGCCTTGGGAATTACGGCCTGTGGGGCGCTAGAGGCTTCTGTCAGTCGGTCCTTGACAGTAGGTAATGGAAACTAGGGCATAGATGGTAGGCTGCCACCCCTCCCCAGATTGTCCGCTGAACAGCATCTAGGGCTGACAGCCACACCAGGCACCTGATGCACTGAGTGTACCACCTAATTTTATTCTTCTGGGTTCCCAAGGCTAAAAAAGCTAAAAGTCCATTAAAAAAAAAATATCTATGGCCCTAGAAAGAAAAACACTTGACCCAGCTACCAGCAGATGAAGTGGAGATGATTTTAACTCTAAACTCCAGGCAGATATACAAAAACATAACTTGTGCATAGTTATGTGTCCCTTGAAAATAGGTAAATGTATCCCAGCATAACTACATGAATGCTACTAGATCCTAGCCTCCTGTAATGCACTGCACATCAGGACCAGTCAGAGCTCAGAAGAAAGGAGTAGTCTCCCAAAACGTGTTAGCCTACCTCACCAAAGGTCTGCTTTCTATCTGTTTTATCCCCCTTTTGCTTTGTGAGTATGTAGTTATATGCTTTCAAATAAACTTGTGTTTCACCACGATAATGCACGAAGAAAGACAGTCCAGGAGAGTCAAAAGGTTGGACACCCCTGCTATAAGTGATAAAGTGAGCTTTGTGTGCTCATACATGCATATTATTATTCATATAAGAGAGTACAACATTTGGTGCAGCTGTACATGGTAACCAATCTTCTATCATTATCTTCTTTAATTAAGATTTGACAAAAAAACCTGGAAGCTCATTGGTTTCTATGCAGAGCTGCACCAGATTTTGTAATCAACCCCAATATGTCATCCCAAGACAGAATTTGCAAAGAACATGATTATTTTTGTCTGCCCTAACTTTCCACAACATCACAGAATAGGAACGTAACTTGAGAAATATACTGATTAGAAGTTCTATTTTATCAATAAGGTGTTGGTCCAGACAAAGGTCTTTAAAACAGGTTAATAAACTAATGATCGTTTAATTATTAGTGCAAAGACCTATGAACTTTAGACAATAAAACATTTATAATATCTATGAATAATGTGGGTGATGGGTAATACTGCATCCAAAACTCCATTCCTCTAGAAATTGGACTTTAAACCTTCTCCTTAACCTAAAGAAACCTCTGAACTTAACTTTTGATTTAATCTTTAACTCTACCAAATAAACTTACCCCTTGACATAACCCTAAACTTACTCTTGTGAAGTTTTGGGAATATATTCGCAATATATCAACATTATGGCAAATGTGTGTTTTTATTAATTAATGAGCTGGGGGTCCTCAGTAAGAAATAATGTTGAAATATTGTTGGGCTCAATCATGTAAATCAATCATCTTCTACAAACACAGAATGGTAGTGTCATGTTTCACATGACTGTCATATGCCTTTAAGTATTTTCTATATTTTGTCTCTGCTCTCTCTTTTTCTTTGGTTTAGTTAATGCTGTATAGATAGCCCACCCCTTTTCCAAGAAATGCATTGCAGCTCTAGTCTCATGTCATGAAGCAGGACACATTATGATCTTTTGACCTATCATATGTTCATTGTTGTAAGAATCTCTCAGTTTATGGAATAAACTTCACAAGATCTACAAGAGATCTTCTGTATGTGGTCACTCACTGTGGTATTCAACTGAGATTGGAGTTATCACTATCTCATCACAACTGTAAGTTACAGAGATCACACTTTCAATACTTGGATTGGAGAGACAGAACAGGTAGCATATGACTTGATCTGGCTAACACTGAGGCAAACCTTGTCAATGAATGCATCTCATAACCACAGCAAAAAAAAAATAACAAGACCTGGCAAGAGAATAAAACCAAAACAATCACATACCAAGTTTACAGGATGGCTAAACCCAATAACTTTTGAGATGCACTGAAGGATATCTTCCTTACTAAATATCTGCTGTAAACAACAAATTGCCCTGCTCTTCATGCAATGGAGATGAAAAAATAGGACTTGTTTAGAGTCCATCCATACCAGGAAAGCAGCCAAGATTGACAACCCTGGCTCCCATCATAAATACAGTAGAGGAGTGATATATCCACCCAGAGACAGGAAATATGTTATTTGCATTATTATCAGATGAAAGTAAAGGAAGAAACCATGCAGCCACCACACCAAGAACTAGTCATCTGCAATATATTACATTTTTGGTTTTGGGTTTAGATGTACTTTAAATATGCTGATATGAGATCAAATTCCCCTTTACTTCGCATACAAAAAGACTAAGGCTGGCTTCACATCTGTGTGGTTCGATTTTACTGTGTTACTTTTACTGCAACATACAATTGCCATTGTAGTGCCATTTATTTTGAAAGCCATCTCATCACAACTTACAAATGCTCTCCACTGCTTGTGTGGTACATATAAAAAAAAAAGGGTATATGTCCAGTTTCTGGTGCATTGTGGTCTATTGTCATTGTACATTAAAGCGCACAATCCTGTAAGTTAATGTGCATGCAGCTGCAAAATGCAACACACTTTATAGGTGTGAAGGAGGCCTAAAACATAGCTGTATTTTGCATGGCCCCTTACCTTTCCCTGCCTTTATATGATGGGTTGTCAAGAGGAAATCCTGGGATCCTACAATATGCATTCTCCATCTGGTTGCATCCATCGTATAAGTTGAATCATTAGATTGCAATAACAACTTTGATGATACCACTCCAATGGCTGATGTGGAGAATTTGAAAGCAATAACAGTTTTATTCTCCAGAGCTTCTCTGTAGATATTGGCTTCTGCTGTAAAAGGAAATGACAGACGCTTTTTAATAGGAACTCTGGAAAAGATAGTTGGAAACCGATATTAAATTGGCAGTAAAAATTACATTCACAATTCCGATCTTTCAATAAAAGTAGAGCTCTGTCTGAATTTTAGTGCTGTGTCTCATCTTAGAAAGCTTGCCATTTCCACTCCTGGTGGCTACTGTCATCAATAAAGTTAAGTAGTGAATGACCTTCCTAAGGACCTGTCAGAAAAAAAAAATACAAAGACTATGTCTAAGGGCTCTTTCACATGGGCGTTACAATCAGAAGCCGGCCCGTTTTTCAGGCAGACCCGATCGGAACCTTCTTCCTCCTCTACGGAGCAGCATCCAATCCGATCTGCCAAAAAAGGATGGATGGGGATCCAATTTCACTTCCATCTGTCAGATGGGGTTGTATGAAAACGGACAGGGGATTTAGGAGAGTGAGCAGCTCTGTGTCTGCTCTGTAGCAGTGGAGCAGACACAGAGCTGTCATCCACTTGCTCAGCAGGGATCAGCGGAGAGATCCTCCGCTTAGCAAGCCTATCCGCTAAACGAGTCCGTGTGTAACTCAAATGCACAGGGAATCCTCCTCCAGCCAGTTGGTTGATTACAAGAAAAAGTTTCAGGTGGGTCCTGGTCTGTCTGGGAGTGCTGCAAGGGTCTCCTGTGTGATCAGTGCTTTCTTACAGCATTTGCTAGCTAAATTTATAAATGTTCCTTATAAGCTACCTAGCGCTATACACGTAACCTAAGCAGCTGCCATTTGAAGTGAAATAAAATCACTCAACAAAATGTGTTGCACTAAATGCATATAAATCAATCCTATCATATATATATATATATATATATATATATATATATATATATATATATATATATATGTAGCAGGCTCCTTGTACAAGAAGATTCAGAAGGAATCGCATGTTCAGCAGTCAGCTTTTCCTCTCTCTCCCCTATTTGTAAAACCTGGGCATTCTGCCAAGTTCATGACTCATCCACTACACAGCAAAGAACGCTGGGAGGGAGAGGAAGCAGGAAGTGAAGGGGAGAACAGGGAGACACGAGGCTGGAGAAAAGACAGGGACATGTGGA
This sequence comes from Staurois parvus, assembly GCF_062004578.1. Classification (NCBI taxonomy): domain Eukaryota; kingdom Metazoa; phylum Chordata; class Amphibia; order Anura; family Ranidae; genus Staurois; species Staurois parvus. The sequence goes on along the minus strand of NW_028318026.1, from coordinate 6,096,797 downwards.
GCCCGTCCAAGCAGAGGAGGAGGCACTACAGCACCCAGCGCGGATAGAGGGACCCTGCTGTGTGTTCAGAGTCTGGTGAGCTGTCCCACTGGAGAGAGTAAGACACACCATTTACACTTTGCATATAGACTGGGACATCCGCACCCCACTGCTGGGATCTCACCCATCCGGGGCCCTGTGCAAGCCACAGATTCCCATGCCTGCTTTGCCCCTCACCACCAGTGTAATTGAGACTGTCTGCCCCGGGGACTGACACATACTGGGAGATTGCATCCTGCGACTGCCCCTGGTCTTGGGGTGCTTTGTGTTTAGACACTGAGGTTGGACCCTCTCAGCCCAGAAACCTAGTGAAATTGGATGTAACCCACACCAGCTGAAACTCCAAAGAAGCCTTCAGCTGCTATTTACTTCATTGTAAGGACTAAACATGCACCAACTAGAGCTCCACCGTTACAAGGACTGAAGTGGGGGAATCTGGCTTAGTAGCCTTATTAGAGGTACCTCTTTATTGCATTCTGTTCTGACTCTGAGGTGATTTTTGGCTAACGCCCCTCAGAAGCAGAATCATACACCGGTGTGGGTAATACATTTCATTGATAGAGTATAAGTAAGTTTATTTGTTTGATATCAGTTGTATTCTGCTTAAAGTGCGACTCTGCCATCCGGAGACTCTTGGCTGTGAAGCCCTCTAGTGGCAGACCAAATTTACTGCATTGCATAAAAGAAGAAAAGTAAGTTTTGAAGTTGAAAGGGGAACCCCACCCCTCTACACTGCATTTCATTCTCCATAAAATTGTTCTTGTTTCATTTAACCCTGTGTCAGCAAATTTCTTGGCGGGGTATTTGCTATTCATTATCAGTTGTGCCAGAGGGATTGGGTTTGCTTAGGGTTGGATCTATTGAGCGCAGGACCCATAATATATTCCAGCTTGTCCCAAGGGGCAGTGCTACATATATATATATATATATATATATATATATGCACCAACTGTATATCACCAAATGCAATAATACATAACTTTTACCACAAAAAATGTAAAATAAATCAACAAATTGTGTATCACATCAGCATAAAAATAAAAAAAACACAATAACAAATCTCCAAATGTGAACATAGAGAATCAAAAACTTGAAGGCAATATATTGCAAACAAATAACGTTGTCCATATAATACAACATCTAATATCCATGTGCAATGTATATATATTTTTTTAAATCTTTTATTAAATGTTTTCCATTACAAAAATCCACATTGTATCCAACAATTCAAAAATTACATAAATTCCGCTTAAATTAAACCTATTCCCCCACTTCCCCCCCAGTCCACATTCCATATTCTTTCAATAACTTCCTATATTTTTCGGCCTATATTTATATCCCGTTTTTCATACCTCCTCTCTCTCATTCCTTCATCAGAGGACCCAAAGCTACTCATTTAAACTCTCCCAACTCTTACTACCGTAAACTCCTACAGCATCCCAATATCTTTGAGATGTTTTCAAGTCATACCATCTGCTCCACACTTTTCTAAATTTTTCCATTTTATCCTCCTCCAAATGATATAGCTCCTCCATCCTATTTATGTATTGAACTCTCTTTACCCAATTCTTTATTTTTGGGGGCTCTTGGGCTAACCAGAATTTGGGAATAAAACCTTTAGCCGTACTAATTAGGTGATATAATGCACTATTTTTATATTGTTTTACAGATGTCTCAGTATTATAAAATACACAAACCCACGGGTCCTTCTGTATGGTAGTCCCCGAAATCTCCTCTATATATTGGATTATTTCCTGGCAGAACTTCTGAACTTTAGGACATTCCCACCATATATGTGTATGTAAGATGAATGGAAAGTAAGAGCCTTGCTGTTGATGTTGAAAGTAAGGCATCAACAGCAAGGCTCTTACTTTCCATTCATCATACATCAGCATCAGAGGTTGGTCATCAGCTCTGAGGAAAGGGATTCGTCCCCAAAACGCATCAGCCATTTTTATTATTCTTTCACTCTTACAATAAACCTTGGATAATGCACTAGGTGTGTGCGCCACCTGTTTTCTCTCTATCCAGTGGCTGATTTCCCCATCTGAGGAGGGCTGCACCCCTGAAGCATTTCCTTTGGTTGTCGCTGTCCTGGTACCCTTGGCTTCCCTTTTGGCTGTGCATATCCTGAGGTGCTGGAGAGTACATACGATGTGTGTTTCACAGTTTAGCTATTACAGACTTGTAGTGGGAGCTTATATAATCTAAAGCCCTGGAACTTCCAGGGGAGGAGGAGAAAGACTCTGTGAGGGTGAGGACATGTGCTGGACACTAGCGCAGGACTCAGGGGGTCCAGGCTGTTGCTGACAAGCAGGAGAGTTGACCCTGCAGTCAGAGAGATCATGGAATTGTGACCAGTATCACTTCATTCTCAGAGGGACCAAGAGGACAAGGGCCCCCCCCAAGAAAATGTTGTTCTCTTTGCTAAAACTACAGACTTGGTGAGAGGGTGTCAGGGTTATATCCATGGCAGAAGTCCTGGAAGACGTGTGTATTTCTGCGGCCATGTAGGGTACTGGTGGAAATGCCCGATCAGGCCCAATTTTGGCACCAAACGGCCTTTATAAGGAGGCTTTTCACTCCCTCAAGTTGCTGGATGATCTCTAGCTCCCCGAATTTTGTTCCTGTTTCCTGTGTTATCGTGATCTGTGACTTCCTGATACCGACTCGACTTGCTCTTGGACCTGTCTACTCTGCTTAACCCCTGATCTGACCTCGGCTTGGCTAACCCATCTGACTATGTCTGCTCTGATTACCACCTGGTACCTGACCTTGGCTTGAACCAGCTATCCAGTAATCTTCTATTCCTGAAAGGGCTTGCATACCTCGCACAGGCGCCATCTGTCTGCAGACCTCATCTCCGTGCATCAGCTGTGCTCCTGGGTAGACCACCAACAAGCACTCCTACAGGCGACCTGTGCCACTTTGGGCCTGACTCCCGCTGTCCCACTTTCAGGGGAGTCTAGAACTTAGCCGCAAGGGAAGCCCACTCTCCATTGGCCTCCATCACCAGGTACCTGATAGAGGGTATCAAAACCCAAATTGTCTCTAGTTATCAGTTATCCTGCTGTTTTTTTAATTTACTTCAGTGCAGTACACGTTGCATCACAGTCTTCCACTTGAAATACAGACTTCTTAGCCCAATTCAGTAATGTGACCTGCAGCACACATGTCTTGGGAGACAGTAACACTATTAATACCTCAACTTCAATACATTACAACTGTAAAGGAACTTGTTTCATTAAGCCAATTCCCTAATTATTGGAATACAAATTCTACCAAAGTCTACTCATGGCCCCTCCTTGTCTATATCAATATGTGCCTTCATTTATTCCCACAAAGGGACCCTTTCTATTTCTGCTACCATCAGTTAGGAGAAGTTTCCCTACTACTCTGCTTTTTATCCTTCAGGATATCTTGCTCTCAAATAAAAAGGACCTCAACCTTAATGTGCACCAACTAGGGCCCCAACAAGCTCGCAGAATAGCTGTTTTTATGTTCTGGGGTGGTACTAAAGAGGGTATTACTATCTATTTATCCATCTTTAGAGTTAAACCTTGTTCCCAGTCACTGAGAACCCTAAAGTGATTTAGACCAAATTCTAGACAGCCTACTACATCTCATTTTGGGAATATATCTCAGTATGGGAATTGGTGTTTAAACTCTGGTCCTGCAGGACATTTTGGATTTGTTCTAAAGCAGTACTCTACTTGATTTTTTGGCTGAGCCTTTCAGAGTGTCTAACTATTGTACATGCTTACTGTTTATTCCTTTTGTTTTTGCATTTTTTTTTACTTTAATCTCAATGCAATTAGAATATTGGTTCACCTTAAACTGTGTGATTGCTTCTTGTTTCAGGGCCAGGGGATTCTCCTTGTAAAAGGTCTTACGATGGTGTCAGCAGGGGTTGTGCTTCCAAATCAGGCTCAGAACAGACAGAGAACCCAAAAAATGCTCAGCAGCTCTTACAAGCAGTAGAAAAGTTTTTCTTATTATTTAAAAAAATGGTTCCCCCAGCAGCTTTAAACTATAATGTACCAGTATGCACTGGAAACTATCACATTATGACAGACTTAGCTACAGACGGAGCCATCCAGCGCTGCGCAGTCACTACTCTCCCTTGTCCCCGACAGCTTCCATCTTCACTCAGACATTCTTCCAGATTTGTGATATTCCGCCATTTGGCTGTGCCAGGGCAATGTTACTCCCATGCATGCACATGGGAGTCACATCATAGCACAGGGCCGTAAACACAGAGAGGGCCGTAAATGTGGTCTGAGCTGCGCATGTGTGGCTTAGATCACATTACTCGCTGACAGGCAGTGGAGAGATTTATGACAGAACAGACCTCTAGGGTATATTCTGTTATAAAAATCCTGCCTGTCCATAATTTTTCTAATGATTGATTTTATACCATTTTAAGGGTGTAGGTCTACACTTTATTGGACTAAAGTTGTATCTGGGCCAGTGGTGTGGTGCTTCAGTTTCAATGTTTCTGGCACCAGATTTTTACTCTCTGGGTTGTAGACAATTCAAGGTGCCGCTGCTGTCAGAGGAGGTAAGTAAGGGCCTGTGGGGTGTGTGAATTACTTTTTTTTTTTTTTTCTTAAGTACTAAACTTGCCCTATAAGATACATTTTAGAAAATAATATTTTGATTTGCAAATCAAATGACTCATTTCCACTGACCTTTACTATGAGAGATACACAGAATAAAAGTGGGTGCTTTTTATTATACATTTCTTAATAGTTATATTCTTACTTTGGGTTGCTAGGTACTTGAAGCCATTGTTAAGCATTTTCCATATTCAGTATGTAAGTGTGTTATTAGGAGTGCATTCATTGTAGAGCACTGTTAGCAGCTCTCTGTCATTCTGCCCAGTGAAGGTAAATTACACAGGAGCTTTCACTGCTAAATCCAGATACAATAATTTAGCTTCATGCAAGTGATGGTTAAGGTCAATACGAGGGTGAAGCCAGAGAGCTATAAATACATATTGAGAAGGATACAAAAGAAAGAATACATTGTCCAAATGTTATTCCGGCAGAGTATATGATAGTAATATGGATGGGTCTTCATAGCTGAAAGACAGGAGTTTCCTTCAGCTCATATGAACATTAAATCAATGAGATGTCAGTGTGCATCTAGCAACGTTGCCGCAAAAAATAAAGTGTAGTCAAAATAAATGAAAAAAAAACACAAAAATAAGCACCAGGGATATGACTTTTTATTAAGGATTTATGCTTTGTCCCTTTTGTGCTGCTGGCTCCTGGTTTCCTTGAAATCTTCCTCCATTCCCCCCATGCCCACCATTGTAATCTTCAAGCATCAAGGAGATGTACTGTATATGTGGCAAAAGTTGCCACAAAAAAATAAAGAAGACCTTGATATTCTAATATAGATTCACCTGGAGTGAAGAAAATGTTCACTAGATTCCAGCAGAGTCTACTTTGGGATCTTCCAGCTAAAGTTGACCTATTGGCTAGCAGGTTTTCTGAAATGCAAGTTTATAGACACAAGCTGCAACCATTACCCCCACAGGTGGACTGGTCAATTGGACTGTACTTACTTTATAACCTATGATATGGCTTTCCAGAAAAAGAATCCGTTATTCTCAGTATATACAGTATGTCTTTATTTAGAGTTAATTGCTGGATACTGGCAAGTACAGAAATATTTTATCACATATTATTTGTGTGTATTTTGCTCATACATAGATCATGTCGATGCATTGTCCATGGTTGCAGAAAAGAAAATCGCACCATGTATGGCTGACTTAACAATAAACTAGTCCTTAAAAACTGTATATCTGTTTTACTGGAACCGAAGCCTAACAGCCTCATGTTAACCTCTACAAGCGCCAAGATCTAGGCTGATAACTCATGGGAGGTGAAAGAACATTTCCCATAAATAAAACATTTGGCTATAAATAGTATTGTTACATTGTCACACTCTGTCCTTAGAATTTGAAGGTTTTCACATTGTATTAGCCTCTACTGTACAGCCTATTGTGGCAGCTTATCAGCTTTTGCAGGATGGGGAAAAGATGACTGCTATCCCCTCCAGTGAGATATCCAAACAGGAAACTGTATGCTGCTCATTATTTCTAATATATGCAGTTCTGATAAGCTCCTGAAACTCAAGTAGATGTCAGTAATTGCTGCTCTCAGTTCTTTTCAATAAGCCATGTTGTGCTGAAGGTGTGTGATTCTTTTAAAAAGCAACAATTACCATCAATCAGTGAATGGCTAAAGTGATCCACATGGATTACTGAAGTTCTATTAGCCATTCCAACTCCAGACCTGTCCCCCCTTTCCAGTCCAGGCCAATTTTCAGCTTTCAGCACTGTTGCACTTTGAATGACAATTGCGAGGTCATACAACACTGTAAACAAATAATTTTTTATAATTTTTTTTCCACACAAATAGTTTTCCTTTCATGGTATTTGGTCACCACTTTTTTTTTTTTATTTCTTGTTATATAATTGAAAAAAGTCCGAAAATGTTGACAAAAAATGTTTTGCTTTGTTTTTGTTATAAAATTTTGCAAATAATCTTTCTTCATAAAATTAGGCCAAAATATATTCTGCTACTTTTTTTAGTACAAAATAACCCCAAATAGTGTTTATTATTTAGCCTGTGTGAAAATTATAGGGTTTACTGGAGGAATGAGGTGGCAACCCTAGGATACTGGTATGGCGGTGATCAGGACATTGTTATGGTGTATGGCAGTGTTTGGCTGCATTTTTTATTATGGTTACACTGGGGCAGTGATCGGGGACACTAGGGCTGGTTGGCACTGCAGTCTGTGAGTGTGCAAGCAGCGTAATTGCAGGTCTAGTTCTTTTTGATTAGCCCAAATATTTTTTATTTAAAAAAAGGGTTCTCCATTAAGACATTTTAAAAATGTCCAATATAAAATGTTCAGAGTAAGTAATTTTGAGGGTTTTTTTTCTGGAGACATTTATCTATCAGTCAACTTTTATATGGCAGTTGTTTATGTAATCATTATTGCTGACCATCTAACAGTGAGTCGAATATTTATTGGGCAAACCAGGAAAGTGGTCATGGTCAAATGTTACAATAATAAAGTATGTAAATAGCATTTTCTTTCTTCTGTGAGAAAAGTAAATGATGCATAGAAAAATGCTAAGTGGCCTTCAGGATTGTTCATGGGAACAGATGTCTCTGCTAGATCACAGATATAGACCAATCATTCTTAAAGACACTAACACATTTCCAGCTACTGAAGATATTTCAGGAATTAGGAATGTTTCTATAAAAAAAAGTGTAAAATTCACAGATGTGTATACGTAAGGATTTCAGGAGGTTATCAGAACCAGTGATAATTTTTTTCTCTTTGAGGGGAGATACATATTCTCAGATGCAGATGTCTTTCTGTGCAATAATCTCAATTGAGCCTTGGATACTGATTATTTGTTTTTAGGTAGATTTTATGGGCTGAAGGTACTTTTAACCTTTATTATATTTTTTTGATGCTGTAACAGCAACACTTTGATCCCCTATGTGATGTGATCAACTCAAGAGAGTCCAACTGCTCTTACATTCTTCATGCATTTCATATTACTAAGAATGCAACTAGAAGAGTAAAAATCTATGATAGGAAGTGGTAGTAGACTGCAAATGAGGAGATACTGCCACTGGAACATGAGGAACACTTGTTCATACAAGGAGCATTTCCAAGCATTTACCAAATGCTTGTATAATGTTTGCATATGGGTCATTGCTCACATTAACCACATCGGAAAATATATTTATTGCAGTATGCTTCTACTACATTAGTATTGCTCTGCCTGTGAACCTGGGATGAAAATGCAGGAAAAGCAATTGAACAATGTGATGGTAAATTGGTGGTTGGGCCCTGTCTTTGGCAGGCCATCTACCTAAAGCCTGTGCAGCCCATTAGAAAGTTTCCCCTAGTCACTTCCTATTATAAGCACAGAAAAAATTGTGCAGTTCTCGTACAACATTCAAAAGAGCCATCAAACACGGGCTTTTGTTCATGTGAGAATGGCTTACCTACTCGTACAAGTCAATGGGAATGCCACAGCAACTGTTATGCTTACCCCTAACGCATGGTCAGACACTATAGCTGGCTTCTGTGTTCTTCATCTATAGCAGCCCCCTTTCCCATAAGGCACACAGGCCTACGGTACTCGGTTGCCCCCAGGACATATACACAATGCTATAGTACCTGGCTACCATGCTGGGTCAGGTGCAAACTGAGCACAGCAAACAGATGCTTGCAGTGAGCAGACAGGCAAAGTGGCTCAATGACAGTCCAGGTACAAGGCAGGAAAGGTTCAGAATAGTCCGAATCAGATCCATAGTCAAAAGGCAGGCAGAGTTCAGAGAATAGTCGATTATCTGATCCAAGGTCATAAACGGGGGAATCCAAACAGCAGAGCAGGACAGACAAACAGGGAGCTTGCAGCATGTTTTACAAATGTAATCTTGAAAGCATGAGACTGCAGGCTTTGCTGGATTAAATCAGGTTTGGTCACTACCCAGAGACTGACCACATAAATCTCCTTGCAGGTGGAAAGACAGACAGGGATGCATCATAGCCAAAATCAAGATGCTGGAATGAGACCAGCAGCTGTCAAAGAACAGGAGTATTTCCATGCTCCTGACAGCAGCTTGAAGAAGCTTTTTGCAGCTTAGAAGGAGATCAAATGCAGGTCAGACGGTGCTAGGATGTTCCTATGAATCCATAGCAAACTGATCTCAAATGGAAACTAAATGAACCTAAAATCATTTGCTCGGCTATAAAAGGTCTTTGACTCTAATAAACTGAACTTTTACCTTTTACCTTTTTGTATCACTTGACTCCTTTTAGATTGTAAACTCCAATGAGAGGAGTCCTCTGATTCTTCTTGTATTGAATTGTATTGTAACTGTATCATTGGTCTCCCCTTTGTAAGGTGCTGTTAATATAAACCTTGTATAATATAATACACTGCTCAAAAAAATTAAAGGAAAACTTTGAAAACACATTAAATCTCAATGGGGAAAAATATCATGCTGGATATCTATACTGATATGGACTAGCTAATGTGTTAGGAACGTAAAGATGCCCCATCGTTTGAAGGAAATTAAAATGATCAACCTACAGAAGACTGAATTCAAAGAGACCCCGAAAATCAAAGTGAAAAAATGATGCATCAGGCTAATCCATTTTGCTGAAATTTCATTGCAATGGTACTCAGTAGTTTGTATGGCCCCCACATGCTTGTGTGCATGCCTGACAACGTCAGGGCATGCTCCTAATGAGATGACTGATGGTGTCCTAGGGTACTTCTTCCCAGATTTGGAGCAGGGCATCACTGAGCTCCTGGTCAGTCTGAGGTGCAACCCAGGACCTACTGCATCAGCGTAGGGTCTGACAATGAGTCAAAGATTTCATCCCAATACGTAATGGCAGTCAGGTTGCCATTGTATAGCCTCTAGAGGTCTGTGCATCCCTCCATGGATATGCCTCCCCAGACCATCACTGACCCACCACCAAAACAGTCATACTGAATGAGGTTACAGGCAGCATAACATTCTCCATGGCTTCTCCAGACCCTTTCACATCTGTTACATGTGTTCAGGGTGAACCTGCTCTGATCTGTGGCAGGCCTGACAATTCTAGTGTTAAATGGCAAATGCCAATTGAGCTCTATGGTACCAGGCAGTGACCACAGGACCCACTGGAGGATGTTGGGCCCTCAGGCCACACTCATAAAGTCTTTTTCTGATTGTTTGGTCAGAGATATTCACACCAGTGGCCTGCTGGAGGTCATTTTGTAGGGCTCTGGCAGTCTCATCCTGTTCCTCCCTGCACAAAGGAGCAGATACCGGTCCTGCTGATGGGTTAAGGACCTTCTATGGCCCTGTTCAGCTCTCCTAGAGTAACTATTTGTCTCCTGAAATCTCCTCCATGCTCTTGAGACTGTGCTGGGAGACACAGCAAACCTTCTGGCAATGGCATGTATGGATGTGCCATCCTGGAGGAGTGGGACTGCCTGTGCAACCCCTGTAGGGTCCAGGTATGGCCTCATGCCACCAATAGTGACACTGACCCTAGCCAAATGCAAAACTAGTGAAAAACAGTCAGTAAAGATGAGCAGGGAAAAAAAATGTCAGTGGCCTCCACCTGTAAAACCATTCCTGTTTGGAGGTCATCTTATTGTTGCCCATATAGTGTAGCTGTTGTTAATTTCATTAACACCAAAGTAGCTGAAACGGATTAACAACCCCCTATGCTACTTAACTGACTAGATCAATATCCCAGGAGTTTAATTGGCTTGATGCTATACTCTAATAAAGTGTTCTTTTAATTTTTTGAGCAGTGTATAATACTTATAATGTATAATATAATAATAATTATAACACTTTTTGAGAGTTGTTACAAGTGACATATAAAAAAATGAAACTAGCTTGTTCACACATCTAAAATGGAGGCATTAAACAAAATGGATGCCAGTTAATAAGACATTTTTCCTTACACTTGTAAATGTTTAAATTCGTTTTCAGTGCTAACATTACCACAATATGCGCCCAATACAAGATATTTTTCACAGGTGTGACATCACTACCCTTTAAATGCTACAAAATCTTTACTTTGTGACATCATTACTTTATAATTATGGGGTTGTCATCACAAATTACTAGATATGTTATAAGATACTTGAAAAAGAATCTATCATTTTTTGAAAGTCTGCATATCGATCTCTACACCACCACACAAACATGAACACACTCCATTACACAGGCTTCCTAGATTCAGTGGCAGCGGCCACCATTTAATTTCCTCTGTGCTGCTTATTTTATCTGCTTCTCTGCCTGTCAGGAAGAACGTTATTTACTTTAGAGATTTGAATGTAGGACGAGAGATAAGTAAAAGCATTTATATAAGCAAGCGAGTGTCTAAATCTTTCTGCACATAAAAGAGCAACTGGCACATGGGCTCATATTTTATTCAATGTCTTTAAAAATTAAAACATGTCTAAGCCCATTTACATTACAAAAAGCTCTTGCTGGAAGGACTGAAGGAAAACCGAGTCGTTTTACCAACAGCTGACCAAATACACACAGCACAGAAAACAGGTTAATAAAAAAAGTTTTTGGCATTATCATGTTGTGGCAAGATACCATCACACTCTTGTACATTAAGAACTATATCTTAAATGTCTATAGACAAAGGCACATTTGTGTAGGTTTTGGTTCCCCAGTGAGGAACACAAGACCAGGCATGTCAATGGAAGAGCTGCTGTGGTCACAAATAGGACAGCCAAACCTTGAGCTGGCAATCCTTGAGCAAGAAGAGCCAAGATCTCCATAAGTTTCCTCATCCTTCATTTGTTACTTTACTTGGGCCAGTATCTGTTAAAATGCCAAATAGATCTAGCTAAGCAAAGCTTTATGTAGGTATCTAGGCTGATTATTCTTTCATCATGTTGCACCCATTTGCCTTTTTTCTGAGCTTGAAACTATAACCCATTAAAAACTAACATTTTGTTACTCGCAGAATGAAAGTAAGATACCATCACAGATACAGTATGCCCAAACAGCTTGGCTTTCCAACAGGTCATGCTGAGCTCTCAACAGATGGAGTGCCATGATCTGCCAACTGTTGGTTTTAAAGAGGCTTTCGCCAGTTCTGACTTTTTATAAAAATGTTTTTTTTTAATAAAACAAAATGCATGCATCCATGTATCATTTTCTATTATCTACTTTTTTATTACATTCCTTGAAAGTTAACCAAACATTCTGGGAATGTCCTGTTCTACTAACTGATGACCTGCCCTATGCTTAAATATTAAATTTACACTGTTTAGGTGTACTGTATGTGATTTTATGCTTACTATATACCGTATTTTTCGCTCCATAAGACGCACCTGACCATAAGACGCACCTAGGTTTTAGAGGTGAAAAACAAGAAAAAAAAATATTCTGAACCAATGGACTGCAGACACAGTACAGGAGATGACCAGAGACTGCGGACACAGTACAGGAGATGACCAGAGACTGCGGACACAGTACAGGAGATGACCAGAGACTGCGGACACAGTACAGGAGATGACCAGAGACTGCGGACACAGTACAGGAGATGACCAGAGACTGCGGACACAGTACAGGAGATGACCAGAGACTGCAGAAACAGTGCAGGAGATGACCAGAGACTGCGGACACAGTACAGGAGATGACCAGAGACTGCAGACATAGTACAGGAGATGACCAGAGACTGCAGAAACAGTACAGGAGATGACCAGAGACTGCGGACACAGTACAGGAGACGACCAGAGACTGCGGACACAGTACAGGAGATGACCAGAGACTGCGGACACAGTACAGGGGATGACCAGAGACTGCGGACACAGTACAGGAGATGACCAGAGACTGCAGAAACAGTGCAGGAGATGACCAGAGACTGCGGACACAGTACAGGAGATGACCAGAGACTGCGGACACAGTACAGGAGATGACCAGAGACTGCAGAAACAGTACAGGAGATGACCAGAGACTGCGGACACAGTACAGGAGATGACCAGAGACTGCGGACACAGTACAGGAGATGACCAGAGACTGCAGAAACAGTGCAGGAGATGACCAGAGACTGCAGACACAGTATAGGAGATGACCAGAGACTGCGGACATAGTACAGGAGATGACCAGAGACTGCAGACATAGTGCAGATGACCAGAGACTGCGGACACAGTACAGGGAATGACCAGAGACTGCGGACACAGTGCAGGAGATGACCAGAGACTGCGGACACAGTACAGGAGATGACCAGAGACTGCGGACACAGTACAGGGAATGACCAGAGACTGCGGACAGTGCAGGGAATGACCAGAGACTGCGGACAGTGCAGGGAATGACCAGAGACTGCGGACAGTGCAGGGAATGACCAGAGACTGCGGACACAGTGCAGGGAATGACCAGAGACTGCGGACACAGTGCAGGGAATGACCAGAGACTGCGGACAGTGCAGGGATGACCAGAGACTGCAGACAGTACAGGGATGACCAGAGACTGCAGACAGTGCAGGGAATGACCAGAGACTGCGGACACAGTGCAGGGAATGACCAGAGACTGCGGACAGTGCAGGGAATGACCAGAGACTGCAGACAGTGCAGGGAATGACCAGAGACTGCAGACAGTGCAGGGGATGACCAGAGACTGCAGACAGTGCAGGGGATGACCAGAGACTGCTGACCTTTGGGAAGGGAGGGGGAGCGGTTACCTGAATTTGACAGGTACCCGCTCCCACTTCCGCGGAGTTGCCTTTCCTCTTCTTCCCGGGCCGGCTTCTGTGACAGCCGGGTGCCCACTGCGCAGGTGCGAGAAGCGCTTCGCTTTGTGAATGGCCCGGCGCCCTCTGGGACCCTTCATGTGTCCCAGAAGACACCGGATCATTCACAAAGCGCAGCACATGCGCAGTGGGCACCCGGCTGTCACAGAAGCCAGCGCGGGAAGACTGTGAAGCGCTGGAGCGAGGAACAGGTAAGGCCCTGCAGGAGACAACAGCTGAGCGGCCGGCCCGGTATTCTGACATGGTGGCCGCAAAAATACCGGACCGGCCGCTTTATATTCGCTCCATAAGACGCACTGACATTTTCCCCCCTTTTTGGGGGGAAAAAAAGTGCGTCTTATGGTGCGAAAAATACGGTAGATATAGTAAAAACATAGTTATATTTGAGTACATTTAGTTAATTTGGAATGCTTTGAGTAACAAGTATCTGTGAACTCACAAATGTTCTAACAAATTTCCCCGCAGACATGAGATGACACGTGATGTGACTGTTTTCAATTTCTAAATAGGTGGTTGACATTTGGTGAGTGTCTCAGGGAACATTCAATTGAGCAGTTTAGAAAATTTGACCACTGTTTACTCTAATTTAGGTCAAACCAAGCTGATGAATTACTGCCAAGAGATTACCCGTAGCTTGTACCTGCACAATTGACTGTCCTAAGTCTAAGGTTGGCCATAGATTATGCAATTTTCTTTCCTTCAACCACAGGTTGAAGAAACGAAAATTGCTCGATTCACCCATCAACACAGTCAGGGTGGATGTGGGATCCCTCTCTCTGCGCTATTGTATTCTAACAGTGGCAGGTTTCTCAGTTTCTCTCATCAGAATACAATAATCACTGCTGGCGGCTATAGTCACTGGCAGTGATCATACAAAGAAAACCTGAACAGGCCGAAGTCCAGGACCATTGTCTATAAACAGTTGTATGACCCATTGAAGATTAAGCACACATTAGTTTTTCTTTTCTTTTTGTCAACATATCTTGGTAAATCACGCAAGTTTGCAAATATCGCCTTTTTCTTTTTTCCTTTCTTTTACAGTCCCTTAAAAGCTGTGTGTGAAGACACAAACAAGTAGCTCTAGGCTGTAAGGGTGTAGACTTATATTAGAGAAGGCTCACTAGGTTCTCATACCTTTCAGATGTGGTCTCAGTTTAGTAGGGATTGGGGGGATGGATTTACTTCTTACTGTAGTTTCTCTCCAGTTGCTTTTCAGTTCTATTTTTTTGTGTACACGGTTCCTGATATTCCTGTAGACCCTTGAGGCTATTCGGATAGTCTATTGGAAAAGAAAAGAGGGGGGAGGGACAGCCCTTATAGTGTAGTGAATGACTCAAATATAATGATTACCTCTAAAAGGTTTCTCCATAAAATCTAAAAGAAAGTAACTTACATCTGCCGAGGTTGCAGTGACCCCGTAGGGTGAATACATGCAACCATACATAATTGCAGGTGAAAAATAATCTGTCTCCACACAGGATAGGAAAGGTTGCTCTCAATTTCATCTGGATCCTCTGCTGGATTCTCAGGTGAGTGTTGAACCAGGTGACTCCATCAATTGGCAGAGGTGCCCATTCTCTGTATGTCTAACTGCTTCCCATCTGCCCATTGTCTATAAACGGTGGATGGGAAGCAGTGCCAATGCGTTTTAAGGTACCTGTACATCAGTTCACAACAGCAACTCATGCACAGCTCACAGACTGCGCAGCCCAGAGCCCTGCGATCCTAGGGTCACCTGGACACAGCAGATCGCATTACCACTGTGTCCAGATGATCCCATGGTATTTTACCATGTGATTGCTGTGTCCAATCACAGCAATCCCATAACAAACAATAGAAACTGAAAGTAAGCATCAGTTCTCTTTGCTCTCACTATGAGAGCAGAGAGAAGCGATGATGCAGCCTGTGAGTGTACAGCGGCCTGTCAGGCTCCTTGTAAACTCACGGACTGTAGTGCCAGCCACCCAGTGTCCCTGATCTTTGCCCTATTGAAGTCCTAATAAAAATTGCAGCCAACACCTGTCATCTGTCCCAGTGCTCACAAAAACACAGCCTTACACAATACCAATGTCCTGATCACCCCCATACCAGCATCCTTATCACCCCAATATCAGCGTCATGATCACCACCATATGCCATACCAGTGCCATGGTCCCCACCATACACCATACCAACAGCCTGATCACCTCCATACACAATACCAGCTCCCTAATCACTGCCATAGCCCATAACAGCATCGTGATCACCGCCATACCCAATGTCAGTGTTATGATTACCACATATTTCATACCAGCATCCTGAGCACTGCCACACCCCATACCAGAGTTCTGATCACCGCCATACACCATACCAGTGTCCTGATCACCACCATACCAGCATCTTGATCATCACCATACCAGTGTCCTGATCACTTCCATGCCTCATACCAACGTCCTGATCACCACCCCATACCAGCGACCGGCATTTGTAGGGTCTCAAACGATCAATTTTCAGACATATATCTCATAGTTTGTAGACACTATAACTTTCACACAGACTAAATAATATACACTGTTTGCAGTGAAGAAAACCAAGACCGCTTCTGTTTCTGGCCCATCTTCACTATCAGAAGCAATGATGAAGATCAACTGTCACTTAGACCCTGTGCCTTGAGTAAGCCTGTGTCACCTCCCGGGTGAGCCATAACAAGTGGCCACTTCCTTGATGCCAATTTTACTAAATGACCATATGTTAGTCTACCCAATAAGATGATATTGCACTGAACAAAAACATGATTTGATATTATTATTATACAGTATTTATATAGCGCCAAAAAGTTTGCTCAGTGCTGTACATTATAGTGGGAGACAGTACATGAGACAATACAGTATTTCTTCAACTTCTCTGCAAAACTATTTAAAGGGCCTCTGCTAGTGGGGTTTTACAACCCTTCTTTTATAGTCAGGGTACATTGGAGTAGGCTGAGTGCTTATCTAGTGCACTTGAGATGGCTATATGCACTTGCTTCTCTGGGGGATAAAAGTTTAAACATTTTGGTTTAGTGTTCTTCTTTAACCCTAATTGTAATCTAAACCGTAGACCATCCAGTGCATCTAAGGATTGCAATATACATTACAATCTGACTATACAATCTTTGTACAATGAACTTTAGATCTACTAAATTGTTATATGGGGATCTACCTAAACTATCCTGTCCAACCGTATCCAATCAGACAAGACCTTGACTAACATATTTGTTGGTAGATCTAAAGGAGATTATACAATTAAGTTGTGACGTGTATGATGAGCCTAACTCCCCCTCACTAGGGATGAACAACATCATTGTCCAAATATGGTTATGACCATATTGATCAGTGACGTCACCAATGATCCCCGGCTGGTTTGTTTACAAACAGTAGCTGCTCAGGGATCTGCCATATGCAGTGGGAGTAGCAGTGGGGAAATATTGTTGTGCATTGAGTTATTATGGCAGCAGGTCATCGTGATTGATTAGGAACTATAGCACATTGTTAGCCAATGTGACTGATGCTAGATTAACATTATATGACCTTATTTCATTCCTTTTTAAAATAAAGGACTTTGTCATAGCATCTGTTTTTTATTTACTTTTAACTTTTCTTTGGGAATGACTGATAGGTGGTACTAATGTACCCAACACTCCAGGGGATATCTATGGGGTCCTTTATTATAAATAGGATTCCAGGTTCAGTCCCCCCCCACACAAATCCCCACATCCTTTTGGAGATTAGTATCCTGTCACTGTGGGTATAAAGTGTTTTGCAAGAGGGGAGGCTTTGCTGTCTTCTCTTCCCAGGAACTCTATTGTGAGGGTTTTTTTGGGGTTTTTTTAAGATAAATGTTTGTGCAAACAAAAAAGGTATAGGGTTCCTCGTTAAATTTATGCTAGGCCCTTATTCAGCCTGGGCGGTCACGAAAGACAGCAGAAAGCATGAATAACTGTGTGCTACTGCACTCAGGTGTACAGTGGTGCTAGTGTAAACATTAGCATATAGGCATATGCAAAAAATAGAACATTTTAGGTGGAAAGAGCTCAGATGCTCATGTGCAGGAGGCAGACTTAGGTTAGCCAAACCTGCAGTGAACTGCATTTTGCTTGGTCTGCTCATTCCTAGCAGTCACCTGAGCCCTAAAATGTAATTTAACTCTAAAATAACCCTTTACCCCCAATCATCAACCTAACACTGAGTATGTAACCTATCTCATAAACTGAAAGTATATCTAATACCAAAATCAAACTTTAATGTATTGCAGCGTACTATCTTTAAATGTGGCAGCATATTTTAGACTTTTTTTCCTGTATTTTCACTTGGTGATCCAGCCAGTATGTCTACTACTCAACTTTCTTTAACATACCAAGCTATCTAGTAAAAGTGACAATTAGAGGGTTAAGACAAACCATTTAAAAATGACAGGGGTGCTTGCAATGGTCAGCTTTTAATTATTTGTATAAAACCTTTATCCCGAAAGCAAAAAAAACTGTTAGGCTTTGATTTGTTAGTCACTTCTGTAAAGTCTGTCTAAGTCTACTGGTCCATCCTACAATATCCTCTCCACATATGCTGCCGTCCAAGGGTGACTGTTGCTCCTCTTTAGAGAAGCCACCATAGCAACATAACACTGCAAAATTTAAATGTTTCATTTTGTGTTTAGGTATGCTAAACATAGCCCCTCAAAACTCAACCTTATCCCCTAATCCCTGACTTTAACCAAATGCATAACAGTAAATTAACAGGTCTGAGTCACTGACATGGGGCAGTTATGTAGAAACTGAAGTCAAAACTCTTGGAATGCATGCTTGTTGCAGCCATGCTCCTAGCATTTTCATGGCGATAAATCAACAATGTCAGCATACCTTCTTTTATCAGTACAGGTTCACTTTAAATGTAGTATATTTTAGAATTGCTTTTTAGTATTGATGACAGATCCATTTTGGTAAGAATAATTTTGTGAATATGTAATGATTTCTCAGTCAGGGTCACCTTCATTTGGTGCTGACAGATAATGTTTTCATTCCAACATTTTGCTCGTAAACAAATGCTTTCTAAAATGCGACAAAATATGTGGTTAGATAAATCAAGATATTAAATCAACCCAATATTTAAAGAATGGCCATTTGTGCAGCGTCAAGACTAATGGTGCCAACAAACTTCGTATGTGAATCTGCAGACTGGAATATGCCTTAAGGTGTATCCATTGCCAAAACAGTTTTGTTTTTGGTAGAGTTGGTAATGGTTAAAAGACTCCTAAATTTATTTTTTCCGTGTCCCATTGAGGGGGAAAACAAGGAATGCAATAGGAAAGGTAATTTTCAAGGGTAATTTCCTTTTTAGACAGTTGTCATAAGAACTAGTGTTCTAGTGCAAGGACTGGTAAACATAGATGTGTAGTTATGGCCAAAGCATTTAAGAACAAATGTACTAAAAAAAATTGGTATTATTTTATAGATTATAACTGCCTGAGGCAGCCTAGAGCTTGCAGGGGTGTTCCACATCAAGCATCTCCTAAAATCACTAGATTATTGAAGAATAAGAGTGGGGTAGATTTAGTAGGGTGGAGGCTCCTGTTAGGGCTGTTCTGGTTTTATGACCTCATATTACTCAAGGGAGGTAGGAGCAAAGTATTTAAGGGGGAGTGGTTAGGGGGCAAGAGTCAGGTGAGACAGGGACTGCTAGGGCAGCGGAAGGGTGCAGGTACCAGGAAGCTGGAGCAGTGAACTTGAGCTTGGAAACAAAGGAGTCATTTCAGAGGCAGCATGTAGTCCGGTCACAAGCTATGTTCAGCAGCAGCCAGGCAAACAGATGCAGGATCAAGATCAAGTTCTGGAATATGCAGTTCTGTTTTGGGCACCAATTCACAAAAAAACATTGGGGCACTAGAGAAAATACAGAGAAGGGCAACCAAACTGATAAGAGGCATGGAGGAGCTCAGCTATGAGGAAAGATTAGAGGAACTGAATTCATTCTCTCTTGAGAAGAGGAGATTAAGGGGAGTGTCATGTACCTGGTTGGGGAGCCTGACCTGGAGAGGAGGCGTCCTCTTACTACTCCCGCTCGGAGCCCCTGATAGTGTGAACAGAGGGTGCAGAGCCAGGAGTGGCACGAGTGCTGGGTGGGTCTGGAGCTGGTAGCAGGCAAGTGAAGACCCAGGAGATCCGGATGCAGGCCAGGTGTGGATGCAGGAACGTGGGTGCGGCAATCAGGATGCAGACCGGGAACGGACACAGGAGCGTGGATGCGGCAGCAGGCAGGTATGGCAGTAACCAGAATGCAGGCCAGGTGCAGGACAGTGGGTGCAGCAGCAGGTAAGTATGGCAGCAATCAGGATACAAGCCAGGTGCAGATACAGGTAAGTAGGTGCAGCAGAGTCAGACAAGCTGGGTTAGGATCAAACAAGCAAATCAAGTACAAGGGAGCAGGCAAGCAGATAGTCAGGGATAAGGGTCAGTGCAGGCGGAGTTCTCTTAGTCAGGTCATATCAGATACAGGCAACAGAATCAGGTTATGAAGTGCAGAACGTTATAGACCAGAAGGCATTGACTAAACTGTATTGCAGGTTTAAATAGCCCGCCTTGCGGTGACGTGTACGCTACTGCGCATGCGCACTTGCACCGCCTCAGCATGAAGGGATCCGGTGCCGTCGCACGGCTGCACAAAGGAATCCCTGACAGGGAGATATGATCAACATGTATAAATACATCAGTGGTTCATATAGTGAACTCGGTGTAGAGTTATTCACCCTGAGCTCATCACAGAGGACAAGGGAGCACTCTACATCTGGAGAAAAAGAAATGTAATCTCCAAACATGGAAAGGTTTCTTCACAGTGAGAGCTGTGAAAATGTGGAATAGACTCCCTCAAGAGCTGATTCTGGCCAGCTCAGTGGCTCAGGGGGCTTTAAAAAAAGGCCTGGATTGTTTCCTAGATACACATAATATAACTGGATGCTAACATTTATAGGTAACGTTGATCCAGGAAATATCTGATTGCCTCTTGGGGGATCAGGAAGGAATTTTTTCCCCTGCAAGAGCAAATTGGACCATGCTTTGCTGGGTTTTTTTCGTCTTCCTCTGGATGTAGGGTGTAGGATTATAACTAACTTTTTTTTTTTTTTTTTTTTTTTTTTTTAATGGTTGAACTGGATGGATTTTTGTCTTTTTTCAGCCAGACTAACCTTGAAACTATGTAAGTTCTGCACAGGATCCCTAACATAAGGTAATGGCTTGGACAGCTGTCATAAGTGTTGGACTGGTCAGGTATTCTTTTTAAGAAATTTACAATATAGCTAATACCTGGGAAGTGTGGAAATTGCATCTGATTCTGGTCTTAAGTAAGTGGTAGCCTGGTAGCCTACTGGAGCAGGGTCCCACCTGCTTGATGGTGGTAGGAAAGGTATCCCTGAGTGCATGCACCTGATAACCTGGGCCCCTGTTTCTCATCGGTCTCGGGTGTCCTCCTTTGGACTACACCTGGAATGACTGGAGCCAGAGGCTTCTCATAAGTGTGATTGCTGACATAGCCCCAGGGCCAACTTTGGTGAAGAGCTGGGCTAGGGGGCAGTACATAAATCCCTTAATGGAAACTGAAGCAGTGAGCAGGAAGGTTGTGGTTCCTTTATGCATCTCAAAGCTTCATTTTAACCACTTGTCTAACAATGTATGTTTGTAAACAGCACAGGATTTTTTTCTCCAGAGTCTCTGCTTTCTTAAAATATACACTTTTTTATGGGGGTGGGGGGTTAGAGCAATTGCTAGCAAAAATTATTTTAACATCCAGTGATTCCGTGTGCTCTGTGAACGGCCAGTCACAGGGGCCCTTTACCAAGTGATCAGCTGTGCCCAATCACAACTGATCACATGAAAACCGACTTGCTATCGTCAGTTCTTTCCTCACACATTGTGTCTGCGTAAGGAAAGGAGAGCTAATAACTGGCAAGGCTGTCAGTACATGGTTTACCTTGATATTCAGGGCACTGATCATTGGTGCCAATCAGTGCAGCAATTCAGTACCCATCAGTGCGCTTATCAGGGCCCATCAGTGCTGCCTATCATTTCCGCCTAATCAGTGCCTCCTCATCAGTGCAGCTTATCAGTGCCCCTCAGTGCTGCCTCATCAGTGCAACCTAATCAGTGCCTATCAGCGCACATCAGTGCAGCCTCATCAGTGACCATCATTGCAGCCTCATCAGTGTTCATCAGTGTAGCCTCATCAGTGCCCATCAGAGCACATCAGTGAAGAAGGAAAATTACTTAATTTGCAAAATATTATAACAAAAATTAAGAAATACCACCAAAAGAAAGCTCTCTATCTGTCTAAAAAAAAAATATAAAAAATTCATATGGGTACAGTGTTGAATGACCATGCAATTGTCATTTAGAGTGCGACAGCACTGACAGCTGAAAAGTGACCTGTGCTGGAAAGGGGTGAAAGTGCCCAGTATTGAAGTGGTTAAAGAAGTAATGTAGCAGAGTCCAGGGGCAGCAGCACTTGGCATAATGTGGAAGTGTACATAGCATGCACTGTTTCTCTGGCCTGCCTTCACACCGCATTCACACTGCAATTACAGTGTCTCAGCACTCAGCTCCATTCTCAGCATCTTACAGATACCGTGAGTAAGCCAAAAGTATAAACTGTCTTGCGTATGTGCTGCAGGCAATGCAAAAACAGTAAAAAAAAAACTAGAATGAAGAGAAAAGAGTTTTACATGATGTCTATTTTTTTCAAAAAGTCTAACATTTTTTTTTTCTTTTCAAACAACATTTGAGTGGAATATACTTTTGTGATTTACTAGCTATTTATTACTCTCATGCACACAATGCTGCAACCAGCCTGACTTTCTATAACCTATTCTTCCAGCATTATTGCTCAATCCATATAATCAAAGGGTTATATCAGCAGAACAAAAGCCTGTAGTAGACAGAATCCCTGTGTACGTACTGAAAGTTGAAAGGTCACCATGCTCTCATAATTTTTCAAAATCTAAAATGTGTTGTTTATAATAATTTCACAACAAACTTTTCATGGTGATTATAACTACTATATTCACTTTTTACATTTGTCTTTTCTCTATTTAATAAGCCCCCCCATGACCAAGAGCTTTATGGCCAATTCACATTGTTGTGGTGCATTAACAAGCTGCCTATCACACTAGAATACACCAAACATGGTGCATGTATTTTCTGGAAGAGTACCACAACATACAATAGGGCATTAACAGGCGTTTCACTGCTCTGCAATATATTTCCATTTGTAATGTAGTTTGGGGGGCCATTCAGAATGACAATACTTGCTGTAGTGAGATGCAGTACTAATGTTGCCACAACGCAGTAGTGTGAATGGGTCCTTAACAAATCTAACATGATAGACAAAACAAAAGGTAGAATGAAACTTTACTCATTAGTTTACAATGTTCATTTTCCTTTTTTGTACAGTTTAATTGATTACTCAACATAACATGCCTAATGCATGCCAATAAGTAAAAGCTGTACAGTGAAAAGTACCAGCATCTAAAAAAGAAACAGAAGTTGGCCTGTTTTTTGGTCTAATTTTTCTATTATTCAGTTTAGCCTATTTACAAAAGCTTCTCTGAGAGCTTTGCTTGGCGTTTGCATGGTAATCCAGCTGCCTGGTTGTTGGCCCTTTAAGCTGTGCAGCAGAACATTCTTTCCTCTTAGGTTTGGTACTCCCACTCTGTTATTGGTAGACAGTGCAGCATGCCCAGGCGACTGTATTATGGCTGAAGAGAAATTTAGAAAGCTGCTGCTGGAACCTGTGGACAGAGACCATGCTACTGAGAGCTGAGTACGGGGCTGAGCCCACCAGAGACAATGTTTCTGCTCCTGTGCTGAATCCAACTGTTGCTGTACTGAGAGCTGCCATTGTGCACCTGGCAGAGACTATACTGTTGTGAGGGGAGTGATGCGCTCAGCACTCCAGAGACTGAGCTATGGTCAGTAGGCCCTGCTGCTGAAAATTCTGAGAGAGAGGGAGAAGTCACCAAACATATCAGGGATCATCTGGAGTGGTGATGGGCCTTCTAGTCAATTGTTCATGTTATTCAGTCTAACTTTGTTGCCATTGAAGAATTGGCTTTGTTCAACTGACCTTTTCTCGAGGCCTTACTAACACTCGCAGTGGGAATGAGCACTCCAATGGGAGATCCAGGGCCCCAGTGCTGGTTAACTGTTTTTGGAGTCCACTGGGCAGTGGATTCGTTTGGGTCTTTTTCATCTTTGTCAGGCCATTGGTAGTTTGCTCCTTTTTTAAACTGCTGGAGTCACTGCTCTCAGAATGCAGTGTCTCAGCAGGAGAGAGCCCTGCATACAAATCTAGGGGTGTATTTACTACAACGAAAACACAGCACTTGCCTAGGGTGGCATTTTTCAGGGGGGCAGCACCTCCCCCCAGAAGAAGGGATGAAAGAAGGGGCCAGGGGTGTTGGTCGATGTCCTTGGGGGCAGATGAGTTTTGTGTTGCCTAGGGCAGCACAAAACCTAAATACACCACTGTACACATCGCTTGTGTGGATTCAGGGATCTGTCAGTTTTTGCTTCCAATCCTCTGGTTGAACGAAAAAGAAACCTGTAAGTGTGTATCCAGCTTTACACTAACTCTAAAACCTGCCATAGATGGTTCGAATCTCACCTGTTTTAGCAGGAACCAACTGAGATTCACACCATGTATGGGAAGGCTGACTGTACCCAAGATGATTGATCGATCAACTTGGGTACAACCAGCCTGCCAGATTTTACATGCCATTATCGCTAGCGGCTGTTATAGCAATAGTCATTGTCTTATAGCTCGAGGGAGGGACTCCTCTGTTGTCTCAATGGGGGAATTGAACGAGGCTGCAAGAAAGAAATTTTCAACGTCTATGGCCTGCCTAGCCCTAATGTAAGCCCTAAACCTAATGTTAACGGTAACCCTAACACAAAATTTAACCCTTTGTTTATCAATACAGCCATGCAATTATCATGTCAGCATTGACATGGTGTTGTCATTGATTTGTTGATCAAAGAGCCATTTTATCACCACAAAAGTTAAAAAAAAAAAAAAAAAAAAAAGGTATTATTTGAAAGCTTGCCAGTCTGTAAATTGCAACTTATTAGATACATCAGAAACAACTCATTCTTTTACATTCCTTTTAAAGCAAGTGCTTGTAAACCTGATTCATTTTGCAACATCTAAATAAATAGGCTGCAAAGTTTAAGTGGGTTGCTTGAATTGCAATATCAGACTTTTGTTACATATGATAGAATTCTGAATACTTTTGATAGTGTTTATTGCTGAAATCTAGGGAAACATGAAAACAGCTTAAATACACAAGTGTTAATTGTCTGACTAGCTGGATGTTCAGCTTCACAGGGATTCTGTCCTGACACCTAACTTGTAGGAGAAACAGCTTCAGTCCCCATTCAGCAGCCTGACTCCTGGGTCTCATAGAAAGTCCAGGACAGTCAGACCTCAGTGATGTTCATCAGGTTCATGTTCACAAAGATGCTTTGCTAAGACACTGATTACATCATCCTTTACAAATATATAGTATAAGTGCCCCAATCTAAATGTGTGTTCGGGAAGGTCAAGGGAATGGTAATAAAAATGGATTTCGCTGAAATGGAAATGTTCACTTTCATGCATCGATGCTATGGTGAAATTTACTTGAATTCATTAGGAGGGTATGGGCTTTTTGGGTAGGGTAGCTTTGTTTCATTTAATACTATTGCTTTAAATCCTTTTCTGCCAACATCTTTTTTTTTAAAATAAACTTAATGATGGAATGGTTTCTGGTACAAGAACTGGTCCAAGTTATTTTACGTGTGTCCAGAAAACAAACAGCGCTGTGAGAGTGAATGTCTTTACCTCCCACGGAGGTGTACCCTTAATAGGAGTGTATATAGATAAAAACATCCAGAGATTCTGGTGGCAAGGGCAAGGTGGGAGAACCGTCTGTTCCTCAGGTGTAGCGAGGGGAGATTGCTCCGTGAACAGCTGGAGTTGCTGGAGCTCACAGCATCCCGGAACTGACGTCACCGTGATCACGGAGGAAGCGGAAGGAGGATCCTGCCTTGGAGCGCAAGCTGGGCCGGTAACCTAGACAACGCATTTCGCGCGCATGCGCCTTATCGAGTTTAGGAACAATTGGTTACCAGCCATTTTTATAGGGAGTTTGACAGACACAAAGGCCGGACAGGGACAAAACAGAGAAGAATAAAGATCGGAATGACGGTTCTCCCACCCTTGCCACCAGAATCTCTGGATGTTTTTATCTATATACACTCCTATTAAAGATACACCTCCGTGGGAGGTAAAGACATTATTCACTCTCACAGTGCGGTTTGTTTTCTGGACACATGGCTTCACTATATTAGTGTTTACATAGTGGCAGTGACTGGTATTTTGATTAGATGGTACTTTTTGCGCTTGATCCTTTGGCTTACCCAGGTTATTTTACAACACCCACTTAAAAAAAAATGCATGCTGATCCGCCAACATGTTCGTCATTCACGGTGAGTACTTAGTGAATTAGTCTTGTGTTGGCAGCTAGCATGTGTCATTCATCATGATGGACAGAGATCTACATCTCTGGGCAACAATAGTGACAAGAGTGACAATGGATGAATCATGGGACTTTTTTCTTTTATGCCCCCAGAAAACCAGAAGGTGCTCCTTGGATTTTGGTCCCCTCTATGAATCTAGGCTATAAAAAAAAAGTATCACACATACTTTAGAGAAGTAGCAGAATGTGTTTTGTGGTGTAATTGTAAATATGACTATGCTGTGTGTGAGAAATAACTTTAAAAATTACAATTTTGTGGGGGGGAAAAAAACACATTTTATTTACTTATATCCTTTTTCAAAGAATTGTGGCAAAATTACAACTTCAAAAAAATTCATGCCTCTTACTAAATACCTTGGAATGTATACTTTGCAAAAAGGGATCATTTTGGGAGTATTTATACTGTCCTGGCATTTTATTGAATTGAAATAGGCAGTCATTACATCTGGACTGATCAAATATGATTAAAACACACACACACACACACACACACACACACTATAACTATACACACACACACTATAACTATACACACACACACTATAACTATACACACACACACTATAACTATACACACAGTGCTGTGAAAAAGTATTTTCCCCCTTCCTGATTTTCTCTTTTTTTGCATATTTGTCACACTTAAATGGTTCAGATCATTAAGTGTTACTAAACCCAGGACCCTGCATTCACTGTATCTCATCTCCCACAGTACACAAAATATGTAAATGCAATTATTTTAGTAAATATAAACTGCTAAATACCTTTTCTCATCAGCAGTTAGAGCAGTCTTGTGACTTCTATCAGTGTTCAGTAGAGCACTGGTTAAAGCTTGTAGGATGAGTTTTCTCTAGGAGGATGCAGAACCTCTGTCTGGGCAGTGCTGATTGGCCCTGTGCTGATCACATGCACTCTTCCAAGGAAAAAAAAACCTCTAGCCATACACACCAAATTGAGCATGTGCAGTCTCTCCACACGATATGTCCTATGAGGAGCTAAGAGGGGGACACTGGAAGAAGGGGAGGATCAGAGAAGTCAGGATCAAACAGCGTTTTTACACAATGCAGAGGTATAACCCCTTAGGTTCCACAGTGAGTATTATAAGCATGCTTTACTGCATATACAGACTGATTTTACTGTTGTGGGTTTAGTAACACTTTAAGCAAATTTTAGTATTACACAAAGATAACCCAAGTAAATACAAAATGCAGTGCGCAAATTATGATTTAATTTTTTTAATGTAAAAAAAAGTGCCTAAACCTGCCTGGCCCTATGTGAAATAGTAATTGCCCCCTTAACCTAAAAACTGGATGTGCCTCCCTTGGCAGCAACAACTGCAATCAAGCATTTGCGTTAACTGGCAATGAGTCTTTCAGATCACTGTGGAGGAATTTTGGCCCATTCTTCTTTACAGAATTGTTTTAATTCAGCCACATTGAAGGATTTTCGAGCATTAAAGGCCTGTTTAAGGCCATGCCACAGTATCTCAATTGGATTTAAGACCAGACTTTGACTAGACCACTGCAAAACCTTCATTTTGCTCTTTTAGCCATTCAGAGGTAGATTTGCTGGAGTGTTTCGGATTATTGCCCTGCTGCATAACCCAAGTGTGCTTGAGCTTGAGGTCACAAACTAATGGCTGGATATTCTCCTTCAGGATTTTCTGGTAGAGCGCAGAATTCATAGTTCTATCAGTTATGGTGAGTCGTCCAGGTCCTGAAGCTGCAAAGCAGCACCAGTCCATCACACTAACACCACCATATTTGACTGTTGGTATGATGTTCTTTTTATGAAATGCTGTGCTAGTTTTATGCCAGATGGATGCACACCTTCTAAAAAGTTCACGTTTTGTGTCATCAGTCCACAAAATATTTGCCCAAAAGTCTTGGGGTTAATGAAGATGTTTTTGGCAAATGTGAGATGAGCCCTTGTGTTTTTTGGTCAGCAGTGGTTCTTACCTTGGAACTCTCCCATGGATGCCATTTTGCTTAGTCCCTCTCTTATTGCTGAATCATAAACACTGACCTTAACTGAGGCAAGTGAGGCCTGCATTTCTTTTAGATGTTGTTCTGGGTTCTTTTATGATCTCCTGTATGAGTCATCATTGTGGTCTCGGAGTAATTTTGGTAGACTGACCACTCCTGGGAATGTTCACCACTGTTCCACGTTTTCTCTATTTGTGGATAATGGCTCTCACCGTGGTTCACCGAAGTCCCAAAGCCTTCAAAATGGCTTTGTAATCCTTTCCTAACTGATACATGTCAATTACCTTGTTTCTCATCTGTTCTTGAACTTTTTTAGATCGCGGCATAAAAGTGTGGCTTTTTTAGGTCTTTTAGCGTGCTTCACTTTGTCAGACAACTTCTATTTAAGTGATTTCTTGATTCAACAGGTCTGGCCGTAATCAGACCTGGGTGTGGCAAGTGAAATTTAACTCAGCTTTTAAAAAAAATGTGGTTAATCACAGTTCATTTATGATTTAGCAAGGGGGCGGGGGCATTACTTTTTCACATAGGGCCAGGCAGGTTTGGGCAGCTTTTTTCCCTTAATAAATTAAATCATCCTTTAAAAACTGCATTTTGTATTTACTTGGGTTATCTTTGTGTAATAACATTTATTTGATGATCTGAATCATTTAGGTGTGACAAATATGCAAAAAACATTAGGAAGAGGGCAAACACTTTCACCTAGTGGTGATTAAACACCACCAAAAGAAATCTCCATCTGTCTCAAAAGAATAATTTAAACTTCATTTGACTACAGTGTAATTGTCATTCAAACTGTGAAAGCACTGAAATATAAAACATTGTCTGGGTAGGAATGGAATATCTTGGGGTGGTTAAGAAATGTTCTATTTTTATATATTTCACTTTAAGCATTAATAAAATTGCTGCTCCCAGGCAAATTGCTTTTGCATATCTCCAAGGATAGTGAACACCTGTGTATTTATGTGCAGGTATACACATCCCTTACAAAGGGCACAGATTCATACCTCCCATGTGAACGAGGCCTAATAGGGAAAATATAGTTAAAAAAGGACATAGGTAAGTGAGCACTCCCACTAGGAGCACTAGAAAAATTTGGTGAGGGAGCAGGGAGAGAGTATTTCACATTGCTGAAAGGGCAACACTGAAAATACACAAGTCCTTTAAATAACATGCTTGTTGGATGTCTACAAGCTACACATGCTTTTATGAAACAATATGATATAGTCCTTTAAAAGTGACATTTTAATAATGTCTTATGATGTAAATCCATCATCAATCATGTCGTACAGTATGTGAATCCTCGATGACCCGCCACTGACAATGTTTCTTCCACACTATTCCTGCTAAATGACAGATTCCCAGCACTGAAGTAATACAGATGAACAGCTGGGGATCCTGGGTAACATCATTGGCCATATTTGGCATTGACCCAGGATCCCTACCACTGTTTACATACTGCAGCATAAGGAGTTTGTCATTCAGCAGTCAAAGAGTGGAAGGGAATATTCTCCAGGCAATGGGCTGTTATATGGTGGTGGTGGGGGGAATCACTGGGTGGGGATCCTCTTGATTGACAATGGATTTACATCACTGCACTTGACGCTCTGATTGACAACTGATTTACATCAGGGGACATTATTTATTTTTATTTTTTTATATTTTTGCTATTAACAGACTTTTTCAGTCTGTACCTTGCACCCACAAAATGAAAATTAATTTAATAGCAAAATATAAATAAATGTCCCATTGTTGTACTGCCACGGCAATCAGACGCCCAATGATATCTCCCTGCAATACTCCTGCCGCTAAGTGATAGATTGCAGGACACTGCTCTAATGTAAACAAAAGCGAGTATCCTCTGTGGTGTCATTGAACAAATATGGTTAGTTACAGTATGTCTCCTGGAACACCAGCTGCTATTTTTTTTTTCATAGGACAGCAAGGAATTTGGGGGGAAGGTGGGTGATCTGGCCTATTTGGGCCAAATAGTTCCCCTAGTCCTCATCATGATGGGTTCTTATCACCAATTACTAGTAAAAAAAAATTAAAAAAGGCTTTAAATTGGCACTACAATCACTTCTTACACAATTATATGTGACTTCAGCGTATCCCTTGTGGCTAACACACCTGGACATTTACTAAATCCTGTTTGAATAAACAGTGGTTTTCTGAAATCTGGGTCACCATGGTTACTTATCAATCAAATATATCTATAACCAGCTAAACAGCAGAAATATACCTCATTCAGTACACAATTGCCACATATAGCATGCATGTTATTGTTTTACCATGTTTGCAGCAAAATCTATCATTCACACAATGCTCCTTTTGTTTGAAATATACACTGTATACATCACTAGCAGAGCAGATATTTCTGCATTCCACTATGCTCCGTTTGTAGGCTGCTATGGTGACAAATGTTCCAGCAGGTTACTCATTAGAAACTCTGAAAGTTTGTATGAAAATGAATCATTCATAACCACTGATAAAAGTTTAAATCTTTCTCAACTGCCAAAGAAAAAATACAAGCTGCCTAATCAAAGCTTTATCAGAACAAATACCAATAAATATATGAAGCAAGTTGGGGTGGGTCATTAAATAGCTTACATCTCATGGCTCCCATTTTATATGGACACTGAGAATATGCTGATCTTTGTTTTCTCAGGTTTAGGTCTCAACAAGGGGTATTTTAATTGAATCCCCTGTGCAGGGCTGAGTTATACCGGAATGAGGATGCATCGGTGTTGTGTGCATCTCTGTACTGCCAATCCCATTGCTGTCTATTCGGACGCAGCGGCTGCACAGACACATCCTATGATCTCAGTATGACAACAGTGCAAGTGGGGGTGTAAAAGGCCTATTGAGTCTGTGATGAGGGTGGTTCTTTCTATCTATTAGTCCCATCAGGCCAAGGGTGCACATTTTGCAGGCAACCTCACCACATGGAATGTGTTGGATCAGCCATATTTTATGGTTGATGATCAGGGTAAAGTGAGAAGGTCTCATGTAAAGATTACTCCCTGACCACAACAAATTCAACATTCCAGCACTCCCCTGCTGCTCCTTCATTTCTCACAACTGCCAAGAAAAAACTCTAGGTGTTGGCTAGTTTTGGATCTCAAAATGATTTGTAAATGAGCATCATTTGGCTGCATTGTGGGAGAAGGTCACAGCTCCTCCATGACTTGGAAGAATCAGGTATTTTGTAGCAGTTGTCACAGGAGAAAGAACAGCAGGGAAGCAATGGGAGAAGTGATAATACAGATGTTGAATTGTGGGGGTTCTACCAGCAAGTCCCCCTCTCTGTATATGTTATCAACTCTCCCAGCAAGTGAAAAAATTCACTTTTTTACACAAGACATTGTCACAGGGTATGCCAAGGTCTTCACTACATTGAAGTTATCAAAAAGAGAAAAGATATCGCACTGCCTCACTTCCCTCAGATTTAGGGTGCCCCAATAGATATGTGTCTGCTGATTGACAGTGAGGGGGGAGATTTTTAGCAGTGACAACCCTTCTACTCATGCAGTGATGAAGCCCTATAGTCCAGGTTGGTACAGCTGGTCTTAGGGTGACAGTAAAGTGAATTTTCTGTAGGCCAATAATTATCATTGTCACCCTGCAAAAGGAAGGACCATAGGCTGGCAGGTTTAAAAAGTATTTATTCTATGAAGAAAGGAACTATGTATAACTTAAAGTATGCACTTTTACCCATTTGTAAGAAAGATTTAATATGGGTGAATTTTACAATTTGGGTATCATTATGCATTGTATATTAAAGATGCTTCTGAGTGGAAAAAGACAGCAAGGTAGCACTAGAGCTGAGAGAGAACCCAGTAGAGAGTATTACTATTATTCAAATTAGTGAGGATGTCAGGCTTTTATTATGGGCTAACAGATGTGTTTGGTAGTTCATGAATTATAAAAATATAAATATGATCGTGGCACGGGAACTGCGTGCCAGCAGATAAAGTTTTATGTTTGCTTGAATGATTTGTGAGTTAGCACAACCTTCTGGTCACAACCTTGAGTCATTTTTTTAAAGAAAATAGTACAGAACACTGATTATCTTCCACCAGTCCTTACACACAAGACACTTCACTTGTTTAATCCTGAAGACACAAAGGGAAGCCACCGTAACCTTTGCGAGGCCCAGCACCTTCATGGTCCAGGCTCAGTACCTAGAAAACTCTGTTCCACTGCAGGCCCTAAGATAAGGTCCCTACCGCTGAGAAGGGCAGATCAAACAGGCATCAATCCACTCCTCCAACAAAACTTCTATCACCGGCTACCACCACATCCTCTCACAAGCTTACTGCTCCTCCTTCTTTTCACAGTCGGGTAGCTTTGTTGCATCTTAACTGGTGTGTTGTTCATAGTAAACTAGATATGTTGTTGGGGTTTATATGAGAGAACAACCATTTGCTGTTTTTTTATAGTTAGTTGCAGAATTAGTATTTTATGCCTGTGTGAGTAGGGGTCCATGAGTGGGTGCACAAGAAAATTTCAGGAGGATAAAGACTTTTCCACTACATTTTAATATCACAACATGGGCATTTTAGGTAGAGCAGCACAGCTGCATATGATCATGATGTAATAATGAGCCATGATGGAATAGTTTTCCCTACTACTGTGTATTATGACAATGGGACAAGTCATGTGACATGGGAGTCATGGGACGAGACATTAATAGAGTGCATTGGGACATGGGAGTAGCAGGTTCTAAAGCCTAGCATTTCTGCTATAAATAATGCAGCATGGACATGTTTAATAACGTGTGTATGCTGTTGTGCTACTGTGAACATATCTGTAGCACTCGCTCCTGAAGGAACAGCTAGAACAGAGGCCACCAGTCACCCAAGCACACCAACAATTAAAGCCCAGTCCATGAGATTTCCTTTTAGGATTTATTGCTCAGAACTTTAACAGTAGAGGGGGTTTAGGTTCACGGAACACACCAATAAAATCAACAGTAACAGCAAAAAGGACCAACCTTCCTCTAGTCTCTCAAAAGTAGTTACACTGGAAGTAGCTGGGGATGTGGGTATATCTAGGGCCCCACAGCTTGGAACCACAGGGTTAACGTTAGCTTCAGGCTCTTTTTCACCTCTATACAACTGTCAGTCCCCAGTAAGATCCTTAATCACAATGTCCTAATTGCTGTCTGTCACCCAGTCTCCTCAGGTATATCCTCAAAGTAGGACATGACAAAATCATCCATCAGAGCCGGACTCTGAAACCGTTTCCTAAGCTGCTATCCCATTCTCAGCTGTCCTCCTCAGGCCCATAGTGAAGCAGACTCTTAGGCCCCAAACAGTGGTCTCTGGGCTTGGGGGATCCTTCTCCTAGGGGCAACAGCCTCAGGAGTACTGGAACCCTCACTGATGAGGAAAGAAAGATCTGCTGAGGGCTCCTGTATATTTATCACCAGCCACCTTCTGGATGCTCCCTTTCAGGGATTAGTTAGGGCATAATAAATATTTAGCTGCTCATTTTAATCTCCATATCTAAATTATGGAAACCTCTTCCAGAGGCAAGGGGTAGCTATCAAACTTTCAGCCCAATAATCCTGAGCAGACTGAAACAATCAAACACCACTCCACTGACTACTATGAAGCTAACAAGAAAAACTGAATTTACCTAACACCCTAACTAGGAGGGTGCTACATATAATTATCACTGAAAATTCCAATCAAAACTGTTACAAAAAAAAACACTTTTAGGGATTAAATGGAGAAAAAAATAGAATTTTATAAAGAGGGGAGTCTGCAAAGTTTGAAGAGCTTTGTGAACTTACTGCATGTTGGGGAAAAAATTAATTTAAAAGTATAAAACAGAATTAGGAATGAATAAGTGGTTGGTAAGCAGATTAAGCAGTGCTGACAATGATGGCTTTGTTAATGAGACTGCATTTTCACCCTTAACTGCCCTAAAAACAGAGATTCAGACACTTGCGTGGATCCCAGCATTCAGCAATATTTGCACTATGAAAGGCAAACTGATGATGTCACAGCTCTTGAAAGGGTAGATTTCAACTGAAAGAAGCCAAAGCCGGAGCAGGTTAAAAC
This sequence comes from Staurois parvus, assembly GCF_062004578.1. Classification (NCBI taxonomy): domain Eukaryota; kingdom Metazoa; phylum Chordata; class Amphibia; order Anura; family Ranidae; genus Staurois; species Staurois parvus. The sequence goes on along the minus strand of NW_028318026.1, from coordinate 6,062,809 downwards.
ATTTTTTATACAGGTTAGGTAGGATCGGTAGAAGGAGGGAAGAAGAAATGTTTTTGAGAATAGTTAGACTTAGGCTTTGCTTCCACTTTAAGTGAACCTTTGATTTTCCCATGCAATAAAATAAATCGTATAGAATGAGTACTCACTAAAAATATAATTTTCCTTTATGGATGCCTTTGCACTTGAGATTCCACTCAATATTTTCCATTTCTTTTTGTTCATATGGTAAACCTATTTGTAACTTCCTAGAACTGATATTATTTATAATATTGATGTATGGTGGTCATAGCATTGTGTAGACAATGTTCCTCACCACATATAAGGCCATAATTACTTAGAATGTGAAAGTAATACAAGCATATATATATAGTAATATAAACATAATGGCTGTTCTAGTTATAGACGAATATCTTTGTTCACATTATGGAGGAAATGGCCATTATTTAAACATTTCCAATGGTGGTTGCGGAGCAGGATATGAAGTCTAGAAATGGCAGGTAGATATCCATTATCACGTCTGTGGAAAGTATGACACAATTATTACTTTCAGAATCAAACTTGGGAAATGGCAGTATATTCTGCATGCATGCCAAAATGCAATTCATAGGTTGGCAATTAGCAAATGGAAGATTTACGATGGTTATTGAGAGTTTTTCTCAACTTTGCTATTATAAATAGACCTCCCAAATCCCTGGATAATCATAATCTTAAATGGAGCAATAACATGTAATCACTATTCATGTCCACAATGTCTATGGTTAATATATGTCAACTGATCCTAAAATGAAAATGCACCAATGGGGAAACAAATCGCTAGTAAACAACAGTAGTAGAGACATCACAGCATAAGTTGTCCACATAGAAGGTAAATCTTCTGATGGGGCATCTGGTGACAACGTTCTAAGAGGTAACACCCCCCACCCCTCTCTTCCCCACACATGCACACTTTGAAGATATCTTCACAAAGCAAAATTATAAGTACAGTAAAAAAAATAAATAATAACAGTGGTCCTCAAGAAGAAGTACGAGAATAAAAAAAAAAAAAAACAATCATACATACTCACCTAAATGCTGCAGCATCGGCCGGATGCTGCAGCTGTCCAGGCTCGAAGTCCTAGAACTGAGTGATCACATGACCACCATTCACTCAGTCTTTCCAGAGCGGAGAGCAGGGCAGACTGACAACTCATGGGGCCCCCGGGCAATAGGAGATCATGGGGCCCCTGTGTCCTTGCCCAAACTCAAAAAAGCCTATGAAAAAGGTACCAGGGGCATCTCATGGGGCCCCCTACTGACCCCAGGCCCTCGGGCAGTGCCCAAGTTTCCAAATGGTCAGTCCGCCCCTGGCAAAGAGCAGTGACTGTCAGCTTTAACCTGCTGTCGACTGATTCTGGGTCACAGGAGCACAAAAGTAAGTGTGCTCCTGTGACCCTGAAGAGAAGTATGACCAAAAAGCTCTGGCCACACTTCTATTCTGACCATTCTCAAATCTATCCAAAATGAAACATTACAGTATATTTACAATATATTAATAGCATGTAATTGGCTTGCATTCCACCAGAAATTGTCCACCCTATAATTCTGCTTCCCCCTTATGTACACAGGTGTTGTTTTCCTGCATTTGACATGTATTTGAACCACACATTAAATGCAGGGTTGCAAATTGGCATTAGCTTTAATGGAGTGGTACACATTTCAAAAACTGCATTTGACCTGCTTTGCATTGGGTTGCACACATACTTTTCATTATGGGGGTGCATATAAAGCAGCGCTCAGCCCTGAGAAGTCAATGGCTAGGCCTAAACGCTATCACGTGAGGAGGACACCATTAAACCTGTGTAAGTTAAAGCACCATCTGAATAATCCAGACGCCTTCAAAGGAAAGGCGCAGCAAGAGGACACAGCTCAGGTGAGTAGAAATTGGGAGGGCAGTTTCAAAAGACTCACTTTTCTCATTCTGAGAGTTTTTAATATTCTGAGAGATCATTTAAAGCGGAACCTTACTCATAACAACATGATAAAAAATAATGTTCTTCAGTGTCAAATACCTGGTAGGGAGCCTGACGTGCAGAGCAAGGCCTATCTTACAGCTCCAGCTCAGAGGTCACTGATAGTGGAACAGTAACCACGAGAGCATGGCGAGGTATAAGGGCCATGATCAGTCTGTGTGAGTAATAGCTGATGTCTTGCTGGAAGGATACCTGGTTCAGAACAGCTGGTAGCAGGCAGATGTCTCAGCAGGGCAGGCTGGTAGCAGGCCAATGTCACAGCAGGGCAGACAGGCTGGCAGCAGTAGATATCACAGCAGGGCCAGCAGGTAGCAGATGGGCTGGCAGCAGGCAGGTGTACCAGATGAGGGCGTGCTGGACCGAGGAGTTGTAGTGGACTGGATGAAGCAGGATGCAGGGCCAGACAAGCCAGGTTGGCAACAGACAGGCAAATCAGGCATTTGTGGCAAACAGGAGGGAGGTCGGGTCACAGGCCAGTGTCAGCAACAGTGGAGGCAGAGTAGGCAGAGGCAGAATCCAGAGAACAAGCTGAGGTCAGGGCAGATATCAGACAAGCGGGGTCAAGATCAGAGGTCAAACACAGGAATCAGGATATACACACACACAAGCTTCAGACCATACAGCAATTAGCCAGTGCAGTAGCACCATTTTAAATAGGCCATTTGGTACAAGCCTTAGTGACAGGTGCTTACCCAGTTGTGCACGCGTGTGTACGCGCCTATGCACATATTTCTGCACATCTGCCCAACCAGTTGCCAGTCTACACATATGTATGCACCAAGAGGCTTCACTTGAGCTATGGGCAAGCCTTTCCTGACATTTAGCAAGGAATATACATTTCACATTAATAATTATCCTACCAAAATTAGTGTGTGGTGTAAATTGCCTCCAGCATTGATCCTGTTTCTTCTTGCTACAGGCTGCCATTTTGCTAGAGCCCCTGAACAGCAGTGCAGCACTACCCCCCTTAAGGGTCGCTGAATTATTTTCAGGCTCCCTGTCACCCTTGACCCCACTCTGAAAGCCCAACCCCTGCTGACATCACCATACACTTCTGGTCAGAGTAAACTCTCTCAATATCACCATAAAATAGACTCACACACAAGTTAAACTGAATTGATACTTTGTTTATATTATAGTTGAATATGAGCACAGTAAAGTAGCACAAAAATATAGGCATGTGAATAATAACAGTTATTACTCTTAGCAACTTTACGCAAAGCCCAACACATACAGCAAAAAACTCAATAAGTTCTGGACGTCCTGCAAATCAGAATTTAACCAAAGACCTCAACTCTGAGATGTTTCTGTTCCCAGTGAGCAAAGGAGAAACTACCAAGGAATAAGGCTGGCTCACTTTGGGCCCTCAGAAGCTGATGACCAAGTTCAAATCTGAGATGAAGAAAGAGCTCTTTAATTAGCAAGGCTTAAAGTCCCTTTAACTGCAATGAAAGATCTTCTGCACGCTTGTTGGGGCCCAGTAGGTGCACTATAAGAATTCTGATCTCCTTAGCTGCAACAGGTGGAAGTCCCTCAAAAGGATTTATGCAAACACAGGCACTATCCCTTTAAGTGGTATTTAACTTGGGCAGTACCCCCTTTAAAGCACAAGATGAAATGCAGATTGTAAGCAAGAGGTTTAAGCGGTGGGCAGAGGCAATTGTTAACAATAGGTTAATTTACTCTCTAGGCTGCAATAGCAAATGACAATAATGGCAAGTGTCCCTTGATGGATGTAAGCCAATTGGAGAGGAAACAGTGGTGGGGCTTGGCCTGCAGAGGGCGGACACTGCAGCAGGCTCTGATGACTGGATTATGCTGGAGATGTGTGTGCTGACAGGCCGGGTGAACTAGGCCTCAACTTTTGTAACTGTATAGAGAATGTCTGATGTAAGAGAATGTCAGTGACAACTTAATTGGCTGGAGATTGGGACTCTCTCACCCGATCTGTGGCATCATCCATTGTTGCTGGTGGTTTCACTGTAGATGGAGGCCCCCAGTGGTTCCTCCTGTAGCGTTCATTCCTCACTGCAGCTAACTGGATCACCGGCCAACAGGGTAGTTCTCCAGACTCTTTGGCAATGGCAGAGGTTGGTCGTTCCTCCCTCTCCACTCTCCCTCTCTCTCTGCGGCGTTCTGCACAGCTCTCTCCTCACATCTTCCTTTCAGCTCTTTCCCAGCTCACTAACTGCCTCTGTTCCTAGGCTTCTACATTTATATACCTTCACCTGTACTCCAGCTCTTCTGGGAAATATAGTCCCCCAATTAGCATCCTTCTAACAAAGTCCAGCCTACAAAATCCATAAAGCTGTTCACCAGGATGTGTGTCACTCAGTTGCAGTACACTGCCACCTTGTGTCTCTATTTACATCCTGCAGTCTGAATAATAGCAGGGTGTTACAGAAGTAAATCATACAGCAGAACTAAACCCATCTATTTAACAGTTTTAAAAGATACATTCCTGGAATTCCGGGATTGTTAACAGTCAAATTTGCTTGTGTCCTCAAGCAAACTGTCAAACCACCAAATGTCAGGTATCATAGCTGATCACATGTGTAGCACAATGGCAGTTCAAACAGAAGCAACTTCCTTGGCTGTAAAGGATAGGAGGGTTAAATTCCGCTTTAAGGCTGCCAGCAAGTTCATGCAGTGCCTAAAAATTTAAGGCTGCCAGCAAGTTCGTACAGTGTCCTACAAGTTCATCAGTGCCTAAAAATAGAGAGCAACTGAGCATGTGTATAGCAGGGTGAGGCAGTGCATTATTGGATTTTAAACAGTATAGGCATTTATTTCTAACGGTATTCATAGCTGTACCTACAAAAGGGACCCGCCTGAAATGATCTAGCAGGACTTAACTTTCTGACTAAAGTTCCACTTTCATTTGAAGATAATTCCTTTTTTAATGTTTATGTGTTAAAGTGGAACTAATGCAGGCCATAGACGAGTCGAACATCAGCCGATTTTTCGAACGATAAACGAAGAATCGGTCGTTCGTTCGGCCAACGTTACCACCAACGGTTTAAAAAAAGGCCAACTAAATCATAAACTTCACAACATAACTTCTGTCCCTTGCAGGTCACTGCTCATGAGCCAATTTTATAATCGTTAAAACGATCAGCCGATTTGGCCATCATTGCCGGGAAAATCGGCCGATTGTCCAAATCGGCCGCAAACTTTCCAACATGACCGATAATCTCAAAGTGCAAAAAATGCGAAAAACAGCCGATCAATTAACCCACTATCAATGTGAAAATCAGCTGATTTGTTTTTTTTTCGGCTAAAAAAATCGGTCGATTTTCGAACCGTCTATGGCCGGCATAAATCCATCAATTTAACTGTTTCAAAAACAGTTACTTTCCTGGAATGTAACTGTCAGATTTGCTTGTGCTCTGAGCCAAACTGTCAAACCATGAATTGGCTGTTGTCATAACTGATCACATGTGCAGCATCATGGCAGTTGAAGATCAAACAGAGGCTAAGATGGCAGCTTCCTTGGCTACAAAAAGATAGGAGGGTTTAGTTCCACTTTAAGAATATTTTAATACATTTGTGTCATACCTTAACCATTAGCCGCCCGGCCAATGGCCGTTTGGTGGCTTCAGATGTGTATCTGCATTCCGGGTGCACGCCATTTGGCGTGCTCCCGCACATGCGCCGTTTGCGCTAGTGCAGAGCGGCGCAGCAGTGCGATCTGTCACCGAGTACCGGCTCCCCTTGCTGGTACCATGTGACCTGCTGTGACCAATCACAACAGGTCACATGACAGTTGTATACAATGGATGGCTTCATTCATGATGCCATCCATTGTATACTAGTGCCTAGCTGTGAATGGTCACAGCTAATCACATGCACATGTCATGTGATTAGCTGTGACCAAATCACAGCTAAGCACAAAAAAAAAAAAAAAAAAAGCTGAATGAATCGATTTCATTCAGGTAAATGCTTGCTTATAGCAAAGTAATTCTTTGCTATAAGCAAATTGTGTACAAAAAAAAAATGTTGATCACTTCCCCAAAGTAGTACAATGTTACTATGGTAACATTGTACTATTTTGGTCATAGTAAAATATGAAAAAAAATCTTAAAAAAAATAAAAAAAAATGTAATAAAAAATTAAATATAATAAAAAAATTAAAAAAATATATATATATTTTTTTTTTTCATACTGTCACCAGTTAGTGTCCCTGTTCACCGCCATGCCAGGTATATGATGACGCTGTACTGCACTGGTGACAGTATGTAAAAAAAAAAATAGTGAAAATAATTTTTTTCATTTTTTCATTTTCCGAAAAATTATGACAAAAAAATACAACTTCAAAAAACTTGCCATGCCTCTTATGAAGTACGTCGGACTGTCTACTCTGCAAAAAGGGGTCATTTGGGGATATCTGTACTATTCTGACATTCTTGGACCTCAAGAAATTAGATTGGCTGTCAGTACTTCAGGATTGATCAATATTCAGATCTATACCATAGTTTGTGAACTCTATAACTTTCCTAAAAACTAAAAAATACATCCTAATTTGGGTTATTTTCACCAAAGACATGTAGCAGAATACATCTCGGCCTAAATTTATGAAGAACAATTATTTATTTGTAAACTTTTATAACAGAAACAAAGAAAAATGTGGGTTTTTTTCAAAATGTTTGGTCTTTTTTTGTTAATTTAGCAAAAAATAAAACCCCCAGCGGTGATTAAATACCACCAAAAGAAAGCTCTAGTTGTGTGAAGAAAATGATCAAATTTTAGTTTGGGTACAGTGTTGTATGACCGCGCAATTGTCATTCAAAGTGTGAGAGCGCTGAAACCTGAAAAATGGCCTGGGCAGGAAGGTGTAAAATTGCCCGGTATTGAAACGGTTAAATAAATTGCTCTCAAAAACAATTCATAATTTTTTTTTCTTTTTGCATTATTTAAGGTCATTGGAAATTAAACCAAACAAGATTGTCAGGAAGTTCCCTGTACACAGTCCACCATAACTCTTAACCTGTTTTCCACAAGTCTAATTTAACCACTTGCCTACAGGGCACTTATACCCCCTTCCTGCCCAGGCCAATTTCCAGCTTTCAGCACTGTTGCACTTTGAATGACAATTGTGCGGTCATGCAACACTGTTTCCATATGAAGTGTTTATCATTTTTCTGAGACACATAGAGCTTTATTTTGGTGGTATTTAATCACCTCTGGGTTTTTTATTTTTCTTAAACTAAAAACCACTGAAAATTTTGAAAAAAAAAAGTTTTTTCTTAGTTTGTGTTATAAAATTTTGTAAATAAGGGATTTTTCTCCTTCACTGATGTGCGCTAATGAAGCTGCAGTGATGGGTACTGATAGGCTGCACTGATGGGCACTGATAAGGAGGCACTGGTATGTGGCACTGATGGCATTGACAGGCACCACTGATGGGCACTGAAAGGCAGCACTCATGGCACTGATAGGCGGTACTGACTGGCACTGATGGGTGACACTGAAAGGCAGCTCAGATGGGCACTGATATGTGGCATTGATGTGCACTGGTAGGCACTGAAATGTGGCATTGATGTGGCACTGATGTGCTCTGGCAGGTGGCATGGATGAGCACTGACAGCTGGCACTGATGGACACTGACAGGTGGCACTGATGGAGCTACACAGATTATCAGGGTACACTGATCATCAGTGCCCTGATGATCAGTGTACATGTCCCTTCTAAGGGATGCCTATTACCGGCTCTCTTCTCCTCTCGAGCTGTCAGCATGACAGCTCGTGGGGAGAGAAATGCCGATAACCGGCATTTCCCTATTTACATGCGATCAGCTGTGATTGGACACAGCTGATCACATGACTGAGACGATATATCTTCAGCTCTTTCCGTTGATCGGTGATCCGATCACACAGAACACCATACCATCGCCATACTGTGTGCTCCCGGAGCCGCGCATGCGCGGTTAGAATGGGAGGACGTCATATGACATCTTCCCAGAACTAGAGAACCACCTTGCGCCCGTCATTGTATTATATGGCGGGCGGGAGGCGGTTAAAGAAAAAGTACAGTCAAAGCTCTTTTGGCTGTTCTTCTCTTGTGGATCACAGGAGTGCAATTTGTTCTGCACTCCTGTGACCTGCTTTCGGCTGACAGTGGGCTGAAGCCTTGCTGTCGGCTGACAGCACTTAGCCGGTCCAATCTGGGGAAAGATCCCGACTTTAAAGTCGTGATCCACCCCAGAGTCTGGCTCAGCCTCTCAGTGAGCTGCTGAGAGCCAGCGCCAGCCGCTCCCTCTCCCTCCACATCCCAGTGCTCCAGTGAGTGCGGGGGAGCTCTGCTCACAGTGGCTGTGAGAAGTCATGTGATTGCTGAGTTCTCACAATTAGAGCCGGTGGGGGACAGAAGCAACATCAGACTGATGCTGCATCCACCTAGGTAAGTATAACTGGGGGAAAAAAAAAATCCCATACTTCTCTTTTTACAATAATTTGTGTACCCCGGGCTACTGATTTATAAAGGAACTACTGTATAATAGTTTGGAATCAATGTTATATTAATTTGTATTTTCCTAAAGATTATATAGTTTAAATTTGTTTTGTATCTGTTATATTCTTGTTATTCAGAAAAGAATTCATAGTGGCAAGTGTTGCCAGGATCCTTAGCTATGTTTCGCACATGTGGGTGTGATTGCGGAAAAGCATTTTTGAACAGCTCAGAATAGTGACTCAGTAAAATCTACACAATGTGAAGTCACTAATGGATCCCTCATAGGTATCGCATTATCTTGATGCAGATATTTAATTTGCCTATTGAATGTAAGAAAATCTTAAAGCAGCATGTTAGATATACGCGACAATCCTTTAGCTTTATCATTTTAGGCTCTTTTGGAGCCCATCTTCAAGTGCTATTCCATGTTCAGATCTCTGACCCTAAATATTTCATTTTGTTGTATGTACCAAATGTAGGCTTTCTATTAATTATTTATTTTGTCTACATTTACATTTAGGCAATAGGCCCACGGGCGGACTGACCATTTGGAAACTCGGGCACTGCCCGAGGGCCCGGGGCCAGTAGGGGGCCCGATGAGATGCCCCTGGTACCTTTTTCATAGGCTTTTTTTAGTTTGGGCAAGGACACAGGGCCCCATGATCCCCTATTGCCCGGGGGCCCCATGATCCCCTATTGCCCGGGGGCCCCATGAGTTGTCAGTCCGCCCCTGAATAGGCCTATTTGACTATACCCAGCCATGCAAGTTCTGCATTGTCATAAAGGTCAACTGGGCCCTCTTACCGCATTTATTGGGCTCTCCAGCACTCCCATGAAAAGTAATCCATTTGCCAAGTTCCCTGGTGAACCAACTGTTAGCACTGTTATAATTGGTTTTAACATGGCCTCGGTAATTTCTGGAATATACAAACTTATGAAATTGGGTATTGCAAAGAGGAACAATTGTGCAAATTGCAGTGCCCTTTGTAACTACTTCAGTTTACTACAGACAGATCATTAAAATATTATGACTATTAATCAGTAATTAATTAATTAGGTCTCATTCAGTAGGGGGCTTGTCATATCTCTGCAGAGAGACCTGCAATTCAACATACCACAATACAGCATGCTTGTAAGCAGGTTGCAATTTAGCTAGCTATGTGATGCCCTGGGCAGGAGGTATAGGGTTAACCATAATTCATGGGTTTTCCTCTTGGCGGGTTTTTTTTGGGTATACTTCCACTAATCCTGGAAGTATATAAGGGTCAGCAGTTTGGGAGAGTGGTCGATCTCTTGTGCTGCTTCTTCCTGACACCTTACTGCCGAGATGTAGGAACCTGCAGATGCACCCCGAAGACACCAGCTGCTGGACACTGCCAATAACCGTGGACTTTATCATTAATGGACTACACCTTTGCAGTTATGCCAGGGCAGCACACACGCCTGAGTTAGGGTCTGGGACGTAGGAAAGAAAGTTCTCATGCACGTGGACTTTGTCATATTTTGCACTTTCTTAAGTAAAGAGTTAAACTTTATTTCATGTCTGGGCTGATGTTATTAAAGGAGTGCAGTGCAAGTAACAGGCACATTTTTACACCTGGTTTACAGATTTGGGTCACTAGGCACATTGGGGTATGAAGACAGCACTTAAAGAGTCATCCTGGTGCAGTACAGTAGGTGGTTACCAAGGAAAAGGAAGCCAACAGTCAAGTAGCCTGTATACCTGTTGCAGCTGGGACACCCTCTAGCAGGGAGGGAGATGTTGTCCACACTCCTTCTGCCCGCGTTCTGTCTCCTATAGCAAAAGGAGCAGATTCACACTGCAGAGGTTCCCATTCTGTACAGAAGCTCAAAGTAAGTTAAATGCATGTATGGAGTCCGTGCTAAGTGTCCCGTTCTGCTAACAGGAGAGGTAGTGGAAAATGCTGGACAGGTGGATGTGGACAAGGCTAAGCACATCCCTCCTAATTACAAGTCAACAGTGAAAGTGTACATTTTCATGGGGACCCGAATGTGGACTGGAGGACAGTTAAGGTTGAGTATTTCCTCACGGCGGTCTCAGTCTTGTCCCAGGGCATTGATAAAGATTGCACAGAGTAAAGGTACCCCATGTGTAAAGTGGCATGACCCTAGCATAGCACAAAAGGATCCAACCCAGGGTAAGCCTCTAGAGTTACCCAGACTAGGTGCCCAATGAGTATTTTTTATAAATTTAAATATCTATTAATTCTTCAGATAAACAAGTTATACAAACATACTCATTAAAACCTTAGCATATTATCAAAACATTTGTTTCATCCCCCCCCCCCCCCCACCTATTTAACACCCATCCCTGACCCCTTCACCTCTGTATTTTCCTGTTCATTTCTGGAGATCGTAATTCCTATAAAAGAACAAAATATGTTTCCATATTATTCTATGTTAATCCCTCCATAACCTCTAAGGCTAACCTTGACTTTTTGAATTCTTCCCATTTGTTCCATCTTGTATGGTGACTCTCCATCTTATCTTCATGCAAATGACGATAAAGTTCCTCCAATATACATATTTGATCAACCCTATCCACCCAGTCTTTTATTTTCGGCACCTCCTGTCTCCTCCAATACTTGGGTATCAGTCCCTTTGCTACATTCAAATAGTACAATAAACCAGATTCTTTGTATTTTTTAACTGAAAGCTTAGTACAATGAAAAAGACAAACCTCTGGGTCTACTAGAATATCAACCTCTGTAATTTTCTGAATCAAGCTTACTATTTTCCCCCACTACTCTTGTATTTTAGAACACTCCCACCATATGTGATACATTGTGCCTCTACCTCCACATCCACACCAACATAGATTGAGTGGAGATAATTCACCTTTATGTGCCACAATCGGTGTGATATACTATCTTGCCAAAAACTTATAATTCATTTCTACCTCCTGCATATTTATATTTCCTTAGGTGCCCAATGAGTTAATGTGGAACATCGAGGAAGCACCAGCCACCTACTCTTACATGCTGGCAGCAAAACTTTTCTACTTAGGATGTGGCTGTTTTTTAAAGAAATTTAAGCCTTTGAGCACCAAATCTTCCACTAATCAAAAAGGAGTCTGCCCGTGTGAAAGGGGCCTTTCAGGAAAGGTTGAGATGTGCTTGGTAGACATTTTCACCTGTCTAGATGTCTAGTTTTATTGACTGTTGTGATATGCTATTTTACTGACATTATAGCTGATTATCCATTTCTGCATTATTTCATCAAACTAAATTGCTCAGGTGACAGGTTTACTTAGGAAGTTTTAAAAAAAATACTTAAAAGTTTATTTTATTCTCTGCAAACCCAGCAATTACAACAATATGTTTTGACTCTGTTCTTGTTATTTTTAAAAGTATGTGGGTGAATATATGCTAGTGTCTTCTAAAAGTAGAGCAGATAATTATTTGGTCTATCAAACTGGTGTAAAATGTATGCCTAAAAAAGTTAAGTTAACCAAAAAAGTGACCTGTACTAAGTGAACTCCTAAGTATATCAGTAAAACTGAAACCTATTTCCTTAGCTTAACCCCTAAACCAATTTGTAAGCATGAACCAGCTGAACATATTCCAACTGCTTGAGTCATAAATCTGTCCTTTAAACGTAACCTACATCATTAAACCAAACTTTAACCTTTTAACCTAAGCTTTAAATTTAACTTAAACCTATCCTTTAAAGGAAATCTCTAGTGAGAACATGTAGGCAGCCATTCTGTCATCACTGTACCCTCATTCTGAAAATGCTTATTGCATGGCTGCTAAACTATTGACACAACAAGTTTGCCAACCAGGAGATCCGCTTCCGCTCTGAATTTAGTGAATGCATGCTTGTTCCAAACCAGCGATTTTAGAATCTACTGTAGTCATTGTAGCAGAAAAGCTGCCACTAAGCCAGCATTTTCAAGAAATACATCTGTAATAACAGCATACATGTTATCATTAATAACAGCGCCACAGTCCGGTGCTCCAGTGAGTGCTGAAGGGGCAGAGCACAGAGCAGTGACTGGGCTTGGAGCGCACCCAAGAACTGAGTGATCAGCATAATGTGATCGCTTAGTTCTCAGTGTAGAGTCGGTAGGGGACAGTTGCAGCTCAGATCGGTGCTGTAGCCATCTAGGTCTGTATAAATGTTTGGGGGGGGGGTTTATGCAGAACCTCTCTTTTAAATGTGACCATCAAAGCACAAATATGGGTACTGTGGGGGCAAACCCATGATACCCTGCAGTGTCTGGGTTGAGTGATGTTTGACATCATTCAGCCTAAAAGACTACAGTATCTTGTGGCCAAAAAGAATAATGGGAGAGAAAATTTCAAATTTAAGGTGAGTATTGCAGCCAACACTGCATTTTATTTTTAAAACCTGCTAGGGGACCATTTTTTAAAAAAAAAACAATCATGTCTGGTATTGGGCACCTAAAAACCTAACCCTTAAACTAAACCTATCTCCCAAACTTAAATCAGAAACCCTAGTCTAGAAATTAAGGCAAACCCATGCAAAGCAACACAAAAGTGTTACGTATCACTTACCCCCGCTTCCCTCTCCACTCCATATATGCTCACCTCTTTTCACTCCCACACCACTCCATTTAGCAGTTGAGTCTAGAGAAAGAAAGTCCTGTGCAAGCTCCAAACCAACCTGTCAGAGCTCACACAGGGCCATGGACTTTTCCCCTGTCCCCTTGTGACATTGTTAGGCAAATCACACAACACTAGTGCTGTCAAATGGGAGAATGGTATCACATGCTCATCCATATCTGGAACTGGAAGTTCCATATTTTTTGCCTCACTCCTGGTTGCCAAATAGGAAGGCATGGGAAAAAAAACTCACCAGATGGGAAAAAGGAAATAAGTGAGTTTATTTTTCCTTTGTTCTACATAGGCAAATGAAGGGATCACTTTAGGAATTATCACAGTGAAATATTTATCACAATTAAATATGAACTATCACACTGATCAGCACCAAGGTATCCTGCAACAAATCCTCTGCTCCCTATAGACTGCTGGATAGAATGTAATGCTGAAAACTACAGATGCAAGGACTATTATTGTACACTGAAACAACTGTCATTGATAAATGAGCTGACATGCAGTCTAAGCTCTAACAGTTTACTACATACTTCCTTATGGAAGTTTTAAACTATTTAAAGAAGACGTGTTCTCAAACACTGGCACAAGCTAGATGTCATAGTTGGCAGTCAGAGTTTTGTAGCATAAATTTCTGAACTGCAGTTCTTTAAACATTAACATAAAAACACGCATGTATTGTGTATATGTGTGTGTATATATGTGTGTGTATGTACAGTTGTGTTCAAAATAATAGCAGTCAGACATCACTAACCTGAACAATCACTGTTTTTGGTAGAAATTATATTTCAACATGGCAAATAATTTACTAGCAGGTGTAGTAGAGTAATAGAAATCCAACAGACCCAAGAGTCATGTCATGCATGCTGCTGATTCTGTGTAATTGAATCAATTGAAAGGGGCATGTTCAAAATAATAGCAGTGTGGAGTTCTATTAGTGAGGTCATTCATTCTTTGAAAAACAGGTGGCAATTATTGCCCTTATTTAAGGAAGGAAGGCAGCAAATGTTGTACATGCTGGTTACAGTGCATTTCTCTCTGAAATTCTGAGGAAAATGGGTTGTTCCAGACATTGTTCAGAAGAACAGCGAACCTTAATTAAAAAGTTGATTGGAGAGGGGAAAACATATAAAGAAGTGCAAAAAATGATAGGCTGCTCAGCTAAAATGATCGCAAATGCTTTAAAATGGCAACCAAAACCTGAAAGACGTGGAAGAAAGCGAAAAACTACCATTTGAATGGATAGAAGAATAGCCAAAATGGCAAGGACTCAGCCAACAATCAGCTCCAGGAAGATCAAAGAAGGTCTAAAGTTACCTGTGAGTACTGTTACAATTAGAAGACGCCTATGTGAAGCCAAGCTATCTGCAAGAAGCCACCGCAAAGTCCCACTGTTGAAAAAAAAGATGCGCTGAAGAGGTTACAATTTGTCAAAGAGTACATTGACTGGCCTAAAGAGAAATGGCGCAACATTTTGTGGACTGATGAAAGTAAGATTGTTCTTTTTCGGTCTAGTGGCCGGAGACAGTTTGTCAGACGACCCCCAAACACTGAATTCAAGCCACAGTACACTGTGAAGACAGTGAAGCATGGTTGCGCAAGCATCATGATATGGGGATGTTTCTCATACTACAATGTTGGGCCTATTTATCGCATACCAGGGATCATGGATCAGTTTGATTACATCAGAATACTTGAAGAGGTCATGCTGCCTTATGCTGAAGAGGAAATGCCCTTGAAATGGGTGTTCCAACAAGACAACAACCCCAAACACACCAGTAAACGTGCAACATCTTGGTTCCAGACCAACAAGATTGACGTTATGGAGTGGCCAGCCCAATCCCCGGATTTTAATCCAATAGAAAACTTGTGGTCTGACATCAAAAATGCAGTTTCTAATGCAAAACCAAGAAATAGAGAAGAACTGTGGAATGTAGTCCAATCATCCTGGGCTGGAATACCTGTTCTCAGGTGCCAGAAGTTGTCTGACTCCATGCAACACAGATGTACAGCAGTTCTCAGAAACAGTGCTTATACAACTAAATATTAATTAAGTGATTCAAAGGAAAGCAAAATCTTCAAACATTTTTCAGTGTATATAGTGAATGTTTGAGTTTGTAAAGAAGAATACAAACACTGCTATTTTTTTGAACAGTCTAATATTCACTTTTCTTCCATTGTTTTAGAGGAACAACACAAATTTGATCTATTTTTCTTCATGTTTTGATTTGGAATAGAATGTGTAGTGTTCCCAATGCATTTGTGTGTATGGAAATAAAAGCTATTAGGATTCTGAGCTTTATTCACTTTTTTGAACACACTGCTATTATTTTAAACACAACTGTATGTATGTGTGTGTGTGTGTATATATATATATATATATATATATATATATATATATATATATATATATATATATATATTATAGCCATGTGTAAATATCACAAAAAAGAAAAAAATATATAATTTATATGCTATATGTATAGTACAACAATAAGTATGCCTCATAAAATATTTGTATATTATAACATATTTGTAAAAGTATATTGATAATTTAGGACACTGGACATGCAAATTGTCCTTTATACCCCTGATGCCAACTTTCCAGAAACGCTTGGTTGTAGCATACGTACAAACTAAGGGAGCGTTCCTATCACAATGCTGTGCGCTGCAAGGCATGCATTGTATGTTGGGTTAAACAGCCCAAAATGCATGCATGAAACACACAAGAACACACATGAATAAAGGAGAGGCTGCATTTTGTCACAGCGCAATACACAGGATGCTATGTGTTGCGGTGCACATGTTTTGGAGGTGAGTTTGGGTGGCGTTCAGAATAAATAGCACTACAGTATGCATTATTGCAGTGCAGTGATGTGAATGAGCCCAAAATGTGCCTTCATTCTAAATTATTCACACGGCTGTTTTAGGCGATTGACCTTCAACTGTGCAAGATACATACAAGTGTAATGTAAAGAACTATGATGGTGCTGGACCCTTGGGCAGGTACGTGCCATTTTTACAGGATTTGTCGCTGCTGGCTTTTTTTTTTTTCTAGAATGAAGAATCACCTTAAGAGTAGTGTTTGTATTCAAATGAGTAATTTATATTTACTAAAGTGGCACTCCAAACAAATATTTCAAAACACATTTTAATCCAGTTCTGTATACATGAATATTTACATGTGTAAATTTATACATACAATAAATCATCAAGCTCTATATATAAATTTTGTTTTTCCAGGATTTTCCCAGCACTAAATGGGGCAAGGAATTTTGCTACCAGCAAAAAATATTTCATGGACTGACAGCGCTGACATTATGAGACCCATTCACTCGTGACAACGCTACTGAGCTTAGGGCTGCATGTGATGTGGACATAATATGGTAGTGAAATCATGGTAAAAACCAACATGGGATACCTGACATTTCTCAAAACCATCTGTTCTTTAAATGCAAAGGATAAGACGACATCTGCATGAAGAAAGGATGAAGTGCTGAATACAATTTTTATATATATATATATATATATACACACACAGTTACACAAACAATTTTAGGAGACAAGCTGCATAGTTGGTAAGGCTGAAAAAAACACCAGTCCATCCAGTTCAACCTGTGTGGGTGCGTGTATGTGTATTATGTGTCTACTACTTCCCATATTACTGTGTATTGTGTTCAATAAGATGCCCATCTAAGAGTTTTTTTGAATTAGCAACATTACCTGCTAGAACCACCAATTGTGGAAGGGAATTCCACATCCTTACTGCTCTAACAGTAACAAAAAGCCCTTATGCAGCTTACGGTTGAACTGCTTCTCGTCCAACTTTTTTGAGTGGCCACATGTCTTCTTGAGTGACGTGAGACTTAATAGTTTCATCCCAATGCTGGAATCAGCATTAAGATATTTATATATCACTATCATATCCCACTTTAAGATTCTCTTCTCCAGGGAGAATACTTTTAATGTTTGTAGTCGTTCCTTATAATTTGAGATCCTGTAGCCCTATTATTAGTTTTGTTGCCCTACTCTGGACTCTCTCCAGTTCTAGTACATCCTTCCTGAGGATTGGTGACCAGAACTGGATGGTTTACCCCAGATATGCCTGGACTAGAGTTTTGTAAAGTGTCAGAATTATATGTTTATTTCAGGTGGGCTGGAGAACAGCTAGCACCACATCCCATATTGTGAATATCCAGCAATATATGAGAAGAAAAGGGATTTTTTAGGTGCTCAACAAATTTGACACTTTGTATTTCTTTTAGTACATACTAAGCTTTATTCCATATTAACATAGAAAAAAAACTACATCACATTAGTAGTTTTGAAAAATATAAAACCAACATGATACTTTATATGGCTTGAAGTTCACAATGCAACAATTCCAACTCAACATGTTTCTCAAAAGTTCTGGCTTCTTCAGGAGATTTTCAGGTAGTTGTATGTAATTGCAACTAGAAAACTAAAATAAAACAATAAACAATTTTAACTTTACAGAATTACAAAAAATAGTAACAGAATCATCAATACAATACATACAAAATCAATATCTACTAAATGTGGGTTTTTGTGGGGTTAACCCGCCGAGCATCCTGTTGTTTTTATATTTTTCAAAACTACTAATGTGATGTAGTTTTTTACTATGTTAATATGGAATTAAGCCTTATATTGATTTTAGTGCATACTAAGTGTCACATTCGTTGAGCACCTAAACATCCCTTTTCTTCTCGTATAATGCTGGCAGAATTATACTTTTATCTCTCGTGTAAATATCCTTTTTTATGCATGCTAATATTCTGCTGGCCTTGCTTGCTGTGTCTTGGCATTGCATGCTATTGCTGTCATCAACCAGGACCCCCAGATCCTTTTCCTTCCTTGATTCGCCCAGAGGTTCTCCCCATAGTGCGTAACTGGCATTCATATTCTTGACCCCCAAGTGCATTACTTTACATTTCACTACATTAAACCTCATTTGCCAGTTCTCCCTTTATTTCCATCTGTGTGTGAAAAGCCATGGCAGGGGACATTATGCTAATCTACATAAGTCCACTCAGAGTCAGGATTCTGTGGTGCGCATTGGAACTTCCAAGGCAAATGGAAAACATGTCTGTTGTCCATAAATAGGTTTCTTTCAGTCATATGACTGTATATACAGTAATATTGTGTAAGTATCAACACTAATGGTCTTCAACCAGCACTTCATGAGCATTTCACTTCTTTGGATATATACTGTTTTACAAATAGCCATTTAAGATTGATTTAACTCTTCATTTCCCAGAGCATTATGGGGTTTTTTAAAAGAGTGGACAGCAGTGGTGGTTTCCTTTCAAATACTCTGTCTCTATCTGACAACTGGGACTGAGCAATGTGGAGGAAGATGGGGAGAAGTCCCTGCTCTGATTCATTCAGCTTGAACTACAAAACTCTGTAAACAGTAGGTAAGAAGATACAGGAAAACATAGGACACTAAATCCCCTCCTATTGACTCAAGAATACATTTTCATAGGCAATCTAATATATTTACTCTACTTGGCTAAAAATATATATTTTAACATGTCTTTTAGCAATAACAAATATGTACAAAACTATTATACATTCAGTTTAAATTTTAAACATCATGCTCAGAAAGTAGAAATCCAAATCAACTTGTTAGACTTTAAAATAAAAGCTAACTCCAGGATCTCTCTTCCCCAGCCCTCTGCTCTCCAAACCCTTTTCAGTAAGGAGCCCCTTCAGCCACTTTTGTTTTTTTTTATTCTGTATATGTGCCTCTTTTCTAGTTGGGTCAAGCCATATGACAAATGGGGTCCTTTTCTTAAACCTTCTAGCCATGGGTGGGTCTGCATCCTGCAGAAAATGGTGCACATGAAATGAAATAACCACTATGGCACATTCTTATGTGAGCCCAGGACAGTGTGAAGATACATCTAGGGGTGTATTTACCACAAAGCAAACAAGGCATTTGCCTAGGGTGGCATTTTGCAGGGGGGCAGCAGCATTTTTCAGGGGGGTAGCACCATCCCCTGAAAGAAGGAAATGAAGAAGGGACATGCAGCATGGAGACCAGGTGGGATCTGAGAGAGGCTGCGGGCTGCTTGATGGTGTATGCAGAGCCTGATTCTTGTTCCTGGTGATGTCCGGAGCTGTGAAGGTGAGTGTCTTATCTCTTGCCAGGGTGGGGTGGGGTTTTCAGTTTATGGGGGGCAGTGGTAGTGGAAGGCTCTCTCGGATGGGAGTGGAGCTGGGGTGTTGTTGGTCAATGTCAGGCCCTCTTTGTAGGGGAGGGGGGTGTTGGTCAGTGTCAGGGTCTCTCCGCGGTGAGGGGAGCCAATTTTTGTGTTGCCTAGGGCAGCATGAAACCTAAATACACCACTGGATACATCCACAGGGTGTATGTCAATGACCGCCTGGACTCAAAGAAGAGGCAAACCATTGGCCACTGGCAGACGTATATAAATAATCAGCTTTTATTTATTCATGCCAAACTTTTATCCCAAAAGGAAAAAAAAACTGTTTGCTGTAACTGATTGTTGGCTTCAATTTTTTTAGTGTAATTAAACCCGCTAATACATTTAGCACTTCCCTCCCCCCAGACTGACACTACTTCTGTCTGCTGTGCCTTCTGTGCTCATTTATCCAGAGTTGTGTATCACTAATACAGATGGTGGCTTACAGGCCAGATCACCAGGTGAAAACAGAGGGGAAAAAACAAAAGAAAACTAAAGCAGCCACCCCATCTAATGATTGGCAAGCTGCAATATAATACATTTTTGGTTTTGGGTTTAATACCGCTTTAATGCAAAATGCTTGTTGTTTCTTTCCCCATTGTGTCATCTCTGAGAAATCCAGTGTGTATTATTTTAATCACCGCTTTGTTCCCTGTAACACTTGTGTTATAAGACTGGTGGCCACCCTGTCTTTTCTCTGCTGTAGTTCTTTACGGCAAGCAGTGACATAATTACGTCCCTGCTTGCTGTAGCGGGCAGACTCAGGAGTCTGAGATTCCCAGTCTGAACCGCTCATTGTACGTATCAGGGTAGTGACGGTGGTATGCGGCTTGCAATGTGGGCTCCTTCCATGTGCACCAGATACAGCTCTCAGTGCCAACACTGCCCTCCACCCCTCTCAGGTTCGCTGCACACACATCTGTCACTTCCTACATTTTCCTTTGCATAATGGGAAACCTAGTCCTCTTTACCTGCACAGGTGTGATATGCAGCAAGGTAGAAAATCCTCCTCCCGACACCAAGGCTTATCATGACGTCATTAGGACTGAAGATCTTCGATTGCAAGAAAAGTATGGCACTATGATTTAAACTTTGTCAGTGGTTTCAGAGAAGTTAGGGAAAGGGATCTGCAGTTGCAAAGGTAGCTAGATCCTGGAATTCAGCTTCAAATATGGCTCAGGATCTAAAACAGGTGAGAGCAGGGGCTGACTGACAACTCATGTTGCCCCTGGGCAATAGGGGATCATGGGGCCCCTGTGTCCTTGCCCAAACTCAAAAAAGCCTAAGAAAAAGGTACCAGGGGCATTTCATGGGGCCCCCTACCGACCCCTGGCCCTTGGGCAGTGCCTGAGTTTCCAAATGGTCAGTCTGCCCCGGGTGAGAGTAAGGTAATAGATGATTTGAATCTCAGCCAGTTCAGCAGGGACCAGCTGAGATTCTAACCATTAATAGGCAGGTTGAATGTACCCAATGTACACAATGGCTTTGCGGGAGGAATTTTCTCAACAACACCGATGTTGACGGGAGAATCAAGTGATTTTCTTTCCTGTAACCTGTGTTTGCAGAAAAGAAAATTGCTCCATCTATGGCTGGTTTAACAGGCCACCCTTGGTGATATGTTCCCAGTGAGACAAAATCACGCAATGCATAAACTGCTAGACCCAGAAAGCATGCAAAAGAATCAATATTCCTTGAACTTAAGGTCTTGTTCCATTACATGTCCCTAGTGTCTAGTACATATTAATTAAGAACTATTGATTAAAAATCTCAATGTTTATTGATATACTATATAATCAGCAGAGGACTGATTGCCTAGAAATTCTTAAGATTTAATGAGTACATGAAAAGATGAACTCAGGGAGTACAATTTTAAATATGAACTCCAAGATACGCAATATTGTCTAAATACAAGAGTCGAGTATTCTTCCTGGAATCTTGGTATACTTTGTGTATTTCATCCTGTTCTCTGCAGCAGTTAAGTGTGAAATCTTGTGTAGCACCCTCCTAGTGCAGCTAGGGGGAGCTAGACACTAATGATTTTACAGGAGATGTTTGCAGCTCAGGTATAATAGCCAGATGGGTGAAATTGTGGTCAGGGCTGAGACACTCTGCAGGCCAGCCCCTCTGGAATTTCCCCCTGCTCTGAGGTTTTTGAAGGAGGGCCTTGGAGGCAGTGGGTGGATCTTAGGAGTGACTGGCTGCACTCTTGAGGTTCCTCAGCCAATCCCCAACAGAAGGCTTGTCAAGGGACTGGGACTCCCTTAAACATGTAGGAGGCTGCTCAGTAGCAGGAGTGGTGATGAGGAGGTGTAGAGAGTTGGAGGAAGATGTCAGGCAGGAGGAGGAAGGCTGCCTGCGAGCCTGGAGTTGTAAAGGAGGAAAACTCTGGACTCATTGGCCACCTGAGTGAGGAACACCTGTATGGCAGGGATGGAGAAGCCCAGCCAACTGGTAGCAGCAGCCAACTTGCAAGCGGTACAGGAGAGGATATGACTATACCTGCACCCCCTGGGCGGATAGGGGAATGAGCACTGTGGTGCAAAACCAGATTAGCCCCTACTAGTGACTGTTCACCTCGTTTAAAGGAAGAGGAGCGAGATCCTCTGCTCAGAAAGAGAGTCTCCAGATTGCTGGGTGAAGAGGAGTTCGTCTAGGGTCTGGGGTGGTTTAACAAGGAGCTAAAGGCTAGCCCTCCAACAGAGACTGCATCAGAAAAGAGAAGCTTGTGAATAGTTCAGGAAGTTGTCTTCAGATTTCTGTTCCCTTGGGCATCCAATACCACCCTTACCCTATCCAAGTTCTAATCCCCTCAATAAAATAACAAAACCAATGTTCATGGACTAGTTTCTGTCTCCAGATGAGCTTGTATGGAAAATGTGGAATGACTGGCTGTGTAGGATTATTTATGAGGGGACCCAATTTATCAGTAATCCCTAAGGGGGTAGTGCTGCATTTGCTTTTGTGCAGGAGCTTCCTGTATTAAGACCAGTTACTGCTGCTCTCTCTTCTTGTGCCCAGAGTTCAGCTTTAAGCCTTAGCCCCTTTCACATGGGTGATCCGATCAGGTCCGTCTGTCAGTTTTTCAGACAGACCTGATCAGAAGGTCCACTCATCCCTACAATTAAAAACAAGTTAATTTATGATTAAACACATTGGGCAGACCAGTGACGTATGACTTCAGCATGCTGAACGCCGTGGCAATGTTGGTTGTCTACAAGCGCTTGTATACTGAATATATGTGAGTGAATTACTTTTAATAAATTATTTATTTTGAGAGTACTTCACTTTGGGGTTTTGTTTTTTCCACATTATCTATATGAGGAGTTTTTTCCTACTGCTGCTCTGAAGAGATGGCATCTGGCCACAAAGTATGACCTGTTCTGAGAGGATGTATTAATTGGTGGTGACTGATGTGGAGCCATGTTTTCCATTGAGACATCGCGCTTTTATGACCACTCTTTAATTTGAGGGTCATATCCATCTTGTAAGCTGCTTGGCTCTATCACCATGGTGCGGTGTGTTAACTTCTCACAGAATGGGTGTTGGGTTCCTACCTTTTGGATGAAGATTTTGCATTTATATTTGCATCTATATTTAAGGACTTGTTTTTCATTATATGGACTCTAATTGTTACCACTTAAGCGCTGCATCAGATTATTTTTTATGTTAAATTTGGTGATCAAGTTTATGCTGGCTGCTTTGGGGTGGTTTATCTAAGCGCAGTTAATATCTTTATTTTTACATTCATCCCTATAGACCAATGAGAAGTAAATAGCGTACCTCAGGTAAACAATTGTACTTCACTCAAAAGAGGGGGTACCATCATTCAGGGTTGACTAAGTGAAAAAACAAGGGGAGATAACCCCAAGGCAGGATAAATAAACTATCTCGGTACCCATTAATTACACATTTAATGTACATAGATACATAAATAAAATCATAGGTTGACAAAATAATATGTTGGAATACACGAATCTCAAAAAAATGTAATACCCCTGAGGTGATAAAAATGATTGGGGTAATGCTTGCTCCTCTACATGTTTTGTGGAGGAAAGAGCAAAACTAAATCTGAAACAAAGCATGATAACAATCAAATATACAAACATAATATAAAGTAAACAAAAAAATGGATGTAATAATTATGATGATGCACAGGAAGTAGTTGAATGGTTGTTTACCAGTATGGACCCATGTTTCTAGGAGGCCAACCAAGGGTGTCAACGAACTGCCTTTACATGCACATGACCTTTAATGGCATCCCAGTCTTAGTCTGCAGAGTTCAATATTAAGTTGCCCCACCGTTTGCAGCTATAACAGCTTCAACTCTTTTCAGAAGGCTGTCCACAAGGTTCAGAAGTGTGTCTACGGGAATGTTTGACCATTCTTCCAGAAGACACTGATGTCGGCTAATAAGGCCTGGCTCGCAGTCTCCGCTCTAATTCATCCCAAAGTTGTTCTGTTGGGTTGAGGTCAGAACTCTGTGCAGGCCAGTCAAGTTCCTCCACCCCAAATTTGCTTATCCATGTCTTTATGGACCTTGCTTTGTGCACTGGTGTGCAGTCATGTTGGAACAGGAAGAGGCCATCCCCAAACTGTTCCCATAAAGTTGAGCATGAAATTGTCCAAAATGTCTTGGTATGCTGATGCCTTAAGAGTTCCCTTCACTGGGGCTAAGGGGCCAAGCCTAACCCCTGAAAAGCAACCCCACACCATAATCCCCCCCCCACCAAACTTTACACTAGGCACAATGCAGTCGGTCAAGTACCATTTCCTTGCAACCTCCAAACCCAGACATGTTTATCGGATTGCCAGACAGAGAAGCGTGATTCATCACTCCAGGGAACATGTCTCCACCACTCTAGAGTACAGAGGCAGCTTACTTTACATCACTGCATCCAACGCTTTGCATTGCACTGGGTGATGTAAGGCTTGGATGCAGCTGCCATGAAAACCCAGTCCATGAAGCTCTCTAAGCACTCTTGTTGTGCTAATCTGAAGGCCACACGAAGTTTGGAAGTCTTTAGCTATTGACTCTGCAGACAGTTGGTGTCTTCTGCGCACTGTGAGCTTCAGCATGCACGGACCACACTCTGTCATTTTACGTGGCCTACCACTTTGTGGCTGATTTGCTGTTCCCAGTTGCTTCCACTTTGTTATAATACCACTAACAGCTGACCCGTAGAATATTTAGTAGCAAGGAAATTTCAAAGATGGACTTATTGCACAAGTGGCAACCTATCACTTGAATTCACTGAGCTCCTGAGAGCGACCCATTCTTTCACAATTTGTTTGTAGAAGCAGTCTACATGCCTAGGTGCTTGATTTTATACATCTGGGGCCATGGAGGTGATTGGAACACCAACACTTTTGGCAATATATATCATGTGGAAAAGTAAGGGAAAAAAAAAAGAGTAAAATTGAAAAACATATACTGTAAGAAGAGGGCAATGAATATAAACTGACCTTAAACGAATATACTGGTAGAGTTGCCAGGGGGGGGTGTGCAGGGTTGATGCCTGTGGACACCATCCAAAGCTTAAGAATTAAAGGTTATACATGACCAATGCCATAGGAGTTAAAGGCCAGAGTATTAAAGAACATCCACCACAAAGCTAAGTCTAAAATATGGCAAAAAGCCCTGGGGACAAAGGGAAAAAAAATATAAAAAATGTAAAGAAAGAAAACATATGGACTATATCAGGGGTAGGCAACTGTGGCCCTCTAGCTGTTGGTGAACTACAAGTCCCATCATGCCTCTGCCTTTGGGAGTCATGCTTGTAACTGTCAGTTTTGCAATGCCTCATGGGACTTGTAGTTCTACAACAGCTGGAGGGCCACAGTTGCCCACCCCTGGACTATATGATAAGGGCGATGAGGTGCATATAGTATAGGTCTAGCCTCATAAAGAGGCATATAGTATGGACCAGTGGGTGTATACAGACTTGTGTTTGTTTACACCCGCCTACCTCCAGGTCCACTCGTCTGCTAAATAAAAAAAACGTAAGGGGACCTGTCCTCTTCCATTTAGGCAGAGTGAATCCGAGGGTAGTTGGGAGTAAATGGACAGCAGAGCCCGTTTACTTCTAGCTGCCCATGCAGAACCTGAACAGACACATCTGCCGCTCTGCTCCAATAGGCAGAGCCCATCCCCTTCTGATCATAACAGAAGCTGACCCATGTAAAAGTGGCCTTAAACCACTGACCAGTTTCTTATGTCTCACAGGACTCTGGTGGAAAGATCTCTGTGCTTCAATTGTCAGGTTTACACACCTGTTGTTGCCGTTGAGAGAGATCATGCACTTTCCACAATGGATTTCTCATTTATTTTATATCATTCTGATTGTAAGAGAAGGACTAAAAACATCTAAAGAAGAGCAGGTATACTCAAAAACTCCAATGAAACCATTGAACAAAGTGAGGATCTATGATAGGAAGAACTCTCAGACTGCTTGAGAAATGCAAAAAGCCAGATGGCCCAGCAAATAGACATGTGTGTTGAGATTCGTTTTTCGGACCAAAAAATTTTATTTTCAGAGATTTATCCGAATTTCCTAATGGACATAGTAATGAATCTGAATGAATTTGAAAAAAATATAATTAAATGTTTGGATCCATTCTGATCATTGAGAAGAACCGTTTGTTAAGGGGCGGGTGGCCGCCATGTCTGCTGTCAGTAGAATTCCCCACTATCAGCAGAATGGAAACAAAGCAAGTGCCGGTTAGAAAAAAAAACGCCATGGCCCCCCTCCCCAATTCTGTACCAGGTCCATCGGGTCTGGTATGGATTTTGAAAGGAACCCCACACCAAAATCCAAACCAGACCCTTAGGTCACGTCGCCAGGTGATCTAGTCCCCAAGCCTACCTGTCACTTGCCAAATGACATGTCCCGTTGAGAGACACTTACCCAATGACAGGTAGACGTGGGGGCATGGTCACGCAGTGACATCAGTGCTGGACTGAGAGACTGCTTTTGTCATTTGCAGTCTGCTGTGCCAAATCATAAAGCTGTGGTTTCTGAGGTACAAAGGATCTGCAGCTCTAGAGGGAGGACCCTTTCATAATTCTACAAGGTATCACCTGGAGTTTGGAGAACCTCTGCTCTGGTGAGAGGTCTGTTGACTCCTCTTATTTCGATTTCATGGGTATAGTTTTGACAAGTGGGATCCTGTGACCCCCTTTTCCTTGGGAACAGACCAGGATCGTTGGGATTACAATAAGACCTTTTTAGCCAGGGTCTTCGCTAGAGAAAGAGCTATGGTACAGACACTGAGTTGCAGCTGCTTTGTGTGCCTATACAAGACTCTTATGCTAGCTTTCAGTGCTATTCATCATCCATCCAGCTGAGGAATCAAGTAAACATGCATGACTTGAGAGACTTTGATGCTGGATGTACTAAACTTTGGGAAAGTGTGGGAAGAGGATCTTGCATAAGAGTAGAGTGATGTAATCTGCAACTCCCAGATTTAAACTATTACCAGGAGGGGAAAAAATACTTCTGTCCTGGACTTTGGAGAGAGAATTTCCTCTTGCTGTGAGGGGACTGGTATGATTACATTGCTATCTCTTCACACTAGCACACTAGCCTGCTACAAGCCTGCAGCCTGAGTCAGCTTAACAGCACTTCAAAACTGAAGTGCTGTTAAGCTGTGTGCAGAGGACTAAAGTCACTCTAGGCAAATCCAGAAGTAAGCTGACATCTGAACAGCAGGACCAGGGGCGGACTGACCATTTGGAAACTCGGGCACAAACCGAGGGCCCGGGGTCAGTAGGGGGCCCCATGAGATGCCCCTGGTACCTTTTTCATAGGCATTTTTGAGTTTGGACAAGGACACGGGCCCCATGATCCCCTATTGCCCGGGGGCCCCATGATTTGTCAGTTCGCCCCTGAGCGGGACCAAAGCTGCTGTATCGCTGAAACTGGTAAAAGGGCATTGCTGCCATTGATCCATCCTTGCTACGATAGACTGAGTACATAGGGAATGGCCATCTAACTAGCAGCCTCATTCACTGTATGCAGACTTTACTAGAACTGTACTTATGTGTAACATCATGAAGACTGGGCTCCAACGCTAGCCGGCTGAAGAACTAGGGCCAAGGGCTGTCTCTTCAAACAGCTTCTCTACAAGGACTACACTTGCTGCCCAAAGAAAGGGGTACCACTGCAGTAAGGTCTGGGTCTTATAGTCATTCATATACTGTAGAGTGCACTTTAAGTAGTAGAGTATACAGTATACTGATCGCAGAAATATTATTACAGCCCTGATTGCTATACATGTTATCTGTGCCATTATTTAATGCTGATTTGCAGATTACCATCTATCCTTATAGATCCTTATTCTAAACTACTACAATATAGTAACACCTTTGTCGAGAAATGTGTTTGCCTTACACTCTACTTGTTCCCATATGTAAATTATTGCTATGTACTTTAATCTGTTACAATAAAATGCATTTCTTTATTCCTAACCAGTTTGTTTGCTTTCTGATACTGAACTGTACTATATGCAGGATATTTATACTTGCACTAGTAATGGTGGTGCAATATCCTTTTTGCCTAACCTGGTGTATCAGAGAGGATGAGGTCATTTACTGAGTCCAGGCAAAGAACAGAGAACCCAATTCACCAAATGGCTGCTGCGGGGGGAACGCTACATTTTGTAATTGAATGCTCCAACCAATACTTTAAGGGCTCCAATGCTGGCAAGGACTGATTTTATAGAGAGGGCTATTGTTGGATGTGATAAACAGAGAGCTGCACACCAACATCTCATTCTTCAAAATACCTTTTATCACCTTCGGCAGGGAAATAATGTTATCAGCTGTACAATGGACAGTTCAATAACAAGTATTTCGGAGAAATAGATGTTGGTGTGTGGCCTACCATTCCTTCCAAACTTTTAATAGCAAGCAGAGACAAGCTTTTTGAGCCAGCACCCAGAATGTCCATGGCAATCGCACAAGGGTCTGGAGTTGTGTTTCATGTTTGAGAAAGCTATTGTAGGATGTTATTTCTCATTTCTATCCATGGTATATAACAGTTACTCTGTATGTTGTTATATTGTACTACTACTGTCATTTCTATGTTACACTACTGGACTATTGTGTTACAATTGCCATTTCTCCCCTTTGAAGGTTTTTTTTGCCTTTAAAAGTTTTTATACTCCATCTGGTGTGTTGGAGGGTATAATGTTACCAATAGGGTCATTGTCCTCCAGAGTCAGAAGACCCATCTATCAGTGGCTCCTTCGAAAGTAAGAGCTACACAAATACTAAGTTAAGCAGGGAGGTGAAGGGAGGGGAGCTGGTCCTGCACAGCACTCTCAGAAGAGGAGAGGGCTGTGACATGGTAGTCAGTAGATGGAACTGTGGCTATGTTAGAGAATGGACTGCTCCTGGAATGGTGGACATCCCTAACAAGCTTAAATGCACATTGCAAGTGAATAAAAACAATAAATTGTTTGGAAAATTAAAAGATAGAGGTGATACAGTTCATATTACTCATATAGTACACATTACATTGGCAACACCTTTATATTGTGAAAGCCACAATCACAAGTTGACCAGCATTTGCAATTATGACTGGCTGGAGTGGTACCATTATAGTGAGTGGGAAGCTTGTTATAAAAGAACACCAATGAAACAGACAGGAAGTGATCAGTCATGTGATTAAAATTTTCTTAGTTTTATTAGGTAGGGGAGGATGCCAAAAATGTTTTATAGTGAACATGACAATGATATGGATTTTGGATACAATGCATGGTGTTACCCGGAAACATGTATAGATTTATAAGTAATCTCCATGGTCTCTATCATCCCCAGTTCTCCTCATTTGTATGGTAAATAGTACTTTACGAAGAAAGAACCATTTGTCTTGTTTTTGCCAACATCTAAATGACATTGAAGAGCTAAGCAAACCTTCAACTAAATAGTCTCTTTAGGCTGCCTTTTATGTGAGATGCTTTTATTATGGCTGGTTTGGTTCTCACAGAATGCCTATATTGTATGATCTGTGTATAATTAGAAAGTCACCAGTGCACTCATGTGACAACACAGTGTAATACACTTCTGCATGTGTAATTCCTTATAATAATAGTATCCACACACTCTCTAAAAACAGATATTTTTTTTTCTACTTTTTGTTTCTTTCTTTCATGTATACACACTCCATATGTGTGTCAGGTTAAAACAAAAATAAGCAAGAAGTAATGTAATAAAGCTGGTTGTTAAACTTAAAAATCATTAATATGTTATTTATTTATATAAGGAATGCAGTATTGTTAATTTTGTTAATAACTTTGGGCATATTTGACTACATTTTAGGAGCAAGTTTTCAAGCAACAGGAAAAGAATTTTGGTGATCTTGTGTGAGATGGGGAAACAGCTCTAATTGTTTGAACACTGTTTGTGTGGAAGTAAATTAATGTTTTGACTAACATTCTGCAGTTTAGCCACAAGATGTCACTGTTTTTCTAACACCGCCTCAGACTGCATAGAGATTTCTATATTCATGAAGAGGTGGAGTTTTCACACAGAGAAGAGAGAGCAGCCATGTTCTGGAGAATGGTGAAGTAGGGGGGCCAAGTGAGCTGAGAATCTGATGACATCCAGGTGTGAGGGCATCCCTCCATAACCAGAACTGCAGCTAAGTGAAGCTGAGGAGATTGCTGCCAGGAATGCTGATGAGAGCAGGGGAACTAAGCAACATACATTGCGAGAATGCATGCTTGTTGGAGAGACATTTGTTCTGTTCAGAGTCACCAGCGGATGCAAAGCAGACCCGGGTCGGTATGATCGTGCACGCACCTCATTTCAGTGTTGGCGCCTTGAGACTGAGTCCAGGCCTATAGTTAGTTAGTTAGGGTCTATGTTTGTGTCAGGCCACAAGTGTTATTACTGATCATTGGAAGGACTCCACAACTTAAAGTGACATTTCACATTGGAGAGCTGATAAAATCCTACAAACTCGAGCCAGACTGGCGTTTTGCTCAGAAGGAATACTCAGGCACATGCTACAGGGCCAGTTATGGGAGGGGTAATACTGTAGATTTGTGTAAGGTTGTAAGCTGTTGTGCTGCACCGCAGGCTAGCCCATACCATACACCCATACTCTGATTCCTGCTCTTTTAGGGTAATAACAGGTAAGGTGTGGCAGCTTAGTTGTGCCCACCAGTAGGTAAATTACTTAACTTTCTACCTTCATCCATCAGAAGGTGCCGTGCTGTGCAGCACAAGGGTCTCAGCCTTTAGGCTGGGTGTATGTAAATATATTGTATGTTTCCAGCATTTGTGGTTGTGTTTATTTGCCACATCTAAGTAAAATTCTGTTGTGGCAAAAGCTGGTGTTGGGGTTGCTTTCCTCGTTCGTGACTTCACTGTATCCTGGGGAGCCCACCCCGGTACACGGCTTACATTTGTGTAGCACCTGCCGCAGCCATTTGTGTACTACCCCTGCCTGGACATATATTGTATGGGATGTAGGATAGTCTGCAAAATTAGTGGCTTTTCCTGCAGACAGAAGGCCACATGGCAGGTACTCTGTTGCTGGATGTGTTCAAATAGTTTAGCAACGAAATGCAACTTGACCAGAAATTGAGGCCTCGTGTACAGCCTGGATATGGTATCCAACGGGGCTTTAAAGGAACACAGGGCTTGGTTTGAAGACTAACACGGGACATTGAAGACACCATAAGGTGCTGGCACGTCACCAATATTCATACCATATAATTGTTTTACACTTGGTCAGGTTCACTTTGTCACAAAGGCGAATAAAAGTTACATTCTTGGAGAAAACAAAATGTGTCAAATGACTACATTATACGTCATAACTTTTTGGAGTACCAAGGGCCAATAGGAGCTCATTGACAAATAAGTTTGTCAACATGTTTCCATATTTCTGTAAATGTTGTAGAACTTCATCGGCAGGTATAATGGCCGATGGGGGCTGGGACGGGTATGGATAGCCTGGAGCCTAGAATAGCAGGGTCCTTGTTCCTATTGGAGAAGACCCATCCTAAGGGCAAAGGCCCTCTGGGATGATAGCTGCAGCTTAGAAGAGGCCATCTGGTTCCCAGCTTCAGCTAAGAGCTAGGAGACCCACATTCTGAATTCCTTAAGAGCAGTGCAGGAAGTCTAGAGACGATCTGACCTGAGGCATTCAGTACAGAGGCTGGCAGGTACTGCAAGAAAGCATGGAACTACAGAGGGCACAGTGAGTACAAGCCTAAAAGATCCCAGAAACTCTTTTTTTTGTCTCCTTTTGGAAGAGCATACTCCAGTTTGCTGACTCAGGCCTTACCTTTGCAAAGGGGTCCCCTGAGTTGTAGTTCACTAAACACTAAATGCAAGTGGGTGGCTGCACCCTGAAGAGATAGCACAGTTAGATGTGTCCTCCATTATCTTTCTGCTTTCTTGTATCCTATGGCTCATCCACACCCTACCCAAGTTGTACCAGCAATAAACTACAAAAAGACATTCACTGCCTGTTTTCAGAGTTGAGTGATTGTGAACTTCTGTGTGCCTGGCTGCCATGGACCTCACAGGAAGTGAAATGTGGGATAATGCAGCCAGACAAATTTGGGATTTGTGTTACACAAATAAAGACACATGCCTCAGGTTCACAACCAACTACCTAGTCGGTATGCAGGCGCTGCACAACAACGCTTGCATAGTTTCGACACTGGCATCAAAGTAGGGCTGGCGGTATGGGGCAAGGGATGGAAAGAAACCAGTGACCATTGTTTGTATGTTACATAATCTGCCTTACTTTGTGAGCTGTGCTATACTGCGTATTTACCATGGGGCAAACAAGGCGCCCCCCGGAAGAAGGGACACAAGTGGCAGGGTTGGGGAATGGTCAGCTCTGCCATGAGAACCAAGGAGGCTGTGCGCTGCTGAAGGGTGCAGGGATGGCCGGCTGCTTCTTTCACTCTGGAAGTTAAGGTTAGTACATGAATCGGGTGGTCACAGCGGGGGGGGGGGGTGTATGTTGGTTGGTGATGGTGAGGGGAGGTGGGGGAGGATTGCGGTGATGGGCTGTGTGTTACATTCAGCTCCTGGGCCCACAACTGAATGTAACAAAGAATAGTGTAACCTGGGTGATGCCATTGACCAAATACGGACCTAACCATATTTGCTGTGTCAGAGGGTCAGCTTTTTTCTTCATTTTTGACAAGTTGGAGGTCGTCATTCATCATGATTGACATGGATCTACATCACTGGATTATGTTTACACCATGGGCCTTTATCCTAATAAAGGACTTTAAGCCTATGGTCTGCTCATTTACATTGTATTTTTTTTTTGTGAATGAGTAACCCTCACAAATTCAAGAGGGCAGTATCTGTTGCCCCCCAATGGCAAGGTACCCTCCCCATATTGAGGGACTGTGGTCTGGTATTTTTCAGGTATGGTCTGGTATGGTTCATTTGTCGTTGAAATATGCAGATTTTTGGATGTATTTCTTGAACCTGCCCTCGAACTAAACCCAGGCAGATTCGCTCATCACTAATGATAGATTACCTTTGAAAATACTTGTCTGGTGGACAAAGAAACACCCTAGTCAGAGTAATCTGTAGGCTTACTGTTACCTGTTAACCATACAGCTACAATATCTGCATCCATATCAGGCTATTGGGACTACGGCAAAGAGTACATGGTACAAAGTAACAATCTGCAATTGATAAGAAATAAGAAAGTAGGATACATACATTTGGTAGCATTGGCACACAGTCATATTTCCAGGGGCTTATCTGTCACAGAGCAAAGTGTACAGTCTGTGTTTTGTTGATCTTTTGGGTGGATAAATTGGATAGTTACCACACCACTTGGTGCCTGTGCCAAGCACTAGTTAGAGTATATACTGTAAGTTATTGGAACACAACGTAGCACTAGTCCCCACATTTGTTGGTGTGTATCTGCAAGGTACATTGGTGTGCTGTTCAAAATGAATGGCACCACAATGCACTACAACTCCAATCAGGTGTTACTGTGCACTGCATCAATGCATAATGCAATGCACATTTTTGTCCTAAATTTCAAGGGCGCATGCTAAACACCCTAAAGCCTCATTTACGTGAGCATATTTAAGTGTATACATGTGTGAGGGCCATGTTTGCTAAGGATTGAGACAAGTATACACTATAGAGCGATATGCTTTGTTCATGTTTTATGTCAGCAGTTTAAAACCACTTTAACTGTCTTCTTAGTAATGCCTCAATGGCCTACATTTTTGTTCTTCACCTTTCCACAGTATGGGTATGGAACAACCAAAAATATCAACTTTAAAATGATTCCTAAAAACCATAACATAACAGTGCACTTTGTATTTTAAATTCTATAAACATTATTATTCCTAGTGAAGTCAGGCTGGAAATGTAAATTATAGTAATACACTTATAAACAAACACAGGTGAGAATTCACGAAACATGCAACTCACTAAGAGACCTTTGTGTCAGCAGTTTACAAATGGGACACCTGCAGGCTCCATGGTAGGTTTATGCTCCATGGTAGCACGCAACAATATCCCCTGAGCTCCCGATATACGTCAGACTAAAGATTGTGCCATGTATAATATTTACATTTTACAGCCAATAATGTTAGAGGCGTCCCAGTGAATCTATATTTAATTTATAATGTTTATCTACATGCTCAATAATATTACACATTTCTTCTTTGATTTGAGGATGATGCTTTGATATGACTCATGCAGATGTGGTAATCTGTGATGGCAAAAATAATAAAGCTTGTATAGACTGCTGGGAACATCTTGAAGCGCTGGCTGCAAACATTTTGATAGCTGAGTTTAAATTACTAATTAAAGTTGTAAGAGGGTTACATTTGAACTAGTTAGGTGGTGCCCCGGATGGGAGGGTCAAGGTTGACTTGGTTCCTGGGTTTTTCTTTAGGCGGGATCTCTGGTTCCTACCCACTGCTCCTGTGGATATAAAAGAGGGACAATGGTCCAGCAAGAAAGCCTGGGGGGGGGGGGGTTTGTTGAGAGAGATTTGGGAGCCCTTCTTTTCGTCCATGAGGAACCAATGAGATGTAGAGGCACTGAGGCTTTGGGTCTGCCCCGAGGACACCAGCCACTAGGGAATACCATTGATGAACCTTTTCAGCACATGGACTGTACCTTTGCCGGTATGCCAGAGCAGCACATAGCCTGCATTAGGATTAGGGATGTAGGGACAAGAACTATATTATGGACTTTGTATGCTCAGAGTCTTTAAGTAAAGCATTGAAACTTTACCTTCTGTCTGCTCTGAAGTTATTTAATGAAATGCAAGTAACTGGCATATTTGTACAGCTTATTGGGGTATGAGGAGACAGCACTTAAGAGTCATTCTAGTGCCATTCAGCAAGTGGTTACCATGGGTCTAAAGTCAGTTAATGCAGCCTGACAGTAGTGTGTACCTGTTATAGGTGGAACCGCCTCTAGTAGAGAGGGAGAGGTGGTCGGCACTCCTTCCGTTGCTGTCTGTCTCCCCCAGAAACAGTAGAAGACTCGCAAAGCAGAGGCCCCCATCCTGTACGAAAGCTCAAGAGTCAAGTCAAGTGCACGTGTGGAGCCTGTGCTAGGTGCACAGCGGGGCCCACTCTGCTTCTGGGAATGGTAGTGGAAACCGCTGAACAGGTGAATGTAGACAGGGCTCAGCGTGTCCCTTCTAATTTCAAATTACAGTAGAAGGATGTACATTTTCACGGAGACCCAAGAGGAAACTGGAGAACAATTGTGATGTAAGTGTACATGGTGTACGTTCATCTCTGAGAATAAAGGCCTGCCTTAAGGTTAAGTATTCCCCCATGGGGGCCTCAGCCTTGTCTCGAGGCATTGATGAAAAAGGCAAGAGTAAAGGTACCCCATATGTATAATACAGTGGCCCTGTTTAAGATGCTTAGTGTAGCCCAAAAGAACCCACCCTGGGGTAGGCCTTCCATGTGACCCACACTTGGCACCCAATGAGAAGGGGAACATGGAGGAAGGTACTACCCACCTACCCTAAAAAAGTGACCCTGCAAGGATAGACAAATGGGAACTGCTATTGCCAAATTGAAATTTACACATGCAGCTGTACTCATGCTGGCTTCACTTCTTAGTGACTCATTAGCCTGTAAAAGCATTTGGATTGACTGGAGAAGATTTAGTACCCCTGCCAAGTTTCATGTTCTTCTGTTCATTAAAAGCCTTGTTTATGAGGAAAGGTATATAGCAATTATCCAATGTCTTGCAGGGTTAGATTATTCTTCAGGGCTAAAGGCTTGGTTTATAGGAGTCAGGTAGGGTACCTTGAGTGAGGCTGAGCTTATGCTCCATCAGCTTGAATGGATACCAAAATGTTTTTGGAACAGATACATGCTGACAAAGCATGAAGTCAGGACAAGAACTAATGGAAATGGTTGTTACCAAAACAACAAGATCCAGACAACAATTAAAACTTGACAGAGGTTTTCACTGTTATCCATCACTTCTCCTCAAAGTGGCATCCTGTCACCAGGACATGAAGGCATTTCTCCAAGGACAAGTCAGCATTAAAAAACTAAGCACAGTGCATACATTATTATTATACAGGATTTATATAGCGACAACAGTTTGCTCAGCGCTTTACAATATAATGGGAGACAATACAGCAACAATACAGTTAAATACAAGAGGGAATGGAGGGCCCTACTCCTTGGAGCTTACAATCTACATTGTCTACAAATATTATAGACACTTTTTAGTTTGGTTTAGGTGAAATGGGAATTCCATGACAAAGCAGTAAGTCTAGGTTCAATATATCCAACAATAGTGCAGTGCTCTAACCCTACCATAACCTCCCAAAAATACACATATAAATAATAACCTATTTATACACAAAAACATGCATCAAGTGCTCTGACAGACAAGTGACCTATAGTCACCCCTGTGCCCTAAAACCTGTGAATTGACTTAATATCATAAATAATTGATATAAACATAAATCAAAACAGGACCCCTATAACAGGGGATATAATAAGTGTGACAAAGTGACAAAGAAGTGATCACACAAAAAAACTTAATATGTAATAGTCCGTTCACAAGTGCTTCAAGCAACAAAAAAAACATGCAGCGTATTGTAGTGATGGTATCTGTGGAAGTGTTAGCACACTTTAATCCTCAACGGCTAGATTGCCTCCTCACCTCCCTTAAGCGACCCACCGTGGCACTTCACTTTCACGATCTCCACTGGATCCTACTCCAACCATGGCAGGTGATTAAAGGACCTGTAGTTTCTCTCCCACTTACTCCATAGGATATTCCAGGCCTCACAGGAAGAGTATATCTGTATTTAGGCAGAAATGTACTCCTGGCCCATCAGGGATGTCTATTGGATAGAGAGGTGGAGGAAGAGGTGGCCGGCGGCTGTACCCGTGTATCCCGAACAGGCCACGGAGTCTTGTACCAGAAGCCTGACATCCCTGATGGGCCAGGAGTACATTTCTGCCTAAATACAGATATACTCTTCCTGTGAGGCCTGGAAAACAAAAAAAGTGCAAAAAAATTTGAAAAAAAAAGTTTCTTTGTTTCTATTATAACATTTTCAAACAGGTAATTTTTCTCCTTCACTGATGTGCGTTGATGAGGCAGCACTGATGGGCACTAATAGGCAGCACTGAAGGGCACTGATAGGCGGCACTAATAGGCAGCACTAATGAGGTGTCATGGATAGGCGGCACTGATAGACAGCACTGATAGGTGGCCCTGACTGGCGGCACTGCTAGGCAGTGACTGGCGCAACTGCTGGGCACTGACTGGCAGCACTGCTGGGCTGCACTGGTGCGCACAGGTGAGTGGCACTGCTGGGCACAGGTGGGTGTAACTGGTGGGTGGCACTGCTGATGATCGGTGCCGATCCCTGCTCTGACAACTGCCGGTTCTCAGCAGTACTTTCCTCGTGCTCTGACAGCGTGAGGAAAGTGCAGCCGAGAACCGTCAATTGCATTTCCTGGTGATCAGCGTGTCATTGGACACAGCTGATCACGTGGTAAAAGGCCGCTGTGATTGGCCGGGTGCGCGCCTCTGGGGGCACGCAGGAGAGCGCGTTCTGGGAGGACGTCATATGACGCCCTCCCAGAACTGGCCGGCCGCAGTGTAGCCGTCATTCGGCTATCTGCGGTTGGCAAGTAGTTAAGTCAATTCACAGGTTTTAGGGCACAGGGGTGACTATAGGTCACTTGTCTGTCAGAGCACTTGATGCACATTTTTGTATAATATATAGGGTATTTATATGTGTATTTTTGGGAGGTTATGGTAGGGTTAAAGCGCTGCACTATTGTTGGATATATTGTTACACACTGTTAAGGCATGAGTTCTAAGTGTCGACTGCTGGTTTATAAGCCGCTTCCATAAGCTCAGGAGGATTCCCATTTATATTTAAGGCTAGGTTCACACTATTTCAGGTGTGGGAATGCTTGTAATTCGCAATTCGCACACACATTGCCGCACCTGCAGACACCCGCAATCAAAACACACTGCTCTTTTGCAGATACATGGGGGTGACATTAATTCTAAATGGCACCCCCACACATCAGGTGCCTGAAACCACATGGTGCAAAAGCTCTATGTGCTTCCACATGGAGTCCAAAGGGACTTTTTTCATTACACGCAACTACAGCAGCCATTTTTGAGTAAACTGACCCGTTAAAAAAGATTATATAAGACACAGTAATAAAATACTTGAAAACACCATATGGCATCAACTGCAGAAACAGCAATTACTATACAATTTTTATTTATTGACATAAATGGTTTAACAACTGTTATAGATAACAGCATTTTTTTCTGATGAAGTCCCGCGTGACCACAGTATCCTGTGTACGTATCACCATTTTCCCGGTAGTATTCTCTAATAATTCCTACATCCTTTTCCAAGTTCACAGCTGTAATATTCTGCTCCAAATAAACATACAAGATCTAAGATTACAGGCTCTAAGATACAATTCGCTTGAGAGCTAGCAATATATCCCCTTGCTGATAGGCTGAAGAAAACACAGTGCAATTTTCTAGGTATTGCAACAAGGTTATTTTTCCATTGTCCACTTAGAACCCACATAATTTGTACTTCTCAGCCTGATCCACCCAGAAAGAAAAAAATACTGGAAAGAGATATTATTCACGAAAAATAGGAGCCACAATAAAGAAAAAGTAAAATGGAAAAAAATAAGAACATAAAAATGTCCCACATTGCTCAAGCCTACCTGGAATGTATTTCTTCACCTGAAGCAATGGCCCTCTAAAGAGCTGCTGAGTTTCAGGAACCCTCCTGTTTTTGGTAATGGTGATGTGGCCTACAACTGGCCCAAAGTACTCACCAACCCTCCACCCTGTCAATTTCTGCTTATCAGTTTTGTTGGTTTAGTATCCAGGGGACAGAGGGATAAGATTTTCAGGACACCCAAACATTGATAAAAATTCCTCTGCTGAAATACTTCAGACCCTCTCACAGGCCAAGGGGGTGTCTTTAAACTGAGGCAAGCAGTTCCTTGATTTGTGCCTTTAAGCCAAGTCCAGTAATTAACTGAGTAAGCTTTCTAACTTTCTAGCTTGCTTCCTTTTCCTAGCTACTGTACCTTCTTATCTTCTAGGCCCTGGTATAGGTCCATTTACAATTCCCTGGGACCAGATTCTCAAACTGATGTTACCTCTCCAGGCATGAGAGGCAAATAGCTCCTCACTATGGACCTCCTCTTCAGGCAAAGCATGGGAGGCAAAGACCCTTCTAGAAGAACTCCCAGAATATTTACAGTATATTCTTCCCCAGGCACCATAACTATCTGTATACCTCCTAATGATTGTCCTAGGTGAAATAAGTATTCATAATCTACATTGTGTCTTCTTGCTTTATCCACTGAAGGACACTACCCAAAAACTGGCAGAAGCAATTGCCTAGATTTAGACCGGGATGCTCAACCTTTTGAAGAGCGACGGCCACTTACGTTATTTGGTAACTGGCTGCAGGCCACAATTAAATGAAATGGTTCAGGTTTTAGAATTTTTTTATGTTGAATAGCATAATGAACATTTTCCTCCTGCAGCTGAGGATGCCAATAGGAGGCAAATGAGGAGAAGCCAGCTTTCAGCCTTTGCAGAAGGAAAATGGAGAGGATATGTTCTTGTATATGCCACCCCTTCTATCCGAGTGTAAAACAGAATGCAACTGGGAGGCCGCATGGGTCCCCTGGAGCATGGGGCGGGGTCACCTTTGCACCCCATGACACTACACCAGTGGTTGGGGGTGTATGGTAAAAACACATCTCAACTATAGGGTTTTACCGCCCGCCAAACAGCAAATGTAAACAAGCCCTTACTTTTGAGTCCCCTATAATGTTGCTTTCTCACTCATGTGCTGCGGTTTACCCGTATCTCAGGTGCAGTGCAGTGCACCTGCAGCTTTCCTGTGGATTAGCTTCACTTTGCCATAGACTTCTAATATATCTTGCGGATGTGGTGCACTTTCTGAAAGCACACCAAAACTCTTGCACTGCACTGCACCCACGGATCAGTGTGAAAGCAGCCTAAGAGTTGTTAACCCTTTCATAGGAGCTAATATGCCCATTGCTAGAAAGGTCCTAGTGTTGGTATCACTCCATCCTGAGAAAGGAGCCGGCGCTACAGAGGAAGCATCAGTTTATCCGGCTCCTGCTCTCTAGTCTAGTCAGTCTGCTTCCTTCACTGCCGGCAAGGGCTTGATGCACTCTGATGCTCTGGAATGGTGGGTTGGCGAGGCAAATGGCGATCAACAAGTTGTGGACCCTGGGCATGTGCTTCCCTGGTTTGAGGGCAAGAGCCACATTAAAGGGCTCTGAGGGTCACATGTTGAAAATTCCTGGTTTAGACGAAACCCAACGAACACAGAAAACTATAATAATCAAAGCTCAGGCTGTCTACAGCCTAGCTGCCCACTCAACTAGTTTATAGTGGCACCTTAACCATTGGAGGGGAGGCTACAAACCCATCAAATTAAAGGTACAATAGGGATTCTCAGGATAATGGATTTGATTGCCCAAATGACTTTTACAGGAAATGTCAAAGTTTGGATAAAACCTCAATTTCTTTTGCTGATTTTTTTTTTTTTCTCATTTATTCACTGAAGGCAAATTATTCTTATACATTAATTATAAACTAAGTTTCAGTTACTTGACAGGTTCACTTTAAAAACTAAACTGGAACTTTATTTAGAATACATATCAGAATGCTGAGAAGCATTCTGAAGTATTAGTGTGAAAAGTGCATGAAAAAGAGTTTTGAAAACTCAAAATATCTAAAATCTAGGAGGATTACATTGCAGTTTAGATGTCAAAGAAGGAAAAGCTCAATGTGAAACAAAAGTGCTGATTATAAACCAGCTCCACTTTCCTGCAGCTTCCCTCCCACCTGGCTTGGCACATAATGGATTCTGTAGAGGTGAATGCTGAAATGTGACTGTTCTGTACACCTAGAAGAGCCAACACTGGTTTATCTTCAGGATGGAGTCTCTGAGACAGGCATGATGTCAATGCATTACCATATCCCTGCCACTGCTGAGAGGTAAATTGAGCACACATTTTGTATACAATAGAGCAAAATGATAGAGAGACACACTCTCTAACATTTCAAATTTTCAATATAGAAGGTACACTATATATTTTTTTAAAATCTGTTTAAGATTTTTCACAGGCAACAAAAGAACACAAAACATACAAAACTGTAAGGTGGTAACCCTCGCAGGGTAATAGTACACCAGAAAAACCACAAGGCTGATGAATAGCAAGGGAAACACCAGAAAACAGAAAGGTGTGGCATAAAATACATAAACAGTCATGTAACAAGATTTACAAACAAATACAAAATGCTGCTATAAATTAGAAGGTTGCATAGGCCAGCCAAGTATTCAGCCCGAGCCAGTTGGTGACATAGCAGAGGTAGAAGGCTCCACCATCCATTTACTCCAAACCCTATTATATTTCTTAGGGCAGCCTCTGTTTATGTAAGTATCCTTATACAGAGGTAAGTTATTTACTAAGCTTTTCCAGTAGGAGAGAGAGAGGGTGCCTGTTTCCTCCACTTTAACGCGATAGCCTTCATGGCGTAGAAGAGGAGTAGGCAAACTAAGGTGCGGTCTACAACCATTAGAAACAGATTTTCTACTAACCCCAACAGGCAAACACTTATGGAGGGTTGCAAGGAAACATGTGTCTCAATTAATCAAAGTAAGCACCTCCTCCCAGAACCCAGCTATCACAGGACAGGTCCAAAATATATGAGAGAAATTTCCAGAGAGGAACCACATCTCCAGCATTCCAGAGAGCATGAGGGATCCATTTGTGGAGCCTAGAAGGTGTAAAATAAGCTCTATGGGCCACTTTAAATTGTATGAGCCGATCTCGTAAAGAAACCAAGGTTCGGAAAGGGAAATCATCCCAATCATCGCTGCCCAAGTCCAGTACATCTCTCAGCCAACTGGCCCGAAACCCTTTCAGAGGAGGTAAGGAGATCAGAATGAGATGAGAGTACAATTGAGAGGTAAATTTCTGCTCACACTCCATACGGAGCACATGTTCTAAATCGGATTGGACAGCTATAAGTGAGGACTGAGGAAATTGAGAATGAAATGGGAGAGCTGCATATAATGGAAAGTATAGCTAGCTGGGACATTATAGGTAGAGGAAAGTTGGGACAAGGGGATAAATACCTGTTGAGGGCCAATCTGGGAGATATTGATGTTGTACTTAATCCATACTTGTGTCTCTGGGAGTAAATATAGGTGGGACAGGGTGGGAATAAGCCACAAAGGTGCATTCGGTAACAGTCATTTTCAGGTAGTTCTCGCAGGCCAAGCCTAATTTCCAGGCACGCAAAGTAGTGAGCATACAGTAGAGGGAGTAAGAGGATATGGTGTCTGAGGGCCTCTAAATATAAGAAATTTAAGAGCTTCCAGAAAGTGGACCACAGCCGCCTCTAGGAGCGTGGAAGAATTGGAGGTGTCTGGGTTCAACCACCAATTGGGAAGCTAGAAAGTATTTGTGGCAGTCAGGGAGGGCAAGCCCCCCCGTGTAACAGGGAACATCAACATAGACAATTTATACCTAGGATTCTGAGGGCCCCAAAGGAAGGAGGAAATAAGTTGGTTAAGTTAAAAAAAGAAAAAAAAAGAACTTGGGTATCCATTACGGGGAGTCTCTAAATAAGTACGCATCCTGCGTCTGAAAATAAATCCATCACAGAGGGTAATCACAAGTTTCAGAGGGTAATGCTTTGGTAAACTGGCCCTTACAGTGGCTGTGCTTTGGTGGGAGGTTAAATCTCCTGTAAAAGAGGCAGCGCTGACATATTTCCAACATGTACACGAAGGTCAGAGCTCTTACATCTGCACATTGCCTATCATGTGTGTCCCCCCCACTACAGACAGCCAACCATTTATCCCATGTGGGTACCCCTAGTTAGACATCATCATTCTGAGCTTTGAAGTACACACCTTCCAAAATGAACATTCATTTTGCTAAATGAACATAAGAATTTGGTTCGGCCTGGGAGTCACAGAAGCAGCTTACAGCCAACTGCCAGCTGCCTGTCAAAACCAATATCAGGCCAAAATACACGGCAGCTGAATGCTGTTCTGAAGTATACTAGCATACAGAGCCAAATGCGTACAGAGATTAATGCCTCAAATGTAGCTAGTCTGT
This sequence comes from Staurois parvus, assembly GCF_062004578.1. NCBI lineage: Eukaryota > Metazoa > Chordata > Amphibia > Anura > Ranidae > Staurois > Staurois parvus. The sequence continues at coordinate 6,019,846 of NW_028318026.1, read as the reverse complement.
ATTTGGGGCATACATCCCTGTACACATTAGTCCCAAAACACATATGTCCCTGTATACATATAGCCCCATAACTTGCGGAACAGCATACAGCTGTCACAAATTTCAGCCAGCGGCAAGCTGTACACTGTACTTCTTCCTCCTGGGCACCCAAAAAACATTCAGTTTTTACACTGTAAGGGTCAAACCGCCTGTGTATATTACGCCTAAGACACATTAATAAGATTATGTACATCAAGTTGATGTCTTCTATGTTTATCTATTAAAAAAACATTAAATTGATGGTGTATTTCCTTGAAACAATTCAACAGCAGAAAATCCCATAGTTTTATTGTGTTTAAGTGTAATAAATAGGGAAACACAGTACATTTTAGTAAATATGGCAAAGTGGCATTGTAACATCTAAGAGAGCTGCCTCAACAAAGCATTTCTGGAAATGGTTACACTAGCAATATGGGCACAATGCTAGACGCTATCTAATCAAAGGCGAAGGAGAAAGAAGCAGTGACACAAGGTCAGGACAATGTATAAAACACATGCCTAGTAGCTGCAAAGATGTATACCTGGACAAAACATTGTTGAGTTTTAAGTAGGACTCTATAACACATCTGCGTTCGCTCTTTGCTCTACAGTAGTTTATAAGTGACCTTGCTTTTACACAGACTCATAAAACAATTACACACAGACTTATAAAATTCCATCATTTTATTGCCTGTTAAAGTACAACTGACACCTGTTGAAACCTACTGAACTACATATAGCAATACAATGCAGGCGCCTATAGATGCATACTACACATACCTTAGGATGCCTGCTCCAGCATCTCAGGACCTTTCAAATTCTGTATTTCTCTCCTATGCAAGTTTTGACAATTCACAGCAGTGTTGGAAGCTGGACTTCCACACTTTCCTAATGGTCAGTAAATCCAGTTCATAGTGATGGGATGATAGAGAAGCACAAGAGGTGGGATTTGTGGGTAGGTCTTCAACAGTACAAGGAAATGTCAAATTTGGATTTAGGGAATCCCAGGGGTGTGAAGGTATGTACAGCAACCCCTGCAATGTATTAACCTTTAGTTCTCTTTGCTACTAAAAGATTTGTATGTACTGTACTCATGTATGTGTGTAGATTTCTGTATACAGGTAGCCTTTAATCAATCCCAAATAATAATATGAGCTAGGGAGTATACTGTCTGACCCATCAGATTGTGCTCACATGACTATAAACTGGGGAAGAAGTTTTATGTCAGGACCCAGATGTGAACCTGCAACCTCTGCTGTGTTTGCTGCTATCTCTTATTGGTGAGCCACCTGAGATGCTGGACAGCTCTCTGCCCGATTCCTTAGACAACCTTGTGTTCTTTTTCTTTTGCACCATGATCCCTTGTCTTCTTCCAGTGAACGTCCTATTTAAGCCATGCCTTTGCACTGTTTGCTAGATTATTTTGCTCTCCCCAGCCAATATCTTGCTCCTTTGCGTACCTGCAGCTGTCCATATCTCCACTACCACTCGTTACCAACTTTTGGCTTGTTCCTCATACCTCCTCTTGGTGGGGTGATCCTGAGGACTGTGCCCTTGTACTAACATGCAGAAAAACCCATCTCCACCATCAGGAACGCTGGTGAACTTAGGCCCTACACCTCAGATGAGCTTGCATCATCTGCCAAGGTGAAGTGCTTGTATACTTATCCTGCTGGTCAGTGGGAACCTCTCTACTGCTATAGCTACTAATCTATGAGCCTGACCATGACAGTGTACCCCTTTTTCTAGGCCCATTGCTGGTAATTTCATATGTGCTGGAGCAGTATGCAATTAATGCTGGATCCAAAATCCAGTTCCTTGCCAGTCAGCAAGGAACTGGATTGCAATTTGAATCCCTTTTGCGGCATTCACTTACCAGTAAAGATTTTCTTCACCTTCTTCTCGATCCATAGATCAGTGGTTCATAAATCCGACCTCAGAGAACCTCTTATATTGGTCATTTAGTCCAAATGACTGCACCTTATTTGGGATTCCCCAAGACCTAAACCAGGGGTCATGGTAAATTACATACATTTTGTAAATTATTTGATCTGTTATTGTGCTTATTGCTAAATCAGCAGTTTTAAAATGACACCCTTATTAATAAATTATTTGTACATAAAATTGCCTCAAGACTTTTAGGCCTCATGCACATGGATAGTGAGAGACTGAAATTCTGCCCAATGTAATATTTAAGGTGTCCAGATAGCCATAGGTGCTGCACACAACCTGCTATACAGGTGAATGGCAGTACATGGCTGTACTCTTGTAAATGCCTATGCTTCTGTGCATCGGCACTTACCCATACATGAGTGTACAACATATTTTCCATGCAGAAGTCCTACATTCTGGAAATACACTGTACACATATGCGCCGGTAAACACCGATGCCAGTAAGCATTGCCATTTACTAGAGTACAGCCACGTTGAGCCATTCACTTGTATGACAGATTGTGCGTGATACCTGTGGCTTCCCAAGGATGGGGAAATGCCTGGAATTTCGTGGTAAGCAGATTTTTGTAGCGAACACAGGAGATGGCATGGGCACCATTCAGAGAACACTTTGCATTTTCTCAATGAATGCAAAGTGTTCCCTGACTGGATGAATTGGAGATTGTGATGTCACCGCCCTGCCTCTCCACATCATCCTATCTCTGAGCAAATGCAAAATGTTCCCCGAATAGAATCCATGCGGGAGCAGGCAGTGTTAGATACACTCACAGATTTAGATGGTTTCGACTAACAAATTAACCACCTCAATACTGGGAACTTTCATCCCCTTTTTACCTAGGCCAATTTTAAGCTTTCATCACTGTTGCACTTTGAATGGTAATTACTCAGACATGCTATACTGTACCCACATGAAATTGTTATCGATTTTGAGACAGAGCTTTCTTTCCATGGTGTTTAACCACAACTGTGTTTAATTTTTTGCGTTGTAAATGGAAAAAGAGTGAAAATTTTGAAAAAATGTGTTTTTCTTAGTTTCCGTTATAAAATTTTGCAAATAAGTAATTTTTCTTCATAAATTTGAACCAAAATTTAGGTAAAAATAACCTAAAACCAGTGTATATTATTTGGTCTCTGAGTAGGCTTTGCCCCTGGTCCACATATATGCGGCCTGCGTTTTGCACAGGCACGAGAGCCATTTCATTTGAATGGAATCCCATACCCCGTGACACACAGGGAAGAAGTCCCTGCACTTCTTCTGAAAACACAGCCCGCACGAGAACCTCAGTTTCCAGTACAGTTGCATTTTCCAGTGCGGGCGGCGTGCCATTGGAACTAAATTAATCTGTGTGGGTGATGTGGCTGCACGGATTTTCATGCAGATCCGCAGCGGCACCACCCGCACATATGTGTACCAAGCCTTAGAGTCTACAAGCTATGGTACCAATCATTGAAAATTGATCACACCTGATGTACTGACGTCTCATTTCTTGAGGCCTTAACATGCCAGGACAGAACAAATACTTCTGAAATGACCCCTTATTGGAAGTACACAGTCCAATGTATTTAGTAAGAGGCATGGCGAGTTTTCTGAATTTGTAATTTTTTCGACAATTCTTTGGAAAATAAAAAAAATTAAATTAGTTTTTTTTCCAACAAAAATGTCCTATTAAGTTATTTCTCACACATGGCAAAGACATACCTACAACTACACCCCAAAACATATTCTACTACTCCTGAGTATGGTGATACCACATATGTGAGATTTTTTTCACAGCCTAGCCACATAGAAAGGCCCAACATCCTAGGAGAACCTTCAGGTGTTATCCACTTTAAGACCAGGCCGCCTGCCGAAACTTTTTGTTTACAAGTAAAAATCAGTAATTTTGCTAGAACGTACAACCTCCAAACATTATTTATTTTTTAGCATAGGCTCTAGAGAATAAAATGGTAGGTTTTGCAAGTTTTTATGTCACATGTCTGTTTACACTGAATGATGGCTGTGATTGGACACAGCCATCACGTGATCAGGAGGGCCAATCAAAGAAGCCATGTCCTGATCTGTGACTGTGTCCGAGGACCATCACAGGATTGCGCTGCTGTGTGGCCCACGTTCTGAGAGGACGGTTAGGAACTCCCACCTGGCCATTTATGTACAGTTGCTGAGTGGGACACCGCCTGGCTGGCTGTGTCATTCATTCACAGAGTTCTGTGAATGGGAAACTACAAGTCACGACATCCTTTGAGGATGTTGGTTTGTAGTTCTCAAAAACTATCACAGCACTGTTGAACACTGTGGTAGTTCACTGGTTCCTCCTGTCAGTGTAAAGCTGCATGCCTGTGCGAGGTACAAGCAGACAGATTACACTGACAGTCTTAGGGAGACCTGCGTGGTGCCAGCGATCTGCTGGTCAATGGTGCAATGCTCCAGGCTCCTAAAACAAAAAATAGTAAATGCATATTTTTTTAGCTTTAAAAATGTGCATTTATTATTTTTTGTTAAAAGGTGAATTTATCCTTTAAAAGCTGATTTCCAGCTAACACTTTTCAAGCAGTTACAGCAAAAGGTTTTGTTTTTTTTTCCTTTCTTTTGGGATAAAGGTTTTTCATAAATGAATAACGGCACTGCTACTTTTGCTGGACAGCTTGGCCTGCTAAAGGAAGTTGAAAAATAATACACTTAGGCTCCATGTACACGGGATGTTTGGAAAACTCCTCTGAACGATGGAAACTGACTGTTGGAAAACATAGGTTAAAAAACGTCTGTTTAGCTGCGTTTGCATACCATGTTTATACTTGTTTTGCGTTTCGAAGCTTTAAGATAACCTCAGGAGACCTTCCAAAATGCCCAGAATGCACTGAAAAACAGTAAAAAAAATTAACTATTTCAGACGTTTTGAGAGGAATAGAGAGAGACAAAGCAGAGAGAGCAGTATGTGTTGAGATTACCTGTCTTTTCTGGTTGTATTCACTATGGATCCCATCAGGAGCATAATGCGGCACGTTCTACCATTTTTTCCTTCACGCAAAACCTGGAACTGACTGCACTGGTGTGATAGGTCCATTTGAATACATGGAAAACGCTTTGCATGCATTTCTGATTATGAAAAAAGGCTCTGGACAGCATTTGGATATGGAAAAGTTAAACGCTTCTAAACGCAAAGCCGTGTTTACAAGCTTTTGACGTTTGAAACTCTGATAAAATCTAATCCTGAATGCAAGTTTGGTGCGTTAAAAAAAATGACTGTAAACTCAACTGCCTGTAAACGACTGTAAACAACTATGTGTACATGGACACATAGGAAAACATTAGGGAGAGTTCAGGAACTGCTGAAAAAATGCAGAAAAGCTCCTGAACGTGAGTTTATCAGCTGCAGTGTACATGAACCCTCACTGACTGAATCACCAGCTGTAAACAGAGGGAAAAAAGCTAAACAAAATAAAAAACTAATGCAGCCACTACATCTAAGAACTGGTAAGCTTCAATACAATATATTTTTGTTTTTGGGTTTAATACCACTTTAACAACATACTTATGGATAGTTGTGTCCTTCATGGGTATGGACCCAGCCAAAAAACAAGGGCCATGGCTAACATGGGCAGTGAGCCCCAGATCCAGCCCAGACTGATTTTTAGAAAAGGCAAAGTGGAGAAATTTTTTTTAAGCATTTAACCCTGAGCAACTACGAGGGGGGGGTGTAAAGCACAAGTTCAATAAAAGTGAAGCTGTCCCTGAAATCAAACCAGTCAATACAAGATGGCTCCTGATTTGTTGCTTCTTGCACTCTTCAGTTCTCTGTTCCTTACTCTTTTATAGAGTAAGCCAAAAAATACTCTGATTCAGCACATGGGGTAAGATGCTCATTTTATTACACAAATAAAAACACCACCAACTATGCTGTCCTTTTTATGGTTTACCTCCATTAGTTTATTCCTTCACATTTTCTTATTTGAAACCAAGATTATCCAATATTGAGCAGAAGATAAGCCGGTTATCGGCTAATGGAAGCTCTATGGTTTACAGAGCATACAGGACGAAGAATTAAAGGTGATTGTCTTGTTTCTATAACAACAGCTGTAGACCTGATTGGACATGAGCTTATAAGAGAATGTTGCTAACAGAGAATTTTTTTTCTAAGCAAAAAAAAAATCTACTGTGTGACAATTATAGAAAATAGTACAACTGCATACATGATGTAAGTGTTGTTGCTGTATTTCCCTTTCATATACTACTGTATATTGCTAAATAATTCCTGTCTAACAATTGCAAGGCATTGAGTTCACTCACTGGAATCACCCTATTATTACATCTCACTCCTCCCGCTGCAGCCCGGTAGAGTAGCACACTTCTTCTGCAAGCTCCATAGTATACCATAATGAAGTAGTCCATCAGGAAGGGGTGAGTTTACTTGTAATTAATGCTGCAGATGGGTGGAGTTGGGTGCTCACGTGCATATATCTTACCTTTGGAAACCTAGAGTAGTATACAGCCATCAGACAAATGTTAATGTTTGCACTTATGAAGAAGGGGCCTGTCAGCTTGTTTTGGAAGAACACAATAACAGTTGTGATGAAAAACTCATCAAAACGTATCAATTTCCCCCCAAAACGTACTGTTAAAGAAGACGTAAAAATATTGCAGAACACTATTCCCTAGGCCGACCGTCATGGTCAGGTTGGCCAAATTGTAGTCTAGAGCAGCATTTATCAACCTTTTCCATACAGAGGAATCCTTGAAATTACTTTCTGGTCTCAAGGAACCCCTGCTAAAAATTATTATATCTATAACCCACTATACATTATTGTGATGGTCAGTGGGAAGATATCTCTGTACACATATGGTCACTGGCAAGAATTTCCCCTTATAAAAAGATCAATGGTGCCTATGGAAACCTATCTGAGAGGCAGAAATTGCTCAAGGAACCCTGAGCAACCTCTGAAGAAACCCTGGTTGAGCAACCGTAGTCTGAAGAAAGACTGTACTGTGGGATGGAAAGGCATTTGGCCTTCAAGTCATAGACAATGTTGGGTTGGTAGGTCTGAGTGGAATGACAGCTGCTTGGTGTTATATTATATCTGTTCCTTATTCAGACCTGTGATCCCACTGTCTGCACAAGGGAAGCCTCCCAGCAAGATTATTATTTCACATCTCTAAGATGTCTTGTGACCAAGGGCAGAGAGCCACAAAGAAAGTTAGTACTGGAATATTTTTCCCTGCCAGGTGGTGTGATTCCATGTACTGTATGAACAAGCAATAGCTAGCTATATTGGAGCAAAGGATATATATCTGATTACAATCCAGTCTTGTTGACCTCTTTTATGCAGCCCTGTAGCCACCTGACTCTCCTTCCATGATCCAGTTTCTCTGCCGTCTCTCACTTCCACAATCCTTTTTTCTCTCTCTCTATTGCACACCCTGGTTTCATCGCATTGACCCCTCCACATTCCCATCTCACTGAATCCTGATCCTGCTTTACATGATCTGACTTATGTTCTCTAGAACAACAACCACTTTTCACCATGACCACCACTCACTGAGAAAGGTAACTGCCCAAAGGTAATTGGCCATACAATAAAAGGACCAGTTGGTTGTCCTTCACTCTCAGGCCAAAGGTGTGTAGTCTACTCTGCCTATGTCTGTAGGCAACTTAAAGCAAACCTGTGATTTATTCATTTAGAACAAAACAACACTCCCCCACCACTGCCACAACCATCTCCAGCAGCATGAACTTGCATTTCCTTTGCTTCCCTCCTACTTCCTAGCACTGGGAGCCAAAGAAAATAGCCAACAATTTTTGGTATAGAGGAGCACAGTACATGTCACAATGCAGGGCATTGGGAGGCCAATTAACACTGCCAAGCATGGAGTCCAAAGCGCTGAGTAAGTAACCTGGCATATCACAGTTACCCACTACTGTAATATCAATGGTGGGCAGGCTGGCGGTTTATTTTACAGCAGTAGCTTCTATATATGGTTTGTTTTATGCAAAACCCTATTCAGCCTTGGTTTAAATTAAAGGATAAGCTCACTTTTCCATAAAAGAATAATAAATGTACATTTATTATTTTTTGAATTAGGAGCCTGTAAAGCATTGCACCAGCGATCACCAGATCACTGATGTCATGCAAGTCTCCTGCACACTGTCAGTGTATCTGCTTGCTCATACATCCCATACATAAAAGTAGATACTTGCTGACAGGAAGAATGAATGAACTACCACACCGCTCCACAGTGTGGTGGTAGTTCAATGAGGACTACAAGCTGACAGCTGCTAAGGCTGTCGGGACTTGTAGTCCATTCATCCTCAGAACACTATGAATGAATGAAGTGGCCGTGTGGGCGGAGCCCTGCATGGCCGCACTGTTTTTGAAATCTGACAGCTTGTATGGGGGACCTTCTCCCCGTACTTCTGTCACAGGGAGGGGGGACAGTGGGGGGTGGCTGCAACAATGGAAACATGTTATACAGTCATGGCCGAAATTGTTGGCACCCTTGATATTTCTCCAGGAAATCATGTATTTCTCACGAAACGTATTGCATTAACACATGTTTTGCTATACACATGTTTATTCCCTTTGTGTGTATTGGGACAAAACAAAAAAAGGGAGGAAAGAAAGCAAATTCGACATAATGTCACACAAACCTCCAAAAATGGGCTGGACAAAAGTATTGGCACCCTTTCACAACTGCGGATAAATAAGAATGTTACAAGCATGTGATGCTCCTGTAAACTCACCTGGGGCAAGTAACAGGTGTGGGCAATATAGAAATCACACCTGAAAGCAGATAAAAAGGAGAGACGTTCACTTAACCTTTGCATTGTGTGTCTGTCTGTGCCACACTAAGCATGGACAACAGAAAGAGGAGACGAGAACTGTCTGAGGACCTGAGAACCAAAATTGTGGCAAAATATCAACAATCTCAAGGTTACAAGTCCATCTCCAGAGAACTAGATTTGCCTTTGTCCACAGTGCGCAACATTATCAAGAAGTTTGCAACCCATGGCACTGTAGCTAATCTCCCTGGTCGTGGACGGATGAGGAAAATTGATGAAAGATTGCAACGCAGAATAGTCCGGATGGTGGATAAGCAGCCCCAAACATGTTCCAAAGACATTCAAGCTGTCCTGCAGGCTCAGGGAGCATCAGTGTCAGCGCGAACTATCCGTCGACATTTAAATGAAATGAAACGCTATGGCAGGAGACCCAGGAGGACCCCACTGCTGACACAGAGACATAAAAAAGCAAGACTACAGTTTGCCAAAATGTACTTGAGTAAGCCAAAAGCCTTCTGGGAAAACGTCTTGTGGACAGATGAGACCAAGATAGAGCTTTTCGGTAAAGCACATCATTCTACTGTTTACCGAAAACGGAATGAGGCCTACAAAGAACAAAACACAGTACCTACGGTAAAATATGGTGGAGGTTCAATGATGTTTTGGGGTTGTTTTGCTGCCTCTGGCACTGGGTGCCTTGACTGTGTGCAAGGCATCATGAAATCTGAGGATTACCAAAGGATTTTGGGTTGCACTGTAGGGCCCAGTGTCAGAAAGCTGGGTTTGCGTCCAAGATCCTGGGTCTTCCAGCAGGACAATGACCCCAAACATATGTCAAAAAGCACTCAGAAATGGATGGCAAAGAAGCGCTGGAGAGTTCTGAAGTGGCCAGCAATGAGCCCAGATCTAAATCCCATTGAACACCTGTGGAGAGATCTTAAAATTGCTGTTGGGAAAAGGTGTCCTTCCAATAAGAGAGACCTGGAGCTGTTTGCAAAGGAAGAGTGGTCCAAAATTCCGGGTGAGAGGTGTCAGAAGCTTATTGATGGTTATAGGAAGCGACTGATTTCAGTTATGTTTTCCAAAGGGTGTGCAACCAAATATTAAGTTAAGGGTGCCAATACTTTTGTCCAGCCCATTTTTGGGGTTTTGTGTGACATTATGTCATATTTGCTTTTCTGCCTCTGTTTTATATTTGTTCCAATACATACAAAGGGAATAAACATGTGTATAGCAAAACATGTGTTAATGCAATACCTTTTTTGTGTGAAATACTTGATTTTCAGGAAAAATATCAAGGGTGCCAACAATTTCGGCCATGACTGTATGTTCCACCCTGAAAATGGTAAACTTATAATTTAACTAAATATATTCCAGCCACATTAAAACAAAAAAAGTTAAATATCTTACAGTTTGTTTTCTTTCTAAAGCAGCCACAGCCTGGGCAGAAAAGTGTCCTGTCAGCGGCTGCAGAGTGGAACCCTTGTTCTGTATGGGGAAGGAGTAGGGGTCTTTCTGCGGAGGTCTGAGTTCTGCAGTCATAAATCTCATACTCTATAATTGGAGAGCTCTGGCTTTGACTCAGCAGCATGTGTGTTGGACCCCTGCAGAGAGATCACTGAGTCCCATTCTGCAGCAAGATGGCAGGGGACAGACTTTTTTATTCAAGCTGTGAATAATTTAATAAAAAATACTCTAGGCTGGGGGTCTGTAACCAGTAGATCGTGGCCAAGTGACTGGTAGATCACAGTATGGGCTTGCTGACCCGCCAACCCAGAGCATCAAACAGAGTGCAATGCAGAGGGACTACTTGTAAAGTTGGAGGTGTAGTAGGGAGCAAGAGCTGCATAAGCTGATGCCTCCTCTGTAGTGATGGCTTCTGTCCCATGCGGAGTGATACCAACTGCATTCCGCCTCTTATCCCAGCTAGAAGTCTCCAGAGTGGTGCCAGCATCAGGAAAGAAGAGATCTTCAGATCAGTGTGAAGCAATACACTGGGCATAACAGTATAGGGCTGCTTTCACACTGATGTGCTGCGGTTTACCCACACCGCGGGTGCAGTGCAATGTACTTGCAGCTATCCTCCGGGTTTGCTGTGCTTAGCCATAGATTTCTATTATATCCTGCAGATTTGATGCACTTTCTGAAAGCACACCGAAACTCCTGAATGCGGGCATTTTTGGTGAGCTTTCAGAAAGTGCACCACACGTGCAGGATGTAATAGAAGCCTATGGTAAAGTTAACCCAGGAAAGTCACAGATGCACTGTGCTGCACCCGCAGTGCAGGTAAACCTCAGCACATCAGTGTGAAAGCAGCCTTATATGGGGCTCAAAACAGTTAGGGTTCATTTACATTTGCAGTTTGGTGATGGTAAAAACCCATAGTTAAGACATGTTTTACCACCCCCTTCCCAACCAGACCCCCTTTAACTGCAGTGGCCACTGGCATACACATGTTGCAGCTGCAGCAGGAGTTATATGCCCTGTCATGGTTGGTTGGTTATTCAAGTGAATGAGGCCTCTTTGTAAGTGCCCTGCAACTTTGTGCAGTACCGCAGACAAGGGGTTAAAGCAGGCAGTGTTGTGTTGCTTTTTCACCACTTGATTTAACCCGTTGGACCTTGCAGAAGCATGGAGTTGCTGGGTGCTTGCAGAGTGGCCTTAATTACTTGAATGGTTCTCGATTGGCAAGCAGTAGCACCCACCAAAAGCAGCAGGGGGTTTAATTCCTTCTCTGGCATATGTAAACCTTTTGGCTGCTAAAGGGGATAGGGATTAGGGGCGGTAAAACCGCAACTCAACTGCTGGGTTTTACGACCATGGGGTTTAATTCTTGCTGCGGTATGTGTAAACCTTTGGCTGCTAAAGGGGGTAGGGATTAGGGTCCGTAAAACCGCAAATCAGCCACAGGGTTTTACTACACCCCCCATCAACTTTGGGCTCATTCATAAGTGCAGTAGGAGATATGTCGCCTCTTCCCCACCTTAAACCCATGATCGCCGAGCAATGCACGCAGCTGCAAAATGAAAGTATGACAATTAGAGGTTTAAATCAGATGTGAGGAGGCAATGCTGTGCCCGGTGATCTTTGACTTCTCATGTTGTTCAGGTAGATCTTTACCTCTTTAAGATTGCCTACCCCTGGTCTAGGCAGATATAAAAGAAACAAACGAAGGCAGCTCTGTAGTCATTAGTACATCATTAAATGTTTAAATATGAGCAGTGTAAGTACCTAAATTTGACCTGGTATCTGTCCCTTGAAGTCCCTATACAACAGGGCTGCAATGTGAGAGGAAGAAGCAGCACAAAGAGATCAGTGCATTGTTCTATAAAATGAGCATGCTGATAGCTGGAGAAAGCAGACTGATAGCCTCGTGTGGGTTTATAACAATCTGACCCCAGAGGAAGCGGGTTGAATGATACTGGTCATCAGACTGAGGACATCTCATTGCAGAGAAAAAGTACTGCAGGGGAAATCTCCGGATTAAAGGTGAATATTGCAGCTATAGCTGGTTTTGTTATATCTTTTAATAGGCTATTCATTTTCATTTTATTTTTGGCTGGAGTTCTACTTTAGGAAAACAAAATGTAAGATTTTGCACATCTTTGTTTTGAGGCACCTGAAATGTATTTAGCTAATTTAACCGCCTCTCGCCCGCCATATAGTAATATGATGGACGCAAGGTGGTTCTCTCATTCTGGGAGGACGTCATATGACGTCCTCCCACTCTAACCGTGCATGCATGGCTCCCGGAGCGCGGCAATCAGCGGTGCGCTGTGTCCCTCGGACACAGCGGATCACCGATCCACGGAAAGAGCCGAAGATGTCGGTTCGGTCATGTGATCAGCTGTGTCCAAACACAGTTGATCATATGTCAACAGGGAAATGCCGGTTATCTGCATTTCTCTCCACATGAGCTGTCAGGCTGACAGCTCGTGAGGAGAAGAGAGCCGGTCATCGGTATTCCTCGGAGGGGACATGTACACAGATCATCAAAGCACTGATGATCAGTGTGCCCTGATGATCTGTGTAGCCCCAGCAGTGCCACCTGTCAGTGTCCATCAATGCCATTTCTCAGTGCTCATCCATGCCACCTGCCAGTGCCACATTTCAGTGCCCATCAGTGCCACATCAATGCCACATAGTGTCCACCTGAGCTGTCTTTCAGTGCCGCCTATCAGTGTGCATCAGTGCCGCCTATCAGTGTGCATCAGTGCCAGTCAGTGCTGCCTAACAGTGCCATATATGAGTGCTGCATTTCAGTGATGCCTGTCAATGCCCATCAGTGCCACCTACCAGTGCCTCCTCATCAGTGTCCATCAGTGCTCATCAGTGCAGCCTCATTAGCGCACATCAGTGAAGGAGAAAAATCACTTATCTACAAAATTTTATAACAAAAACTACGAAAAAAATTGTTTTTCAAAATTTTCAGTGGTTTTTGGTTTAAGAAAAAATAAAAAACCCAGAGGTGATTAAATACCACCAAAATAAAGCTCTATCTGTCACAAAAAAATTATAAAAATCTCATATGGGTACAGTGTTGCATGACCGTGCAATTGTCATTCAAAGTGCAACAGCGCTAAAAGCTGGAAATTGGCCTGGGCAGGAAGGGGGTATAAGTGCCCTGTAGGCTAGTGGTTAAAGTGTTCCTAAACCCAGGACCTTGAATTCACTATATCTGGTCTCCCCAGACCTTGCATTCAATATATCCGGTCTCCTACAGTACATAACATAACATGGAAATGCAATTATTTTAGTAAATATAAACTGCTAAATACCTTTTCTCATCAGCAATTAGAGCAGTCTTGTGACTTCAGCAGAGCACTGATTAAAGCTTGTAGGAGGAGTTTTCTTTCTGCTCTAGGAGGATATGAAACCTCTAACCCTCTGTCTGGACAGCGCTGATTGGCCCTGTGCTGATCACATACACCCTCCCAAGAAAAAAAAAAAACCTCTCTGGCAATACACACCAAACTGAGCATATGCATGTGACTACAGATTCAGTCTGTATCAGGTGGACATTTCAACAAGAGGAGGGGCAGAGACGTCATGATCAAACAGCATTTTTACACCATGCAGAGAATTAACCCCTTAGGTTCCACAGTGAGTATAACAAGCATGCTTTACTGCATATACAGACTGATTTTACTGTTGTGGGTTTAGTAACACTTTAAGCTGAAGAATAAAAAGACAATTAAGTGAACAGGAGAGAGAATTCAAATTTTGGGGAATAACTGGATGTAAGAAAGTTTGAATTTATAATTGACAGCAGTGGGAAATTATGTGAACATGTCCAGTGTTTTTAGTTATCTGTAGCTACACGTTACAACAGCTTTAATAAGATTGTGAACAGTGCCAACTGCTGGCTATGTAAATGAATACAAGCACTTCGGGTATCAAGTAAATTGTGCGTTCATTTCTTCCTAACTGGGAACCTAAGCACCATCCACTAATGGCAGGGCCTTCTTAATCGCATCATGGGCCCCTGGGCAAAGTAATGCCCTGGGGCCCCTACCAGTCTGCACCAATTTACGCACCTACTTTCAAGAATTAAAGTATAAATAGTTGATAGAATTAAACAATTATTAGTACTATTAAATAGAATTGATTCTACCCACTTGCCCTCCAGAGGATTTACCCCCCCCCCCCCCCCCCCTCCTGACCAGGCCATTTTTTGCAATACAGTGCTGCGTTACTTTAACTGACAATTGAGCGATCATACAACACTGTACATAAAATTACATTTCTTTCTTTTTTTTTTAGCTTTCTTTCCGTGGTATTTGATCATCTGTGCATTTTTATTTTTTGCACTATAAACAAAAGAAAAACATCGATCTTTTTGCTATAAAACTTATCCAGTAAAAAAAAATTAAAAAGTATTTTGTCATAAATTTAGGCCATAATATATTCTGCTCCATGTCTTTGCTAAAAAAAAAATCCCAATACGTGTAAATTAATTGGTTTACGTGAAAGTTATAGCGTCTACAAATGGCGCTATATATACTGAAATTTATGGGTGGGGTGGGGGATTCAGAAGGGCAGAGTACACGGGGGGGTGTGGGAGGCAGAAGGGCAGAGTACACGGGGGGGGTGGGGGAGGCAGAAGAGCAGAGTACAGGGGGGGGTGGGGGAGGCAGAAGGGCAGAGTACGGGGGGGGAGGCAGAAGGGCAGAGTACAGGGGGGGGGCAGAAGAGCAGAGTACGAGGGGGGGTGGGGGAGGCAGAAGGGCAGAGTACGGGGGGGTGGGGGAGGCAGAAGGGCAGAGTACAGGGGGGGAGGCAGAGGGCAGAGTACGGGGGGGTGGGGGAGGCAGAAGGGCAGAGTACGGGGGTTGGGGTTGGCAGAAGGGCAGAGTACGGGGGGGGTGGGGTAGGCAGAAGGGCAGAGTACGGGGGGGGTGGGGGAGGCAGAAGGGCAGAGTACGGGAGGGTGGGGGAGGCAGAAGGGCAGAGTACGGGGGGGTGGGGGAGGCAGAAGGGCAGAGTACGGGGGGGGGAGGCAGGCAGAAGAACAGAGTACGGGGGGGGATTCAGAAGAACAGAGTATGGGGGGGTGGGGGAGGCAGAAGGGCAGAGTACAGGGGGGGAGGTGGGGGAGGCAGAAGGGCAGAGTACAGGGGGTGGAGGCAGAAGGGCAGAGTATAGGAGGAGGGGATGGGGGAGGCAGAAGGGCAGAGTACAGGGGGGGGTGGGGGAGGCAGAAGGGCAGAATACGGGGGGGGTGGGGGAGGCAGAAGGGCAAAGTACGGGGGGGGTGGGGGAGAAGGGCAGAGTACAGGGGTTTGAGGGAGGCAGAAGATCAGAGAACAGGGGGGTGGGGAAGACAGAAGGGCTTAATACATGGGGCTGGGGGAGGCAGAAGGACAGAGTACAGGGGGAGTCAGGAGGGCACAATACTGTGATCATGAGGGCACAGTACAGGATCTTGGAGGCTGCCTGGGCCATCCCGATACAGCTTAGTTAAAAGTGTGACTGTCCTGGCAGATCCGGGACAGTTGGCAAGAATGATGTAAGGCAAGATTATCATGTGGCCCCTATGCGCCTGGGGCCCCTGGACAGTACCCAGTGGTGCTCATCCATTAAGACACCCCTGACTCATGGTACAAAGCCCTGCTTATGCTATGTTCCAAGTCTAATGACAATGCCTTATTAGCTAGCAAAGTGCTCTTCATTATTGGACAGTGAATATCACGAGATTATGGCAAAAGTTTGCTTTTTTGGTTAAAAGCATTGGAGTTAGTAGGGAATGTAAAATTAATGTGGTTTAAGGCTCCATTCACACTTCTGCGACTTCAAAATTGTGCAATTTTCATTGTGATATTACAGTGAAACGTGATGCAACTTTGATGCTCCTTTGGATAAGTGTGCCTTTGGTGCGACTTTGGCTTTGACCAAGGATGATGGTTTGTGCTCTATAATGTTGCATGTATATCATTCAGGTGCAACTTTTATGCGATATTGGAGGGTTTAAATTGAAGTCTACGGCCCTCAACTACTTTCTAATCGCTGCGACTTCAAGTCGCACAAATATGAATGGTACTCATTGGGAAACATGGGGTGTGATTTTGTCATGCGGCTTTTTTACCCTGAAGTCGCATGACAACTCGCACAAGTGTGAATGGAGCCTTAGTGTTTAAAGTTGTTGTAAACCTCAGACATGAAATATGACCAAAACATATCCCTCTATAGCAGCGGTTCTCAACCTGGGGGTCGCACGACCATTTCCCAGGGGTCGCCTAAGACCATCGGAAAACACATATTTCCGATGGTCTTAGGAACCGAGACACCGCTCCTGTCTCAGGCGATGTGTGGGCGGGATGATATGCTGCCCCTGTCACCTGGCCACACCTCCGGGATCACTCAACAGCTCCGCCTCCTCGCTGCTGATTGGCCATCGGAACTGTAGCTCAGGAGAGGCACACAGGCAGCCAATCACCGGCGAGGAGGTGGAGCTTGGAGAGGAGGAACCGAGCGGCAGCGCGTGTAGATCAAAGAAGATCGAGGAAGCTGCCGGAGCAAGTGAAGAGGAGAGCGGCCAGAGAAGGAAGACAGCTGACAGGTAAGTGCAAATTTTGCTGCTGCAGCCAGGTATGCAGGCTGTAGATGGGAGAGGGAGAGAGCGAGCCCAGGCTGGAGCAGGAGTCAGCAAGGTAAGTATCATTGGTGTCAGTGGGAGGGATAGTGCCCCATCATTTGTGTCACTAATACCAACGATGGGGCACTATTCCTCCCCCCACTGACACCAACCATGAGACACTATTCCTCCCCCCACTGACACCAACCATGAGACACTATTCCTCCCCCCACTGACACCAACGATGGGGCACTATTTTTCCCCCCACTGACACCAACGATGGGGCACTATTTTTCCCCCCACTGACACCAACGATGGGGCACTATTTTTCCCCCCACTGACACCAACGATGGGGCACTATTTTTCCCCCCACTGACACCAACCATGGGGCACTATTCCTCCCCCCACTGACACCAACCATGGGGCACTATTCCTCCCCCCACTGACACCAACCATGGGGCACTATTCCTCCCCCCACTGACACCAACCATGGGGCACTATTCCTCCCCCCACTGACACCAACCATGGGGCACTATTCCTCCCCCCACTGACACCAACGATGGGGCACTATTCCTCCCCCCACTGACACCAACGATGGGGCACTATTCCTCCCACTGACACCAACGATGGGGCACTATTCCTCCCACTGATACCAACGATAGGGCACTATTCCTCCCACTGACACCAACGATGGGGCACTATTCCTCCCACTGACACCAATGATGGAGCACTATTCCTCCCACTGACACCAACGATGGGGCACTATTCCTCCCACTGACACCAACGATGGGGCACTATTCCTCCCACTGACACCAACGATGGGACACTATTCCTCCCACTGATACCAACGATGGGACACTATTCATCCCACTGACACCAATGATGTGGCACTATTCCTCCCACTGCAAAATTACAGTTATGAAGTAGCAACGAAAATAATTTTATGGTTGGGGGTCACCACAACATGAGGAACTGTATTAAGGGGTCGCGGCATTAGAAAGGTTGAGAACAACTGGTCTATAGTGTGTATTTGTCTCAAATAAGAGCACTAAGTGTCATTTCCTTCGGCTGCCTCTGTTATCAGCATGAATCACTTCTGACAAATTTCCCTGACATCAAGAGAAAAATGGTGACAGGGGAGGGACCTCCAGAAGATTGACAGCCTCAGCTCTGTTCCTGGGAGCTGTGTGAAGGGGGGGTGTCTTTTCCCTCTAATCAGGTCTCAGAGCTCTCCTGTGAGTCCTGTAATGTACATCCACCATCCATCAATCACATCATATAGTGAGGCAGATCCACGATGACCAGTGCCTGCTGACTTGCTGAAAGAAGAAAGCCAGCCAACATGTCTGATCGCGTTGTTTTCCACCAAATGACATCTCTGGGTCCCTACCGCTAAACAAAGAGCTGGGGTCTCCTGGGTGACATCACTGACAAAACATTGGACATGACCATTTTTGGTCACTTATGTTCTTGACCAAATATTACAGTTTTTAGAGATTACTACATTGTGACAAATTAAACAAACATTGGTAACATCACAAGACAATACTTTACAGAACAGACAAACCAGCATACTCCATTTAAAATAATAAGTAAACCAAGAAAAATGTTATATCTAATATTTACATAATTAATAGCATTGCTGGGAAATAAAAAACAAAATGTTTACACAAAGATCAAAGTAATTACCCAACTGGCAATAATAAAATTGTGTATGTGCATATGGGGAGAACTGTGGTTTAAATGGTTTAAATCATGATTCCAATTTTGGCAATTCACCTAAAAAAGAAAAAAAAAAAAACACGACAATGGCTGAAAGTTAAAAAAAACAAAAACCACAAACTACAACTGATATACACACTGTCCGACACAGACTCGTTTTCTGTGAGCCCAGGGAGTCATGGCCCTGGATTCATAAAAGAATCACTCCACAGGAGAAACAGCAGTAGACTGATCTTCCCAGTAAATAGCAAGGAGACGTGTCTGCAGAAGTCTGATCATTGGAGGAGAGGAGGGGGCAGCGCTGTGGTGCACAGATGCGGGCCAGAGTGTGGGTGCGTGTGCAGTTTGGACTTGGATTTGCAGAAGCGAATCACTTCCGCCCTATGTAGAATCAGGGCGGATGTGTCTTGCGGCACATGATAATGCATATCTGGTGGGTGACGCCATCATGGAGCCATATTAGTTATTTAAGTGGTGTGATTTGGAGGTATTCAATGGCAGGCTGACTGTGATGCAGAGGTGAGGGACACACTGCTTGTTAAGAGACTAAGAGGAGTTTGAGGTGGTTATTTAGTTTGTTTTATATATTTGATCATTTTTTAGGGGATATTGAAGGAGCTTACTATGCACAGGTGTACCTCGGTTTCCGAATGCCTTGGTTAACGTCATTTTTGGTTTAGGAATGAAAATCCAATTGAAAATAATGCCTTGGTTTACAAATTTTTTTTGCAATACTAATGGATTAATTGGTTTTCAATGCATTTATGATTTTTTTTTTTAATCATGTCCCTGTACAGTATTTATGCCTTTAAAGTGCACTTTACAAAGAGTTTTGAACAGATAAAATACTTTTTTTTTTACTTTTTTCTCATCTCCGGAACGGATTAATTTGGTTTTCAATGCATTCCTATGGGAAACTGCATTTTTGGTTTACAAATTTTTTGCAATACGAAAAGTTCTGCAGAATGCATTCAATTCGTAAACCGAGGTACGCCTGTATATGAGCGGGAGCATTTTAAATATCTGGAGTTGTATTATAACCACTGAGACTAAATACTTGACCTGGATGTGAGTCCTCTCCCTCTTTCTGCTGCTGGGATTATTAGATATGTGTTTAGAGAGTTGATACTGGCAGTAAGCAGGTCCTGAGGAGATGAGTATTTGTATATTGAAGTAGACATGTGCGGTTCGTTTCATTCCAAATCACATTTCAGACTAATTTTTTTGTTATTCGGATGTATCCGAATACAAAAATAACAAATTTAAACGAATCCGAAATAAAGAAATGAAATTCAGCCAAAATTCAATTAGAAAAAAAATTTGAATTTAAATACAAAATCGAAAACAAATTTGAATTCGAAAAGAAAATTGAACAAACATTCAAAAACAAATTTAAAGCAGAGCTCCACCCAAAAGGGGAAGTTCCGCTTTAAGGACCCCGTCCCTGTTATTTTTAACATTTTTTTTCAAATTCGGTTGAAATCTTTTGAATAACTTTCGAATTTTTTTGAATCGATTTCGAATGCAGTTGAACCAATTTCGAATATGAACAACTTTTCGAATTTGGTCAAAATGTTTTCAAATTGAACTAGAATACAGATTACCAACACAAATTCTGAAAACGAATTTACCGAATTCAACTACACAAAATTTGTTAGATTTCGAAACGAAAAGAAACACGGCAAATTTTTTTGTTTTGCACATGTCTATATTGAAGTGATTTTGATTGTTTTTTTTGTATATTATTATGTTTTTAGACAGCAATATAAATTGCTGTATGGAATATACACTTCTTTTACCCCCGGTGGATTCATCTGATCATCATTTGTCTCGTTGATCAAGTAAGTGGCTGGGATATCGTGTTGTTGGTTTAGGATGCCTTCAAAGATAGTAATGAAATCAGTGTTAGATGGGAATCTCTTCCTTCTACTTTTTCGTTTATTTTATGTATGTCCCCTTTGGTTAGGTTACCATACTACTTGGTATACCAGATGTAATAATGGATATACTGTAGGTGCCCACCTAGGATTATTTTGCTGACTCCTTTTGCGTGCTGATGTCCCACATCTCTGTCTGTGTTGGTATGTGAGTTTGCAAATGACAGTTTTCATTGTTTATTATATTTTCTTTAGCCACTTGCTCTCCTGAGGATTCACCCCCTTCCTGACCAGGCCATTTTTTACGTTACAGCACTGCGTTAATTTAACTGACAGTTGCGCGGTCATGCAACACTGCACCCAAATTAAATTTGCGTCCTTTTTTTCCCACGAATTGAGCTATTTTTTGGTGGTATTTGATTGCCTGTGTGTTTTTTATTTTTGGTGCTATAAAAAAAAAACAAAATTTTTGAGAAAAAAACAATATTTTTTACTTTTGGCTATTAAACATGTCCAGTAAAAAATAAAAAAAAATCCCAATACATGTAAATTAATTGGTTTACGTGAAAGCTTTAGCGTTTAGAAATAGTGGTATAGATACTGGAATTGGGTTTTTTTTTTCATTTTTACTAGTAATGGCGGTGATCAGCGACTTTTATAGCGGGACTGTGGTGGGCATTCTGACACTGGAGGGAACTGACTTGGTGTCATTGACATCCCCAGTAATACCAATTTAGTGATAAGTGCTAAAACCCCCCCCCACTGTACTATACTAATGGCCCTGGGCAGGAAGGGGTTAACATGAGAGGCGATCAAAGGGTTAACTGTGTGCTGGGAGTGTTTTACTAGGGGGCGGTGTTTGTGTGCTTCACTGTAAGCACACTGCTTTGGATGGCTGTGTCATGTACAGCCATCCAAAGCAGTGTGCCAGAGCTGACAAGGAGGAGAACTGTTAGTAAACAAAACAGTTCTCCCGGAACTCGGAGATCGTCGGAGATCGTTGGAAATCACTGGGCGCCAGCGAATAATTACTGGCCAGGACCTGGTGATTGACAGCCGTGGCTGCGAATCCCTACCCGGAAATGCAAAATCACATAGTGTGTGTGTGTATATATATATATATATATATATATACACACATATGATTTTGCGCACCCGTGCCGCCCTTGTCATGTTTCACATGACTGTCATATGCCTTTAAGTGTTCTCTATATTTTATCTCTGCTCCTCCCTTTCCTTTGGTTTAGTTAATGCTGTATAGATAGCCCACCCCTTTTCCCAGCAAGGCATTACAGCTTCTAGCCTCATGTCATAGAGCAGGTCACATTATGATCTTTTGACCTATCAGATGTTCATTGTTGTAAGATTCTTGCAGTTTATGGAATAAGCTTCACAAGATCTACAAGATGTCTTCTGTATTGAGTCACTGCCTGTGATATTGAACTAAGATTGGAGTTATCGCTATCTCATCACAACTGTTACCGTTACACTAGTTACAGAAATCACACTTTCAATACTTAGATTGGAGAGACAGAACAGCTCTGTAGCAATATTTTTGCTATAGGGTGGACAGGAAGCGGTTAAAATTGGATTGTAATATTGATGTTCTATGTATATATTTTCTAGTCAGGACAATTGGTTCTCTATCTCCAAGCTCTACAGTCCTGAAGAAGCTGAAAAGCGAAACACGTCGACCGTGTGGAGGATATGTTACAGAGAACACATTGTTATATTAGGGCTCTTTATCCATGTATTGGTTTTAACAATAACTTTTATGGCTTTAATAAAATTTGTAATTTTATGAATTTGAGCTTGTCCTATGCTGTACCAGTAAAGTCCAACTGTACTTTTTTTTTTTTTTTTTAGTTGTTGATTAGGGATGAGGTACTAAGCATTCTATAATATACTATTCTCATGCCTGGTGTGGTCAGTTTTTAATAAGAAAGCAGGAACACTAGGGATTTCAAACAAAGGGAACAGGATATTTTTTCATACACGTACATGGTACAGCAGGCACATATTAGGAATACAAAATGCAGGGTTTTCATATCCTTCATGAAAAATGTGACTGGAGTTCCATGTCAATAAACTTTACACAAAGAGCAAAGTACTCCTGAGCAGCACACAGCACAGTGATTATTGTAGCCGGTAAAACTCACATTGAGACACATTTCCAGAACCAACTGAAAAAGCAAAAAAAGAACGCAATTAAAATGATACATTAACCACAGCACTGGTGAGATGGCAGTTGGCTTATTTTCTGGGAAGAATGAATCGTTTGTTTTGAAGATAATTAACAAAGTAATTATTTTTTTGAAACAGAAACAAAAATCAGCCCTCAAATGATCCATTACAACATCTAATTAGGGCAGCAAAGCACTTGTCTAATGTTTCAGGACTAAAACTAATAGCTATTAAACAAGATTTTAGACACATATTAACCAGATTATCCCCGGGTTCTGCATTTTGCCCCATACTCAACCAGCAATACTGCCCATCAAGCAGCACTCAGTCATTGTTTGATGTGTGGCCCTGAAGGTCACATGGAGCAGTCTGTTATGGTCCTGGTTTTCTGTGTCACCGATATCCCTCCAGGCACCAGAAGATTACAATGTCCTACCAGCGTGTGCGGCTCACCTTGAAACTGGAGATTGCTGCGAACAGCTCAGCACTTTGCAGGGAGTACTCAAATTATGCTTTTCTCTGACGAAAATGACCGTGCTTAGTGTAAGCTGTCAGAGATCGGGAATCAGCAATAAGAAGATAGTGATAGGAGGACGTGAAGCAGAAAACAGCAGAGGATATCGCCTCAATGTAGAGATTAAAGATGCTCTGCTAGTACAGACAGTTTCTGATGTTGTTTTTATAGTAGTTATTTTTGGAGATGTTTTATAGGACATGGTGTACAGAATATTTTCCTTTTTTTCTGGCATCCAGCATTGGAGATGCATCTATAAGTGAGCCCCTTTAAAGTGATATTAAATTAAATGCTACGTGTTTTTTTTTCATACCTTAATACATTCCCTGCATTAAAGTTTTACTAAACCCAGAACAGTAAAATCAGTCTGTATATGCAGTAAAGCATGCTTGTTATACTCACTGTGGAACCTAAGGGGTTAATTCTCTGCATTGTGTAAAAAGGCTGTTTGATCATGATGTGTCTGCCTCTCCTCCTGTTCAAATGTCCTCGCTGATAACACAGACTGAACCCTTAGCCCTTCTGCACATGCTCAGTTTAGTGTGTATTGCTAGAGTTTTTTTTTTTCTTGGGAGAGTGCATGTGATCAGCACAGGGCCAATCAGCACTGTCCAGACAAAGGTCAGGGGTTTTGCATCCTCCTAGAGCAGAAAGAAAACTCATCCTACAAGCTTTTACCAGTGCTCTGCTGAAGTCACAAGACTACTCTAACTGCTGATGAGAAAAGTTATTTAGCAGTTTATATTTACTAAAATAATTGAATTTCCATGTTCTGTATACTGTGGGAGACCAGATATAATAAATGCAGATCCTGGGTTTAGTAACACCCAGTAGACCTCAGACAGGAAATATGAACAAAGCCTTTTCCCTCTATAGTGTGTACATGTCTCAATTAGGAGCACTCATCAGCATGAGTCACTTTTGACAGGTTTTCCTGATACCAAGAGAAAAATGGTGACAGGGGAGGGACCTTCAGCAGATTGACAGCCTCAGCTCTGCTCCTGTTAACTGTGTGAAGGGGGTGTGTCCCTTCCCTCCCATCAGCTCTCAGAGCTCTCATCACTAGTGTAACTTCAGCTTCCCACCCCCTGCATTTCAGAGCTGAGAGATCCTGTGTAAATTATGTGCTTTAAATGGACGTAGGGGAAAGCAGGCTGCAAATAAACCTGTACAAATTATGTATTTGGATATGTTTCATCTCTGTATCACCTGATGCCAGTCACTTCACTGGATATATGTGAGGGTTTACATCCACTTTGAAGTAGTTGTAAAGTCTCAAGGTTTTTTGCCTTAATGTTTTCTATGCATTAAGGTAAAAAACCATTCTGTGTAAAAGAATTCCCCCCTCCCCCTTATACTTACCTGAGGCCCATCATGATCCAGAACTGTACATGAGAGCTGTGGCTCTCCTCACTTTGTCTATTCTCACTGGGCAGATTGATAACAGCAGGAGCCATTGGCTCCTGTTCCTGTAAATCAACACCAGTGATGAGGGAGCAGGGCTAAGTCCCGCTGTCTGTGTCAATGGATGCAGCAGCGCGACTCAGGAGCGAGCCCTCAGAAGTGCCCCCATGGGAATTGGCTTCATTTGGGGACACCAGCAAGAGGGGAGGCACCAGGAGCATTGGTGGGCCCAAGAAGAGGAAGATTGGGACTGGTCTGTGCAATTCTTCACAGAGCAGGTAAGTATAAAAAAAAAAAATTCCTTTACAACCACTTTAAGGATGCAATGAGGTTTAAATGGCTCCTGAGGGTTACAGGGGCTCTTTTCAGCTATCCAGGGTCTTCTTATTCCAAAAATGGCTCTTCATTAGCTCCATAATTTTTTTTTTCACAGAAAGTTATAAAAAAACAGACAGCAAAAAAAAAAGAATAAAGTAAAAATTGGCAGTGACAGTACATTGAAAATTATCAAATACACAGACAACAAAAGAATTAAACATGAAACCTACACAAATACAAAGGACATTTAAAGCACTAAGTGTCATTTCTGTCTGCTGCTTTGTCCCTCTGCTATGAATCACTTCTGACAAATTTTCCTGACACCAAGAGAAAAATGGTGATGGGGAGGGACCTCCAGCAGATCAACAGCCTCAGCTCTGTTCCTGTGAACTGTGTGAAGGGGGTGTGTCCCTTCCCTCCAATCAGTTCTCAGAGCTCTCCTCACTGAGCTCTGCAGAGTGTATTTTCAGTTCTCCGCCCCCTTTTTTTCGAACGCTCAGAAAGCTGTATAAATTCTGGACTCTAATGGATGTAGAGAAGAGAATACTGCAGATAGACAGGGACAACTTATGTAGGAGTAGGAGGCTTTGCTTCATCTCTCTGTATCACCTGAGGTCAGTCACTTATATATGTAAGAGTTTATAACCACTTTAAGGTAAAAAAAAAATGTCTCGGTACCTTTTTTTGCCATTTGTCCCCAAACACCTGCAATCTTTTGTCATCGTTGCAGGGTTCAGGAATATCTGTGTTGCTTCCCTGAACTTCTGGTTGTAGAGGAGGGTGCTGAAGCAGCTGAGCAATAGGCAAGGAGGAGGAAGCAGGGGCGTGGCTTGCCAAGCGTTGTGTATCTCTATGGCTTGGGTACAAAACAAGAGCATGTGCACACACTATCTCTGTCAGAAACTGTGACAGTAGAGAGACATCCGCTAGAGCAGTGGTCTCCAAACTGCAGCCCGGGGGCTGAATGCGGCCCTTTGCTTGCTTTTATCTGGCCCTTGGAGCACTACTTCATTCACTGACACCAACAAAGTGGCACAATTCCTCCCAATGACACCAACTATGGGACTCAGCTTAATGGATTGTTTTAAAAAAGGCTTGGATTCCTTCTTGGATACACAGAGTATAACTGGATACTAACTTTTAGAGGTAAGGTTGATCCAGGGAATATCCAATTGCTTCTCGGGGGATCAGAAAGGATTTTTTTTTTCCCTGCAGGAGCAAATTGGATCATGCTTTCTGGGTTTTTTGCTTTCCTCTGGATCAGCTGTGGATGTAGGATTATAACTTTTTTTTTTTTCTTATTTTAAATGGTTGAACTGGACTTTTTTCTTCCAGATTAACTATGTAACAATTCCTCCCAATGACACCAACAATGGTGTCCAATGACATCAATGTTGGGGCACAATTCCTACCAATAATGAGAACAATTCCTACCAATGACACCAACCATGGGGCATTGTTTACTCCAACTGATGCCAGGACACGTTCTACCCCCCTAAAGTCTGAAGGATAGTAAACTGGCCCTTTGTTTAGAAAGTTTGGAGACTCCTGCTCTAGAGGGAGAGAGAGGGAAGTCATGTTTACACAGGAGAAAACAACAGCAAAAAAATCAGAGAAAAGTAAGAAGAAGCATATCAATTAAAGGTTCATGTACACTGCAGCTGCTAAACTGATGTTTAAGAGCTTTTCTGCGTTTTTTTTTTCAGCAGCTTCTGAACTCTCCCTAATGTTTTCCTATGTGTCCATCTACAAATCGTCATTTACAGGCAGTTGAGTTTACAGTTGTTTTTTTGAACGCACCAAACTTGCGTTCAGGAGTAGATTTTACTGGCGTTTCAAATGCCAAATGCTTGTAAACGTGGCTAACCGCGTTTTATAAGCATTTGCGTTTATAAGCGTTTGCATTTAGAAGCGTTTTTTTAACTGTTCCATGTCCAGATGCTGTCCAGAGCCTTTTTTCATCATCAGAAATGCATGCAAAGTGTTTTCCATGTGTTCAAATGGACCCGGTACACTAGCGCAGTCAGTTCCAGGTTTTGCGTGAAGGAAAAATTGGTAGAACGCACCGCATTATGCTCATGATGGGATCCATAGTGAATACAACCAGAAAAGACAGGTAATCTCAACACATACTGCTCTCTCTGCTTCTGCTCGCTTTATTTCACTCAAAATGTCAGAAATAGTTGATTTTTTTTTTACTGTTTTTCAGTACATTCTGGGCATTTTGGAAGGTCTCCTGAGGTTATCTTTAAAAAAAGCTTCTAAACGCAAACGCTCATAAACGCGGTATGCAAATGCGGCTAAACAGATGTTTTTTAACCTATGTTTTCCAGCAGTCAGTTTCCATCTTTCAGAAGTGTTTTCCAAACGTCCCGTGTACATGGAGCCTAAGTCTTTTAATGATAAGCGTAATGAGAAACTTCTGTTCCCCATAATATAGACCTCACCCCCTCTCTATCACCGTCATGTTGTTTAAAAATGTGGAATATGTGCAGATGTGCTGAGGGGCATTGAGGTCCTTCAGGACCTGGCAGAGATCTGCAACACATATGCGCACACACGGGTGTTTCCCGCACATGTGTGGGACCTCATACCTGCATTGTCTTTGCACATGTGCGGGAAACTCCCACACATATGTTGGGAATACAACAGCATGTACTATAATGTACTATATACAGTATTCTGTGGTAATATCACTTGACCAGTAGATGGCACTGTATGCTAAAGGTTACTAGTTGTGTATGTGTAAAACTTGCTGCTTCTTTCCTCTTCTCTATCATCTCTTCAGGAAGTAATGTGTCTGTAATACCTCTGCTGCAATGTGCTCTGTATGTTTGTAACTTAAGCCACACAAGTAAAGTCATAGTTCTGCCTCATCACTACCAGTGTCTTCTATAACACATAACCAACAACATATACAGATGTGCCACAAGTATCTGTCCTAAAGCCCTGTGGCACATCCATGTATGCACAAAATCTGGCTGTGTGCAAGCGCTGCCAAAGTGACTGGAGAGCAAAATATCATTGTGTAGCACAAAGGATGTCAAAAAACATGTTTTATTTTAATTTGGGGGGGAGCAAGGTTCAAATAAATTGCTTTAATGGGTGGAGGTTCACTTTAAAATGGTTAAACTAAAAAAAGTGGAGGTTTGAATAGGTCTTTTTAGAAAAAATTATAAGCTGAGATTTTATTATCAAAGATGAAATGCACAATGGTTTCTCCAAAAGCTGGGGTCACACCATGGCCAATTTAGCTATGTGAATGAGCCCAAAATCTAGGTTGACACCTAAGCATTTTCCCCAGAATTTTGTGTTTTGTAGAAACACCCTAAAGTCCATTTAACATGATTTCCTATGGGACACGTTCACATCTCCGCCTTTTCACCCGGTGCGTTTTCTGGAAAGGGCCAGGGACTTTTTTAAAAACAAAAAGTTGCGTTTTTGGTTCTATAGACTTCAATGGAAATGCTGCAGAAAAGCATTTAGTAAGTTTTGTATATGTTTTTTATGCTTTTTAAATCTGCCTAGCAACTAGATAAATAACTAAATAAACCCGCAAAACGCATCAAAACTAGTGAAAAACACATGTGCAAAATGCACTGCAAAAATGGATCATACGCAAACTGCATAGGTGTAAACCTAGCCTAAATGACTTACTCCTATCTTCTTTATAATAGAAGCAGCAGAGAAGGACCATTGCTGTCTGAGTGAGAACACCGATCTGTTGGCAGCAATCCATCACACCACCCGCTGAGTCTAAGCTAAAACTGGACAATCTTCGCTGGTCGCACAGCTCTAGATCTGACTCAGTGGGGAGCAAGTTGGCCCGCTGCCGAGAAATTTCTGTTCTCACACAGACAGCGGTGGCCCTCTCAGCAGCCTAGGGAAAAAGAACGTTTGGACTGGCATGGGGACTCTATTATAATGAGGATAAGACTGAAAAATGTAGGTCTCATTCACGTGGCAAAATTCACACAGCAAGTATCTTTCAGAAAAATGTGGTTGGAAGCTAAGATGTGATTGGCCACCTGCATATGGGAAGCACAAAGCAGTGATGGCCTGACAGTAACCATAGCTGTCCATTAGTGTCATGATGCAATTACCTGCAATTAGGGACAGACGATCGCCTCTGGACACATCCAAGCTGTCTCTAACCACAGGTACATGCAACCTGTTCTATTATTTCTGAACACCGGCGGACAGCAGCTATTCACACTCACCTGGGCTCCCTGCTCCAGCTTCCCTTCAGTGCTGGAATTCGGGTTCAGGGGCCACTCAACATAAACCTAAAATAAAATTATATAACAAATAAAAAAGTGTACTGAAATTAATGATACACGGCATTTGTTCTGAAAAAAAAATGTTAGGTTCTTAAGAAGACACATGTCTGATTATTTTTCTCAGATTTATTGGCTGTAAGACTTCATTCACACGGCAGTAACATTTTTACTGTGTTTTCTAGGGGAAAAGTTCCTGAGTAATGATCAAAATACTTGCGTATAGATGTGGTTAAACAAGTAAAGATGTATAAAGATTCCTATGTGTACATAATTTGTTTTTATGATAATTTGTAGGCCTTTTATTTGGATTTAATTTTCAGCGCATACAAATGTACATACATGCATTTATATGCGTAAACATGTAAATCACATGTTCATCGATGCAGGTTTTTGGATTCTGGGTTATGAATCTGAAAGCTGCTCATGTTTTATGCACCTGTGTGAAAATAATGAATCTGTGTTCCAATCCGTAATTAAAAAACACTTGTATGTGCAGAATTTTTCGGCTGTGTGAATGAAACCTAATGCTAGCCATAGACGAGTTGAAAATGGGTCGATGTTTTGGCCGGGAAAAAAAAAAAAAAAAAAAAAAAAAAAAAAAAAAAATCGCCCGATTTTTGCACCGTTAGTGGGTTAATTGGTCGGCAGTTTTTCTGGCTTTTTGCACATTTTTTTTATCGGGCATGTTGGAAAACTTGCGGCCAATTTTGATGATCGGCCGATTTTCCCGGCAATGATGGGCAAATTGGCCGATCGGTTTACCGATAAAAAAATCTGAGAAGGAGAAGGTCTTGCAACTGCAAGACTTTTCATATAAAATATAATAGTGGACTGGAATTATTCTTCTATTTCTTTTTCTTCCTCTTATTATTCTTATGTATTGCTCCCCTGTCTCTGCAAGGGACAGAAGTAATTATGGGGTTAAATGTTGGCTATAGACGGGACGAAAATTAGCCGATTTTTTTTTTTTTTTTTTTTTTTTTAACATTGGTGGGTTTTTGGGTTTTTTTGGTTAAAACGGCTGTTTTTCGACCCATCTATGGCCTGCTTTAGGCTTGCCATACATTATACAAATTTCTTGAGATTTTTGGTTTAAATTTACCAAAAACCATATAATAGGAGGTCAAACCTAAACAACACTTTCAATTGTATCCAATTAGGCAGGCCCTTGCACTACATAATTGAAGGTAAATCTAAAGGAAATTGGACAGAAAATTGTATAGTGTATGGCCAGCCTTAGAATACACATTATAGAGGTAATTGGAACTGGCAAGTCATACATCACAGAAGCCAGAAGCCCTCATCCCTTTCTTTGCCTCTGACGTCACGCTTAACTGTCCATATCCTGACACCTACACACACATTATTATACAGTATTTATAAAGCGCCAACAGTTTGCTCAGCGCTGTACATTACAAAGGGAGACAGAACATGTGACAGTACAATAACAATACAATGTGATACACGAGGGGTTCGAGGGCCCTGCTCCTTGGAGCTTACAATCTAGGAGGGAGGGGATAGTGGTACAGGAGGAAATGGCTGTGGGGAATGGAGTGGTAGGAAGAGTGGAGGAGGTCGGCAATTAGCAGGGGGTGGGGTAGGCTTTCCTGAAGAGGTGGGTTTTCAGGGTGCGCCTAAAGTGTTATGTTATGTACTTTCTTATTTTATGTACATTTTTATGTTGTGTACTAGTGAAACTAATTTTAAAATGATTAAATTTTTTTGGAAGTCTTGTTTTTTTTTTTCTGAGACTTTAAACTGTAAGGGTAGCTAAAACTTTACAGTGTTTCTAAATCTTTTCATTTTTTTTCTTAAAACAAACATGTCATACTTACCTGCAGTGTACAATAGTATTGCACATGGCAGCCCCGATCTTCCTCTTCTGGGGTTCCCCACTGGCCCTCCTAGCTTCTTCCTCCTGCCAAATACCCCCCCTAGCAAACTGCTTGCTCAGGGAGGTACTCGTGCTGGCTCACTCCCGAGCTCTGCTGCCTGTGTCCATAGACAGAGACAACGGGGCTTTGCTCCAATCCCCTGCTCTCTCCTCATAGGAATTTTATTGACAACAGCAGGAGCCAATGGCATGTTTTTTGTCTTTCAACCAGCAGGTCGAACAAAATAAAATGTATGATGCAGGGATTTCTTCCTCTGAGCTATTGTATTTTGACAGGTAAATTTGCCCCTCCAGAATTCACTGATCAGCAGTTGCAGCCATTGGCTGCAAGCGCTGATTGAATGCTGGTTTTCAAGCTAGACCATTGGACAGAAGCTGGTCATTAGAAATGAATTGCTTTGCACTGCACTGTGTTGATAAAGGTACTGCATGCAGTAATTTTTCTCCACACACCATAGTAATGAACTGGGCACATAGAAGACAAAGCCTTCTGCCTTGTCCATGTGGTGGAATTGTGCTGCAATAGCCGTGCAACACAGTCCCACCGCATCTGGTGTAAATCTACCCTAACACCCCAGTCATACCAAACCTGACTTTGAAATGGTGCAACGTAGAGTGAAGTCGCACAATTTCAAAGTTCAATGATATGCTGATTTCATGTGCGATTTGCAAGACATTTGACACAGATGTCTATGCAAATCGCACCAAAACTAATGCATGTACTACTTTAGAAATCGGTGCGGCTCTGACCAAGTCATAACCGCACCAATATGACTTGCTCTAATAGCAGACAATAGGGTGTGACTTGGCATGCAATTTGCAAGTCACGTGTCAATTCGCATCCAGTGTGACCGAGGACTAAATGTCTCTGAGCTAATTCACATGTGCAGCTAACATTTGAATGGCGAAATGTTGCCTACTCACCACCTGTTTTAATCCTTTCAATGGCGCACCATCATGTGCATTGTACAGGTACATTTGCAGTGCCACAACGCTCTCAACATCACTTGACTTTTGCTGTGGCATTTGTACAGCCATGAAAAGCTGCATGCCTTCGCTCAGGCGGGCTTGTGTGGATAAAAAGAAAAAAGAGGAAGGCGCCTCTAAGTGCACTATTGACAATTTATTTAGTAAACAATGGAAAATTTGCACTTACAAGATAAACGGTTAAAAAGACTCTTCGTGTGGTAATTAGATCCAGGTGGGACACCCAGCCGTCCAGCAGCAAACTCTGTCTATAGGATCAGGAAGTAGAGTCCAGGATGTGCCTGTGCATCAAAAATGAAGCTTGGAGAGCAGAGTCAGATGTAGCAGGTGAAGGGGGCGGTAATGCATTTCGGAGCATGCTCAAAAGGCTCCTTCTTCAGACCTGAAGAAGGAGCCTATTGAGCATGCTCCGAAATGCATTACCGCCCCCTTCACCTGCTACATCTGACTCTGCTCTCCAAGCATAATTTTTGATGCACAGGCACATCCTGGACTCTACTTCCTGATCCTATAGACAGAGTTTGCTGCTGGACGGCTGGGTGTCCCACCTGGATCTAATTACCACACGAAGAGTCTTTTTAACCGTTTATCTTGTAAGTGCAAAGTTTCCATTGTTTACTAAATAGTCAATACTGCACTTAGAGGCGCCTTCCTCTCTTTTTCTTGTTACTGCATTAGAGCCTTGCTTCCACTCTAAGAAGAGCTGCCTCAGTCTTACTGCTCCCATCCATCCCTGATATCCATCTGGCACCTTTATCTTACAGCTACAGAGGTTGGGCTCCAACAAGCGTGCCCTACATAATATACATTTTGTGTGAATAAACCCTGTAGAGCTTAAAATGATACTAAACCCAGTGCTGACTGGCCCTGTGTGGATCACATGCACCCTCCCAAGAAACAAAAAAAAACCCTCTCTAGCAATATACACCAAACTGAGCATGTGCAGCTTGCCCCCAATACTCTGTTCTATCAGGAGATGGCATGGGGACAGTAGAAGAAAGGGAGGATCAGAGAAGACAGGATCAAACATCCATTTTACACAATGCGAAGGATTAACCCCTTAGGTTCCACAGTGAGTATACCAAGCATGCTTTACTACATATACAGACTGATTTTACTGTTGTGGGTTTAGTAACAGTTGAAATCTACCAGAAGATAGAAAAGGAGTAACTTTACTGAGTCTCTGAGAGCTCCCTCTAGTGCTTAATCTGGATATTTTTACTATTAAAAAGTAACAAAACTTGTATAAATGTTAAAATCATAGTAAAAAAAATCATATTAAGGCATACATTACAATAGTGATCAGATATAAGTGCTTAGTGAAAAAACTTTCCCTTTAGTTAAAATGGGAGAATGTGGAAATTCAGGCGCCCCAGAGCTACTTTCCAAGTTATAACTGAAAGCCAGAATACTTTCTCCCTGCACTGCACTCATTCTCTGTGAGTCCGCACACCCACTGGTGGCAGCAGGGTTCTCTTCATCCTTGCTTTACTATTTGTTACCCCAAACAACTCTGCATGTCTGGAATTTGAATTTCACTGGAAGCATGCTGGTGCCAGGTCTTTTTCTTTCCCATTTAACATATTATGACCCCAAACAGCTCTGCATATCTTGAGTCTGATTTTTTTGGGATGCATGCTTGTGCCCGGTTGTTGATTCATAAAGAATTCAGAAAAGGATTGGAGTGACAGCCCTGGAGTATGCACTTTCCTAAGCAGCCAGCCAGAGCAGCTCCTAAAAGTTGTTATATTCTGTATTTTATGCAGGAGTTTTGCAGTGGCATGACATGTTCCAATTCTGACATTGCTGTCTAAGGTGACAAGTGACAAATGACATGTCCTCACAGTGAAATGTTCTGTCTTACTTTGGGAAAAGAGGCAGACTTTGGAAATGTGATGTAAGTGTCCCATGGTACACAGAGGCCTCCTGACAATTTTGTATTCCCGCTGTATCTTTTTGCTTGAATACAGTTGTGGCCAAAATTATTCAACCCCCACTGAAATTGAGTGTTTTGGCCAGTTTGACATTGCTTTTGATCATTCAGTCATCTTGCTTACATTTACATTAAAGAGGCACTTGTAGGTCAGACAAATATAACATAACAGTTATAATGAAATAACCACAAATGTCTTTTCTGTGCTCACAGCATTATCAGTTTTATTCAACCCCCAAGTGACATTCAATCTTAGTACTTAGTACAGCATCCTTTTACAGTTATAACAGCTTTTAAACGTGAAGCATAGCTTGACACAAGTGTCTTGCAGCGATCTACGGGTATCTTCGCCCATTCTTCATGGGCAAAGGCCTCCAGTTCAGTCACATTCTTAGGCTTGCGCACTGCAACTGCTTTCTTTAAGTCCCACCAGAGGTTCTCAATCGGATTTAAGTCTGGTGACTGCGATGGCCACTCCAAAATGTTCCAGCCTTTCCTCTGCAACCATGCTCTAGTGGACTTGGAGGTATGCTTGGGATCATTGTCCTGTTGAAAGGTCCAACGTCTCCCAAGCCTCAGGTGTGTGACGGACTGCATCACGTTTCCATCCAATATCTCCTGGTACTGAAGAGAATTCATGGTACCTTGCACACGCTGAAGCTTCCCTGTACCTGCAGAAGCAAAACAGCCCCAAAGCATGATTGACCCTCCACCATGCTTCACAGTAGGCAAGGTGTTCTTTTCATCATAGGCCTTGTTCTTCCTCCTCCAAACATAGCGTTGATCCATGGGCCCAAACAGTTCTAATTTTGTTTCATCAGTCCACAGAACACTATCCCACAACTTTTGTGGTTTGTCCACATGGCTTTTGGCATACTGCAGTCGACTCTTCTTATTCTTTGGAGACAGCAAGGGGGTACGCCTGGGAGTTCTGGCACGGAGGCCTTCATTACGCAGTGTGCGTCTTATTGTCTGGGCTGAAACTTCTGTACCCACATCTGACAAATCTTTTCTCAGTTCCTCAGCAGTCACACGGGGACTTCTCTCCACTCTACGCTTCAGGTAGCGCACAGCAGTCGAAGTCAGCATCTTCTTTCTGCCACGACCAGGTAGCGTTTCAACAGTGCCCTTTGCCTTGAATTTGCGAATGATGCTTCCTAAGGTGTCTCTTGGTATGTTTAACATCTTTGCAATCTTCTTATAGCCATTGCCCTTCCTGTGAAGAGAAATCACCTCTTCTCTTGTCTTCCTGGACCATTCTCTTGCCTTCACCATGTTTGTAACCACACCAGTAAATGTCTAGAAGGAGCTGAGTATCACAGTCATTTTAAAGCTGCCTAATTGGTGCTTATTATGCTTGATTGCTGCTCGGTGACATCCACAGGTGTTTTCAATACCTGATGGAAAGCACCTGTATGAACCTCTGTTCTTCAGAGTGGTAGTCTTTAAGGGGTTGAATAATTGTGGCAATGAAGAAACCACATAAGAACCATTTACTACTGTATTACATAAACAATTGATGTCATTTTAGTTGCATTTGGGTAGTTACAACGTCCTTGTAGGATTTGATTCTGAATACAATTCCAAATGTACACTATAGTCCCTAAACCCCTTTACAGCATTGGGGGTTGAATAATTTTGGCCACAACTGTAGTTACTAGTGCTCAAGTTTTAGGCTACGTTCACACTAGCCTTGTGTGCAGGCGGCAGAGAGGCGTTTGGGAAGCGTTTTTACCGCTTCCCAAACGCCTCTGCCAATTCTGCACATTACAGCACATGGTGCTGTTCTAATGGGAGCGTTTGCGTTGCGTCGCGGCAAAACAGACGCCTCTGGACGAGTCAGGAGACTTTGAAGCCTCCTATTCTCGTCTATGGTGCCGCTCCGCAAACGCCCGGCCGGCGTTTGCGGTGCGGTTGCGACGCGGTTGCGGGGCGTTTGCGGAGCGGTAACACCACTGAAACTGCATTATAGGCGTTTGTGGGGCGTTATTAACGCTCGGCAACCGCTGCTAAACCGCGCATGCGGCGTTTGCGGAGCGTTTGCCGAGCGTTAAAAAACGCTCTGCAAACGCCGGACCAACGCTTGCCAAACGCTATAGGGGCGTTTGGCAAGCGTTGGCAAAACAGCCTAGTGTGAACGAGCCCTTAGAAATGGCATTGGGGGGATTGTGATCATTTTTTAAGATTTTGCATTTTAATTTTTTTCTTTTTTCTTTGCTATGCGGTTAGAAAGAGAAGAGAAGCTGAATGGAATCTGTGAGATTATTTCTTGTTCTTGGGTGACTAAACTAATTGTGGCTACATGTACATTTATATCATCATTCAATCACTCATTCAATGCAACTAAAATGACTGAATTTAGA
Organism: Staurois parvus; assembly: GCF_062004578.1. Lineage (NCBI taxonomy): Eukaryota > Metazoa > Chordata > Amphibia > Anura > Ranidae > Staurois > Staurois parvus. The sequence continues at coordinate 5,983,552 of NW_028318026.1, read as the reverse complement.
AAAAAATCGTAATCCAAAGACTATTGATGAGCCGAACATACCTGGGTTCTGATCCAGGCAGGTTTGCAGAATATGACACAGCACACTCCTAGTACCAAGACCAGGTTCTCACCGAGAGACCAGGGTCTCATGCTAATAATCGGGAAGCGGGTGGCCCTGTTCCAGATCACATGATCGCTGCGATAGTCTGATTGATCACATTGATCAGTCACTTTACATCCTGCCCCTGCGTGAGTTTTCTCCTCCAAATAAAAGGATTCATTGGATCTTTTTATGGGAGAAAAATATAGACACAGACAAGTATGGAAAGAAAGAAAGAAAGAAAGAAGGAAAGAAAAATAGCTAAATCAGGGTTTGACCTTCGTCTTTGTCAAGGTTAGGCTAAATTCACATTAAGCGATTTGGAATCATTGCGGGCAGAATCATGGCAATTCTGCCTGTAATTCCAAATCACAGCAAAATATGTGAAGCGCGTTTGAGTGCCATTGTCCATAATGGCACCCCAAATGCAATACTATTCTGCTGCAATTGTCAGACGCCGGAATCTTGCAGCATTCACGGCAAAACGCACATTTAAAAATGGCGCTAAACTTGTTGCCCAAAAAGGAGCAGGAGCGTCTATTAGGTGACAAATGCGCATAGGGCAGCCCATTGAAGTGAATAGGCTGAACTAGGCACAACAGGGGGAAACTCATGTAAATTGCACATTCAGAATCGCAAGTTGGTCCCTTACTGTTAGGGTCAGGATCAAAGGTCAAGGTCAGAATCGAAAGGTCAGAGTATTTTCAGTAGGATTCCAAAAGAATAAATTAGCATCAGTGGCAGTCAGTGTCAGTGTGTTTTAGGTAAAATCAAAAAGATACTCACTATTGATTCTGGGCCCTACTATAGGTATAAACAACAAATAATATATATATATATATGTGGTATTGCTGTGATCAGTGGAATTTATTTATTTCAGGTACTTGTATAGCACCATCAATTTTTGCAGTGAATTACATATATTGTACTTTCATATTAGTCCCTAACCTTCATAAATAGAGGGTCTATTTAGACAGGATCCAATTAATCTATCAACATGTCTTTGGAGTGTGGGAGGAAACCCATGCAAACTCCAGGCAGGTGGTGCCTTGATTGGAATTCGAACCAACAACCCTACTACTGCCAGGTGGAAGTGCTAACCATTTAGCCACTGTGCTGCCCATTTACTTTGAGTTGTTCTTTGGTGGTAGGTTATGGTAATAGCAAGAAATATACAGCTACGTTTTTTAAATATATATTTCTTTTTACAATTTTGGGCCAGTTTTGGTCTAATAATAATAAAAAAATCAGGAGATGTCTATTACCATTTACCACCAAATGAAAGCTCAATTTGTCCTAAAAACAAAATGCTACAATTCACTTGCATACACTAAGTAGTTGTGATGATACGTACAGTTTTACAAACACATGTCAGAGTTGCAAAATTGTGCTCAAGCATTAGGATTTGTTTTATCTTTTCACAAAGGGGTTAAATTACGGGCAAATGACAGCTCCAGGACACTTATGGCAAGAGTACACGGTAAGAAAATCGTACGAAAAATTTTGTTGATCAATTGATCGAACGATTTTTCTCTTAATTGATGAGCAGGATGTTATAACTGATAACGATATTGTGAATGAAAAAATCCAGTTGAACAACAGTGAAAAATGTTGGGGGTCTGTGAAGGAGAGGAGAGCTCTGGGGGGGTCTGAGGAGGAGAGGGGAGCTCTGGGGGGGGGGGTCTGAGGAGGAGAGGGGAGGTCTGGGGGATCTGAGAAGGAGAGGGGAGGTCTGGGGGTCCTGAGGATAAGAGGAGAGCTCTGGGGGGGGGGGTCTGAGGAGGAGAGAGGAGCTCTGGAAGGGGGGGGAGAAGTCTAAGGAGGAGGGGGGGGTTGAGGATAAGAGGGGAGCTCTGGGAGAGTAAAGCATGCTTGTTACACTCACTGTGGAACCTAAAGGGTTAATCATCTGCATTGTGTAAAAAGGATGTTTGATCCTGTCTTTTCTGATCCTCCCCTTCTTCCAGTGTCTCCCTCTTATCTCCTAATAATACGTATGTGTGGAGACACTCTGCACATGCTCAGTTTGGTGTGTATTGCTAAAGAGGTTGTTGTTTGTTTTTTTTCTTGGTAGAGTGTATGTGATCAGCACAGGGCCAATCAGCACTGTCCATACAGAGGTAAGGGGTTTTCTACATCCCCTTAGAGCAGAAAGAAAACTCCCCCTACAAGCTATAACCAGTGCTCTGCTGGACACTAATAGAAGTCACAAGACTGCTATATATTGCTGATGGGAAAAGGTTTCCATGTTCTGTGTACTGTTGGAGAGACCAGATATAGTGAATGCAGGGTCCTGGGTTTAGTAACACTTTAACTTTTGGCCTGCATGTATTACATCATTAAAAAGACTTTATAAAGTCTTGGCACATGGCTACTTGTTTGTTTTTTCTTTGATCTCAGAAGAAATGTATATGCGCCTGGGGGCAAAGATGGGAGTCCAGCTGCAGGTAACTGTTGAATGTGCGGATACCTGCAGATACAGGCTTCTTTCAGCCTGCAATTCAGTTGTACAGGCTTAGCCGCTGACAATGATTGGGCTGGGATCCCAGGAGCAGGAATCCTCCGTATACTTGCCACAGGAATCAGCAGGAGGGCTCAATTTTTCGAGTGAATAAAGCCTTAAAGTGCAGTCAGATATTTCTATGTGCACAGGTCCTATAGCTGGTTTCATGAATTGTGATCCACGTAAGCGAACCCTGGGATGTTTTATATAACCAAGGGAGGTTTTTAATCATTTTGATACCAAGATGTTGTATAAACAAAGACCTAGAATGTCGTATTGATTTTCTGTTTTTTGTTTTCTATTCAAGATTACAAAGGACCTCATGTATCAATAATAAATGTACAGGTTCAATCTGTCATTCCAATGCAAATTAAACACAGCAAATATCTAGGTTTTTGTTGAAGGCTTGTTATGGGAAAACTCTATTTTCCTTTTCACTATTTTTTTGTGACCTAAGGCTCCATTCATATTTAGTGCATCTCCATTCAATTTTCAGTGCGACTTTGATGTGACTTGTGATGCGACTTTGATCTGACATTACATTCACTGGACTAAATTTGCATTAAAATTCCTACCAAAATAGTGCAAGTTGAAGTTGCACAGATTGAGTGGTACTCATTGGGAAACATGGGGTACAACATGTCATGTGACTTTTTGACCCCAAAGTCGCATGGCAAGTCACAGAAGTGTGAATGGACTCTCGTTCATAAATCTCATGTCCTCAGCAAATATATATGTTCCCTTTTCCAGTTCATAGTGCTCACAGAGTAGTAAATGAACTGTAAATCCGGCCATAGTTGGAATGACGCACACAATTTTTAATCCATGTATGGGCAGGCTGGTTGTAGTGATGTCGTTCTCTGGATCGACTTCAGTACAACCAGCCTGTCTTTTTTTTCATTAAATCACTTCTGGAGGCTATTGCAGCTATCATTGTATTCTATCGGCTGGGAAACCTCCTGCTGCTGGAGTACAAAAGCTCTGTGGGAGGGATTCCCCCATCAATACTGACTGTGTTGATGGGGGAATTGAGCAATTTACTTTCCTACAACCCATGGTTGCAGGAAATGTGGTCTCGGGAAGAGCATTGTATACTGGAGGCTATGGGGCTTGAACTGGAGGCTATGGGGCTTGAACTACAGCCCCTACCAAGACAGCAAGAAGGAAAAACAGGATTTTTCCCAGGCAAAAAGGAAGAAGATAGAGGATGGTTGGCTCTGTGTTGAGGGACCATCTTGGAGGAAAGAGAGAGAGAGAGAGAGAATGAGCACTGGAAAGCCCTCTCCTGTACTGAGGAACAGAGAGTGCAGAGTTGTGATGTGAGTGCAGAGGGATGGAGCCACTGCAAGGAAACAGGTTTTACTGTGCTACAGACCGGAGTCACCCCAGGCAACCCAGAGCAAGTGGACTTCTAATCAGAGGGACCACTGCTGCCGTGTCACTGGGTCTGGTGAGAGGGCCTTGCAGCCATTACTTGTTGCTACCACTAGAGATTGAACCTTAGAAACTACCTACACAGCTACTTTATAGCTCTATTTCTGACTGCAGACCTTGTTGACTGCCTTCAAGTGTGCCAACGGCTACTGGGCCCCAATGTGTAGCTAGTTGAAGAGTCAGGACTAAAGGCTGCCCCTTAGCAGTTGCTATCCAGAGACCTTTGCCCTTTTTGCTAAGTATAAGAGGTACTTCTCAAGAGACACTGCAGCATACCCCTTCCAATTCCTTAGAGTGCACACTAATCCAGTGTAGTATTATTATTATTTGCAGTTAACGTTTATGTGCACCTCTAATTGCTGATTTACATGCTGATCCCAGTGTAGTGGTAAAGAACCTGATTCTCAGCTACTTTGAAATAGTTATTATTCTGTCTAGCTGTCTGTGATCAAATTACCTTCTGTGTGCCCATTTATGTTCAAACTGCCATTTATTCTAACCCGTATCATTAGATTAAGTGCATTTACCACTAAATGAGTGTGTTGTATTTTCAGATAGTAACCCACAGCTAGATTAAAGATATTCATACTTGTGTCTTTATACTGTATATGCCTGCAGTGACTTTTATTTAACCAGGTATGTCAGAGGGGCCAAGGTCATTCTTGGAGTCGAGGTGCATGGCAGAGAACCCAAAATTACCAAGCTGCTTCTTCAGGGATAGCGCTACACAGTTATAATGCTAAAACTGTTGTAATAGTTATAAAAGCTACAAGTAAAACACACTATTTTATATCAGGATATTAACTTATAAATATCTTACTTGACACATTGCATAGACCTAGTAAATCTTACAATATGGATGTCTGCTGAATAGGTGGAGGATGGTGCATGAACCCTATATACTTAAGACAAAAAGCAAAATGAAGTAACATAACAATTCTGATTTATAAGATCTGTCTGAAAACATTATATTGATGACATATTGAAAATATAATACATCTCTATGGGTTATCAAAGTGAGTACATATTTCCATTAGAAACATTTTCCAATCTGCTAAGCATGACATTGTGTTTTCTAGGTGAAATACTAAATATATGGTGCTTAGGGCATGGCTTGTTAAAATGTCATACTATGACATATCTAGCATATGGTAAACTCTGCCCACTCACTATAGCATGATTATTTGCATGATTGCTGTCACAGTTTGTGATCAGGCTCATAGGCCAGTGGCTGTACCAGTAGTGTGACAGCACCCAGATATGGCAGAGTTCCCCTTTAAACTCTAACATTTCTAGCAGCTTCTGTTTGCATAAGCAATGTTTTCAGCTCACTCTCCCCCCTCCCTTATTGCCTGTGAGTAATGTGTACCAGTCTGTAGCTAGTACCCTTATCTGCAGCTGCTATTCAAGGTTATATTCTGCAGAGTTTAGAAAGTATCTTGAATGTATAGAAAGTGAAAGAGGAAAAAATATGCATTGTGACGTAATCCTTGGTATATACACTTGTAAGAAGTGGACACAACTCACTTGGCTTTGCAGACATGAGCCTGGCTGGGTCACTCAATGCTGTTTTAATAACTTGTTTTCCTCAAGGTCCGTGTCCAGAGTTTCCTGGTTTCCCAAAATTGCTACTACAGTAGAGAGGTTAATGTAGTAGTCAACTGGATGAATACAAAAGCAGATCCTCCTAGAGCTCCGGATGGTGGAGATAGGTTTTGTTGCATGCTAATGCCAGGGCACAGTCGGTTGAATTGTCAGAGTCGAAAACAAGCAAGTGGGGGTCAGGTAGGGTCAAGCAGAACTGTAGTTGATGAACAAGCCAAAAGGTCAGAAATGTCTAGTAGCTGAATGAGATCAGGCAGAAGATTAGTCGATGAACATACTAAAGGTCAAGAACAAGTGGTAGTAAAGATAAGGACAGCAGCAGAAACAAGATATCATCTGCAGAGAGCACAATAATCTGGTGAACAGGAAGTGCAAAGACATGGCCTAAATAGGAAGTTTATGGGAGGAGAAAAAAGTTCAAGGTTTACCAGAAACCAGATATGAAGTCACAGCACTGTCCAGCAGATCAGGTGGCACAGAGAGAAGAGCAACAATCAGGTACTGCAGAGGGTCCCAGGTTCAAATCCTGATCTTGCACATTGGTAGGCTCCTGAATCAACCCCAAGGGCTCTTTCACATGGGCAGCCTCCATTTCGATTGGCAGGGAATCCATGAACAGATCCCCTGCTGGTTCAATGCAGAATGGATGTCACTTTTGCGACATCTGTTTCTGTTCAGTTTTTTCTCACAGCACTTAACAGACCCATGTTATGTCTATGAGCAGGCAGATGTAAATGGAGGTGTACATGTTTACATCCTTTTACCTTCAATCTACCACATTTATGTCCAACTAACTGTATAAGGGCGCAAACCTTTTTCCTTTTTTTTTAAATTAGACACACTTAGAGGTAATCGCATGTAAATGGACTTGCACATGTTTATGTCTGAATAACTGGAAAAAGGATGCAAATCTTCTCCATTTTTTTTTCTAGACAGACCTGAAGGTAATCAGATGTAAACAAACCCATGGTACATGTCATTGCATATGGGAGTACCAAGCTTTCCATACCCTTTGTTTGATAATCCCTTGTCTATGTGGCCAAAAATTGGCTAAAATTGATTTTCAAGATTCGCTAACCCCGCAATGGGGTAAAGATATAAGTTTTCAGTTTTTTGGACTTGGTGATGAGTTTGACAAATGGCCTGCAAACCGAATCCAGAAAGTTTTGCTCATTACTAATGGTGGGTAGGTCTGTGGTGGCAGGACATATGGAGGTCATCATAGTAGGTCTCTGAAGTATGTGAAGATTGTGAAAATAGGCAAGGAACCTCATTTGTGAGTTCTTGAAAACTGCAGATGGTTGTTGAACAGGGATCAAATTATTAGTGCATAACATAAAAAATAGCCAATGCATTTCAAGATATTGGGGCTCCCCCTTCTTCAGGATTTAGCTAGATTGTTTGTTCACAGGCACTGTAGTTTATGTCCTGATGCCAGGCTTGCTACTGCAGGCACCACAGGCACTCAGGATCACAGATATAATATTGGACATAAACAGCAGTGCTGACAACCAACAGATCTAACAAAACATCAAAACCCAGAAGGAAGGGGAGTCCCAAATTGTATGTTTTATGTCATGCACTAATAAAATTATACCTGTTTGGCAGCTGGCTGGAATTTTGAAGATTTTCTGCTCACACAGAGCGCTCATCTCCTACCTCCACAAAATTATAAAGAATTCATGTTTGTATGGAAACCCTTAATAAGTAGCTCTGGTTGTAAAAAAGGTTTTTCTCAGAGGTTCAACTTCTTCTAGTAACATAGCCTGTGGATGATAGTATCCATGTCAGGTTTCTGGTAAAGTATGGCTTACCAGTACAAAAGATCTTTTGTTTCGTACATCAGAGCCTAATACTAGATTTTTCCTAGTGGCTTTAATGATTTTTAAGCTATAACCTTGACTATATGACCTTATGCTAATGCTTGCATCAATACTAGGTCACTCATAACACTAACGCAGAGTTTTCGGAGCTCACCAAGCTGAGATAGAGTCTATAGGGAATCCTTAATTTCACATTAGGCACAACACACTGATGATTCTGTATTGCTGATCATGTGATGTGTGGTATGATTATTCACAGAGCACAACAATTTGAGCAGAATGAACTCGGAATTGAAATCCTAAATTCCAAAGCCGAGGACCACACTGCACTGGTAATATCAATAACACACAATGTAACCATATAGAATCTGGGTTACATTTAAACAATATGTGCATAGCTATGTGTGAGACTGCTGAACTAAAATACCTGCTTTCCAGTAAGTCACAGCTATGACTAATAGCATTGTTGCACTGCATATGTGCCCTAATAAGCATGCATAATTGCTTACATTAAAGGGTTAGAAAAACTGGTAAGTATTATCATACATTTCTACAAATTGAATGAATGAGTACAAATGAAAATATATGAAGGGTATGTAAAAGTAGCTGAACCCAATGTGTATGCATGGGTGGGCATTGATCTTTTAGGTGGCATTGTTTGATTGCTCCCCAACTAGACCCCTAACACTGTATAATAATATTATTATTATTATTATACAGAATTTATATAGCGCCAACAGATTGCACAGCGCTTTACAATATAAGGGAGACAGTACAATTACAATAAATTTCAGTACAGTAGGAATATGAGGGCCCTGCTCATGGAGCTTACAATCTAAAGGAAGTGGGAGGTGATACAAAAGGTGACAGCTGTGGGGGATGATCTAGTGGAGGTGAATAAAGTACAGTTCTTAAGTGGAGGTGGGGTAGGCTTCCCTGAATAAGTGAGTTTTCAAAGATCGCCCAAAGGCAGACAGGGTGGGGGCTGACCAGACATACTGTGGTAGGGAGTTCCAGAGGATGGGAGAGGCTCTTGAGAAGTCCTGGAGGCGAGCGTGGGAGGAGGTGATGAGGGAGCTAGAGAGGAAGATATCTTAGGAGGAGCGGAGTGGGTGATTTGGGCGATATCTGCGGATGAGGTTGGCAATGTAGCTAGCGGCAGTGTTGTGGATGGCTTTGTAAGCTGTGGTTAGCATTTTGAATTTTATACATTGGGTTAGTGGAAGCCATTGTAGAGATTGGCAGAGAGGGGCAGCAGTCACTGATTGGGTGGTAAGGTGTATGAGTCTAGCATCAGCATTCATAATAGACTGAATGGGGGATAGCCTGTGTAACGGTAGATCAGTGAGGAGGGAGTTGCAGTAATCAAGGCGGGATAAAACCAAGGTGTAGATAAGCTGTTTTGTGGTGTCATTGGTCAGAAAGGGGCAGATTTTGAAAATGTTACGGAGGTTGAGGCAGCAGGATTAACCAGTGATTGGATGTGGGGCCCAAAGGAAAGGTCAGAGTCTAGGATTACGCCTAGCACCCTGGCATGAGGGGAATGACCAATGGTTGTGCTGTTGATCTTAATGGTAAACTGGTGAGTGGGGGATCGGGGGGGAGGAAACGTTACAAGCTCAGTTTTGGAAAGTTTGAGTTTAAGGTAGTGGTGTGACATCCATGCTGATATGTCGCTTAGTAGATTTGTGATACGTGAGGAGTTTAAAGGGGTGAGCGGGGGAGTGGAGAGATATATCTGTGTGTCATCTGCATAGAGGTGGTATTGGAAGTCATGGGAGCTTATCGGTTGGCCCAGGGAGGAGGTGTAGAGAGCAAAAAGGAAAGGCCCAAGGACAGAACCTTGGGGTACCCCAACAGAAAGAGGGAGAGGAACAGAGGATGAGGAGTTGTATGTGACATTGAAAGTGTGTTGAGAAAGTTAAGAGGAGAACCAGGAGAGAGTGGAGTCACGGAGGCCACTGGAGTGGAGTTTACTGAGGAGGAGCAGGTAGTCGACTGTGTCAAAGGCAGCAGAAAGGTCAAGGAGTATGAGTATGGAGTAATGGCCATTGGTTTTATAACTGATTGTGCTCAGAAAGCCTTAAGGAGACCCTGTCACATAGATAAACTGCATGGGTAAACCATTTACCTCTAAAGAGGAGACTGAATATTTGCTTCTTCTGGTGTCTGTGCCACTGAGCACTGCCCATTTGATGAGAAATGGTCCCCTGAGGTTCGCTAGAAAGCCAATACTTCTATATTTCTGTTACCCCATCTCTACTTCCCCTGTTCCCAGTCTGCGTCCTGGCTATGCCCTGTTATGTCAGCTTCCCTCCATTTGTATATAGTGTATCATAGGTTGTTGATTTGGTTTTGATTCACTGTCGCATTTATTCATTTTTCCTTTGTTTATGGTCTGTTGGTATTGTGTGAATTAGTAAACTTTATTTTTTTTCATACTCAGTCTGATTCCAGGTTCCTAAGGCCCCATTCCCACCTGAGCGATTTGTAGCTCGAAGCTCCTAAATGCTTGAGGAGAACAAATCAATTAATCTCATCTCCACTCCAAGTGTATAAAAATTGCAGTGGTGTAAGAGATCTAGCAGAAACATGACAGATTTTTGGATCATGCAATTATTATTCATCTCCACTCCAAGTCTCCACTCCAAGTCGCCTGAACCCAAATGCCTGAAGCTCAAACAAGTTCTGGAGCTTTTTTTGTTTCTCAAGTTAAGCAGATTTGCACATTTTTGAGTGTGTTTAATTCCATAGAAATGAATAAAAAAAATTTGGGCGAGTTTTTGGAGCATTTTTCTGCTGAAATGAAAAAAATAATAATAATAAATAATAACAATAATAATATTTAAATTTAAATAAAGTATATAAATAAAAAATAATAAAATAATTTAGATATGTAATAATAAATAAATAACCCCCTGACCTTAAACCCTGAACCCTAAAAGCAAAAATTAAATATAATATTATTATTATTGCTATTTTCTGTAACAATGTGATCGCTGAATAAAGCTTTGCTTCAGCACCCGCTTATGTACACAGCCATTTCTGCATAAACGTGCGCATTGGGAATTCTGCATTGGTCATGTGATATTGCACATGACAAGAGGAGGAACAAGGTCAGTACGTCTTGACTCTTCAGCAGCCTCACACTGAGACAGAGATGTGTTCTCAGCATCTATTGGAGGAAGGAGAGCAGATTCCTCCCTCCAGTAGATACTCAGGCCCCTGCTCCTTCTGATAGGAGGTGTAGGAGAACGGAGCGGCTGATAGAGGTGTAGGAGAAGGGAGCAGCTGATGGAGGTGTAGGAGAAGGGAGCAGCTGATGGAGGTGTAGGAGAAGGGAGCGTCTGAAACTCCTATCCTGCCCCTACCTCCACATGTTAATGTTGTGTTTTTGACACTTGCCCCTTCTGTCCCCACCTTATCCCAGCCCTGTCTTAGTTATAGGATGGAGCCCGCTGGGGTGAGTCAGCCTCTAGCTTCCTTTATTTCTTGGATAATAACAGTGCATAGTAAATATAAAAGAATGCAAATAATCTTACTTCTTTTCAGTTTTCCGCTTCCCCAGTAATTTCTTTTTGTCCTTGAGCTATATAAACGCTGGTACATTTCTGAAAATAAATGTTTTGTCATGACTAATGTTTGACATGCAGTTCAATATGTCATTCATGTGAGTAACATTTTTTTCACTGAATAATACAAGATGTTGGAAGATTTATGAGAAAAAATAATTATAATAGAAAATATAATTTTGCAGACTGCGTGAAAGTCAGTATTCAAACCCAATCATGCTGTCAGCAGCTCAGACACATAAAAGCATATGTGCCCAGCTTTGTCCTAGCCACCTAGTATCAATTGATTGTTTTAAATTTGGTTCAGTATCAGCTCTTACACCCACAGTTTATCTCACCTCACAAAGTTAGGGTCAATAATGAACAATAGGCCCAGAATAGCAACGATCATGCGTACACTGCAGAATAATACAAAACAGATTATGAAAGCTGCACAAACATGGACTCTTCATAGCAATGCCTCTGTGGCTCAAAGTAGCTCATGAATGCTTAGTAGAGTTCCTATAAGATTCTATAACACCAAAGAGTCTAGCTAAAGGTCACTACTTCACTAAAATAGTACAGAACGTAGAAAGCTACATGTACCTATCCTCAGACAGCATCTTTCACAAAGAAGTCGTGTAGCTCTGGTAACATATAATACAGCTGTAGGGTTCCCAGGCATGAGGACACATGGTCACCCCACTGGAACTATAGTACTCTGGTAGCAATGGTGGAGGTGCTCCTCACAGTAGATGGGTTTTTTGGAGAAGCTGTGTACTCTTAGGCTCCGGCCTAGCTGGTGGCACGCTGGTTCTGTTAGTGGAGGGCTTCTCACCTGGTGGCAGACCACTTGACTAGCTACTTCTGCCATCATCTATGACCTTTTGTGGGAAATAAGCTGAGAAACATTCCCTGGCCATGTCCAGGAACCCAGAAATGTATGAGAAATTGAGTTAGAGTCCTGGTTCCTTCATCTGAGCATGATGAATAAATGGGCACTCCGCTGAACACCACTTGCTAGCTGAAGTAATCGTATGCAGCCCCGCCAGCCGTCAAAATATTCAAGTAGCAACTGCATCTAATTGGATACGGATGCTCTTTGGCCAACAATTTTTGGCCCAGCAGCTTCTAATTTTTCAATCAAGGGATGCTAGGTGGTAGGGTGCCCACATGACAACTGAGCAAACCGGCTAAAATTTGCTCCATGTATGGCCATCTTTAATTTTATACTTGTAAGATCAGAATCATAGTTCATATCAATATCAAATTTAAAAGATCCATTCATAACTAGGTCCATGTTTACATTAACATGCAGACCCAACTGAAATCTCAAACATGCTGGCAGAGGCAGAATCTGAACCATAATTATTCATCCAGAAAAAAGGTTCCTATAGAGATTCAAAAGTGGGTTTTTCAGGTGTCTTAGCCCACCGGCCATGTGTTTAAAAGGGTGCTTCAATTACTCCTAACTAGTCACGGTGTACAAATGAATACGTTACAATATGACACCAGGATATTGACATGCTTGTTTCAAATTACAAAGTTCTTGTATGATCCCATAGAAAAGTACTGTTTCTTGACTCTGCAGGGACCCTTTCTCAGGCATTTGGTCCCATCATGCCTGAGAAAGGATACCTGCATGGTTCCAAAATGTTGCTTTTCTTTGTGATTATGCAAGTATAACAAGCTGTGCACATTAAAACAAGCTTCCAAAGCAATTTGGAATTACAGTCAAATGATGAAAGTAAAGATCCTTCTTCTGTTAATGCTTTGTGAATTGAACCTCTTGCTAGTAATGAAACTGCCAGAAAATACAGGTGCAGCACCAATGGAAGCCTTCTGCTCTAGCCTGCAGTCTATTTTAAATATGTAGATAATCTGTTTCTGAGCATTGCATACAGGGCACAGCCTGCTCTGTTGTGTCCTTTAAAGGTAAGGTTTGTATGTATCACATGAGCTGTGCCAGGCAGTGGCAGTAAAGCAGCTTGACATACACACATACCATGCCCCATTCAGGCTAGGCTCACATTTGTGCATTGCGAGAACGTGCACAAAATCGCACATGTTACTCAACACACAAAAACATGCAGCTCTTTTGCAGGTATACAGTGGTGCCGTTAATTGTCCCTCCAAAGTAGATCCAACATCAATCACGATGAACGCCGACCCACTGACCGACAAAAACATGTCCCACCGAATGACAGGTAAACATGGGAGTGGGGTCACCTGGTGACGTCACTGGGTAACCCACTCCCCCATGTTTACCTTGTCTTTGAGCAAATGCCTCTCCACGGGGGCACGTCATTTGCTGAATGACAGGCAGACATGGGGGCGGGGTCACCCCCCCCATGTTGAGGGCATGTGGCCATATCAAACCTAAGAGTCTGGTATTTATTTTTGGGAGACCCCAGGTCATTTTTTTTTTTTTTTTTTTTTAATTTTGGCATGGGGTTCCTCTCAAAATCCATACCAGACCCCAATGTCCTGGTATAGATAGGGGAAAACCCCCACACTGTTTGTTTTTTTTACATTTTTGTAACCAGAACTTATTAAGTGTACATACTGCTGACAGCGGGGAATCCCACTGACAGCAAAAAAGTTATGGTTGTTAAGGATTCGGCAGTCACTCGCTTCTCAACAACCGGAGCTATTCCAAATGAAACAAAATGAATGCCGAAGTAATGAAACTAATTCTGAAAACAAATAGATCCATTAACAAATGCATCCAAAAACAAATTCTTCAATTAACAAATGGATCCAAAAATGAAACAAACCGAAATTTTCAGGTGAGCATATGTCTAACAGTAACAGGAATATGAATATAGGTTTATTAAAAACCAACCATCTGTATGTTGATAAGGGGATTCAGCTATAAAGCCATATTATATAAGATAATAAATTATACGATCAGGAGACCATATGTTATTACTGTTTGCTGCCTTACCTGTCAAAACATCCATTTTTTTTTTCATAATAAATTTTATTCACATTTTCAGAGTAAAACAAGTATGAAAAATACATAGAGATAAAAGAAAAAAGCATCTTAGACAATCTTTTGAAATACAACGGATACAGTCACATTCATGGGTGTATACACCTAATTGTTACTTTAAAAGAAAATTAAAGATAGACAGGTACCATACCCAGTCAATATGGTTTGCAATGCACTCCCTTCCAATGTGGCATGCCTCACTGTCAAAGGATATTACTGCATTCACAATGGGAAGAGTCTGTCATTCGGTGCATCATATTTTTGTTTTGCAGTGAATAGAGGGTACGCACGAGGAGGGGACAAGATGTGGGCTTGGATGAAGCCTTGCTGGGGGAGCTGAACTGAGAATCATCCGATAAATGCTAGAAAGCAACTGAAACTCAAAATTATGGGGGAGTGCTTGTATAGGTACTGGGTGTACAGTATGTAGGAGAGATGGGAAAGAAGGGGGAGGGAAGTGCAAGACGAAAGAAGAAAACAAAAAGTAAACAAACAAACAGGAAAATTGATGGTGTGGGTTTACAAAGGTTCCTGCATCACCAACTCTCAGGACCGTTGTCCTTCTGTTTGGAACCTGCTAGTATTTGAAAAATAATGTTAACCCTGGCATCATATATTGTTGATATTCCATGGTGGCTTTGTAATGCAGCCAACACACCCAAATTTGAGTATTATTATTATACAGGATTTATATAGCGCCAACAGTTTGCTCAGCGCTTTAGTATTAGTGTAGCTTATCTTGTGCTATGCGTATCAGTTAATTTATTTCTGAAATGTTTATTCTTCAAAACCATTCCTGTATGTGCGGTGCTTGTGTTGATCTCCAGTGAACTGGGACACATTGTTGCGCTGTGTTAATCATATGCATAGTCACAGATTTCATGATTCAAGACTTGGGACTGGACATGTGGTGTAGCATATATTGGGCAGCTGTGAAGTCTGGAGTGTTACCTGATACCTTAGCAATGATAGAGTGTGCTTGCTTCCAAAAATTGGAAGTAACAGGGCAGGTCCACCAAATGTGCAAGACTAAGTTCTCTTCTGCAATACAGTGCCAACATCGAGCTGAGATAGATGATGACATTTTGTGCCATAGGGTAGGTACTGTGTACTAATGAAGATCTAAATTTGTACCCATTTTCCTGGGTGGACACATTTAAAGAGCTTTTATGAACTGTAAAGTTTCTGTTCTCTCAATCATCTTCATCTAAGGCATGGTTAAGGTCTGAGTCCCAGGCCTGACACACTGGTCCTGTATTAGAAGGGAGAGAGGAGTTCATGAGTGTATATATTTCTGAAACGAAATGTCATAATGGGGTTTTCTGAGTGCATACAAATTGCAGTGGTGTAAGAGATCTACCAGAAACATAACAGATTTTGGGATCATTCAATTGATGCCGGATCTGAAGGTAGTTCCATATTGGGAATTGTGAGAGTTGTGAGGGTCGTGAATAGTCAGCTAAGGCAGCTTTCTCACAAAAGGATGGGCTTTTGAGGAAATTATGGGCTGGAGGTTGGAAATAACTCCAACAGTCCCTCATGAAATTTATGAGCATCCCCAGTTTAAAATCCAGGTTTAGGCATAGAGGAATGAGTGGGCCTGAGGAGGTAGAGAAGTTTAGACAGCGTCAGTTTGTTTTTCAAAACACTTCATGATGGCCAATATGAGTGGGTGGTCTCGGGTCCAACCTAGCAAATATGTTGGGTTAATCCAGAGCAATGACTAAATGTAATGCTCTACAAAAGCTTACTCGATCCCCACTTTTTACTTACATCCTTGATAAACCCCCCAATCTACTATTCTGGCTAGTTGGGTGGCCAGCAGTATCGTGTAAGGCCTGGCAGGCCTTTGACCTCCTTGGATTTTAGAGGTGCTAGATGTGTCAGTCTTATGAGAGGTGGGGAGTCTTTCCAGATAAATGATCACAAAGGTGTTTTGGATGGAGGCAAAAAGGGAAATTGGTACAGTTTGGAAGACATAAAAGGCTTGGAAAAATTATCATTTTAAGCACTGATGCCCTTTCCAACCACAAAAGGTGTCATTTGTTCCATGTATTCACATCTAACTATGTCTCAGAGAAGGGATGAATAGTTGGGAATATAAAGATCCAACAGGTTGTAAGGTAATTGTATGGCAAATAAGTGATTCCAAACACCATGTGAAAGGAAAGTTTTGCTGGTATAGCTGTACAGTTGCCTGTGACAGTGTCAAGTTCAAGGCAAAGGATTTTGCAAAGTTTATTTTGAAATCAGATAATGCCTGGAACTCCTTTAGGGCCAGACTTATATTTGGCAATGTAGGGAGGGGTTCTGTTAAGAATAGCAGAATGCCATCTGCAAGGGGATCACTTTTTTTTTATTAAGCATGAGGCTTTCAAAAGATATATAAATCATCTATGATCAGCAATACCAATGTACTGCTTGTATGTGGGAGGTATGAATATGGCATGCTATTAATGACATCACTGCTTTCAAGTTGACTCTTATTTTTGTGGTGGATATAGGAATCATACAATGCTTTGCATCTAAAAAGGACACCAGAACTCCCTCAGCTGGCTGAATAGAAGACTAATTGTAGGGTAAGGGCAAGTGTATGTTTCATCCCATTTTACATGCATTGTACTTGCTATGCAATTTCGTGGGTGAGGAATACCATGCCCGTGCACTAGGGGTACCTCTACCCGAGGGTGCGCTCATGAATGCTTGGAACTAGGTGGGAAACACAGTCATGTGTACAGTCTAACATTCAGGTAGTCTCCCGACTTAGAAATGAACTGACACTGCAAATAGTATAAAGCCATATTCCTCCCTGCCGAGAGCTGTCCCATTGGTCTACTTCCAGTACGTTCCATGTGTTGCATTTGGGGTGGCGGGCTGAATAACGCCACTCCACTAGCCAGCGTAACGGAATGAAACCCTTGTTGGATACAAAGCATGGGTCTCGTCTGTGCCCTGTGTTAACTCCTTCCGTTCTGTACCTATTGGTCAGAATAGGGGTCTCCGCAATGCTGGTCTGCTTCTGGTTGCTATGGGATACAGGCCACTAGGGAGGGGGCCCAACTGGCACCCTTTCACTACCAGAGGATACTTAACCTTCCCAGGTACCACACCTCGGCTGGTTGCCTGTGACTCTGCAACTTGACTTGGTTGTTATTAGCAACGACCATACTCTTCATGAAAGTGCAGCTTACTTATATAGTAGTACCACATACTTCATACCCCTTAGTGCTGTTACAGGCCCAGGTTCTTTGTATACACCATCCCCTTTAAGAATAACTTCAGACCATGCTCAGGAAAAGGTTACCAGTCTTTACTCTTCTTCTTTAGTGCAAACATGATACAGGATAAATTACGAACAGCTCCTTATATCCCTGTATAGCTATAAATTAGCCCAGGCTTACCTTGAAATCAAGTTAGAGTCCATGTATATAGGCGAGTCCATAGTCAGAGACAAGGTCCTTGACTGGGAGTCTTGGTAAAGTCATTCTTCTCTAACAGTTGTGATCAGCAGCGACACAGATAATGTATTAACCTTCAATCATCTAATTACAGCAGTTCCATAAGCATTATTCTAAGCAGCTCCATCAGTGGCTCCCGGGTCTCAGCCTTCCCCAGTTTACACCACAGGTGGGCCAGGTGAAACCCAAAAAGCCCATGAAGTGGTGACTAAGGGTTAACCCTTAGCCAACCAAGCCTGGGCTGATATCTAACAAGCAGGGTTCAGCTCAAGCAGGTTTCAATATATAACAGTAAAGCTGGGTTTTCATCTGCTTACACTTTGACATTTTGCAATAAAACTTTTTTATTTTCATCGCATAGTTTTTCCTATACCTGGTTATGTTATCACTGGGTCTCTGTGCAGGGCAGGCTGATCAAGGCTGCTGGGAGAGGTCAGCAGGGTGCTGTATATAGCTGCCTGAAAACATCAATCCATCCTGCCTCATTACTGCCCCCCCCCAGCCTTGATGCAAGCAGTGGGCTGAGGTTTGGAGGGGGGGGGGATATCTAAATGCATTTATGGGTGGGTTAGTCTTGAGAAGTGGGTGTTCCCAGGTAGGATATATTTGCATGCTGACCACCCTAGGTATTTCCAACATGTGATGCTGAGCCTCCATGATTGAAAGAACTATATTCCAATGAATGCGTAACGCCCTCAAGGTTAGTTTGTTTTTTTAGACAGAGACTGAGTAGCAGCATGGGGATAAGTGAGGTAGTGAGGTTGCCTCAGGAGAGGCTGGGAGGCTCTATTAGGTCAGGTCTTTTGTAGTCCTCCCACCTCTCCAGAAACCTGACAGCTTTCTGAACGAGGGGTGGAGAAGGCCCAGATCTGCATGTTTGAGGAACCCTGGCCAACCCCTGGTCCAGAGTCTGGGCATGGTGACCAGGACAACCCTCAAATGTGGCAGAGCCTAGGGGGAGGTGTGCAGTGTTGGATGGAAGATGGATCGAGGAAGGCTGGAGTGTGGAGCCAGGGAGGGGGGCCAGGGGATGGGAACCCACCAGCAGGCAGGTCACTGGAAAAAAGAATCTCCACTGCCTCAATGTCTCCCAGAGAAAACAGCCTGTGTAGCAGGGAAGGAGCCAGCCCATCATAAGGCCTGGAGGCAGCCATCAATCCACCAAGTTAACAGCAGAGGACAGTGTGAGTACTCTTACACTCCCTGAGCCAGATAAGGGGAGAGGGCAATCAGGTGCAAGACCAAACTAGCTTCTCATCTGAGACTGTTCTAAATTAACAGCCTTTGAGCCCCCTTGCCCAGGGATACCCTCAGGCAGCTGGATGAAGAGGAGGAATCATCCAGGGTCTGGGGAAGTACATTAGAAAGAACCTTTGGTGCTCTTCAAGGAAAGAGACTGTTGCTATCAGCATTTTTATACATAGTTGCTAAGGAGTTAGTCCTCAAGCTCTACAGTACCCCGGGCATCTCATATACCCCTAGACCCTATCCAAGTTCTTGATCCGTTGGTAAAATAACAAAACCAAGCTCAAGGACTGCCCTTTAACTCCAGTTTGCAAAGTGTGGAAAATGCATGTTGCCTTGCCATGCAGAGCTTAGGGGGACCCAAATCAAACTCAGTGACCCCTAAGGGGGTAATGCTACAAATGAAAGGGGTGAACCATGGACAGTCAGGCTAGGGAGGAAAAAGCTAGATGATCCTGAACGTCCTCCAGGCAGTCTCTATTTAATTTACTGCAGTTCCTGAAGCACACTGTGGGAAGCTTACAGTGTGCAGTGAAATCAGAGACAGAAATTTCAATGCAGAAGAGGAACTCGTACAACTGTGCAGGAAGGGAAGCTTTATTATGCAACATTTTTTTTAATCTGATGTGAAAAAGAGAAAACTTTTTTACATATTTAATTTTGTTTTAGTCTTGATAAAGTATAAATTAATCAAGAAAATATGTACAAAAACTACTTTTAATTCTCTTCAGTGCAGGATTTGTAAATGGATTGTACTACACATTCTGGGATGGTCAAAGGCTGTTAGGATGTACACACATGCAGTCATTGACTTCATGGAAAGACTTCACTGGGCAGAAATTCAGACAGTGTTTCTAAGCTCTCTAGTTTGACGTTTCTGCATGAAAGGTCATTACTTCTGATGATCATGCTTTTTCAGGCTCCGGTTGTTCAAATCTGATTTTGGCTGCTGAAACCTATGATTTCTCCTTTTTCGTGTACTCGGCTAATCATCCAAACCATTGAGGGAAAAGGGTAGAAAGTCATATCATAATTAGGTGCAGAGCAAGATAACCTTAATATACAACTGACATTTCGGTCTTACCTGATAGATACATAATTGGAATTTAACAAGGCTGGAAAATTGCTGCTATATCCATTCTTATTATGCAGGGCTATTGCCCTTAAATCAGCAGGTCTGTTGGAAATTTGCTCGCATTACAGGGAAATCAGCTCAAACCCAGCCTTTTTCATCCTTTGAAAATAAACACTTATTTACTATGGTTATCAGCTCCATCTACTGACCATAATGCAGCATTTTCCTGATTCACACTATCCATATGACTAAAGAACATTTGACCTGGAGAGAAAATACCTGAAAAACATTAGTTTTTACCATCATTCTCATAGAACAAAAGTACATGCAGTTTCACAGGATGAATAGCCCTGCAATTTTTTCATAAATAGACACCAGTCTTGCAAACAAATATATGTAACTGTGTATCTTCTTTGTTTCCTATTATCTTCAACTACCTCCATTCCTCTTTGCTTGTATGCAAACCAACTAGAGATATGACCCTACACTATGTTCAGGTCAGATGCACTTTTAGTTTAAGCAATCTTTGCTTCTTTAACCTCTAGCCCTCCAGAGGATTTACCCCCCCTTCCTGACCAGGCCATTTTTTGCGATATGACGCTTGGTTACGTTAACTGACAATTGTGCGGTCATGCAACACTGCACCCAAATGAAATGTATATCCTTTTTTTCCCACAAATATAGCTTTCTTTTGGTGGTATTTGATTGCCTGTGCGGTTTTTTTATTTTTTGCACTAAAAACAAAAAAGACCAACAATTTTGAGAAAAAAAACCAATATTTCTGACTTTTTGCTATTAAACATGTCCAGTAAAAAAATTTAACCTCTTGCCCTCCAGAGGATTTACCCCCCTTTCCTGACCAGGCCATTTTTTGCATTTTAAAGTGCTGTGTTATTTTAACTGACAATTGCGCTGTCATGCAACAGCTCACCCAAACGAAATTTACATCCTTTTTTCCCACAAATAGAGCTTTCTTTTGGTGGTATTTGTTCGCCAGTGCAGTTTTTATTTTTTGCGCTATAAAAAAAGTCTTGACAGTTTTGAAAAAAAACAATATTTTTGACTTTTTGCTATTAAACATGACCAGTAAAAAAAATAAAAAAATAAAATTTCATCATATATTTAGGCCAAAATATATTCTGCTACATGTCTTTGCTAAAAAAAAAATCCCAATACGTGTAAATTGTTTTATTTTTACTAGTAATGGCAGCAATCCGACCAGCGACTTATAGTGGGACTGCGAGCGGGACTGCTGGCATTCTGACACTGGGGGGAACTAGCTAACTACCACTGACATCCTTCACTGTAGCACACTGCTTTGCATGGCTTTGCTCGTGTGTGCCCCTACCCTGAAATGCAAAATCATGTGTATATATACGTGATTTTGCACACCCATGCTGCCCTGTAGCAGTATTAAAAAATCAAATTTCATCATAAATTTAGGCCAAAATGTATTCTGCTACATGTTTTTGCTCAAAAAAATTCCAATACGTGTAAATTTGTTTACTTGAAAATTATAGCGTCTACAAATGGCGATATATATACACAGTTTTTTTGGGTTTTTTTTAATACTAGTAATAACGGTGATCAGTGACTCATACCGGGACTCCAGTGGGCATTCTGACACTGGGGGGGGGGGGGGAACTGACTAACTGCCACTGACATCCCCAGTGACACCAATACAGTGATCAGTAGTAATAAAAAGCACTAACACTGTACTAATGACACTGGACAGGAAGGGGTTAACATCTGGGGCAATCAAAGGGTTAACTGTCTACTGTGTGTGTTTCACTATGTCAGCACATTGCTTTGTATGGCTCTGCTATGCAGAGCCATACAAAGCAGTGTGCTGCAGCTGATACTCAGTGATCGCGGGGTGCTGGCAGGGAATCACCAGCCGGGACCCACTGATCGACAGCAGAGGCCACCAACTGCGGTGAGGGCAGGGCGCATGCGCGCCCTCTACCCAGAACTGCAAAATCATGTATATACACATGGTTTTGCACAGCCCTGCCACCCTGTAGCAGTATTTTTGCTATAGGGCGGCGGGAAAGCGGTTAATGTTCATCCACCCCATTCTCAGGCAGTATACTAATCCTCTTAGGCAATGCAAAACCACAAAAAGCTCCCCATAGTGTTATACCAATAAAATCACTTCATTAAGTTCCATAGAACAATATCTTGCACTTATATCTTCTGGTGCTTTGGTATGCATATCACATGGAAACTAGAAATTCGTAAACTTCTGGTTACATTATGTCAATGTTTGTATTTATTGATTTCTAATACTGTACATACAACAAATACTTACCATTTCCGGCAAGGTTGATTCTCTGCAGTATTTTGTGTTTACACCAATATATTAGTAGTTGTATGTACACAAGACATTTGTTTATTCAGCAAATATTTCTTGTTTACTATGTAAGCAAACCGTTTAGTAGCTGTAAGACCATTCTACTCTATGAATCCAAGGCTGATGATGGAGTGCTGTGAAAGGTTGAATGTACTTTAACCACAATATTGTCACCAGGATAGAAAAGTATTGTTCATGGATTAGCAGAATTATATTGTTGAGTCTTTTGATAAAGACTGATTAAAGCATCATACCTCAGGCATTGCAGAATCTCAAGAATGTGTAAGTTAAAGCAACAATTTTTTAGAATTAGATCAAATGGTGAGGGGTAGAGATGAACAGGGGCGGACTGACCATTTGGGCTCTCGATGCACTTCCGGTCTGCCGTCCATACGTCCTACGTCACTTCCGGTGAGTCGAGCGCACGCTGAGCGGTGCGTTCCAAGCGGCCATCTTTGTTGTTGGAGTTGTGTATTCATTATCCTCTGCAAACCAACAGGCTGTGAGGTCTCTGGATTGGAGTGTGGTCATATGGATTTTGTGATAGCCTAATGGAGGCAATTAAACCAATGTTTTTTTATCATTCTTTAACATGTGAGTGGCCTGGTATTATTTTATAATACTACAAATGGTATTAGCAATATCACACTATGGTATATATTTTTTTTTTCTCTCTTGTACCGCTGTGGAGTTCATATGAGGAGTGAGTGGAATCACCAAGCCTTGCGAAGAGGATAAGGAGTTCTGGAAGATATAGAGGGGGTTCAGGATCCCTTAAATTCTAAAAGGCGCAAAACTCACCAACATCTGGTGAGTGCGGTTGATTTTGATTTCACACTGGTGGATGGTGGAAGCACTTTTTATTTGGGAGAAGATATTTATATCAAAATTCTTTTTGGGATGAAAGGACTTTTGTAAAAATATTTTTTGTGGACACAAGTATTTATTTAGGTTTTTTTGGACACTATATCAAATTAGTTATTTCACAATATTTATAAGTGATTTATATCTTATATTGAATGAGAAGTTTTTTTGATTTGCGCTGTTTATATAATATTTTTGTTATTTTGGTGTAATACACTGGTGCACAGCAGCAAATTTTCACCCATATTATATACTGAAAGGGTTTCTTTGTGCGCTGGGGTTTCTGTGATATAATTAATAATTTGTACTGTTAAAGTGGAAAAAAAGTTACACTAACTATTCTTAAAAATGTTTCCTCCCCTTTTTCATACCTATCCTGCATACCCTGTGTAAAATAGATCTGTGTACTTACCTCTTTAAAACCGGTCTGGTCATGTGATACTGCAATCGGCCTTCCCTGTGTAAGAGAGTGCATGAGAATGGCTGTAAATTCCCAGAGCCATGAATTCACCCATAGGCTCCATGGCCCAGCTGTTGTCAGCTCTCCCACCTTTCCCCTGACCCCGCAGCTTTCTGAAACAGGGGAGCTAGAGCTGCAAGATCACGTGGTGGGACCAGAGTGGATTAAAATGAAGCACATAGATCTTTTTTATACCGGGTATGCTAGATGGGTAGGAGGAGGGAGGAGCGAACGTTTTTAAGAGTAGTTAATGTTAGGCTGAGTATACAATAGAAGAATTTATTATGAAAATTTGTATGAAAATTCTCAGAACATTTGAAAGTCGTTCAAAAGTAGTTCAAGATTTTGTTTGATTTTAAGATTCGATTTTGGAAAACAAATGTTGATTGGACCCTTCTAATGATTAGAAAAACATTCTTACAACATTCTTTCAACAAAAAAAAGCTTTAGGTTTTTCTTCAACTTTATTTTCTATTCTTGCCTTAGGGCCTCCTACCATGTACGATGTTATGTTGAGTGTAACATAAAGATTATGTACTATCTTTGTACCTATGTTTTGTAACCTGTAAATAGTTGACATCCCAATAAATACTATTGAAAAAAAAAAGCTGTTTATACCCTTTTTAGATAAATATCTTCTTAGTTTCTGACCACAAAGTAGAAAATAGTGAATCTTCCCAATAATGACAGAGAGTACTTATAGTAACACTTAGCTCTTTCCTACTGTAAAAAAATAAAATGGGTTTATATCTAATATGGGAAAACATTTTCATGAGCATTGTTATTATTCATAGAGATTATTAATAAAGGACTTAATCATTACTATTGGCAATATCCATTGTGCACAGGGGACACTATACTAGAGCACCAAGTGCTGATTATAGCTTCTGAGCTTGTATGTTGGACTCTCAGTGATGCATTCTACTGACTAATGTAGGTCATAGTCCCAGTCTAAGCTGCTGTCATTTTTCTCTCCACTGAGAAAATAGTTGCAGCTGTTCTATGCCCATTATCCTTCTTCAAAGACTGTAAATTGTATTTTCTGCAGGTATAACTTGTGCTTTGTGTTGACCTTTAAAAAATTAATTACTTCTGACAGATTGACATTTTCAACAACAAAAATGAATTAACTAATGTCGCTTATAATCATTGAACAAGAAGATTTAATGTAGCAGAAATATTGAGGTGACTGAGTGCACTTATCACAGCATTCATCTATACCTACAGGGGGCGCAACTGTGCCCAAGTTAAACTGCCCCCCTTACCAGATATGTAATCAAATGTTGTTCTATATAGAGCAGAGCAGCATCTCCCTAATCTACAACATATTTAAATGTTTTATTATATATTTCATGCATGTGAATATTGCTTGTGGATATTAGAATGTATTCGTGCTTTAAACATACATATATCTCATGGACTTCTTAAATAAAGTGTCACTAAACCCACATCATAAACAAATCAATAAATGCTGTGTCACATGCTATTCATACTCACTCATTCACTATGGTATTTGTTTGCTGTATTCTACATAAAATCTGGTTGATCCTGCTTTTCTCTATTTCCCCATTCTGTCCATGTCCCCAATGCAGTTGTGGATTTTGCAGGGCAGTGTTGGCAGCTAGTGCACATGTTCAGTTTTCAGTGAATTTCTATCCTGAGCATTTCCTCCCTATCACATCTGAGCAGCCCATGTAACTATAGTCACACATAAGGCGTATATACACTCCCTCCCTCCTCCTCCATGCCCACTAACCAGCTAACACAATGGGGGTGAGATATTACATCTTAATTTATGGAGACTTCACCTCCCTGTTATTCCAAGGCAAAGACTGGAGGGGTGTGACTGGCAGAAATACGCCCACACCATGTTATTACCAAAAAAATAATAAAGATTAAATTTCAAATATACCAAAAGTATTGGGACACCCCTCCGAATCATTGGATTTAGGTATTCCAATCACCTCTATGGCCACAGGTGTATAAAATCAAGCACCTAGGCATGCAGACTGCTTCTACAAACATTTGTGTAAGAATGGGTCTCTCTCAGGAGCTCAATGAATTCAAGCATGGTACCGTGATAGGTTGCCACCTGTGCAATAAGTCCATCCATGAAATCTCCTTGCTACTAAATATTCCACAGTCAAGTGTTAGTGGTATTATAACAAAGTGGAAGCAACTGGGAACAGCAACTCAGCCACAAAGTGGTAAGCCACGTAAAATGACAGAGCGGGGTCAGCGCATGCTGAAGTGCACAATGCACAGAAGTCACCAATTATCTGCAGAGTCAATAGCTAAAGACCTCCAAACTTCGTGTGGCCTTCAGATTAGCACAACAACAGTGTGTAGAGAGCTTCATGGAATGGGTTTCCATGGCCGAGCAGCTGCAATCAAGCCTTATATCACCAAGTGCAATGAAAAGCGCCATGCCGCCACTATATTCTAGAGCAGTGGAAACGTATTCTTTGGGGTGACAAATCACGCTTCTCTATCTGGCAATCCGATGGATGTGTCTGCGTTTGTCAGCTGCCAGGAGAACGGTGCTTGCCTGACTGTATTGTGCCAAGTGTAAAGTTTGGTGGGGAGGGGATTATGGTGTGGGGTTGTTTTTCAGGGGTTGGGCTTGGACCCCTTAGTTCCAGTGAAGGGAACTCCTAAGGCGTCAGCATATCAAGACATTTTGGACAATTTCATGCTCCCAACTTTGTGAGAACAGTTTGGGGATTGCCCCTCCCTGTTCCATCAATTAAGGTCTATAAAGTCATGAATGAGCGAGCGAGTTTGGGGTGGAGGAGCATGACTGGCCCTCACAGAGTCCTGACCTCAACCCAATAGAACATCTATGAGATGAATTAGAGCAGAGACTGCGAGCCAGGACTTCTCGTCAGACATCAGTGCATGACCTCACAAATGCGCTTCTGGAAGAAAGATCAAACATTCCCATAGACACCCTGCTAAACCTTGTGGACAACCTGCCCAGAACAGTTGAAGCTGTTATAGCTGCAAAGGGTGGGCCAACTCAGTATTGAACCCTACAGACTAAGACTGGGATTCCATTAAAGTTCAGGTTCATGTAAAGGCAGGCGTCTCAATACTTTTGGCAATCTAGTGTATGTATGACAATTTGAATCAGTTTATTAATATTAATAATTTTTACGCTGTATCCCAAAAGCTGTTTTTTTATTTATTTTGAATATTTGACCATCAGCAGAGAACAAGAGGCTCCTCCTGCCACTGTTTCACTGCAGACAGACTTGGAAAGATTTTGGTCATGTGACAGCTGTATATCGATTAGCAAAAACAAGTGCTTAGATTTTTTTTAAATTAAAATAATTACAGTGCCAACATCCACATACATAAAGAGAAGGGTTAATGTAAATTAAACATTGTGTGTTTAATATCACTTTACATCTATAGCATGTTGTGCTAAATGTAAGCCACTTCAGCTGTGTCTAAATGTTCATCATGCCATGATTTGTGCTGTAGCTTTGCTGTTATCTCTAAGGCAGCCATACAGCAATTGAAATTCAGCCAGAACAGCAGGGCCTGGCTGAATTTCAATCCATGTATGGGCACTGAGGTTGTACAGAAGTCGATCCACCAATACACCTCTGTACAACTGGCCTATCAGATTTTCTCCACTCGATCAGTGCTGCCTGCAATGCTGATCAGTGCATGTTGACGGTGGGGAATCTCAGACGGCGAAGTAGCTCAGTGGGGAGGATTCCCCCATTCACATTGAATGTGTGCATGGGGTCATCTAGTCAGTTTTATTTCTTCAACCCACTAGTTGAATGAAAACTGATTCTTCTATGGGCTGCTTTAATCAATTAACATGCTGACAGGAGTGGCTATTATAGCTTCAGGACATCTCAGTCTGCTAGAGATGACTAAGGGAGCCCCAAAGCTAACATCAACAAATGGGCCTATGATATGTTATTCATTATAAGGTGAGTTACCTCCACTTATCTTATAATATTTTCTTACAATAAATTTTTATAATTGCACTTTTGCATGCAATCAAATTTCAGTACAGATAGAACATTGGAAGGTGAAAATCTGTAAATGTTAGCTGATCTAAAAACACAGCTTTTAGTTTGACATTGCCTTTAAATAGCTCTGTCCTTACTCTGTTATAACAGATGTCAGCCAAGTAGGAGGATGTTTGTGCTAACAGAATAACCACCAAATTCAATCTGAAGATATTTCTGTCAGTGAATTATATTTTTTCTTTTACATTATCAGAGCTTCACTATGAAAAATGTGACGGACTATGCCATCTACTGACAAATGACATTGTAAAACCTATCATAAAAAACAAATACCCTCATGGGTATTTATTTACACTTTATAAATAGTAATAATAATTATGTTTTATAATACTGTATTTTTATGTTCACCAATTTTTCTACTTAAAGCAGAAATAAACTGTATCTGAGTAACACAATCCAAAAACACTATTTAACTCATTTTAATTTTGAAATTAAACTGACCCATCCATCTGTGTCTCCATGCGATATTGTGCTGAGAAATCACTTTTAAAATTCCCCCCCTAGCATTTCTTTACATTTCTTCGGTTACTTCCTTGTTTCTAGCCTAGGTAAACAAAAAAGGTAAAACACGTAAATATGATATACCTTGCCTTGTATTTTTCTAATGCTAGCAGCATATGGATTAAAAATAGTTGATGTTGATTGAGAGAGTGAAAGTCTGCTTTAACTCAGATGATGATTAGTCCTATCACTTGTCAGGAGGGTTAAATCCCTACTCCATACTGCCTCCCTACTGCCACATGACTGCCTGTCCCCCAGCCTAAAGAGGAGTTCCACTGAAAAGTGAAAGCTCCATTTATTTGCCTCCCCCCCCCCTCCACTGCGATATTTGGTACCTTTTGGGGGGGAGGGGGAGCGGGAACCTAGTTTACATAGGTACACGCTCCTATGTCTGGCTCAGTTCGCCACGGCAAAGTGACCCAGATGTTCAGGCCCCTCCTTGCTCCCACAGTCTCCTGTGAACTTTCACAGGTCCCAGGAGACTGCCAGACCAATCAGAAAGCGTGGCGCAATTCGGCATGCACAGTAGGCACCAAGCCTTGAAGCTGCAAGCTGTCACAGCCTGGTGCTCACATAGAGATGCCGCTGCCGTGGAGGACAGAAGGAGAGAAGGGACTGCGTGGGTGAGTACAACAGTGGACCCTGGGACAGGTGAGTGTATGTTTTTAAAAGTCAGCAGCTACAGTATTTGTAGCTGTTGACTTTTAATAAAACACAAAAATGGATGGAACTCCACTTTAACCCATGAGACAAGTCCTCTTTCCTGAGAATCCTCCTTCTCACCTGGCTTCCAGTCCTGGGATTTAAATTGAACCTGCAAGTACTCAGGACTAAATACTGAGTTTGATGAATCAGCCAATCTCAAGTGGGGGGGGCCTGCATGGTGCAGTGTGAAGGTGTACGCTCACATCGGAATAGATGGAGGTGCAGGTAGCTACGCTGAAGTGAGTGGCTGTTCACTGACCACAGAAGCTGCACAAAGCCAGGGGTGGACTGAGCATTTGGAAACTCTGCACTGCCCAAGGGCCCGGGGTCAGTAGGGGGCCCCATGAGATGCCCCTGGTACCTTTTTCATAGACTTTTTTGAGTTTGGGCAAGGACACAGGGGCCCCATGAGTTGTCAGTCCACCCCTGCACAAAGCCACCCAAATTTAGAGTGCAGAGAGTGACCACAAAATGTAATAGAAACACACGGCTATACTGTTTTACCCCTTTTCATGCCATGACATTTACTGTACAACATCGTAATACATTTCTACCTTTGGTAAGGGGCAGAAGTATTGGATATATTATTTATTTAGCACTTATTGTATTCATGGAAAAATGTAATAAATCTGTGCAGCAATGGTTGTCAAAGTTAGTGATAAAAATCTGATGTGAAAATATATCTGGCATTAAAACAAACGATCACACATTATCAAGGTTTTCTCCTCCTCAACACAGTAAACAAGCCAGCATTACTTATTACATGAATTATAAAGAAGTCCAAAGAAAGCAGAAAATGGGAATGCACAGACTTTAAAACATGAAAGATAATTTAAAAAAAAAATACAATGTTGTCACATGGGAAAAACATGGTACCCAATGTTAACCATGATGATAGCACAGGAAGTAATCTTCCTTATATTTCACTCTGTATGGAGGAGCAATGGAGACACTTTTGCACAGTGGCTCTGTTAGTCTGGGAACAGGGTAATGTGATGCCATAAATGGATCAGTTTTTTTTTTATCAGACAGCATCATCCGTTAATGTCCGTATCTGTTAACATCCATTTTTTGGAACGGAAGAAAACCCTATTTTTCTTCCATTAAAAAAATTAAACGGATAAAAAATGGATGTAAACGGGTGAAAATGGCTGAAAATGGATGAAAAACATGTAAAACGGATGTAAATGGACGAAAAAACTATGAAAAATGGATGTAAACTGA
Organism: Staurois parvus; assembly: GCF_062004578.1. NCBI lineage: Eukaryota > Metazoa > Chordata > Amphibia > Anura > Ranidae > Staurois > Staurois parvus. The sequence continues at coordinate 5,953,623 of NW_028318026.1, read as the reverse complement.
TGAAAATCTGATGTAAACTGATCCGTTTTTCTTTGAACAAATGTGACTGAACTGATTAAAAAAAATGGAATGCCCATGTGAAAGGCCCCTAAGATGGACTTGACTATCAAATTAACCACTTCACCTCTCACACCTGTTCACCCCCTATGGACAAGACCAATTTCTGCTATGGACCTGTTCATTCAGCAGTAACTTTGTCATTACTAAAGATAACAAGGTAATACATACATTGTTTACTTGAGGACAAACAAGGCTTTCTTTTCATGATATCGTCTAGCAGCATTTATTTTTTTCACAATCCTTAGCCCTGGTTCACACCAGTGTGACTAGATGTACAATTTGAGAGTTCAAAGTTGCATGACAAGTCACCCTCATTAGTGGCAATAGAACCATTCAAATTTGTGTGACTCAAGTTGCAGTGACTTTGAAAAAGGCTCCTGCACTATTTTTGTGTGACTCCATTGACATCTGTTAAATGACGTCACTCAAAGTAGCTCATTTTTTTTTTTTTTTTTTTTTTTTTTTTGAACAATGTTAGTTTAGAAATAAATAATGTTACTGCCCATAAAAAAGTGTGCATTTTATTTCTGTAATTTGTCTTGTTCAAAATTACACTAAAATTATGATATACAAAAATATGTTTAAATATTAATAGGTGATAAAATAGAAACAAACAAAAAATTCAGCAGGAAATTAAAAGTTGAAGGGAGAAGGAGAATAGGGAGTTAATTAAGGCTGATTAGAGTGAACTAAGTAACCCTTAAGGGGTTAAACAAATTGCTTTAACTGACATAATTTACAGATCTAAGTTCATTCTTTTGATCTGCAGATGAACGAGCAGAAATATACAAAAGTAACATAAGGTTACCTTATATCTTTCTATATTCCTTCTGAGAAAGTCTTATTTATACACACACTGATTCCAGGTTGGTTCTCACCAGATGTAGTCTAGTGGGTGGTGGGGGGGGTTTCTGCATCAAAAATGCATACATGGTGTTTTCATTGTACTCCAATGGACCTAGTTCACACCAGTGCAGTCAGTTCTAGTCTTGTTTCCTGTGCATAATCAAAAAGTAGAACATGCTGCATTTTTTCTGCACAGAACTGTACTGAAGCACAGCAAAACACATAAACAACACAGTGGAACAAAGTGTGGTGTGAACTGTAAGCAAATATAATATAAGCCCTTACTGACCTCTGTAGTTACAACCACTGTTAATTGATTGATCCTCAAAGAGGAAGCCAGACATTATTCTTCCTACGCATCTTCTGAGCATTTACACTAGAGACTAAAAGACTGGCAGGCTGGTAAGTGATGCTGGGAGGGGGAGCTTTTCTTCTGAAAATTATTTTGCTGTAAAAATTTGAGGAAGAATTGCTTCATGGTGCCTGCAGCTATAGAGACCATGTGACTATTTGAATTTATATAGCTAGAACACAGATGCACTTTAAGCCAAAGACAGCCAGACAATTAGCATTTTCTGAAGAATCTCAGCAGTGGCAGCCCCATGTTTCTTTCAATATAGGTTTACCCTTATATGTTTACTTGTGAAGTGTGCCACACTCTTATTGTCATTGACATTGTTTGAGCACTCTTGTAAAACCAGAAATTTTGTGAAGGGTCATTTCTATACTTATTAGAATATTTTAACAAACACAACCTGGAAACTTCTTTACATGGAATTATAGGAACAAGATCAGAATATGCAAACGGATCTTTCTAAATCGCATGATATAGCTAATAATTTATCTAAAATATCTATTAATATGACCCTGATTGAATCTAAATTTAAAACTCTACTCCCCATTAGGGTTACTAAGATGTGTCCACAAAAATCCTCTTCATGTTTTTGACAATGTGGCCAGATGGGCACTATATTTCATACATGGTGGCAGTCCCCTAAGGTAAGGAGATTTTGGATTGAGAATGTGGCCAGATGAGCACTATGTGCCATACATAGTGGCAGTGCCCTAAGGTAAGGAGCAGGGGCGGACTAACAACTCATGGGGCCCCCGGGCAATAGGGGATCATGGGGCCCCTGTGTCCTTGCCCAAACTCTAAAAAGCCTATGAAAAAGGTACCAGGGTTCATGGTACCCCCTACTGACCCCGGGCCCTCAGGCGGTGCCCGAGTTTCCAAATGGTCAGCCCGCCCCTGGTAAGGAGATTTTGGATTGAGAATGTGGCCAGATGAGCACTATGTTCCATACATGGTGGCAGTGCCCAACGGTAAGGAGATTTTGAATTGAGAATGTGGCCAGATAGGGACTATGTTCCATACATGGTGGCAGTGCCCTAATGTAAGGAGATTTTGGATTGAGAATGTGGCCAGATGAGCACTATATTTCATACATGGTGGCAGTGCCCTAAGGTAAGGACATTTGGGATTGAGAATGTGACCAGATAGGCACTACGCTACATACATGGTGGCAGTGTCCTAAGGTAACTAGATTTTGGATAAGACTTTCATTTGATCCATTCCGTTATGGGTTTGACTGAACCTAGAACCCCTGACCTCTTTCAAAAATTAGAGGTTGAAGTGGCTGGCTGTCCAAACATTTGAGGAGACTGATCTCATATAATTCTTGCAGCCATAAGTGTGATAGCATGGAGTTGGAATTGGTCAGTGGTGGTGTTTGATTACATCAAACAGAAACTAAATTGGATTAGCAAACATTCCTTTGCAATTAGCAATATCCAAACCAAATTTGATATGACATGGAACCCATAGATAAACTATCTAGCAGCGGATTAATGAGACCTGTGAGACTTTCTTCTTTTTTTTCCTCTGTACTACTTACAAGATCTTCTATCTTGATTCTCCTTTTCTCCCCTGTCCCTTTTATCTCACCAGCTAGGCTGGCTTCTCTGTTAGCACTTTCTTTTAATAGGGCTACACAAGCTCTTCACACAGACTCCCAATGTTGCTGCAGACTTTCTTACTCTGATATATGCTCTTTTTAACCACACAGTATGTTTGTATTGGAGCATCCTACTAACTCTTGATCTCTCTGTTACGTGTTACAGAATTGCTAACCACTCTCTCCATGGCAATGCTTTGTTCCCTGTTTGTATTGCAGTGACATAGTCTACCTTTTGTGAAGGGAGTTGTTTTTTATTTTCTTCAGTTTTGTTCTAGGAAAAATTCTGAATAAACAGATTGTAATCTAAATGTTTATTTGTAAAATAGCGATTTTATATAAATATATAGACCGCAATTAAGAACTTTAACTCAAAACTACATATAATCAACCCAAGACAGGTTTAGAGAGGGGAGGATAAACATGGCAGGTATGTTTATATTACTTCCTTTTCTTTACTGCAGCAATCTTCAGAGTTGGAGTTTCACTTCAGGACCCATTTACATTAACTTGAATGGTCTGTCCTATGTGTTTTTGTTGCCCAAAAAGAAGCAGGAGCAACAAGCTTCACGCAATTTGCCACAATTGCCATGCAATTCTGTTGCATGACAGTCGTGGCAGAATCACATTGAGTTTGTGAAGGACAATGGCAGGCAAATGTGCATCTTGCATTGTGCTTTGTTTGCCATTTGATTTGGAATCATGAGCAGAAACACAGCAATTCTGCCCGTGATTCCAAATTGTGCAGTGTAAAGCTGGCCATAGATGTTTTTTTTTCAATCAGCAAGTTGATAAAGAAAAAAAAGACAGGTTCACCTATCTATACAAGTGGATGGAGGAATCCTCCCTGCTGTCGTCATACACTGATCAGCACTGTAGCCTATTGGCTGCAGATGTTGATTGAAGTACAGACTGGTCCTTCTCCCTGAAGTCCTCTCAGCCGCTGGAGAGAAGACAGGGTGGCTGGGCAGAGTTCAGCAATATTTGGCCCTGTTGCCAGCTCTTCTGCTGGAGGCTCACCAGGTTGTTTTTCCTCAGCAGAGAAGTCTATCAAATCCCCAGTCTCTGGAACTGGTGTCTGGGGATAGGGGTTCACCATCTCCTGTCCTTGGAACCCAGAAGATGTTACCAATGCTTGGCAGAGACTAGCAGACCTCTGCCCTTTTGTCAGCACTTCAGGTATGGGGACAGCAATCTCTGGCATTTCCACTGCCAATTCTTGGGCATGCTGAACATGTTTTAGCAGTTGCCTATATGCCCTTTCCAGATGCTGTTCTTTCATCAGCAGGTATTCCAGATCTGGTTCAAGCTCCAAGACCCCTGTGAGACCAAACATAGCCTCTTTGTTTTCTCGCAGGTCCTCAAGGGTAGGTTCTCCTTCATCGCCAAACACAAAGTGATCTGTAAGGCTCTCCCACAGCAATCCAGGGCCTCCAAAGTCATATCCCTCCGGAGAGCATTCTGTTGTCACCCCTAAATATTTCTGCTCTGTGTACCATTGCAGAGCCCGATATCGGTTGTACAACTCTATCTCCTGCTGGACCAGCCTGTCCAACTCAGTCACCCATTGCTCCTGGGGTCGCTTTCCCAGGAATGGCATCTGTAACTTCCGATGGTCCCTGGCCCATTCCCCTGGGGTTGGATAGCACTTGCCCTTGTACATACCAGCAATCTGGAGGGTTCCACTCCAAAGCACCACCTGAATCTGCTGCCTGAGCTCCAGGTACTCATCCGCAGTCCTGGGCTATGTTGCAAGAACGATCCGCAGCAGCCCAGGGAACTCTGATGCCAGGTCCACATCTCCACTAGGGTGACCGACGTCTACTTTCCTGATCTTGAATACCGGTGGTGGTTTGGTCGTGTTTACAGCCAGGAAGCACAATCCCACCGCTTGCAACCAATGTAATGGACTCCAGACTGCGCTTGGGTACTTCCATTAGACTACCGCTTCCCCGTCCGAACACAGACAAGAGACACCACAGCAGACCATACAAGACTAGACGACACCAGTCTTGAAGTAAACCAGAGTAGACTACTATAGTTTATTTGAACACAGATACAAGATATATACACTCAGGGGGATATCCTCCCTCTCTGCATAATGACACAGAGTGGGGCAATCTACATTTAGTAACGAGACACACAGGTATGCAAACTTCACAACAGCAGACAGTCCCATCAGGAGGAAGGGCTGCTGGAGACACCCCCCCCCCCCACACTAAGCTAATACACAAACACATGCATCCCATAATAGTTTGCTCCCAAGCAAGATAAACAATAGAACAATGGGATGCAACCACATGGCATTAAACAGTCAACAACCTCCCACCCCAATATTAGGACAGATCACCCTGTACCCCTAACAGGCACAGGGTGATTTACACATAAGAGGGATATGGGGGGCTGAGACAGGGGTCTCCGCACCTCTCCAAAATGAGCTGGGTTCCATGGGCCCCCCACCCAAAGTGACTCCCGTCACAACGTATAATGATATTTATTATTGTAACTTTAATTCCCATGACCTGATTAAAAATGAATACAAGAAAAATATTGTCATGTGTCTATTTATATGACATATATAACCGACAGAAGTAAGAGTAAAGAAAGTTTATCAAAAATAGTGATTTCTTTTATTTCAGCAAAAGAAGATATGGAGCATAGTTAAATTCTCTTGGTGGCCTCTGTTCTCTATGGCTGGGATATGCTCCAATGTAACTGTTGAATATATCAAAGAAATGATTCATCAATATTCCCTGTACAGGATACTGCTAAGCCAACTAAACTACTTTGTCAAAAGAAATGATTTTAAGTCTCAAGCATGATAACATTTCTGTCAAAAATACATTTCTTTCTTCGTAGTACAAGTTATCAATCCCTGAAGGGCAACTCTCAAAACCTCTAGGTAACATTGGTGCATACCAATTATACGTTCTTCTGTGACTCAGATGTTCTGGAATAGTTTACTCTTTTTTGTCAGCTTCAGAAGTTATTCTTATATGGGTCAGATAACCCTGCTGTCAGTCTTGGGCTATGGAATGAGGGTATATACTGTAAGTTGAGAGAGGTAGAGTTAGTTGGTTGTTGACATTGGGAAGCTGACTTAGGGAAGGACTCCATTTCTGAGAAGCAGAACCTGCTGTATCATAGTGTGAATGTTTCCCTTCAGCCTAGGTTCACGCTGATGCAGTGCTGCATATTGCATGTGATTTACACAGGAACCGCGCTGTATTCATGTACAAATCACATGCGAATTCTGTGCGGTGCGATTTGAGCCATACATTTTGTATGGCTCAAATCGCACCGTATCCACACCAAAAAGGTGCAAGACCCTTTTTCTGTTCTGCACCAGAATCGGATCGCATGGGTATTCACACCCATGTGATCCGATTCTGCACATCGCACTGTGTTTTGAGAACCAATTTCGGGGTGTTGTTAACTTACCATACACACCCGCAGAGGTTCGCATAAACAGGGTGTGATTGTGATGTGGTGTACAATTCGCACAGAAACCACTGCCCATCAGTGTGAACCCAGGCTCAAGGAAGCATAGGATTTAACCTCTGTGGAGCAATGAGCTTTTCCCCTTGTGGAGCAGAGGTTGAGTTGAGCAGAGATTGAGTTGAGCAGAGATTGAGTTGACCGCTTTATCCAGAAATAAAAAGCAAAGGAAACATAGAAGACACTGAGTTTATCCTTGTTGAGCTTCTTGTAAAGAGACTTTTCCTATGATGAAACAGCATTGAATGCTGAAAACCTGTTTGTTGGAAACGTACAGTAATTAGTAAAGCTAGAGCTTAAATGTTATTTTGGGGAAATTATGTGCGTTGTTGCCTTATGGTGCCATTAATTGGAAATAGCACTCTAATGCATTTTGACAATGAACCTGCATTGCAGCATATTGGAAATTATGGTAGTAAACTACTTTGGTGCACTGCATTGATAAAAAAAAAGTGCATTTACATTCACATCCACTCTGGTGTATTCCTGTGCATTCACAATGGGTGGCCAACACACCTCCCATTGTGAACACAGACTGGAAAATGTACATTCAAAGCACATTAATGTGCAAAATAAATCGCATTGACACAAGCACCATATTAGACTGGGGTGAATGAGCTCTAAAAGCATTTGTTGCTTAAGAATAGAAGAATTAAAGGCTGGCTTTGCTTCTATGGTTGGGGGTTACGGCAATGTAAAGCTAGAGACACACCTCTGATATACCTGCGTGGTAGTACATCACAATGCACAGCTGCATACTATAATGCATTGCATGAGGAACATGGTGCATAGGTGTTAATTGTTCCATTGTGTTGCATTGACAGCTCATTTAGATGAATGACTTTAATGTAAATCAGAACTCCAAAGGTCTGAGTTGGGTCTAAACATCCATAGTCTAGGTACAGGCTTTAGGTATATAGGTTATGATTCAGGATTGGGTTAAAGTGTTACTAAACCCACAAAGGTAAAATCAATCTGTATATGCAGTAAAGCATGCTTGTTATACTCACTGTGGAGCTTAAGGGGTTAATCCTCTGCATTGTGTAAAAAGGATGTTTGATCTTGTTTTCTCTGATCATCCCCTTCTTCCACTGTCCCTGACTCATTTCCTGATAGAAAATAGTCTTGGGGGCAAACTGCACATGCTCAGTTTGGTGTGTATTGCTAGAAAGTTTTTTTTTTTCTTGTGAGAGTGCAGCAGCACAGGACCAATCGTCAGTCTCATAGGACAGTGAGAGGAGAATGAACACTCCTCCTACAAGCTTTAACCAGTGCTCAGCCGGACACTGATAAAAGTCACAAGACTGCTTTAACTGCTGATGAGAAAAGGTATTTAGCCGTTTACCGTATTTGCCGGCGTATAAGACGACTTTCAACCCCTGAAAATCTCCTGAAAAGTCGGGGGTCGTCTTATACGCCGGTATACGGCGAGTCAGTGTGTCAGGGCGGCACTTTTTCCAGGGGCGGTGTCCTCCAACGGACACTAAGTACAGGGGTGGGCAGAGGGGCTGCTGTACCTTACCTGGCTCCGGTCCCGGTCCCACGATGATCCGGTCCAGGAAGCGCGGCTGCTAATTCTTTCAGTTCGGCCGCTCGATGGTCGCACGGCCACTCGACTCCGCCTCCTCACCGGTGATTGGGCGCCAGCGCACACAGGCGACCAATCACCGCGAGGAGGCGGAGCCGAACGGCCCCGCGAAAATCAAGCTGCTGAACTGAAAGAAGGAGCAGCCGTTCCTCTCCCCCACTGACACTAACGATGGGGCACTATTCCTCCTCCACACTGACACCAATGATGGGGCACTATTCTCCCCACTGACACCAATGATGGGGCACTATTCCTCCCCCACTGACACCAATGATGGGGCACTGTTCCTCCCCCACTGACACCAACGATGGGTCACTATTCCTCCCCCACTGACACCAACGATGGGGCACTATTCCTCCCCCATTGACACCAACGATGGGGCACTATTCCTCCCCCACTGACACCAACGATGGGGCACTATTCCTCCCCCACTGACACCAACGATGGGGCACTATTCCTCCCCCACTGACACCAACGATGGGGCACTATTCCTCCCCCACTGACACCAACGATGGGGCACTATTCCTCCCCCACTGACACCAACGATGGGGCACTATTCCTCCCCCACTGACACCAACGATGGGGCACTATTCCTCCCCCACTGACACCAACGATGGGGCACTATTCCTCCCCCACTGACACCAACGATGGGGCACTATTCCTCCTCCCCACTGACACCAACGATGGGGCACTATTCCTCCTCCCCACTGACACCAACGATGGGGCACTATTCCTCCTCCCCACTGACACCAACGATGGGGCACTATTCCTCCTCCCCACTGACACCAACGATGGGGCACTATTCCTCCTCCCCACTGACACCAACGATGGGGCACTATTCCTCCTCCCCACTGACACCAACGATGGGGCACTATTCCTCCTCCCCACTGACACCAACGATGGGGCACTATTCCTCCTCCCCACTGACACCAACGATGGGGCACTATTCCTCCTCCCCACTGACACCAACGATGGGGCACTATTCCTCCTCCCCACTGACACCAACGATGGGGCACTATTCCTCCTCCCCACTGACACCAACGATGGGGCACTATTCCTCCTCCCCACTGACACCAACGATGGGGCACTATTCCTCCTCCCCACTGACACCAACGATGGGGCACTATTCCTCCTCCCCACTGACTAATGATGGGGCACTATTCCTCCCACTGATACCAATGATGGGGCGCTATTCCTCCCACTGACACCAATGATGGGGCATGATTCCTCCCACTGATACAAATGATGAGGCACTATTCCTCCCACTGACACTAATGATGGGGCACTATTTCATCCACTGACACCAATGATGGGGCACTATTCCTCCCACTGACACTAATGATGGGACACTATTCCTCACACACTGACACTACTGATGGGGCACCATTAGTGTCAGTGGGAGGAGTAGTGCCTCATCATTGGTATCAGTGGGAGGAATCATGCCCCATCATTGGTGTCAGTGGGAGGAATAGCACCCCATCATTGGAATACCATACTGAAATACCATACCATATTGAAATCAAATCTGATGTTTTTTCATTGTTATTTGGTGTGCGTTGGAAGAGGGGTAGTCTTATACGGCGAGTATAGCTCAAACCCTATATTTTAACAGGAAAAGTAGGGGGTCGTCTTATACGCCCAGTCGTCTTATACGCCGGCAAATACGGTATATTTCTAAAAGAATTGCATGTTCTGTATACTGTGGGAAACTGCATAAAGTGAATGCTGGGTCCTGGGTATAGTAACACGTTGCAGCATGTCAGTGACTTTTAGTGTAGTGCTGCTGTGTTTCTTTTGAGAATAGTCCCAGATCCTCCAACAACCCCACATAGTATACAATAAATTCAAGATTGTCCTGCTTCACTGAAGTGTGTCCTGCAGTTCTGATTATGGAGAGCCCTTAAAGTTAAAGTGGTTGTAAACCCATATACTCAGGGAAGTAGCTTGCCTCAGTTGTAACACAGAGATGAAGCAAAGCCTCCTACAGTAAGTTGCACCTGTTTATCTGCAGTGTTCTCTCCTCTAATCCATTCAAAGTCCAGCATTTTTTAAGCTTTTCTGAGCTTTCAGAAAACAAGGGGAAGAGACCTGAAATTACGCACTTTAGAGTTCAGTGAGGAGAGCTCTGAGAGCTGATTGGAGAGATTGGACACATGCACACAGGAACAAAGGTTAGGCTGTCAATCACAGGCTGCGTGCTGGAGGTCCCTCCCCATCACCTTTTTTTCTCTTGGTGTCAGGAAGACCTGTCAGAAGTGACTCATGCTGATAGTAGAGGAATGAAGCAGCAAACAGAAATTAAAAATTTTCATATTTAATGTGAGGTTTTCAATCACTTTAAAAGATTACTTTTAGCTTAGCAAAAAATGCTGCAAGATTGAAATCTTAGTTTGGGTGAGGTTGACTGTTGATAATTTTTTTTGTTTAAACTATCCCAAGTTATACAACAATGTTAGACGCAGCAGATCTCTGCTAAGATTCTACTCATGCAGAAAATGTAGAAGAACAAACAATAGTGCTGTAGAACAGTGTCCGGTTTCTCCAACAACTCAGGGTTGTGTCATAGTAACCTTGACTGTTAGTAGCTATTGATTCTCATGGCAGAGGAATTGATGTGAAGTCTGAGTATAATTACTAAGCTATTAGTATAAAGGAGAAAGAGAACTAACATACAGTAAAGGCGTTGTTTAGGCTGTCTTTTGAGCAACCCTGTTTGAATTTTGGAATGTAGCAAATACGGACATGTAATGGGGTGGTAGCCACTACACTGTTGATTTTGACCTTTAATCCAAAAGAAGCTTAAAATGCAATCTGGATACATTCAAAACTACATTTGACCGTTGTGATATTTGGGGGAGCCCTGTTGGCAACAGCAAAATATAAAAAAAACCTGCAAATTTCAGCACATAACATTAAACAGTGCATACTTCTGGTACACAGAATAAAGATTTGGCTCACCACTTGTAAACGTGTCCCTTAACAGGGTGTCAAAGTTCCCAACCACTTATTAGTATCCACCAAAAAGTCACCAAAGCTCAGCAGTGTCTCTGCCAGACAGTCCACAGTCCTCACACAGCTGTGTCCTGTTCCACTCAAAGCCTCCTAGACACCTGCCGGCTGCTTCCTGCCCTTTTATGGTCTCTCCTGCAGGTAGGTTAATGCTTCAGAACCAAAGTATTCATAATCAGGGTTGGAGACTCTTTTCCATCCAAAATCTCTCCAAGCCCCTCAATTCTAGGTCCCAGATCAGGACTTAACAATCCTAGTACAACTGTAAATCAAGTTTCCCTCTTTACCAAATTGCCTCATCCTGCATGGGTGAAAATCCTGGTGCACAGTGCCTCCATTCACCCCATCCCCCCATCACCCCCTTAAAAGGAGCACAATCTAAATAAGGGGAACACATATCCCATTTAGGACCCATCCCTTAAGTTCTGTTTGCCATATACGCAATTCCTTATGATGGTGCAATAGCTGCTCTCAGGGATTCTTTTCTCAGAGAATATTTAGGTGCAGGAACTCCCCTTTTCTCAGTCACTCACCCCTTGTCTCCACCCCCTACACACCTCTGAGCACTGTCCAACCAAGTATCAGCACCAAGTATCATTTTGTGGTGCTAAGTAATTTTTTTAATATCAAGAAAATCAGTAATATAAATCTCCTCCAGTTAGAAATAATAGAACCCCCCAGCAACCATAGACCCCCCAGTAACAATAAACCCCCCAAACAAAACAAATCCCCAGCAACAATAGATCCACCCAGCAGCCACAATGGATCTCCCAGCAGCCAACAACAATAGACCTCTCCCTCAACAGTCGATCCCTCCACAGAAACCTAAGACCCCTCTCCCCCAAGAACAATAGATTTTCCACCAGAAACAATAGAACCCTCAGCAACAATATACCCCCCCATGAACAATAGACTCCCCCAGCAACAATGGATACTCCTCCTCAACAAAATACTACCCTAGAAACAACAGACCCCTAGCAGCACCAACAGATCTCCCAGCAGCCAGCATCAATAGACCTTTCACTCAACAGTAAATCCCTCCTAGCAACAATTGACCCCCAGGAACATAAGATCCCTCCACCCCAGCAACTGTAGACTCCCCACCAGCAACAGTAGACCTCCCCAGCAACAATAGACCCCCACGTAAAGATATATCCTCTCCAACTACAATAGATCCCCCAGCAGCCAGCATCAAATAGACCTTCCAGCACACCCCAACACCCCTTGTCATTACATACACTCAGTACTGGAGGTGCAGGAACTGTGTTCCCCCACGTTCCTACTGAAAAAAAGCCCTGGCTGCCTTACTATCACTCCTTAGAAATTGCACATGGGCCTTGTGCAGCAACTGAGTTTGGAATCTGCAAGCTAACTAGATGAAAGTCATAATCAGAAAAAATACCTTTCAACTGAGCTATTTTACTCTGAATATGTTCATTATATGTGATCATCATGTCAACTTACCTTCATCTCAAGACTTCCAAGGAAACCAACAACAGGGGTCAAGTAAAGTGAAATCTGATTCCAATGAGTTCGGCTAGACAGAAAATTCAGAGCAAGCCTACTTCTATACAAAGACCATAGCCAATTTCCAAAACACTAAGCTTCATTGATCTCATCTACTAACAAGGGCATTCACTGCAGCGATTATCCAACAGGTATAAAGGTGATATTGTTCATTGTATCAGTCATAATATCTCTGGTTTCCAGAGGAAGAACTCCATAACAAATATCTCCAGCCAAATGAATGGGGTTCAGTGCCCTTTTACTGATCTTGTACTGTATATAGGTGTGCCTACATTCTGTCCAAGGTTTATGTGAAACTTGAGAACCATTCTGAACACAGAATGATTAATGTGCACTATACTGTATTCTAATTAAAATGGATTTACCCTCTTCCATTTACCTATTGTTTAACCACTTGCCCTCCAGAGGATTCACCCCCCCTTCCTGACCAGGCCATTTTTTGTGATACGGTGCTGTGTTACTTTGACTGCCAATTGTGCGGTCATGCAACACTGCACCCAAATTAAATATATGTCCTTTTTTCCCATAAATAGAGCTTTCTTTTGGTAGTATTTGATTGCCTGTGCGTTTTTTTTTTTAATTTTTTGCGCTATAAACAAAAAAAGACTGCCAATTTTGAGGAAAAAAAACAATATTTTTGACTTTGTTATTAAACATGTCCAGTAAAAAAAATCAAACTTCATCATAAATTTAAACCAAAATGTATTCTGCTACATGTCTTTGAAAAAAAAAAATCCCAATACGTGTAAATTAATTGGTTTAAGTGAAAGTTATAGCGTCTACAAATGGTGGTATATATACTGGATTTTTTATATATATATATATATATATATATACTAGTAATGGCGGCTATCAGCGACTTATAGTGGGACTTCGGCAGGCATTCTGACACTTGGGGGGAACTGACTTGGTGTCACTGACATCCCCAGTGACACTAATACAGTGATCAGTGCTAATATAAAGCACTGACACTGTACTAATGGCACTGGGCAGGAAAGGGTTAACATCAGGGGCGATCAAAGGGTTAACTGTGTGCTGTTTTACTGTGTGCGCTGTGTGTGTTTCACCGTGTCAGCACATTGCTTTGTATTGCTCTTCTATGCAGAGCAAAACAAAGCAGTGTGCAGGAGCTGACAGAGGAGAGATCTGTATTGTTTACACACAGGTCTCTCCCCCGTCAGTGATACTCGGCGATCACCGGGTGCCGGAGGGGAATCACCAGCCGGGACCCAGTGATCGACAGCTGAGGCCAGAAATGCAAAATCATGTGTGTGTGCGTGTATATATATATTTATTTTTTTTATTTATTTCAGGTACTTATATAGTGCTATCAATTTACGCAGCGCTTTACACATTTATATTGTACATTCACATCAGTCCCTAACCCTCAAGGGGTGTACAATCTAAGGTCCCTAACTCACATTCATACATACACATACTAGGGCCAATTTAGACAGGAGCCAATTAACCTACCAGCATGTCTTTGGAGTGTGGGAGGAAACCAGAGTACCCGGAGGAAACCCACGCAAGCACAGGGAGAACATGCAAACTCCATGCAGGAGGTGCCATGGTCGGGAATCAAACCCATGTCCCATTTACTGCAAGGCAGACGTGCTAACCACTAAGCCACTGTGATATATATATATATATATATATATATATATATATATATATATATATATATATATATATATATATATATATATATATATATATATATATATATATATATATATATATATATATATATATATGATTTTGCGCCGCCCTGTAGTGGTATTTCTCCTATAGGACAGCGGGAAAGCGGTTAACAAGACAAAGGAAACCAGTATTTTGAGTAGACATTTAGCAATTGCAGCCCCTGCATTTCATGTGCGATAGGATAACTCTAAGCCCCCCTTCACAAGTATGTGTTGTGCACGTTGTAAAATGCACATTATAATCTTATTACTGCAATGCAAAGTGCATCGTAGTGCCATTCATTTCTAATGGTGTGACAAGGCATAGTTCAGTAGGTGTCAGACCCACACTGCAGCTTACCACAATACACACGCCATGCAAAGTGGTGCGCATGTTCTGTGTTGAATAAAAATGAAAAGGTGCGGGTTTGTTTTTCATTTCGTTGCCCTGGCAGCCTACTTTAAGTAAATAGGTTGCATTAACTTAATGCACATTAATGTGTGAAATACTTATTGTACCACAATGAATCAGGCAGATGTGAAGGGACTTGAAGTGTGTACTTATTCTTTAGAGTGGCCCTGTCATTATCATCAGGAAAAAAATCAATCAGTAGCATTTTGTAAAATAAAAAGGCTGACTGCTCTTTTTCAAGTTCTGCTTTATGTATTGACAAGCTTTACCCAGTCTAGTCACCTGCTGACTTGGCATCATCCACAGGCAGCTTAACTCTTCAATAAGACACACAAGTTGAATTCACCACAATTTTATTTTAAGCAAAACTTATTTGTATCCGAGCATCACAAACTGAGAAAACTAATTAATTTTAATATTCAAAGCAAACTCGCTCATTTATCCATGTCTCCATGATTTATTTTGTCAAAAACTCACTTCAAAACCACATCCATGCAATTCCAGCTGCAACCGTCTTGAGTAAGGGCAGATGATTCTTGTAGCATTTGCTTCTTGGAATCCATCTGCCTTTAGTTCAGACATGCAGGCAGGAGGGTGTGTTTAGCTTAGAAAACCCCTCCTCGAGATAAAAAAAAATGGCCATGAAGACTACTGGGGTGTATGACATACTGTAATTTTGGCCTAGGCTAGTAACCAGGCAGCTAATGTAGAAATGTAAAAAAAAAACTAAAAACAAGTAAATAAAATATACCTTCCTATCTATTTACTACAGCTAGCAGCATAAAGATTAAAAATAGTTAATGTGGATCAAGAGCATTTAGTTCTGCCTTTAGTGCTTGTAAGCGGGTTGTAATTTAGCTGAGTTGGGTGCTGCACCAGACAGGAGGGTTAGGGTTAATATGTTTCCCGGGTGTTTTGCTTGGTGGGTGGGTCCCTTATATATAAGGAACAGGGGTCCAGAGCCAGAAGTTGCACATGTGTATGCTGTAGGATTATCTCTCCTGACCTGACAAATCCACCATCATGTAGGGGGGGAATGCTGGGACCTGTGGTCCTCACCAAAGACACCAACTGCTGGACACTACAAATAACCATGCACTTTACTACTGATGGACTTCATTTTCTGCAGGTATGCTGGGGCAGCACATATGCCTGAGTTAGGGATGAGGGATGTAGGGAAAAGGACTGTTCTTGTACATGTTGACTTTGTCATGTTTTGCACTTTTACAAGTGCTTTCTGCCTGGTCTGAAGTTATTAAAGGAGTGCATTGCTGCAAACTGGCAAACTTCACACTTAATCTACATTTTGGTTCACTAGGCACATTGGGGTATGAAGATAGCACTTAGAGTCATCTTGGTGCAGTACAGCAAGTGGTTACCAAGGGTAAGGGAAGCCAACAGTCAGTCAAGCAGCCTGTCATCAGCATGTACCTGCTGCAGGTGGGACGGCCTCTAGCAGCGAGGGAGATGTTGTCGGGACTCCTCTCGCCCGCTCTTCTGTCTCCCATAGAACGGGAGCAGATCTGCGTCACAGAGGCTCCCATCCTGTACAGAAGCTCAATGTCTAAGTTAGGTGCACGTAGGGAGACCACGCTAAGTGCATGGTGGGGCCCCGTTCTGCTACCGAGAGAGGTATGGAAAAAGCTGGACAGGGGGATGTGGATAAGTCTAGGCATGTCTCTTTAAATGCAAGTTACAGTGAAGGTTTACGTAGGTACGAGGACCCAAGAGTGAACTGGAGGACAGTTATTGTGCAAGTGTACACATTGTATGTTCATCTCTGAGAATGGAGGTCCACCTTAAGATTGAGTATTCCCTCACAGGGGCCTTAGCCTTGTCCCATGGCATTGATGAAAATGGCATGGAGCAAAGGTACCCCATGTGTTAGGAGAGTGATTCTGTTACAGGTGCCTAGCATAGCCCAGAAGAACCCACCCCGGAGGTCTTATGTGACCCAGACTTGGCACCCAATAAGTTATGGGAAAACATGGAGGAAAGGTCCATCATCACCTGCCACCCCTATATGCTGTACAGAGGATGTTTCTCCAGTATCTTGCAGTGTAAGAAGACAATGACTTCTTAAACTCTCTTTCTGCAAAGAATTAACACTGACTAAAGGAACATAGAAGAAAAAAGGAGGGTCAAGCTATGACTAAACGAACACTAAACAGGAGGGGGATACCAAATCACATAAGTAAACAAGTTGTAGCTGCCCTAAACCACCGTTCATTGTCAGTGTACACTCTCTCACCTCACTGGACTATGTGAACAGTGGGAGCCATTGGCTTCTGCTGCTGTCAATCAAATCCAGTGATAAAAAAGAGGGCGGCTGGGGCCGTGCAGCACTGTGTGTTAATAGACAAACACAACGCAGCTCGGGATCGAGCCTGCACATGTGCCACAATAGGTAGTGGCTTCCTATGGTGACACATAGACAAGAGGAGGATCCCAGAGCACTGGCAACGGACCCCACAAGGGGAGGGTTGAGGCGGCTCTGTGAAAAACCATTATACCTAGCAGATATGTATAACATAATGTATGTTATGCTAAATGAAATACCTTTGCACTCACTTTAACCTTTTCTTTTGTAGGATGTCCATCACTGAGATTCTTTTTAGGATAGTGATAGAGCTGCTTTAATTGCATGATTTATTTTTATTTTTTCAAAATATATCAAATCTGATACCAGAAAGGATTTAATTCCAAAAAACACATGCTAGCTTCATTATCTCATTAACCTAACACCATGTTTATTTCTTTGACTTGCAGCCATCTACCGTCTTCTAATCTCAAACTTTTAATTAAAGTAGGCTTAAGGTGATGGTAAGCTGGTAAATGTTCTCAATCCCCCTCTCTCCTTCTCTCCTCTGTCAGAAAAATAATATCATTTAATAGGTTACTGATGCAGAAAATTAAATAATTTAAAGTGAATAATGATTCCAGTATTTTATTAAGCCTGTGAGTCTAATCTGATATGAACGTTGCTGATCTCCAACTTGGTCCAACATTATTACTGAAACACAATATAAATCATAACAGCTTACTCAAAGGATCCCAGTCAATCAGCATGCTTTCCTGCAGCGCTGAAATGTCTGGAACAATGTTAGGATTATTAAATCTAACTTTAGAAAGACATGGAAACTTTCAACCGTTGTAGCTGAATCTTCTGCACCCAATCAGCAGCTACAAATTAAAATTTCACCCAGTGACTACCAGGGGTATATTTATAAACAATTTGAGTTGAATGGTTTAAAGTCTCCCCAACCCCGTTACTAAAACTGACAACCGTGTAATCTTAATTTGTTCAACAATAATATTCGGCAGAATGACTTGGCTCTTTATTTCATCTCTCGTGCTGGCATGGTCTATTGTCTGAAATCCATCCCACCATATTTAAAGTGTTACTAAACCAAGGACCCTGCATTCACTATATCTGGTCTCCTACAGTACACAGAACATGGACGTGCATTTTAGTAAATATAAACTGCTAAATACCTTTTCTCATCAGCAGTTAAAGCAGTCTTGTGACTTCTATCAGTGTCCAGCCCAGCACTAGCTATAGCTTGTAGGAGGAGTTTTCTTTCTGCTCTAGGAGGATGGAAATCCCCTGATCTCTGTCTGGACAGTGCTGATTAGCCCAGTGCTAATCACATGTACTCTCTCAAGTAAAAAAAAAAACAAAAAAAACCTCTCTAGCAATACACACTAAACTGAGCATGTGCATGCCTATGGTCCAGTCTGGAGATAAGAGGTGGTCACTTGAAAAAGGGGAGGAAAAGAGAAGAAAGGATCAAACAGCCTTTTTACACAATGCAGAGGATTAACCCCTTAGGTTCCACAGAGAGTATAACAGGCATGCTTTACTGCATATACAGACTGATTTTACTGTTGTGGGTTTAGTAATACTTCAAAAAGCACATCATCAGTGGCCAGTTCCTCATTCTCTTTGGCCTGCTGATGATATCAGCACCTCAAGTTGTTCATGCACTGTGCCAATACACTTCTCTATTAAATGAAAAGCCTTTCCCCCTCAATACCACTAGTCATTATCTTGAGTCAAAGGATTTTTTTTTTAAGTGTAATTTGGTACGGTGCATGGGCAAGATGATATGCTGCCAACACTCATCTGCTGAAAAAAAGATCTCATACTTTAGAAACAAGATCTCCCTGGAATCACTGGTGATGTTTCCTTCAACAGATGCCCCTATGAGACCAAGGTGCCTTAGGGGAAACTAGGAAGTGGGATTAAGGTTAATTCAATTTTGGCCACATTTTTAATAAATGCATTGTGTTTTAACTTAGCATTCAGAGCTGTATGCATTTTTCTTTTTTGTTTCGGGATAAGTCCACTTTAGGAATTCACACAATAGTTATGAATAAACTCACAGTAATGTGTAGTAGTTTATTTTCTATGATCATCAGCGCCATCTGGTGGCCATAAGGTAGTATTTTTTCTGAAATACTTTAGTCAGGAAACAATTGCATTATGGCCACTGGAAGGAAATGACAATCCTAGGAAATAAATATATGATGGCAATGTGAATGCATGAAGCATTCGCACTCTGAATTTTTTTTTTCATCATTAGATCCCTTACAATTACAAGAAACTGACAGAGACTTAGTCAAATTCAAGTACTAAACACTATAGAGGTGAAATTTAGCAAAGGGCTGACAGTTCTTTGTTTCAATAACCAGTTGGTGATTACTACATCCAGCTTCTTATTTACTTAGGCTGTAATTAAGACACAATGGGTAAATCACCCACCCCCCTTGAGTGTTATTATTCCAGAATAAGGAATGAGGTCCCCGGGATTTTAAGGAGAATGCAGTAGACAAGAATCACCATATGACTAGATGGATGGATAAATGCAGATATATTTTAACATAGCTGCACATTCTAATGGAGCTCTGCATGCAGCAGCGGTGAGTAATCCCAGGGTTTGGCTTGAGTAGCAAATGTGTGTTAATGGCTTTGCAAAGTTTCCCTGAGCTAATCCCTAGGATTACTTACAGATTCCAACTTTGCTCCCTGAGACAAGCTATGGGTTTTTATTCAAGATCAAATGACACCCTCCCTGCAGCCGCAGTGAGATGTAGAAGAGCACAAGCAGCTGCTGGTCAAAGAAGCCTCTGACACAACCAAAAAGTAAGGCCCAGAGCAACAAAAAAAAAAATAGATAGCAGAGGGCAGACATGACAGTGTGAAGAGGGCAGACATTCAAGAAAGGATTTAGGATAGGCTGGCAGGGTTTAGAACATTCAGGCTTACCTGATTGGGGGTGGTGTGGGGTTGAGTGGAGCCTTGGGCACCCTAGGGAGTGGTGTAGAGTCAGGGGATCTTCAGTGTAGGGTGGTGGACAGAAGAAGAAACTTCATGGGGACCCTCTGCGGTGACAATTTTCAAGTTGGACCACCTGCTCTCCCAGCTGTGAGCTGCAGCCGCTTGCAGGGGCAGTGCATGGCTGTAGGAACAGGTCTATTCTATACTGGGGGATCGGGTCTCCAAGACAGCGGCAGGGGGTCAGGAGTTCCCACTTGTTCGGTGGTCCAGGCCTCCAGAGCACTTCAGCCCAGAATCTACCCCCAGAGCTTTGTGCCAACACAGGAGGCCCAACAGGAACCCTTCGGGTCCATCAGCGAGGCACTCATCTGACTCTGCTGGCAGTGTGCCCGGGAGGAATTCTCTGCACGCTTGACCTTTTATGCTGTGGTGGTTGTTGGTCTTTGGAGGCTGCGAAATTTTAAGCTAAAGAGAATGGTTGCGACCCATCGGTGGTATGGTATCCTCGGGTGCATTCCTGTTAACTAAGGTTTAACTGGAATGTGGCGGTAGTGCACTGCAGATTGTGTTTTGGATGGAGGCATATTACAGTTAAGGAATAACGGTATGTGTTTTGTGCCTTCTAAGACCAACAGGCTTTTACTGTTATCTGTTTCTGTTTTAAGGAATGTTTGTGCTATTTGAAGTTGAATTGTTAATAAAAGGCTGCGATGGCCATTTTACTCCATATTTGGTTTGGTCTCCTTAATTTGTTTAAATAAGAGGTGGGGAGCTACATTGGAAGTATGGCCTAGTAGCCATTGGTTTTAGTTTGGGGACATCTATGCTACACTAGTCATGTGACAGGTTCCACAAAAGAAAGTAGCAGATTGTTCTTAAACGGGGGACACTTATTGTTTAAGAATAAGCCGTAAAAGTAAATGCTCCATTACTATTTTTACAAGATGGAATATTGTTTGTGGTGGTGACAGTGTCTCTTAAGAACACAGCTTATCCAGAAGTAGTGATGGGTGAACCCATCTGGATCTGAATTTGAGTCACCAAAGGTTTGGCAAATCCTGTGTGAAATTCGGCAAATCCAAACTTGGAAGCAAATCCCACAGAAGCATATGATTAAAGGGCAAACTGCTGTCAAAGAAGGCAAGGGAAGTTGGCCACTGGCATTGAGACAAGTACCAATGAAAAAGAATATTACAAAAAAAAATACCATACAGAAAAGAGACTTTTCATGCAGCTTTGAGGGCAAAATTTAAAAAACACAAATTCATTAAATAACGTGCTTAGGAGATGCCTTAAGGCTTCATGTGGTCTTCTGTAACAGTACAGCACCAGTCTATACTGGCACTGCATATCTGATCATGCAATTGATTAGCTTGGCCTATGCAGAGCAGCAGCATCCCAAACACCCCACAAAGTAGCAATACATGCTTTATCATAAAAAATCGAAATAGGTCTGTTTTGACTAGCAGAAAGCTCATTGAGGGTGTCCCTGTTCTCACTAATGCAAAACTGTCCTGCTACTTGCCAGCTTCCAAAAAACTCTCATTAGGATATAAGAGACTGCAGATGTAAACTTCGCCAGCAGCAGGATATTTTTAATGAGTGAGAATTGGTCAAAATGTACTAGAGAAAAAGAGAACAGGCAGGTGTTTTATTACAGAATTAAGAGAATTTAGACAACACAGCAGTGTAAATGTGACCTCCAGCAATGCAGTATTAAATAGCAAGGCTAGAAATCTGCTATGCAAAGGTATCCGTTTGGTTTGTGGCCCTTCGTGTTCAGCTTTTTCACACCCCTTTTGTGATATCTTGAGAGGACTAAGAGGATCTTATGTTGCTACTGCTCGCCACAGCCTTCCTTTTCATTACAGAGAGATCTGGGACCTCCTATTGTCCAAAACGCAATTCTTGGTTTATCATAGTGACACTCCCTTATGGTATAACAAAATACCATGAGAATTATTGCAGATCCCTGATCCACAGGTGTGGATTTCCAAAGGTGTATATATGTTATCTCATGTACTTAAAGTGCTACTAAACCCAGGACCCTGCATTTACTATATCTGGTCTCCCACAGTACACACAACATGGAAATGCAATTATTTTAGTAAATATAAACTGCTTAATACATTTTCTCATCAGCAGTTAGAGCAATCTTGTGACTTCAGCAGAGCACTGGTTAAAGCTTGTAGGAGGAGTTTTCTTTCTGCTCTAGGAGGATGTGAAACATCTGTCCCTCTGTCTGGACAGTGCTGATTGGCCCTGTGCTGGTCACATGCACCCTCCCAAGAAAAAAAAAACCTCTCTAGCAATGCACACCAAACTGAGCATGTGACTACATATTCAGTCTGTATCAGGTGGTCATTTCAACAAGAGGGGCAGAGAAGAAAGTATCAAACAGCCTTACACAATGCAGAGGATCCACAGTGAGAATAACAAGCATGCTTTACTGCATATACAGACTGATTTTACTGTTGTGGGTTTAGTAACACTTTAAGGGTAGATCACTTTTGATCAATTGAAAGCCGGATTTCATTTATAAAATACAAAATACATTATGTTTTGATATCTTCAATTTTGGTATGTCCTTCAAACTCAATTTCCTGGCAGTTTCCCTATGGTGTCCCTGCTGGAGACACTAGAAGTGATTTATGGCGATGAACCTCGTAAACTGATCTCTACCTTTTCTGATATATTGCTTTCCCCGGCTGCATCTCAATTAGCATATTCACTTAAGTCACATTGGGAAGAGGATACTGATGTTATCGAGGATGAGGACTGGGGTGAAATACAGAAGGCCTGTAAATGGGTTTCCCCCAAAGTATCAGACCACCTTACGCAATTACACATTATTCACAGGACACACCTCACTCCGATATGCTTAGCTAAATTCTGCCCGTCTCATAGTGCATGGTGCCTTAAATGCTGTATTGCTCCAGGCACATTTAGTCACTTAATCTGGCAATGTCCTCAGATCTGGGGCTTTTAGAAACAAGTTGTTCAATTTTTCCATGACCACATGGGTTCTGCACTGCAACTAGACCCCAAGCAATGCCTTTTGGGCTTTTTTCCAGAATCTGATATATATAAACATTCTATAACAATTCAACATGAGACTTTGTTTCCAGCTAGGAAGCTGATAGCTAGAGGTTGGTTTCAGGCTGCGCCTCCCACTATACAAACTTGGATGTCTGAAATTAATAATATTTTACACTATAAGAAAGTAATCTATATTAACAGAGGCTGCCCAAAAAATGATTATAAGATCTGTGATAGGTGGCTACAGGCCAATACTACATGTACCTCTTAGCCTGTTTCCACCCCGCCAATAGTATAATGACAGCTGGGCGGGACTCTCGTCAATCCAGGTGGGCGTCAAATGACGTCCCTCCCAGGTCGCATCTCCCCAGGGCCGTGCTGTGGCAAGATCTGTCACTGGCTGTGTACCTCTGATACAGGCGATGACAGGTCTGTGTACCGGCCCATTGCCAGTACCATGTGACCTGCTTTGACCAAGCACAGCAGGTCACATGACAATTGTAAACATTAGATGGCTTCCATTCATGCCATTTATTGTATACAATTGTGTCACTAGCTGTGATTGGTCACAGTGATCACATTTACACAGTGATCACAGCCCATCTGTGTCACATGATTAGCCGTGGCCAATCACAGCTAATCACAACATAACAACCTGAATTAATCGATTTCATTCAGTTAAATGCTTGCTTTTAGCAAAGAAATTCTTTGCTGTGAGCAATCATAGTGTGTAAAAAAAACAAACTGATCACTTCCCCAAAGCAGTACAAAGTTACTATGGTAACATTATACAACTGTGGTCACAGTGTATTATGGAAAAACAAATCTTAAAAAAAATAAAGTAATAAAGAAAAAAAATTGGAAAAAAGAAAAAAAATTGGAAAAAAAAATGTTATTGATTTTTTTCATACTGTCACCAGTCAGTGTCCCTGATCACCAGCACACCAGTTATATGATGATGCTGTACTACACTGGTGACAGTATGTAAAAGAAAAAAAAGTTAAATTTCTTCATATTCCAACAAGTTATGACAAAAAAATTACAAATTCAAAAAACTCGCCATGCCTCTTACTAAATACCTCAGACTGTCCACTCTGCAAAAGGGGGTCATTTGGGGGATATCTATACTGTTCTGACATTTTTGGGCCTCAAGAAATTAGATTGGCTGTCAGTACTTCAGGATTGATCAGTTTTCAGATATATACTATAGTTTGTGAATTCTATAACTTTCCTACAGACTACATAATAAATACTGATTTGGGTTATTTTCACCAAAGAAATGTAGCAGAATAAATCTTGACCTAAATTAATGAAGAACAATATTTAGTTGCAAAATGTTATAACAGTAACAAAGAAAAACGTGGGGTTTTTTTCAAAATGTTCTGCCTTTTTTCATTAATTTAGCAAGAAATAAAAACCCCAGTGGTGATTAAATACAACCAAAAGAAAGCTCTAGCTGTGTGAACAAAATTATAAAAATCTAGTTTGGGTACAGCGTTGCATGACTGCGCAATTGTCATTCAAAGTGTGGGAGTGCTGAAAGCTGAATATTGGCCTGGGCAGGAAGGGGGTAAAAGTGCCTGGTATTGAAGTGGTTAAAGAGTAAATGTAATTTTGCTACCTTGTCCTACAATTTACTGCATAGTGCCTGGTAGTGAAGTGGTTAAAGAGTAAATGTAATTTTGCTACCTTGTCCTACAATTTTCTGCATAGGTATTTATGTTAATCCTGTTATTACTATCCTCTCATGAGCGAGGTCTTAGGGATTTGCGTATCATTCACATTGTATCACTGCATTTTGTGTATCTTAATCATTGTTGATATCTGTCTATTCTACTTTATGCACTTACTGTAACTGTGACAGAAGTTACCATGCTTTGTTTAAGCCTTTTCTTTTTACTGTTTTTATAATTATTTTCTTATATTCATTTATGTCAATAAACCTGGTTTCTTTGATAACAAAAATATAGCAAGGCTAGGTCCAAAGTTACCAGATACAAAGAGCATAATATGGGGCTTTACTTCAAGAGTTAAGAAGGATTCCTCAGTATAAAAGTGGCCAGCAGCAGGATAGTTGTATTCAGGAATAATAGGCCTAACTGGTGTATGCCTAACTTTTATTTTTAAACAATGCAGAGTCATGCTGCGAACAAAGAGCAGTTCCGAGAACAGATGGTCAGTAACAAAAAGCAAAAAGAGGCCCTAACAAATTACAAAAAAAAATTAGAAAACACAAAAAAACTAAAACCCCAAAATATTACCCCCCTGCTTAACTTACAATAAAGGAACATAAGCAAATAATCAAAACTCCAAAGTACCATTCCCACAAACAAAAGAGGGGTCTTGCAGCAAAAAAAAAAATGTTTGCTATGGATGGGGCAACAGCTAAATGTTACCTCTGACCTCAAATCAACCGCAAAATACAGTACAAAAAGACCCCAATAATAAGTATTAATGCCCTGAGCCCCTTTTATAGTGAGAGGTTGAAAAAGGTTGAAAAACACTGCTCTAAAGTAAACAATCTATTGGCATACAAAAATTTTAACTTCTTACCTGCCAAAGGATTTTTTATGCTTTTGTGTCAGTCTTGTGATCAACACACCCTAGGAGAAAGCAGAGTCATGTTGCTTGACCTCAACATTCCCCACTACAGTTAGGCAAAAGTGTTTGGTCATGAACCATACCAAGCTATCTGATTGGACAGTGAAGGAAGCAAAAAAATCAATCAGGTTATATCAGCCTGCTCACTCCTCGTTTTGATCTACTGGCAGTGGATTGTGGGTAGCTAATTAAATAAATATTGAAATCATTACTAAAAATTAGGTTATGCTTTTTTTATTACACAATGAAATTTGTTGTTCTTAATTTTATATATACATATATATTATTTATCTTAAAAACATTTTTTGTCAGACTTTCCACACAAAAAATCAGAAGGAGTGCGCAATGAATTCATGGTAGAGTAGCAGAGAAGGTTATTGCTTCACAGTTTATATCTTTCATTGACTGTGGCGGCCAACCATGATAATCGGTTTCCTCTTTCAATATTCCCCAGATCCTCCTGCTCCTGAGGTCAGTCTGAGTGAGCGCGCACGGGTGCATGAATCAATGCCTGCTGGTGTGTAAAAGCTATTATCAAACATGTTTGTACAAGCTGAACAATGGAAAAAAGGTAATATGCAAGGCAAGTGTACATCATCCGCAAAAGAGAAGAATCAGCAACATATGCAGAAAACAAAACCAAAACAATAAAATCAAGTCATTAAAAGTTAGGGGATGTCATTACCTACAGTTATTTGAATGCTGACATTGTTGATTATTCAGTATGGCAAATATGTATGTGCAAAGTGCAGTAATAATTTATAGCAGCTCATCAGCAGTTATTGTGAACTCTAAGGACTCATGCACATTAGGCTCTTCCAAACATCTTTTTCCTAACAGGAGAAAAGCAGCTTTAAAAAGCCACATTTTTCATACATGTTCATGCACATTAAACTTTCATTAATTTCATTGACCAGAATATTAATTTATTCTGGTCATTGAAATGAATGAACACTCAAGCGCTAAACATGCTCAGTGTTTTGGCGTGTTTTAATGCATTTCCAAGCCTTTCCACGCATTTAGGTGTTATTGCTGCCCTAACACACCTTTCCTGAATGCAATTATTGTACAGTAAGTTCAGATTTCTGCCCCTAAATGCCTATGTGTGCATGGACGCATAGCCAAACATAGACGGGGCAGAAAAAAATGTCAGCGTTTCACACCTGCAGTGTGCATGAGGCCTTAGAAGGAATCTGCCGCACATACTTGTTTAAATTCAAGTGTATTTCCACTTTTGCAGTCAAATTTGAGAAAACACTACATGTTCCTATTTACGCCTAATTTTTATATACACTGCTCAAGAAAATTAAAGGAACACTTTGAATACACCTCAGATCTCAATGAGGAAAAATATCATGCTGGATATCTATACTGCTATGGACTTAAATGTAAAAGATGTAGCGAGCGCTTCTTGTATAACAGTAAAAATAAGCAGCTAAAAGCACTGAAAGGAGATCACAACAGCCTCAAGTGAAGATAGATAAATAAAGTGCAGCGCTAAAAATAAGCAGAAAATTCGATCTAGAAAATTCTGGTCTAGAAAATTCGATCTAAAAAGTTCGTTCTGAAATTGGTTATCAAAAGTTCATTAAATCAACGATAAAGTAGATTGGACACAGCTTATGAGAAATCCGGAACAAATGGCAGAAATGCGCACTCACCGACCGCGCATAGGAAATGCGCATATGTTTATTAAATTCCGCAGAGTATCGATCTCCCTCAGGAAGGGGTGTTATCATGCAATGGTCAGCTGGGCTCACAGAACCTCCTAAGGATCGGGATGGATCGGCCGGATAAAGACCGATCCTTAGGAGGTTCTGTGAGCCCAGCTGACCATCGCATGATAACACCCCTTCCTGAGGGAGATCGATACTCTGCGGAATTTAATAAACATATGCGCATTTCCTATGCGCGGTCGGTGAGTGCGCATTTCTGCCATTTGTTCCGGATTTCTCATAAGCTGTGTCCAATCTACTTTATCGTTGATTTAATGAACTTTTGATAACCAATTTCAGAACAAACTTTTTAGATCGAATTTTCTAGACCAGAATTTTCTAGATCGAATTTTCTGCTTATTTTTAGCGCTGCACTTTATTTATCTATCTATACTGCTATGGACTGGATATTGTATTAGGAATGTAAGGATGCCCCATCGTTTGATGGAAATGAAAACTAGCAACCTACAGAGGACTGAATTCAAAGACACCCCCCGAAAATCAAAGTGAAAAATTGATGCAGAAGGCTAGTCCATTTTGCTGAAATTTCATTGCAGCAACTCAAAATGGTGCTCAGTAGTTTGTATGGCCTCCACGTGCCATCCCCCAAGGATTTCATCCTGATACCTAATGGCAGTCAGGGTGCCATTGTCTAGCCTGTAGAGGTCTGTGTGTCCCTCCATGGATATGCCTCCCCAGACTATCACTGACCCACCACCAAAACGGTCATGCTGAACGATGTTGTAGGCAGCATAACGTTCTCCACGGCTTATCCAGACTCTTTCACGGGTTTTCACACGTTCAGGGTGAACCTGCTCTCATGTGTGAAAAGCACAGGGAGCTAGTGGTGGACCTGCCAATTCTGGTGTTCAATGGCAAATGCCCATCAAGCTTCATGGTGCAAGGCAGTAAGCACAGGGCCCACTAGAGAACATCAGACCCTCAGGCCACCCTCATGAAGTCTTTCTGATTGTTTGGTCAGAGACATTCACACCAGTAGCTTGCTGGAGGTCATTTTGTAGGGCTCTGTCAGTGCTCATCCTGTTCCTCCTTGCACAAAGAGGCAGATACCGGTTCTGCTGATTGGTTAAGGATGTTCTTCAGCCCTCTCCAGCTATCCTAGAGTATGGGATAAAGATAAAGCGAGCGCTCAAAAATCAGCTGCTGAAACACTCTAAGGAATCACTGGACCTTGTAATAAGAATAATGTATATATAGTGCAGCGCTATGATACTAATATAAAATATATGAATAAAAGTTTGTATAGTCCTTTACACACTAAAAGTGATCATGAACAAAGAACATGTGAAAGTGTCCTCCTCATTTAGATGGCTGGAATCAAATAGAAAAAATGCGCACTCACCGACCGCGCATTTCAAATGCGCATGTGTACAGTATTATCCAGATGATCGGTCAGATATGCAGATCAGCAAAACACATTGGTCATCCCCTTCAAGTAATGACATCAGCCTTGGGTGCAGCAATATACCTCCAGGTCCCGAGAGCCCTCTAGCCCCAAGTATAAGGTAGATTGAGATCCTGGTCATAGGTACCCCAAGAATTGGCTGCTGCAAATCTGGAACCCTCCAACAAGAGGGTCAAGAAAAGGGAATGCCAATAGTGTAGTATGTTCAAAACTTTTATTGGGTCATTAAAATGCTAGCCAGGGTCACATGCATATAACAAATACCGTCAGTGATCAAACAGACTGGTAAGTGAAAAAATGAATAAATAAATGATACATGCACTAACCCGGCAAAGATAAAAAGCGGAAGACCACCGGACCTCCTCTTGGTCCCAGTGGTCAGGAATTTCACACTCGCTACTGGCTCCTCCTGAGGCCTTTCGTGCTAGGGCACTTCATCAGAGGGTGGACGCCACTAGCAGTGTGACAGGTAAGACTTCCTATTTAAATGTGGTTCGCGCATACGCACAAATCCCGCTCTATCGTTCAAAAACAGAAACGAGGAACTGCGCATGCGCGAATGGCCGCCATTTTGCCGAGGATTATTGATGCGTGGAAATGAACTGCACATGCGCCACCCGATAGCCGCCATTTTGCCATGGATTTTGAGCAGTGAGCTGTGTGAACTGACAGCCACTGCTAGAGAGATGTGAAACAGGGCACATAAAGCTAATGCCGATTACCCGGGACTGATAACAGAACAGTGATTGATCGGATTAGAGGTGATAATCATCCAATCTAACCTCCCCCCAGGGCAAGTGTCCGGAAATGTAAGCCATTATTAAGGGAGAGGAGATATCCATGTATATGGGGCCAATACTCACAGAAAACCCCAGGGACTATATTAACCCCCTTATGGTCGTCCATAAAAGTAATTTCATGAACTTCTCAACTATTATATCCATGGCATAGGTGCTAGAGTGGATATTAAAGTGGATTATTATTATAATAAAAATAAACATTAATTATGCAAAAAAAACCCTCCATATTAAAAAGTTTCAGAACGCACATGAGTAAAAAGCGCACACATATTGAAAATGCACACAGATATTGAAAATAGTTGGCATCTTCTGTTGACATTATTATTATTATTATACAGTATTTATAAAGCGCCAATAGTTCGCTCAGCGCTGTACATTACAAAGGGAGACAGAACATGTGACAGAACAATACCAATACAATGCAAAACGTGAGGGGATCAAGGGCCCTGCTCTTTCGACATAAATCCTTATCATGGGTCACCTATTGTCATGGATCATAAACCAGTAACCAAAGGTGCTCCACATCCAGATGTTACATACTATTAAAGTTCAGAAAAAGGACTCTATAGACAGTTGGTACACATACATATATTTCATATCCTCAAGAATATATGAAAATATAAGAATATTTTTAAATATAAAAATGAAAATAAATGTAATGTAAAAATGCACATAAAAAACTTCAACCATATATCAAGGTATGTGGTTGAACACAATGGGGAATATATCATTATCTTAACTATTAGCAATGAAACAGTTTATATCCACCTCAACATTGTGTCCATGAGGGTAAAGGGTACGTAATTCATAGACCCAACGGGTCTCTGCCTGAGAAACAGCTCTAGTCTTATGGAGTCCCCTCCAATGCGGGGATATTACCTCTATGCCCATAAATTTTAATGAGGTAGGGTCTTGATTATGGAAAAGCCTATAGTGGTTGGATAACGAATGATCCTTGTAGCCTTTCCTTATGTTCGCCACATGCTCACGTAGGCGGTCCCGTAGGCGTCTGGTTGTCCGTCCTACATATTGTTTCTTACAGGGACAGCTCAGAAGGTAGACCACAAATTTACTATGACATGTTATAAATTGCTTGATATCATAAGATTTCCCAGTTGATGATGAGGTAAACATATCAATCCTCCGTTTACGAGTATTATCACACCTACATATAATGCACTTATTACACGGGTGGAACCCCTTTAATTCATTGAAAAAGGTTAATTTAGCAGGGGGGTTCACCACATTTGGTGCAATCCGATTTCTAATGGACGGAGCCCTCCTAAACATGATCTCAGGTTTGTCGGGTAATATTTGTGATAGAACAGGGTCCATCCTTAAAATGTCCCAATTCTTCTTAATCAGTCTTCCTACTTGTCTGTATTGCACTGAAAACGTAGTCACAAACGGACATACTCTCTCACGTGTTCTTTTAGGTTTATATGAGAGCATCTCATTCCTATCAAAACCCGCAACTTTAGCCAGAGAATTATCAAGTTCAGTTTCTCTATACCCTTTTTTCAGGAATCTGCTTTTTAGAACGTTCGCTTGAGACCAATATGTCTCCAAATCAGTACAATTGCGCCTTATCTGGGTAAATTGGCCTTTTGGTATATTATTAAGCCAATTTGGGTGGTGGCAGCTATTCACAGGGATATAGCTGTTACGATCGGATCGGATTAAAAAAGGACTTAGTGACTATCCTCCCGTTGTCATTGGTTAGTGTAAGGTCCAAGAAGTCGATCTGGTGTCGACTATAGGTATATGTCAAGCGGATGTTCAAAGTGTTATTGTTTAATGTTGTAAAAAAGTTATTGAGTGCATCTTCCTCTCCATTCCAAAGGAGGAGGATGTCATCTATATATCGTTTGTACAGAATCAATTCCGGCCAGTCCCTGGCATAGATGACATCCTCCTCCCACCTGGACATGAAGAGCTTCGCGAGGCTGGGGGGCAAACTTGGCCCCCATTGCAACGCCTTTTATCTGTAGGTAATAGGATTTGTTGTACCAGAAATAGTTGTGATACATATCAAAGTGTAATAGATCCAGAATGAAGCACCTTTGAATGTCTGGTAAGTGACTATGGTTAGTCAAGTAGAAATCTCCAAAAAACGAAAACCAAATTTTACTCGCTTGGTAACAAACCAAACTCCCTCCTCATTAAAATTATCAAACAAAGACGACTCAAATCTAAAATATTCACGATTCATCATCCTGCCACACACTCTCCAGTGACAAACCCATTAGATATAGCCAACACTTTTGCATCTTACTATCAGAACCTATACAATATAAAAGACGATCCGAACACTATCCAACCAACAATAACCTCTATTGAAAAATTTCTACAGACCACGAATCTCCCCCAACTTACATTATCACAACTTGAATCTCTCTCTGTGCCGATTTCACCCACAGAGATTGAAAAAACCATACACTCCCTACCTCTAAACAAATCGCCAGGGAATGATGGATTCACTAACAAATTTTACAAAATATTTGCATCTAACCTTACATCACACCTCTCTGTCCTATATAACCACGTTGCCTCTAATGGGAAATTCCCCTTGGACATGCTACAATCATTAATCACCACTATTCCAAAACCGGGCAAAGACCCCCAATTAGTCCAGAATTACAGGCCGATCTCATTACTCAATACGGATATAAAAATATATGCCAAAATAATTGCCCTGCGTCTACTCCCATATCTATCCACACTAATTCACCCAGACCAAGTGGGATTTATACCTGGTAGACAGGCCCCTGACGCTATTAGACTAATTATATCCCTAGTACACCACCTAGAATCTGATAACCAACCTTCACTTTTCCTATCACTCGATGCGGAAAAGGCATTTGATCGAATACACTGGCAATTCATGACACTTACACTTCGGAAATACGGAATAACAGACTGGATGCTATCAGCGATCCTATCCCTTTACTCTAACCCTACCGCTAGAGTACTGACCAATGGCACACTTTCAAAGCCCTTCTGCATATCAAACGGAACCAGGCAAGGTTGCCCTCTTTCCCCTATAATTTTTGCCTTACTCATTGAACCACTAGCATCCAATCTTAGAGGCGACCCAAATTTTACTGGAATTAAATTTCTTACAAATGAACACAAAATGACTCTCTTTGCAGACGATATTATTCTAATGATCACAAACCCATATAAATCGCTCCAATCGATATGCACGCATATCCACAACTACGCAGTAGTCTCGTACTACAAACTGAATGAATCTAAATCAACCATGCTAAATCTCCATACGCCCATAGTAACCCAGAACTTACTCTCTAAACATTTCCCCTTTACTTGGGAAAAACATAGTATCCCCTACCTGGGGATTAAAATTACAGCCAAAACTAACCAACTTTACACTTCTAACTTCAAACCACTACTTGACACTATCCCTCAGGACCTTAAGAGCTTACGCACTACTACTCTGTCGACACTAGGCAGAGTGGCTACCATAAAAATGTGCATACTACCTAAAATACTTTATATTTTTCGTACACTCCCTATACCAGTTCCTTATTCTTTCTTCTCTAAACTTCAAAAAATACTGAACAAATTTCTTTGGAATGCAAAAAGACCCAGGTACAATACGAATCTCCTAATACGCCCGCCCTCCAGAGGTGGAGCTGGTCTCCCTCATTTAAAGTCGTATTACCAAGCCGCCTTACTGGACCAGCTCTTCTTCTGGTGGCATCCTACTATTGAAAAAACCTGGACTACCATGGAAACCTCCTTATACCTACCTCAATCATTAACAGATATACTATTTATACCTCGAACATTTCAGTCCCACTGTTTGCATAAACACCCCTGCATACAAGCCTCTTTGATGGCCTGGCATGACTTCCTAGCTTATAATCAAACACATAAAGACAACATACATATTCTGTCCCCACTTTCATCCCTGCACCTCATCTCTCCTCACTTAAATCTGACATCATGGAATGCTCTTGGCATACATTACATCCAAGATCTTTATACTATACATGAACTAAACTCCTTCCATACAGCCCAAGAGAAATTTCATCTTCCGGACAAGGAATTATTCACTTATATGCGTATAACACACGCACTTTACAAAACAAATATACCACTCGAAATAGAAATTCCTGCAACTGCACACCAATTCTTTCATAGGACAAACCACCCTAAGAAAGGAATCTCAACTTTCTACACACTTATAACTGTAACGCTATTCACCACACATATCTCATCCTTAATTAATTGGGAAAAAAACTTTATTCAACCAATAACCCAGCATACCTGGGAAAAAACATTCACAATTACCTTTAAAGCTTCAAAGTGTAGTTCCCATTGGGAAACGTACCTTAAAATTCTCCACCAATGGTATCTAACCCCCATTAAACTATCCATATATTACCCTCAGAGCTCCCAGACCTGTTGGAGACACTGCGGAGAAACTGGCTCACTCCTTCATTTACTATGGACATGTAAGTCTCTCAAATCCTACTGGAACAAAGTTTTCCAAATAATTTCCTCAGTTACAAGAATTCCAGTCTCCCCAAATCCTGCCTTAGCCTTCCTCCACATCGGAATAGATAAATTCCCCGTAAACTCACGCACCATCATCATACATATTCTAGCAGCTGCAAAGTCTAATATTACTAAACTATGGCGATCCCCTACCATTCCACTCCTGTCCCGCCTCATGGCTGATCTCAATTTTCAGTGTGAGATGGAAAGAAGAACAGCCCTTCAAAATTCCTCATACCAGAAATTTGCAATACAATGGTCTCGATGGTTGAAAAATCCTAATTGCTCAATGAACTGAATACTACCCTATAATGTTATAAGGTACTTATCTATGCTGCAAGTGTGTCTTCCCTCCCTCCTCCTCCCCCCACTTCGTACTCCTCCCCTACCTACAATTTATTGGCTCTCAAAAAGGTTCACAGGACACCGAGCATACTTCTCATGTAAGCATAACTAAGACTTACGGTTTCTCTGGCCACATGGTGGGGAACCTCCACTCTTACCTGTTTCCTGTATTACTGCTCTCTAATGTGAACCATTCATAGCTGTTGTTTGTATATTCCCTTGTTATGTTATAATCTTGCAATAAAAACCATTTAAACATAAAAAACAATTCGCAAGGACATCGCCGCAACTCACACACCCTCTCAACCTGTCCCCTCTCACACAGCTACCCCGTCATCCCCCCTCTCCCTCGACATAATCCGCAGGGACTTCGTCGCTGCTCAAACTCCTTCAACCCCGTTCCCCCTCACTCAGCTACCCCCTCATCACCCCTCTCCCAGGGCCCCACCACTGCTCTGACCTCCAGTTCCACCCCACCCTACATTCCTCATACCGAAGCCCCCCCAACACTTCACACCTTTGACCTTACTACCATCGAGGAAGTCTCCAAGATCCTCTCTGATGCCCCCTCCACCCTATCCCCTCACAACTCCTACAACCTCCCTCCCCCTCCATCCTACGCTCCCTCACCCACATCTTTAATCTCTCCCTCTCCTCCGGCACTTTCCCCTCCCCTCTGAAACATGCACACATCACCCCCATACTTAAAAAGCCCTCCCTGGACTCCAATGATCTGAACAACCTCAGACCCATCTCCCTGCTCCCATTTACATCCAAACTCCTCGTGCGCCTAGTCTTCACCCGCCTAAGCTCTCACCTCAACGACAACAACCTCCTCGATCCCCTACAGTCCGGCTTTTGTCCCCTACACTCCACCAAAACTGCCTTACTCAAACTCTCCAACGACCTGCTAACCGCCAAAGCTAATGGCCACTATTCAGTGGTCCTACTGCTTGACCTCTCTGCGGCCTTCGACACAGTCAACCACCCCCTCCTCCTCAAAAAACTACACTCCCTCGGCCTCAGAGATTCTGCTCTCTCCTGGCTCTCATCCTACCTGTCACAACGCTCTTTCAGCGTTACCTATAATGCTACCACCTCCCCCTCACTCCCCCTCTCTGTTGGGGTCCCTCAAGGCTCCGTCCTCGGGCCCCTTCTCTTCTCCATCTACACCTCCTCCCTTGGCCAACTCATACACTCTCACGGCTTCAACTACCACCTATATGCCGACGACACACAAATCTATCTCTCAACCCTCCACCTCACCACCTCAGTCTCAGCCCGAATCACACACCTACTGAGCGACATATCTGACTGGATGTCGCTCCACTCCCTTAAACTGAACCTCTCCAAAACCGAGTTTCTTGTCTTCCCCCCAGCCCGGACACCACCCCACATTGACTTCTCCATCACATCCAACAACGCCACCATCAAACCCGCCCCGCAGGCCAGAGTACTTGGTGTCATTCTGGACTCCAACCTATCCTTCCAGCCCCAAGTCCAATCTTTAACAAGCTGGTGCAGACTCCACCTCCGCAACATCGCCAAAATACGCATGTTCCTAACCCCAGAAACCACTAAACAGCTCATCCACTCCCTCATCATATCACGACTCGACTACTGCAACTCCCTCCTCACTGGCCTGCCTTGCCGCTGGCTATCCCCGCTTCAGTCGATCCTGAACACGGCTGCCAGACTCATTCACCTTTCCAACCGCTCCATCTCCGCCACCCCCCTCTGCCAATCCCTCCACTGGCTTCTGATTGCGCAACGGATCAAATTCAAAATCCTAACACTGACGTACAAAGCCGTCCACCACACTGCCCCGAACTACATCACTGACCTAATATCCAAGTACCACCCAGCACACACACTCCACTCCTCACAAGACCTCCTTCTCTCTAGTTCTCTGGTCTCCTCCTCCCATGCCCGCCTCCAGGACTTCTCCAGGGTGTCACCCATCCTCTGGAACTCCCTGCCCCAACCTATCAGATTATCACCTACTCTCCTCTCCTTTAGGTGCACCCTGAAAACCCATCTCTTCAGGGAAGCCTACCCCACCCCCTGCTAACTTGCCAACCTCCTCCACTCTTCCTACCACTCCATCCCCCACAGCTATCTCCTCCTGTGCCACCATCCCCTCCCTCCTAGATTGTAAGCTCGAAAGAGCAGGGCCCTCAATCCCCTCATGTTTTGCATTGTATTGTTATTGTTCTGTCACATGTTCTGTCCCCCTTTGTAATGTACAGCGCTGAGTGAACTATTGGTGCTTTATAAATACTGTATAATAATAATAATAATTATGGCTTACAGCTCATGAAAACCCCAAATCCACAATCTCAGAAAATTAGAATATTACATGCAATCAATAAAACAAGGATTGTACATAGAACAATATCGGACCTCTGAAAAGTATAAGCATGCATATGTACTCAGTACTTGGTTTGGGCCCCTTTTGCAGAAATTACTGCCTCAATGCAGCGTGGCATGGAAGCTATAAGCCTGTGGCACTGCTGAGGTGTTATGAAAGACCAGGATGCTTCAATAGTGGCCTTCAGCTCTTCTGCATTGTTCGGTCTCATGTCTCTCATCTTTCTCTTGGCAATGTCCCATAGATTTTCTATGGGGTTAAAGTTAGGCGAGTTTGCTGGCCGAACAAGCACGGTCATTAAACCAGGTTTTGGTGCTTTTGGCAGTGTGGGCAGGTGCCAAGTCCTGCTAGAAAATGAAGTCAGCATCCCCATAAAGCTCGTCTGCGGAAGGAAGCATGAAGTGCAACAAAATCTCCTGGTAGACGGCTGCGTTGACCCTGGACTTAATGAAGCACAGTGGACCAACACCAGCAGATGACATGGCTCCCCAAATCAACACAGACTGTGGAAACTTCACATTGGACTTCAAGCATCTTGCAGTGTGTGCCTCTCCATTCTTCCTCCATACTCTGGGTCCTTGGTTTCCAAATGAGATGCAAAAGTTGCTGTTATCAGAAAAGAGGACTTTGGACCACTGAGCAACAGACCAGGTCTGGTTTTCTTTAGCCCAGGTAAGACGCTTCTGACATTGTTTGTTGTTCAGGAGCGGCTTGACAAGAGGAATACGACATTTGAAGCCCATGTCCAGGATCCGTCTGTGCTATCCGGCGTGAACTATCTTGCTTTGCATGTAATGAGTCTATCTCATATATTAGTTTCACCTTTTAAGTTGCATTACTGAAATAAATGAACTTTTACACGATATTCTAATTTTTTGAGTTTCACCTGTATATAGGGAGAAGGCCGGGTTCCATGGTTCTGCCCCGCTCAAGAAGATTCTGAAAATGCTGTGAAGCTCCGTAGAGGGGCTGCTCTGCCCTGTAGTCCGCTGGAAGGTACCGAAAGAAGAGAGAACTGCCTGCAAGTCTTGGAAAAAGCCAGAAATGGACTTGAACCTGGTTGAGGTATGCCTTGGCAGCCTAGTTGAATTAGACAGGGGACTGAACTGTTCATGTTGTACTATGTCACAGAATTGTTAGTAAAATTTCATCAACTGTTCTGAGCCTGGTCTGAAGTTATTCAAAAGGGGTGCATTATGGTTCCTCATGTATAAAAGGACTTGGACCAGTATAGCACATATGAGGTATGAAGTGAGTCCATGACAGGAGGAGTGGAGGTAGTACAGGTCACCAAAGTCTTGTGGAATGTAAATAGCAGCATCTCATGAACCGTGGTACCTGGCTGGGATGAGGTGTCCTCCAATAGCGAGGGGATCAGTGTGCTGACTCCCTCCCTATTTGTCTGTTTCCCAGAACAATGGGAGCTGTTACTGTGTTACAAAGAGCCCTGCCTCACCATTCAGTACAGGAAAGAATGAGTTACTGGAGTGCATGCATGAGGTCCGCACTATGTGCACTGCAGGACCCCATTCTGTCACTGGAAGTAGGGTGGCAGAGGAACGCTGGATGGGTGGAGAGGGCACAGGCTCAGTGGTGTCCCTACTAAATGCAACATCTACAACAAGGTGTATAATGACAGGGGACAGTACATTCGCAGAGGGACTCTGCAGGTCATACAGCTACACATGGAGAACGGCTCATCTCTAAATTGGAGTCCCAGTATAATGTTGATGTCACATGAACTTGGCTCTGCCTGGTTTTGGGCATTGATGAGCATGCTGTTACAAGTCAAAGGTACCCCATGTGCAGGGTGAGTGCCCCCACTCACAACCTGGCGCAGTTCACCTTCTTACAACTTGGCTTAGTTGGTACTGCTCAGCCAGGCCCACACACTGAACTCATACAAACGTTAAAAAAAAAACAGAGGAGCAGAACACGGTTTAGCATGGCCCCTATGCTAGGTTGGCATACAAAGTTGACATAGTGAATCCTGACCAGGACACAAGAAGAGGAAGCTATTATATAAGCCCCATGCTAGGCTGCCGTGCAGAGTTTTCTTTCTACACATTAAAAAAGAACATTATTAAAATGTTAAAAAAAGAGACTGGATAACCAAAGTGAAAAACGTTGTTCTTTAGGATTGGTTCACAATTGGATCGCACAGGAACGCATGGCACATTCCTGTGTGATTCCAGCACGTTCCTGTGCTCTGAAATTTAACAGCCTGATTGGGCTGAAATCACACCAGAACACGGAGAAATTAATGCATGCACTACCTTTAAAAACAAGCTGCACCAAATTGCATTTTACTATCGTATCATGCAATTTGGTGCCAGCAAACACAATGCATAGGTACCTGCATCAGATTGCAAAGGCAGTGTGCTTCTAGCACAGTGTTTGCGCCTTTCCAGCACAATGTTCTGGTGTGAAGTGGCCCTCTGTACATCACCTTTTGTTAGTATAATACACATGAACCATAGTCCTTCCAAGCTCACTGTGGAAACAGCTTATTGAGCAATTACACTGTATCATCAAAACAAATTATTAGGACAGCTGAGTCCATCATACAAATCATAGTCTATCATACCTGCAAATTGTTTCCTGGTGAATGATCTGAAGGGCTCTAATCATCATTTACTCATTGCTGATCAGTGAAATGTCTTGCCTCATGCATGGATAAATAAAGGAAAATCTTTCCTCATAATTCCATTGTCTTTCCACCTAATTACACATATATGTGGCATAGTCAGCATTCTGACTAATTAGAGAAAGCATTCATTTATCAGCAGACAAAGGATTTTGCACTACCTGTGGGACAGCTATGCAGGTGTAATTTATCATTCCTTCTGACAATCAGAATCGAACTTTTCCAGGACAAAAGCAGGCTATTCTGAACACTTAATTTAATGAAAAACTCTCCAAGGAGTAGACAGTGATGAAAGGCTATGTAAGAGAACAGAGCATTATTGTGACTAGCACTAGACGGTGCTTCACTAGCAGAACAATGGGTACAGGGAGGCAGATACTCCTGGGATCTGTGACTGCAAGGCCCTGAGAAGCTATCCCTTTTCTCCATTCAGGGGGATGTGGAGGACTCTTTATGGGGTAAAAGTCGAAGCTGACATTGAGAAGAGCTATGAGACCTTAATGTGGTTGTAGTTGTCTGATACCTACCTGAGGCCTATCGCGATAAAGCAATGTGCAAGAGTGCCTTGGCTCTCCAGGGACTCATCCTCATTGGATCCACTGGCTCCCGCTGCTGTCAGTCACAGCCAGTAAGCCAATGAGAAGGGAGAGGGGGCGTGTCCAAGACTCGGGTCTGTGTGTGA
Organism: Staurois parvus; assembly: GCF_062004578.1. Taxonomy (NCBI): domain Eukaryota; kingdom Metazoa; phylum Chordata; class Amphibia; order Anura; family Ranidae; genus Staurois; species Staurois parvus. Next base: position 5,913,618 of record NW_028318026.1, on the reverse strand, counting down.
ATGGATACACAGAACAGCGACTTGGGAGCTTGCCTGCTTGGGTGCCCAATAGCAACCTGCTTACTCTGGGGGCACTCAGCAGGGAGGAGGAGCCAGGAGCACCAGCGGGGGACCCGAGAAGAGGAGGATTGAGGCTGCTCTGTGCAAAACTACTGCACGGAGCAGGTAAGTATGACATGTTTGTTATTTTATTTATTTTTAAATTGTCCTTAATATCACTTTAAATATACCTAAAAAATAATGTTCCCAAACTGCCTAGGGATGAAATGCAAGCACTTAGCAGCACTCAGGCCTACCTATAGATGTCTTCTTCTGTCCCTCAGTCCCTGGTAGTGTCTAACCTGGCCTGGCTTCCTACACCATCTTATTGACCATTAAGGGCACCAATAACATTGATGGGTCAACAAGATGTATTAGCACATGAACCAGTTGTTGTCACTGAGGACCCATCTCCTGGTAAATCCAAATCCCACCCATCCCTTACTATCAACCTTAAGAATGGAACGAGTCGACATGGAAGAGTATGAACCTACCCCAATAGGAAGAGTTGGTATTTCCATATCAGAACACCCTAGGATTTGGAGCTCCTGGGCACTCAAGAACACATCCAAAGTACTGAGCAGTCTTTGCTAGGGACCTGTAGATATTTAGGCAGATTATTTTCCTGAGAGGCATGTATCAAAGTGAATATACAGGTTTGACCTTCTTCAGAAGATGCTAGTTGCCTGAATGTTGTGCTGAGCAATTGGTTGCAATATTTTCAGTCACAAGCCATTATCTGTATTTTTAAAGCTGAAATTTAAAAATTATTAATTTTAATAATCCTGACTTCTCTGATCCTTCCCTTCTTCCAGTGTCCCTCTCTTATCTCCTGATAAGACATATCATGTGGAGTCACTCTGCACATGCTCAGTTTGGTGTGTACTGCTAGAGAGGTTTTTTTTTTTTCTTGGGAAAGTGCATGTGATCAGCACAGAGCCAATCAACGCTGTCCAGACAGAGGTCAGGGGTCCTGCACCTTCCTAGAGCAGAAAGAAAACTCCTCCTACAAGCTTTAACATGTGCTCTGCTGGACACTGATGGAAGTCATAAGACTGCTCTAACTGCTGATGATTTAACTAACTGCTGATGATTTAGCAGATTATATTTAATAACATAATAGCATTTCCATGTTGTGTGTACTGTGGGAGACCAGATATAGTGAATGCAGGGTCCTGGGTTTAGTAACACTTTGAGTCATGAAACTGTAGGACTAAATATACATTTTAGCTAAACTTTAGCTTCAGGTCAGCTATGACAGTCCCCCATAATTCTATCCTATCAATTTTTAATTAAAAAGGAGAAATAGCAGTAATTTGCACTGCACTGACAGCAGTCAATGATCTTTCAATGGACAGTGTCTTTGGTATTTGTGAACATGTTTTGCGCTTATGTTTTTTTCTTGGCAACAATAAAGATTTGATGAAAGCAATTAAAGATGATTTAAAAGATCAGAACAGAATGGAAAATAGCCTTTTACAATAACATATAGACTGGATGGAGTGTTTGCATGTGAGTAGAGTTCTTCTGTACATGTTTTGTGCAAATCACGTGGTTCTCCTATCCTCCCTTCCTTCACCGGCAGAGTATTGTATCTTGTAAAACATGTTAGGGATTTATATTCCTCTAGTCTTCCGCCTGTAATACAGCTATGTTTTAGTGAATTCTCTTGTAGCAGTAACCTTGGCTGATCCACTGAGATGTGACTTAAAATGTGATTGGCATCCTCTATTACTGCTACTCTGTACAGGCAAACCTGATTGGTAGAGGAGAAGGCCAGGTCTGTCATCCTGGGAGATAATCCTGTTAATATTTCAAGGAATGCAGAGAAGTAATTCAGGGGGTTATAATGAAACGTGAATTCGAATGGCTTGAAGTGCAGATCCACAGTTGCATAACACAGCTCGATGGTAGCAGCCAGTTCGCCAGCAGCAAGGCACTGGAATGTAAAATAATTTCATTGCTGACAAGAAATCAATAACCTAAAGGGACTTTGTGATTAAATAAAGCCACGCAGAAATGAGTCCCGCTAGGCCAGCACAAATGCTACCCAAAGTCACATTGGCAGGGGGGATTTATGTTTACATTTGCGCTCTTTAAATATACTTGGAGTATAAAAGATTCATTGTAATATAGAAGAATCATTGTAATACAGCAAATTATAGTTTCAGGATTACTTAAAGCAAATCCATACTGAACGTAAAGATTGTAAAATATCACCATCATGTTAAGGTATATGTAATCAGTCAATTAAATCTTTAACATCTTATTCCAATTTTCAAAATAAATGTCACTCTTTGTAAATATGCGGCTTTAATGTAGTCCCCTTTCATCTCATCTTGTTTTGGTATTGTGTGCACACCACAACACAGTGTAAACGTCATATACACATTGTTGTGATGCAGTGCCATTCTTCTTGTCATCCCAATGCACATTGCAGATGGACATGAGTTGTAGCACTTCAAAACACATAACATGCATCATAGTGCGTTGTGTGATATAAAATAGTGTTTGCAGCAATTTTTGATTCGCACGTATAATTTCATATACTCATTGACTCAGATTAATCTTATCAAATCACCGCTCCAGGCTCTCCTAGGTAAGCCGGTGGAGAGGATACCCGGTTATGTGAAACGCCTGATCGCATTTATATTTACTGCTGCCAGGATATCCATTGCATGCTCTTGGCAGTCCCTCTTGGTCTCCCTTGACCTCCTGAAGGCTAAGCTGACCTGGATAATGGTCAACGAACGTTTGACAGCTATTCTTCAAGACAGGATGGCATATTTTTGAAAAAACCTGGGATCCTTGGATGCAAAATCTCTCAGCATCATCCTAGGATGAAGGATAGTCGACATGAGATGTCGATAAACATTACCCGTCTTGCTGCCCACACCCGACTGCTGACCGGATCCTTCTCCACTAAGCGTCCTTTGCTTCTTCCTTTTTTCTTTCCTTTCTTTCTTCTATCTCTATTCTTACTCCTCTCTCTCTACTTAATTTCACCTTCTCTCTCCCTTCTCTGGTTTTGAACACTAACCAACTAACCAAGGGCCATGAGGGGCATATCCCCTTATGGCCTGTTGAAAATTTGAGGGTGATTGCCCACTTTATACAGATCAGGGTGGTCTGAGACACCAGACCTGACAAACCGTTTTACATTAGATTTAGTTTTTACTATTATCTTGTTGTTGCAGAGCTTCCATCTACAGGTCCATGAGGGACCCCTTTGGTCACCATAAACAGATAAATATTTTGCAACATGGTATTTTGCGCATTGCCTGTTCCGGCCCAAAAGGGCTGCAGTTTATATGGGGTGGGGGGGTGTATATTTTCTTTTTCTGTACAGTTTGCAAACACTATTTTTTTCATAAGAAAGAAGTTACACTTTGATGCATTATGTTTCATGCATTATCATGATGCAGCCCACTGATTTATTCGTATACAAAGTACATTATGACACAATTGCTAACACAAGCGCAAAAGTGTGAACCCGGCCTAAAATAATAGCTGTGAACCTGCCATAAAGGTCCTTGTTAAACACCTCTTGTTATAGGGTGAGAATTGTCTTTCCGTGCTCATATGTTGTCACCCTGTTATAGCCACCCCTGGTGGAGACTACAAGCAGCCATGCTAACATACTCTATATACAGTAGCACAAGCATGGTCCACCAATATCATTAGCAGGAAGCAATGATGTGAAGCTGACCCTAGATTGTATGCAGATAGGAGGTGGTCAGAAGAGGTCAGGCGCTCTGAGATGAAAGAAATGGTGAGAACAGAATTTTATGAGAAAAATGTATATGATAAAGAATGCTTTAACAAATTAATGTCTTCAAGATAGGGCTTAGATTTGATTAAAAAAATTCCTGTATTGACAGAAATATGAAGACTGACATTGCTGAACTTCTTCCTCTGAAAATGAAGAAGTTACTTAGCTGTCATGCCAATCCAAAGGCCTCCATACATTCTGACTCAACAACCTTGAAAAAGTATGAAGATCAAGTGAAGTCAGAACACCTGATTTGCATACTCCTGTTGGCTCTGCGACTCCAAAGTACTGAACATATGGGATAAGCATACGTCTTCTTGATCCTATCATTAACCAATGTTAGTGCTAGCTACTATTTACTGTATATTCTCATAAGTGAAAACAGTTTATGAAACAAGTCCAAAAAATGTTAAAATTAAAAGTCCATGATATGATCAATAAAACTGAAAATATCAAAATCCTCAATTTTTGGGGTTTATTGTCATTCATTAGTAAATTTTGAGGTAGTTACAGCGTGGTGTATAATCTGTTCTGCCTGATCCTGCTTAAATACTTTGAGCCCCTGACTTGATTCAAGCATGCAACTAACGAAGTCAGAGGAAGGTAAGGGCTCCTGATCTGCATACATGCATACATATATGGGCAGTCATTCACAATGCATTAGAGTCTTTGGGTCAGCAGGACAGACAGGCAACAAGCCTTTCCCAAAGGAGTTTAAGAATGGCAGCCCAAGTTCCTAGTATAGGTGTCCTTAAAAAAGAAGAAGTACTTTGCCAACCTTGGACTTCAGTTGTTCAAAAATGGTCAGATATCTGCCTGAAAACAATGAAGGGCAATGACTCTGCCATTGTACTGGTCTTTGGAGTGCTGGGCCCCGCCTTGGATTTAGGAGCATTACTTGTAATCATCAAGCTGTGTGTGGGTAGCCATAGACATTAGTCTGAATGGTAGTGTCAGGCTGTAGACACTTTTCCAGCTGACTTCTTTTTGGGAAAAGATACATGTTGTTTTCCAAGCAATAGGTCCCAGAGCACCTGGCCATCCATACCTCCTTATTTTACCCTCTACAGCCAAGGTCAACGTGTATGGTTGGGTGACCAAATTGTGCACAGTTGTGGCTAGAATGATAGCCAAAACAAATGACAGACTGTGGCTGAATAACTCTCCATTGAAGTCTGTAGCCACCAATACCAAGGCACAGAAATGTTGTAGACTTTATCAATGCATAACTGAATTGATTAATCCCAATAGCAGCAATAGGCAGAAAGAGCTGAATTAACAACCACTATAGACTGCCTGAATGCTTTGTGAATGGTTATTGAATATAAACGCAATTTTACTAAACAAATAAATGGGGTTATATTATAAAACATGCATATCATACACACCACAGGGTAAATAATTCCTGCATGAAAAGAGTCCAGTACATGGCCTTTGAAGAATGGAGGAATTTTGCCCTCTAGTTATTATAACCGGTAATGCAGTAAAAACGTATCACAGTCTTTGCTGTTTGCAGAAGTGCTTAAAGCAGAAATCTGTACAAAACATTTTTTCGTCGGGTTTTTTGAGCCGCTGCTAGACTATTTTATGCCCTAGAGAAGACCAGCTGCTTGCACCCCCCAAAAAAAAAAAAACAATAAGACGTCACCTATAGTTCTACTTCACCCAATCTAGCACACATCCTTTTTCCCCTCAAATTTTCCACTTTAAACTCCCTCCTAGTACAATTTCTCCCCAATCCCCTCTCCTAGCACAAATCCCCCCTCCTAGCACCCCCCCCCCCCAATATTCCTTCCTAACAAGCCCCCCCAATCCCTCTCTTAGCACAAATCCCTCCCCAATCCACCCTCCCAGCACCAATCCTCTACCTTCAATCCCCCCACCTAAGATAAATTCCCCCAAATCCCTCCTCTAGCTAACACTCTCCCCCCCCCCCCAAAAAAAAACAGCTCATAACACATTTCTCCCCATTCTTTCTCCTAGCAAAAATCCCCCCAATCAACCCCATTACTCTTCCCAGCACAAATGGCTCCCTCCACTCTCCTGCAAAAACCTCTCATCTCATCACAAATAATTGCTACTCCTCCCTCCCCCTCCTTTAATTGTGTACAGTTCCCCTGACCTGTGAACTCCCTGACCCCAGACTAGAAACCAGGAAGAGGTGTGGGTTGTACTGTAGCCCACCCCAGGAGCCCCCTAGATCTGGCCATGGCATAGAGTAGAAAAACCAGCGGCCATGGCTGCACCCCCTAAGCGGCAGTGTGCCCTAGGCAGCTGCCTAGTTTGTCTAATGGTAGCACCAGCCCTGCTCACCTGACACGCCAACCATCCCTGAACAAGACCAGTCCTTTCGGCTCCTCCCTCCCCCACTTGCAGTCCAGTGGTCTTGTAAATGGACCATTCCAGACGTCAGCATGCTCCATGCGCGCTCCACAGGCAGGAACAGTCCACCACTGGACCATGGGGGAGCACAATTTTCTGTAGGATTGGCAAGTCAGGTGAGTATAAGCTTTGTCCTCACCCCTAGAAAAAACAAGCAGCTGATCCATGCAACGGGGCGGAGTTTTGGATATAGTAGGGAATGATAAAGAAACATTTTAACTGGTGTTCTGCTTTAAGGGATTACTGAAGGCAATATTACTTATTTAGTCATGAATGTGTAAATTACTTGTGTCTGACTTGGATGCAGTGCTTGGAAAAAATAGAATATTTCATAAAAATATAGGCCTTTAACAGAAAATGAGTTCTGTCTGCTACTGGGTAGTAATTACATTTTGCTCCTGTCCTGTGTAGTTGAACATAGATTGATTCACCAGTGATCAGTGTCATTCTGTAGCTATCTATCTATGTGCTCCAAGTCACAAGTCTGCAATTGCAGCTGTAGTGAATATTGTTGTAGCACTTCCATCCCCCATTTGCAATACTGCACATCCACCACTGAGACCTCTAAAGACACATTCCTGTCATTGCTCAACAATGCAGCCCCCACATGGCTGCAAGTATATATACTATATAAAGTATATTTTTTTTAGTTTTGGATATAGCAGGGAATGGTAAAAGTAGGCATGCACCGATACCAATACTAGCATCGGTTCTGATATCGAGTATTTTCATGAGCACTTGTACTCTTGAAAATACTCCCGATACCTTAACCAATACGACTTGCGATAATGGACACAAATTGCACCACAAAGATTAGCATGCAATTTGAACAGGCATGTGACTCCTGTCCAAATCACATGCAGTTTCCCCACTGCTTCTGTGTGAACCCAGGCTTGCCATAGCCACACAGGAGTGGTGTGGGAAACCTTCCTGCAGGCATCCCATGCTGAGTCTCAGTGGTAGGAGAGGAGGGAAAGTGACAGGGATTTGAAATCTTTTCCTTCCTCTCCTTGCTGGGATGCCAGTTTGGGCTAGAGGTGCTGACCAATCAGATGACGTCTAGCCTATAGGAGGAGAAGAGACAAAGTGGTGGGAATTTCAACCTGTGAAGCGGCTTTCTCTCCTCTCTTTGCAGCAATGACAGTTAAGGCTAGACAGTGTCTGATTGGTCAGCACCGTCCTTTTCCTGCTAAAGCTGCCATTGAACCTGGACTGCTGAACAGGATTAACACTTCCTTTCTTGCTTAACTGACCCTTTGCTCCAGCAGCATTTTGCTTAGCCAACTTAAAGGGGCACTCCTAGTGACTAAGCTTAATCCTTCTTAAAGTGGTAGTAAACTTAAAAAAAAAACTCTCCCTGCAAATCAATGTTAATATGTGCAAGTATGAAAGACTTACCTTTAAACCAAGCCCTCCAGCGGCACGCTGTCACCGCTGAGGATGCTTCCATATTCACCCAGTCTTGCTTCCAGGTTCGCTGGCGGCAGGCACTTGACTGGTCGAGCCGCGATGACATCACTCCTGCTCATGTGCTCGGAAGTCTCAGCCGCAGCACACAGCTCTGAAGAAATGAACGCACCAGTGACATCACTGGCTGCCGCTCACTAGAATATCTCCTAAACAGTTCACGTTTAGGAGATATTCATTTTACCTACAGGTAAGCTTTATTATAAGATTACCTGTAGGTAAAAACAAAAAAAAGAGTTTACTACCACTTTAAATGGAACTTTGCCATTAACTTTCCATATTAAAGTGAATTTCCCTATTGACTCCATTCCTTAAAGCAACAGCACCCTGTTTTGCATGCCAATGTAAAGGGCCCCAACTAAGCCGGCAGAAACTATATCCAAGCACTATTCGGATGCAAGGGTGTATCTGGTATCAGCACAGGTGTGCAAGAGATTTGATAGCCTTTAAGGCCTAAGCCTAGACTCTACCGACTGAGAGCTCCTGAAGTAGCCTGTCTTCTTATTGGTAGCCATCTGATGTCACTTGGAGTGTGATCTCTCAGTCAGAGAGCTATTGTTTATGCTTTTGCTATTGTAGTATATATTTAGCCTCACTTCAAAGGCATTGGTGTTAACTGCACTATATTGTTATTGCCTTCTCCTCTTGGGTTAACTTTGAATCTTTGAACTGTTGTAATACCTTATCACTTTAACCTTAATAATATAACCTGTTTACTTTATCATGGTCAGTGTGTGCCCTTCTTGTGTAACTTAGGCAAGGGTATTCTGGTGGTGTCAGCAGGAGTGAGGTTCGGCCTAGGGACAAGGGGAAGAACAGAGGACCTAATACTGCCAGAGGCTCCTGCAGGGGTATTGCTACACATATATTTAATATGCTATAAGAATGTATTGCTGTCATGATGACTATTCCCTAAAAAACACTGCTTTGAACTAAACAGAACACCCCCTCTAATGTTCAAAGCTGGATGGGGAAAATTGTAATTTTGTTGTTTGCTGATGCTAATTCATTTTTTCCACAGATCATTGATACTTAAAGTGTAACTTAAGCAGATTCCAACATTTTCTGTTCTTAAGAAATAAATGGGTCAGCCTTCATTACACCCATCTGAGCAAATCTAAGTGTACTGTTAAGAAAAGCTACAGTCTCTGCATTCTTTTAGAAGTAAGGAGTAGAGCATCTCAACAAATATGAAACTCTTATTCCAATGGAGGCCTTACATTTTTTAAATTTTAATTGTAAGTCATTGTGTGCTTCTGAGAAAACCAGAGATCACACAATCATTTTGTACAGCAATAGTGTACAGATCATCTTCAGGTTACTATATTGGGAGTAGGCGACATGACATTTTCAGAAAATTAAAGTGCTTGCAGAAATGGCTTATGTAGCAATAATATGTCTTTTTTTAAACAAAGGTAGTTTTCCTTTAAGACCTTAAAATGACAATGCAAGTGCTGGGATCACGTAATCACTGTTTGTGTTTAATCAGTGACATCTTGATCACTTGTTTTGTCTTCACAGTTTTTTTGATGTTGGTCTTGAATTTAAGATTGGGTTAATTGCGAATGCATGTATTGTAGTATATCACAATTGTTTTCACTATCTCACTTTGTGTTCTTCACGTTTGGATCCTATTAAGACACTATTAAGAGATTAACTTAAGGATCTCTTGCACTTGAGGTTATCACTTATTTGATCTGAGAAAGATCAGGTTTTTATGTTTATATCACATGTGTATGTTATATTTGCTTATGCATAATATTTATATATTGGTTCTGAGCACTACATCATTATTTTATTATTTATTCATGTACCACTGTTGCTACCCGAACCCAGACTTTCAGTGGTTATACCAAAATGATGCCTTCAAGTGAAGTGGCTTTCTTGTACAAGCAATCTGAGCAGCTAGTTAGCTGCCAGATCACTTTTACAAGCAGCAGGGTGTCCCTCCCGCTGCCTTCCGCAGCTTTCTCCTGCTCTCCTGTTCCACCGGGAGACCTTAGCAACCAGCAGGCACTTCTGCTGGCTGATCATAGAGGCAATCAGAGATCAGAATCCTCTATGATATAGGAAACTGAAAGTGATGAGCACACATCACTCCCGGTTTCCACGGATGCAAACCGCCCCCTTTTTAAAAAAGGAAAGCATCTAATCACACCAGTCTTGGTATGATCAAATGCTTTTAAGGGCAGAGGAGACATCTAGGGTCTCACAGACCCCAGATCTCCCCATAAAGAGTAACTGTCACTGCCTATTTCTATCACAGGGGATATTTATATTTCCTGTGATAACCATAAAAGAAAACAAAAAAAATGTAGAGACAGTGTAAAGATAATTAAAAAAAATAATAATAAATAATTTAAAAAAAACATTGTAATGTGCCCCCGTCCCTCTGTGCATGCTTTGGTCCCACATGCGCGCAAACAGTGATTGTCCCACACGTGAAGTATCACCACAAACTTTAGATTGTGGGCAGTAATTTTAGCAGCAGACCTCCTGTGTAAATCTAAAGTGGAAACCTGTAAAGGCTTATAAAGCATCGCCTAAGGATAGTAAAATTAACGCCGTTTGTCGCCGCTACACAAGTGTGTGTAATTTTAAAGCATGACATATTTGGTATCTATTTACTCAGTGTAACATCAACTTTCATACTCCTTTCCGGGATAGCGAGTCCCTAATCTTTCCCTCCTTGTCCATGGGAGCAGCGTAGACAACCAGAACGCTGCTCCCATGACCCAAGAACCCACAATGAAACGTTGCTTCTCTTGGACTTCCTCTACAGATTCAATTTGAGTGCCACCTGCAGTGGAGAAAACAAACCGCACCTGCCTACTTGCTTGTGTTCAAGTACTACAATACATCTTCAAAAGACACTCCTAGACTGTGCCTGTGGAGCTGTTACCCAGGTTGGCAGCTTCTGAATGGGTAAGGGAGACTTGGTTTATTTCTAGCGGCCCTGTCATGGGTTACTTGTTACACATGTCACCTTGATAAATGGGTCCTCTGGTATTTTTGGAGCTTTTCTGAGCAATTTCACTCTTTGCTGCATCTTTAAAAGTGCTGATTTCTTTACTATTTCATACTACGGTACCTCCATATCCATGCCAAGTCTATGAGGTATGTGTGCGGGACTGTTTGAACGCACCTGCTGCCTTCACACACAACTTTAGGGGATGGGCAACCAAAGGCACTAGACAGACACAGAAAATATAGATTTTTTTTTTAATTCTTCATTTATAATTTTCAAGTCATACAGGAGTAATTACGTCCAACCTGTACCTTTTTAGCACACGATATGGGCAATGAACAAGTTACACATGCAGAAATAAAGTTGTCATTGATTCCAACACAGAATGACATCATAGTGGTTAATACGATAGCCAAAAAGCATATGTAGAAAGACCTTCATGTCAAAAATCATACAGCTTACATTTACCCAATGATCTTTAGTGAGGACATATCCTGCATGATTTTTTAAAGTGATTGTAAAGGACATGTTTTTCAAAATAACATCTTTATACTTACCTGCTCTGTGCAATGGAACTGCACAGAGCAGCCCTGAAGTTCCCCTGAAGCTTCTCTTCTCGGGTCCTGGCTCCTCCACTCTGTCCAGTGCCCCCATGGGAAGCCACTTCCCATGGGGGCATTTGTGCATGATTGCTCCCAAGCCCTGCTACTGCGCTGACAATGACAGCAGGACTTGGTCCTGCCCCCCACTCCCTCACTGATTTTGATTGTCAGCAGTGAGAGCTAATGGGACATGGACGTGCACATGCTTTAGAACTATTAAGTACAGACAGAAAAATACTAAGGGAGGGAGAAGACAAAGAAAAAAAAAGGGGGGCAAAAGAAAAGAGGGGAATAGAGCAATAGAGATAATGAGAAGGGGAGGGATGATAATAAAAGATAAAAAGGGAGCATGTCTGCGACCTGAGTACAGCAGACTAAAAGGTTTCTGATGAGGTTTCTGGAGCTACCTCAAAGGATGTGTTCAACAGTGTCATGGTTGTGTCCTGATATTCGGGTGAGACAGTTCTTTCATCAGTTTAATTTCATTAATCTTGGCACACCAAATCTTAATGGGGGATTTTAATTTTTAATTAATTTAAACGTAATATATATACATATTTTTTTTTACAACGCTGTTGGGGAGGCGGGGGCTTTGGTGTGCAATCAGGCGTCTAAGCAAACCCTGAAAATCTGACTTTTCAGACAGAGAAAAAGACTGAGGACACATTCCCCAGTCTCCTTCCCTGTAGCCTCAACTGCACTGCAGATGAATGGACAGGAGACAGAGGCTCATGTCCATTCACAAACTGTAAGATAGTATACACAGTTTACTATGCTTCAGTTATGAATGAACACAGTGAGTGATCAGTACTGAGGGGGGAATCCGGCAGTGCTGCATGGGGAGAGCACATGGAGGGGGGGACCAGGCAGGTTGAGAAATCCAGATCACTCCAGCGGGTAGGGGAAATAACTGGAACCAATCTTTTGTGGCTCTCACTGGAGCAGGAAATGTCGGCTTTCAGCTGCTGCAGTGAGAAAGATTGATTTTGGGTATTTCCCTCACCCACTGGACTGATCTCCTGCTCTATCCACTCCACACACAATCTCTCCTGTTGGGTGAAAGAATCTGCAGGGGCATCTCATGCACCTTGGGACCCATGCGAAAATACTGGTCTGCTCATGGGGCCTCTGTTGGCCCAAGTGCCCGAATGGTCAGTCCATCCCTGCTTGTGTCACTTCAGTGACAGCATCGTCCAGCATCTGGATGTCAGTAAATTTCCCAAAATTCAGTATTTATCGTGTGACCAAAAGTCTTTAAGACCTTCACAGGACCAGAAAATGAAGGGCATGGAGCTTCCTCTTTCTGGCATCTCTAATACAGCAAGGAGCTCCGTGGATACAGTGTTTGTAGGGTTTTAGGGACCCTATAACATCTAGCTAAAATGTTGTAGCCTGTCTAATCTTGGATCTTACAAGAGATGGAGGCCTTAAGAGTCATTTGTACAATCCTGTCTCTCTGTGGATCTGTGAAGGTTTACTTCAGGTCACATTCCCACTTGGTAAGGTGGTGACAGGTGCCATGGATAAGAAGATATATGATACGACTGCAGATAGGCAGAGATCTTCATACTCTGTAGAAGACCGAAGAGATAGTACTTTTCCCTAATGGTGGGTTAGGTGTGCGATCCCTCTGCATCAGCGTGTACAGTGCAGGGTATTAATCAAGCATTGTATGTAAGTAGGGGAGCTTGTGACCAGGACTTGATGCACCTTAAGAGAGCTGACATCACTGGACTAATTGCAAAGATAGAGGGAGCCTGCCATAGCTAAGGGCAGTTATTACACCTTATCCCTGCACTCCTAGACAAAACAAGAAATTAACCCCTGCAGTACTGTGGGGGGCCGACCACTGCAAGGGTGGATTTTGTTTAACCGGTTCCCAACCACGCTATAGCCGAAGGATGGCTACAGCACGGTTGTGTAATCCTGGGATGACGTCCATGGACACAGCTGATGACTTAGTAGTATGGTAAACAGCCAATCACGACGGCTTTTTACCACGTGATCAGCTGTGTCAAATGACACAGCAATCACCGGGTGAATGCAGTTGATGGTTGTCTGCTGCACTTTCCTCACGCTGTCACAGCGTGAGGAAAGTACTGCAGAGAACCGGCGATTGTCAGCGAAGGGATCGGCACTGATCAGCAAGGCACTGCTGATCAGTTCCCTGCTGATCAGTGCCCAGCAGTGCTGCCCTCCTGTACCCATCAGTGCCACCCACCTCCATCAGTGCCATCCATCTGTGCCCATCAGTGCCACCCACCTGTGCCACCCACCTGTGCCACTCAGTGCCACCCACCTGTGCCCAGCAGTGCCACCCATCAGTGCTGCCCAGCAGTGCCACCTATCAGTGCCAGCTCATCAGTGCCACCTATCAGTGCCACCTCATCAGTGCTGCCTATCTGTGCCAATCAGTGCTGCCTATCAGTGCAGCCTCATCAATGCACATCAGTGAAGGAGAAAAATTACCTGTTTGCAAAATTTTTTTTTTGTTTATAGCGCAAAAAATAAAACACCCAGCAACGAGTAAATACCACCAAAAGAAGGCTGTATTTGTTTGAAAAAAAGATAAAAATGTCATATGGGTGCAGTGTTGCATGACCGCGCAACTGTCATTCAAAGTGTGACAGTGCTGAAAGCTAAAAATTGGCCTGGGCAGAAAGAGAGTATAAGTGCCCAGTAGGCAAGTGGGTAATTCCAAGCATTCAGCTTTAGATGTGAATATATTTTTCGGTATTTGCCCGATTTAAAATCTCTTACATAATAAATCATATCTCTATAGGATACATTTTAAATATATTTCATGGTAAAAACAAGAATGCGCACTCATTTCATATTCTTTGACCAGTGTCACATCAGGAAGGACAAAATACTCATTCAGTCTTTTTATTACATTGTCTGCAAACAGCAGCAAGACTCAGAGTGGTTTTTCAGTAGGGCCAAGGAACTCTGGATGAACTTCAAATGTCCTTCTATTAAACTTCCCAGAAGGGAAGGGGCAGCGAAGTCATGAACTACTACTGCGAGCTGCTTCCTCTGATCATTCGCTCTCTGTGTCTACTATAAATACACTTGGACGTCATGTCTATGTTTAGGAAGAAGCTATTGGAAGAGCAACAAAAGTAACTAGCATTGTATTTTTCATTTTGGCTTTCTTCCTGACATTCTATGTGAATTCATGTGACAAGAAGGACGTTTGTCTGAAACAACTATTGTTTCATTTATCCCACTCTGCTCTAGAGTGTATTATGTTATATTAGGTCTCAGCCCCATCTAGTGACATAATATGGTAACAAACATGGTAAACCAAAACAATATTTCCAAACAGTATATGGCAAATGATTAAAAAAAGACTTAAAGGATAAGTTCACCTTTCCACAAAAAATGATAAATGCATAGTGTTTTTGCAGGTAAAAAAATGTGCATTTATTATTAGAGATGAGCGAATCGAACCAGGCGAAGTGGAATTCATTTCGAATTTCAGGAAAAATTCGATTCGTGCCGAATCCGAATATTAGCCAACTTCGGGTGCGCGAATCGGATTTTTCCCGATCAGCCGGCAAAAAGTGTCCCTGCAGAGAGCTCCGCTATTTCTGACAGTTCTCTGACAGTTCCTTCACATTTACAGCGGTTGAAACATTGAATCTATTTGTTTCCATTTAGGATACAGATGTTTTTATTCGGAAACAGATACAATGTTTCAACCGCTGTAAATGTGAAGGAAATGTCAGAGAACTGTCAGAAATAGCGGAGCTCTCTGCAGATACACTTTTTGCTGTACTGGAATACTTCTTCTTTTCATTCTTCTTTTCATACTTCTCATTCTTCTTTTCATTCTTCTTTTCATTCTTCTTCTCATTCTTCTTTTCATTCTTCTTCTTCTTCTTTTCATTCTTCTTTTCATTCTTCTCATTCTTCTTTTCATTCTTCTTTTCATTCTTCTTCTTCTTTTCATTCTTCTTCTTCTTCTTTTCATTCTTCTTTTCATTCTTCTTCTTCTTCTTCTTTTCATTCTTCTCATTCTTCTTTTCATTCTTCTCATTCTTCTTCTTTTCATTCTTCTTCTTCTTCTTTTCATTCTTCTTCTTTTCATTCTTCTTTTCATTCTTCTTCTTCTTCTTTTCATTCTTCTTCTTTTCATTCTTCTTTTCATTCTTCTTCTTTTCATTCTTCTTCTTCTTCTTCTTTTCATTCTTCTTTTCATTCTTCTTCTTCTTCTTCTTTTCATTCTTCTTTTCATTCTTCTTCTTCTTCTTTTCATTCTTCTCATTCTTCTTTTCATTCTTCTTTTCATTCCTCTTCTTCTTCTTTTCATTCTTCTTTTCATTCTTCTTTTCATTCTTCTTTTCATTCTTCTTCTTCTTCTTTTCATTCTTCTTCTTCTTCTTTTCATTCTTCTTTTCATTCTTCTCATTCTTCTTTTCATTCTTCTCATTCTTCTTTTCATTCTTCTTCTTCTTTTCATTCTTCTTTTCATTCTTCTTCTTCTTTTCATTCTTCTTTTCATTCTTCTCATTCTTCTTTTCATTCTTCTTTTCATTCTTCTTCTTCTTCTTTTCATTCTTCTTTTCATTCTTCTCATTCTTCTTTTCATTCTTCTTTTCATTCTTCTCATTCTTCTTCTCATTCTTCTTTTCATTCTTCTTCTTCTTTTCATTCTTCTTTTCATTCTTCTCATTCTTCTTTTCATTCTTCTTCTTTTCATTCTTCTTCTTCTTTTCATTCTTCTTTTCATTCTTCTTCTTCTTCTTTTCATTCTTCTCATTCTTCTTTTCATTCTTCTTCTTCTTCTTTTCATTCTTCTTCTTTTCATTCTTCTTTTCATTCTTCTTCTCATTCTTCTTTTCATTCTTCTTCTTCTTCTTTTCATTCTTCTTTTCATTCTTCTTCTTCTTCTTTTCATTCTTCTTCTTCTTTTCATTCTTTTTTTCATTCTTCTTCTTCTTCTTTTCATTCTTCTTCTTCTTCTTCTTTTCATTCTTCTTCTTCTTCTTCTTTTCATTCTTCTTTTCATTCTTCTTCTTCTTCTTTTCATTATTCTTCTTCTTCTTCTTCTTCTTTTCATTCTTCTTTTCATTATTCTTCTTCTTCTTTTCATTCTTCTTTTCATTCTTCTTCTTTTCATTCTTCTCATTCTTCTTTTCATTCTTCTTTTCCTTCTTCTTCTTCTTTTCCTTCTTCTTCTTCTTCTTTTCATTCTTCTTCTTCTTCTTCTTTTCATTCTTCTTATTCTTCTTTTCATTCTTCTTTTCATTCCTCTTCTTCTTTTCATTCTTCTTCTTCTTCTTTTCATTCTTCTTCTTCCTCTTCTTTTCATTCTTCTTTTCATTCTTCTCATTCTTCTTCTCATTCTTCTTTTCATTCTTCTCCTTCTTCTTTTCATTCTTCTTCTCATTCTTCTTTTCATTCTTCTTCTTCTTCTTTTCATTCTTCTTCTTCTTTTCATTCTTCTCATTCTTCTTTTCATTCTTCTTTTCATTCTTCTTCTTCTTCTTCTTTTCATTCTTCTTTTCATTCTTCTTCTTCTTCTTTTCATTCTTCTCATTCTTCTTTTCATTATTCTTCTTCTTCTTTTCATTCTTCTTTTCATTCTTCTTCTTCTTCTTTTCATTCTTCTCATTCTTCTTTTCATTCTCCTTCTTTTCATTCTTCTTCTTTTCATTCTTCTTTTCATTCTTCTTTTCATTCTTCTTCTTCTTCTTTTCATTCTTCTCATTCTTCTTTTCATTCTTCTTTTCATTCTTCTTTTCATTCTTCTCATTCTTCTTTTCATTCTTCTTCTTCTTTTCAGTCTTCTTTTCATTCTTCTTCTTCTTTTCATTCTTCTTCTTTTCATTCTTCTTTTCATTCTTCTCATTTTTCTTCTCATTCTTCTTTTCATTCTTCTTCTCATTCTTCTTTTCATTCTTCTTCTTCTTTTCATTCTTCTTTTCATTCTTCTCATTCTTCTTTTCATTCTTCTTTTCATTCTTCTTCTTCTTTTCATTCTTCTTTTCATTCTTCTTCTTCTTCTTTTCATTCTTCTTCTTCTTTTCATTCTTCTTCTTCTTCTTTTCATTCTTCTTTTTCATTCTTTTCATTCTTCTCATTATTCTTCTACTTCTTCTTCTTCTTCTTCTTCTTCTTCTTCTTCTTTTCATTCTTCTTCTTTTCATTCTTCTTCTTCTTCTTCTTTTCATTATTCTTTTCATTCTTCTTCTTCTTCTTTTCATTCTTCTTCTTCTTTTCATTCTTCTTTTCATTCTTCTTCTTCTTCTTCTTTTCATTCTTCTCATTCTTCTTTTCATTCTTCTTCTTCTTCTTTTCTTCTTCTTCTTCTTCTTCTGGCAACTCCACCACGCAGCTCATTTTTGTTCCAGTATTACTGTATTTTGCTCCTTCAAAATCCTGAAACTTTCTTTTGGCAGGTGTACAGACTCAGGTACTCAGTGCAGGAATGGTGGGAATCCCTCACAATGGACACAGCAGGTGTACATACAGACCCAGGAATTCAACACAGGGACAGTGGGAACCCCTAATAATGGGTAAAGCAGGTGGGCAGACCCGGAATCTCAGCACATGGATGGTAGGAACCCCTCATAATGGGCACAGCAGGTGTGCATACCCAGAACCTCAGCACAGGGATGGTGGGAACCCCTAGTAATGGGCGCAGCAGGTGTGCAGACCTGGGACCTCAGCACAGGGATGGTGGGAACCCCTCATAATGGGCACAGCAGATGTGCAGACCTGGGACCTCAGCACAGGGATGGTGGGAACCCCTCATAATGGGCGCAGCAGGTGTGCAGACCTGTAACCTCAGCACAGGGATGGTGGGAACCCCTCATAATGGGCACAGCAGGTGTGCATACCCAGAACCTCAGCACAGGGATGGTGGGAACCCCTAGTAATGGGCGCAGCAGGTGTGCAGACCTGGAACCTCAGCACAGGGATGGTGGGAACCCCTCATAATGGGCACAGCAGGTGTGCATACCCAGAACCTCAGCACAGGGATGGTGGGAACCCCTAGTAATGGGCGCAGCAGGTGTGCAGACCTGGGACCTCAGCACAGGGATGGTGGGAACCCCTCATAATGGGCACAGCAGGTGTGCAGACCTGGGACCTCAGCACAGGGATGGTGGGAACCCCTCATAATGGGCGCAGCAGGTGTGCAGACCTGGAACCTCAGCACAGGGATGGTGGGAACCCCTCATAATGGGCGCAGCAGGTGTGCATACCCAGAACCTCAGCACAGGGATGGTGGGAACCCCTAATAATGGGCACAGCAGGTGTTAGGGGGTTTAACTCTCCAGCATCCATTAGAGACTGATATAGTAATATAGTTCATTCTTCTTTTCATTCTTCTTTTCATTCTTCTTCTTTTCATTCTTCTTCTTCTTTTCATTCTTCTTTTCATTCTTCTTCTTTTCATTCTTCTCCTTCTTCTTCTTCTTCTTCTTCTTTTCATTCTTCTTCTTTTCATTCTTCTTCTTCTTCTTTTCATTCTTCTTTTCATTCTTCTTCTTTTCATTCCTCTTCTTTTCATTCCTCTTCTTCTTTTCATTCTTCTTTGCATTCTTCTTCTTCTTCTTCTTTTCATTCTTCTCATTCTTCTTTTCATTCTTCTTTTCATTCTTCTTCTTCTTCTTTTCATTCCTCTTCTTCTTTTCATTCTTCTTTTCATTCTTCTTTTCTTCTTCTTCTTCTGGCAACTCCACCACGCAGCTCATTTTTGTTCCAGTATTACTGTATTTTGCTCCTTCAAAATCCTGAAACTTTCTTTTGGCAGGTGTACAGACTCAGGTACTCAGTGCAGGAATGGTGGGAATCCCTCACAATGGACACAGCAGGTGTACATACAGACCCAGGAATTCAACACAGGGACAGTGGGAACCCCTAATAATGGGTAAAGCAGGTGGGCAGACCCGGAATCTCAGCACATGGATGGTAGGAACCCCTCATAATGGGCACAGCAGGTGTGCATACCCAGAACCTCAGCACAGGGATGGTGGGAACCCCTAGTAATGGGCGCAGCAGGTGTGCAGACCTGGGACCTCAGCACAGGGATGGTGGGAACCCCTCATAATGGGCACAGCAGATGTGCAGACCTGGGACCTCAGCACAGGGATGGTGGGAACCCCTCATAATGGGCGCAGCAGGTGTGCAGACCTGTAACCTCAGCACAGGGATGGTGGGAACCCCTCATAATGGGCACAGCAGGTGTGCATACCCAGAACCTCAGCACAGGGATGGTGGGAACCCCTAGTAATGGGCGCAGCAGGTGTGCAGACCTGGAACCTCAGCACAGGGATGGTGGGAACCCCTCATAATGGGCACAGCAGGTGTGCATACCCAGAACCTCAGCACAGGGATGGTGGGAACCCCTAGTAATGGGCGCAGCAGGTGTGCAGACCTGGGACCTCAGCACAGGGATGGTGGGAACCCCTCATAATGGGCACAGCAGGTGTGCAGACCTGGGACCTCAGCACAGGGATGGTGGGAACCCCTCATAATGGGCGCAGCAGGTGTGCATACCCAGAACCTCAGCACAGGGATGGTGGGAACCCCTAATAATGGGCACAGCAGGTGTTAGGGGGTTTAACTCTCCAGCATCCATTAGAGACTGATATAGTAATATAGTTCATTCTTTTCATTCTTCTTTTCATTCTTCTTCTTCTTTTCATTCTTCTTCTTCTTTTCATTCTTCTTTTCATTCTTCTTCTTCTTTTCATTCTTCTTCTTCTTCTTTTCATTCTTCTTTTCATTCTTCTTCTTCTTTTCATTCTTCTTCTTCTTTTCATTCTTTTCATTCTTCTCATTCTTCTTTTCATTCTTCTTCTCATTCTTCTTTTCATTCTTCTTTTCATTCTTCTCATTCTTCTTTTCATTCTTCTTTTCATTCTTCTTCTTCTTCTTTTCATTCTTCTTCTTTTCATTCTTCTTTTCATTCTTCTTCTTCTTTTCATTCTTCTTCTTCTTTTCATTCTTCTTTTCATTCTTCTTCTTCTTCTTTTCATTCTTCTTTTCATTCCTCTTCTTCTTTTCATTCTTCTTCTTCTTCTTCTTCTTCTTTTCATTCTTCTTCTTCTTCTTTTCATTCTTCTTCTTCTTCTTTTCATTCTTCTTTTCATTCTTCTTCTTCTTCTTTTCATTCTTCTTCTTCTTCTTTTCATTCTTCTTCTTCTTCGTCGTGCCCCGTGACTGCCCAAATGAGTGAAGTGTGCGGTGATTCTAAGATCGACAGCACTCATCTGCATGTCATACTGACTGACAGTATTATTTCTCTTCCCCAGCAGACTCCAAGGGCATTTAAATTAAAGGTACAGTGTTCTGCACTAATATAAAGGCTCTCTGAAGCCTAGAAACCCTTTTAATTAGTTAAATTTGCAGCGAATAAATTCGCATCAAATCGAATTTCTCCCGCAAATTCAGCGAATCAGCCGAATCGAATTTTTGAAAAATTCGCTCATCTCTATTTATTATATTTTGTGTTAGAAGCCTGTAAAGCATTGCACTAGTGATCAGTAGATGGCTGATGCCATGCAGGTCTCCTGCACACTGTCAGTGTATCTGCTTTCTCGTACATCCTGTATGGACAAGCAGATACTCGCTGACAGGAAGAATCAATTAACTACCACGGCGCTCCACAGTGCCCTGGTAGATCATTGAGGACTACAGCCTGACAGCTGCTAAGGCACAGAACACAGTGACTGAACAATGTGGCTGTAAAATCTGACAGCTTGTATGGCTAGAGTAAGGAAGGGTTATAACCTATGACAGTTTTCTCTCTGTGTTTTTGTCCCATTGGGGAGATTTCCCTTCACTTCCTGTGTCAAAGCCACAACAGGATGTGAGAGAAAATTCTTCCAAAGTAAGGGAAAGTCCTGGTAGTCATCAGAACTAGTGTACCCATTGGAAGATTTTCCTTCTATTCCTGTTCAGGTGACAACCCAAAATTTGGGATTTTCTTTCACTTTGGTGTTAAAAGTTATCAGAACAAATAGAGAGGGTGAATCTCCCCAACGGAGACACACAGAGCAATAAAAATCAGCCAGGTGTTCTAATCCCTCTTTACTCTATCCAAAACAAAAACAAGAAGAAGTTTTACATTTAGTTGTACTTTGAGGATGGATCACCAGGATTTTTATGAAAGTTTTTTTGTTTTATGAAAACAGCTTTTGAAATTGCATCAACATGTTAAAGCAGAACTTCAGCTATGTGACATCCACCTGCAACCTACCTCCCCCTACCCCCTGAAGCCACCCTCCTTTTTTTCTTTAAATTCACACTATTTGTGGAGACAGACATTTAACGGCTGTGTAAAACATCTGTCACTGCAGGGACACACAGGAAACAATTGTCTGCTATGTGTCCCATTCACACTGCAACGCAGCCCAGTGCTGTGATGCAGCGTGTTGCGGTCAGGGGCAGACTGACCATTTGGAAACTCGGGCACTGCCCGAGGGCCTGGGTTCAGTAGGGGGCCCAATGAGATGCCCCTGGTACATTTTTCATAGGCTTTTTGAGTTTGGGCAAGGACACAAATGCCCCATGATCCCCTATTGCCCGGGGGCCCCATGAGTTATCAGTCCGCCCCTGGTTGCGGTACAATACAGGCATGCTGCATTTTATCACAGTGCACCATGCCAAATTGCACTGCACTGTAAGACATCATTCACTGCAACATAGGGCAACACACTGTGAAGTGTACATTTAGTACACTTCACATAAAGTTTTTCTTAAAAAAGGGAGTAATTTGATGCACTGCACACCACACTGCCCCATAGTGCAGTCAGAAACGCAAAGCTGGTGGAGCAGTGAATCAGTATGGCAGCTCTGCATTATGTGTGATTCTTCTTGCCAATTCGGGGTCATCAGCGCAATGTCTTCTTTCTATCAACAGAATCAAAGGGCTGGCATTCTTCCAGGACTGAGCAGCAGTGGTATGGAGAAGGATATTTCCTGTCAGTTCTTGTCCCAATGACCACATAAGAGGGGAGCTGATATCCACCTGTGGGGACACAGACAACAATAAAAACCTGACAAAGATTTATACGTATTTGGCATGTTTTCTGCTTAGATGGTCCCTGAACACACTGGTGGTGCTTTCTTTTTCTGCCTCTAAATGCCTGTAAAAGCATATGTGTGCATGGACATATAGACTAACAGAGGGGCATTTAGAGGTAGAAAAAATTAATATGTCTGTAAAAGCAGCATTTTTTACATCCTGTGTGCACAGGTCTCAATATGCAGTATGGAGTGCAGCTTAGTTTCTGTCCTACCCACATATTTCACTTTTCTATAATATATGGCAAATGTAATTACTCTGTGATCGCTTTTACCTAACATGTCCCTTACTTCCATATGCACAATCAGCTCACAGGTGCACATTTTCCCATTGTGCACTGCCATGAGCATAACTACTAGAACCTGCAGTCTGTTTGATAGCCACTAGAGATGAGCGAAGAAATGAAAAATTCGATTCGACTGATTCGGCGAATTCGTGGACAATATTCGATTCGAGTCGAATAAATTCGCTGTGAATTTAACTTAAAAAAGGGTGTTTCTAGGCTTCAGAGAGACTTAATATTAGTGCAGAACACTGTACCTTTAATTTAAATGCCCTTGGAGTCTGCTGGGGAAGAGAAATAATACTGTCAGTCAGTATGACATGCAGATGAGTGCCGTCGATCTTAGAATCACCGCACACTTCACTCATTTGGGCAGTCACGGGGCCAAAACCAGAGTGTGGAGCCACAGTGTGGCGGTGGAGGCAGCAGCAATGGGAGGCCATACAGCACCCTATGACAAAAATGGAAACCACCAGCAGTGTGAGGAGACCTGAAAGTGGCACATGGCAGAGTGTGGCGATAGAGACAGCAGCAATGGGAGGCCGTACAGGGACCCATGACACACTCTGGACCTGGCAGCAGCATGAGGAGGCGGTACAGGGGCCCATGACAGATTACGGGCCTGGCAGCAGCATGAGGAGTCGGTACAGGGGCCCATGGCAGATTACGGGCCTGGCAGCAGCAATGGGAGGCCGTACAGGGACCCATGACACACTCTGGACCTGGCAGCAGCATGGGGAGGCGGTACAGGGGCCCATGACAGATTACGGGCCTGGCAGCAGCATGAGGAGTCGGTACGGGGGCCCATGACACACTCTGGACCTGGCAGCAGCATGAGGAGGCGGTACAGGGGCGCATGACAGATTACGAGCCTGGCAGCAGCAACTTGGACAGGAGGACGTTCAGCTTCTGCACCGTCGGGTGCGTGCTCGCAAACTGTTGTCTCTTGGAAACGGATTCCAAGAAAGACTGCTGACGGAATCCGTGAAGAGGAGTAGCAGGAGAAGGAGCATCTGAACGAGCGGAATATGCCAACAAGCGACAACAGTGGCCCATGACAGATTACGGGCCTGGCAGCAGCATGAGGAGTCGGTACGGGGGCCCATGGCAGATTACGGGCCTGGCAGCAGCTATGGGAGGCCCGTAATCTGCCAGCACCCTATGACAAAAAATGGAACCCACCAGCAGTGTGAGGAGACCTGAAAGTGGCACATGGCAGAGTGTGGCGATGGAGACAGCAGCAATGGGAGGCCGTACAGGGACCCATGAGAGACTCTGGACCTGGCAGCAGCATGAGGAGGCGGTATAGGGGCCCATGGCAGATTAGGGGCCTGGCAGCAGCTATGGGAGGCCCGTAATCTGCCAGCACCCTATGACAAAAAATGGAACACACCAGCAGTGTGAGGAGACCTGAAAGTGGCACATGGCAGAGTGTGGCGATGGAGGCAGCAGCAATGGGAGGCCGTACAGGGACCCATGAGAGACTCTGGACTTGGCAGCAGCATGAGGAGGCGGTATAGGGGCCCATGGCAGATTAGGGGCCTGGCAGCAGCTATGGGAGGCCCGTAATCTGCCAGCACCCTATGACAAAAAATGGAACACACCAGCAGTGTGAGGAGACCTGAAAGTGGCACATGTTTGGGGCATGATTCATGGCGGATTTAGTCAGTTGTGTCAGGAACTGGTGGTTTGAAATCCAGACTAATCCACGCCTGATTCATTTTCACAAACGTCAGTCTCTCCACACTTTGGGTGGACAGTCGTGTCCTCCGCGGAGTTGCAATACCTCCTGCCGCACTAAACACGCGCTCCGATGCCACGCTACTGGCCGGGCATGACAGCCTTTCAAGGGCAAATTCAGCTAGTTGGGGCCAAAGGTCAAGTTTCGTTGCCCAGTAGTCAAGGGGATTGTCTACCTCGGTTGGCAGGGTGCTGTCCAAGTAGGCCTAAGCCTGTTGTTTGAGGTCCTGCTCCAGGTCCACCTGATGCTGCTGCTGCTGCTGCGGCTGGTTAGTAGTTTCCTCACTGCGCTGGTGAAGAAAGCTACTCATCATCGACTGCAGACTGAGGCAGCCGCTGCTGGTGGAGCTGCCACTGCTCCTACCACCCCACCCCTCCCCTGCTGCCATGGCAGCGGAACACGAGCGCACAGGGCCCACAGTGTCTGAGGATGGACGTTGGCGCAGACAGGCAGAGACCAGCTGACTACATAGGTGTTTTTTATAGTACGTTATTTTGGCCTCCCTCTCAGCAGGTGTGAAAAAGGCCACCATTTTTGAACGGTAGCGAGGGTCCAACAAGGTGGACAGCCAAAAGTCATCCCTCTGTCTGATGGTTATTATTCGGCTGTCGCTACGCAAGCAACCGAGCATGCTATGGGCCATTTGTGCCAAGGAATGCGAGGGACTCCCTGCCTCCATCTCCACAGCATACTGCCACGGTGCGTCTAGGTCCTCTGTCTCCTCTTCCTCCTCCTCTACCAGATGCTCCTGCTCCTCCACTCCTGTCCGCTGAGTGGAAAAACCACCCATTTCACTCAATAATTCCTGAGCACCAATGTCCTCCTCTACCTCCTCCTCTTCTTCCAGTCCTGCCCCCACAGGGGCCATGTGGCGTTGAGATCTGTGCGCCACGTCTACCGCACCCTGACCAGCCATTGTTAACAGCATTTGTTCCAGGACGTGCAACAGAGGAATGACGTCGTTCATCCCATAGTCCTGCCGACTCACGAATAGCGTGGCCTCCTCAAAGGGCCTGAGCAAGCGCAGGTGTCACGCATGAGCTGCCAATGGCTGACATCTAAGTTACACAGGGAGTACCTTTATCTGCTTTTAACATCAGGAAATCTGTGATGGCCTTTTGCTGTTCGTAAAGGCGGTCTAACATATGTAGGGTTGAATTCCACCTTGTTGCAACGTCACAGCATGAGGAGTCGGTATAGGGGCCCATGGCAGATTAGGGGCCTGGCAGCAGTTATGGGAGGCCCATAATCTGCCAGCACCCTATGACAAAAAATGGAACACACCAGCAGTGTGAGGAGACCTGAAAGTGGCACATGGCAGAGTGTGGCGATGGAGACAGCAGCAATGGGAGGCCGTACAGGGACCCATGAGAGACTCTGGACCTGGCAGCAGCATGAGGAGGCGGTATATAGGGGCCTACGGCAGATTAGGGGCCTGGCAGCAGCTATAGGAGGCCCGTAATCTGCCAGCACCCTATGTCAAAAAATTCAACACACCAGCAGTGTGTGAGGAGACCTGAAAGTGGCACATGGCAGAGTGTGGCGATGGAGACAGCAGCAATGGGAGGCCGTACAGGGACCCATGACAGACTCTGGACTTGGCAGCAGCATGAGGAGGCGGTATATAGGGGCTTATGGCAGATTAGGGGCCTGGCAGCAGCTATAGGAGGCCCGTAATCTGCCAGCACCCTATGTCAAAAAATTCAACACACCAGCAGTGTGAGGAGACCTGAAAGTGGCACATGGCAGAGTGTGGCGATGGAGACAGCAGCAATGGGAGGCCGTACAGGGACCCATGACAGACTCTGAACTTGGCAGCAGCATGAGGAGGCGTTATATAGGGGCCCATGGCAGATTAGGGGCCTGGCAGCAGCTATGTGAGGCCCGTAATCTGCCTGCACCCTATGTCAAAAAATTTAACACACCAGCAGTGTGAAGAGACCTGAAAGTGGCACATGGCAGCAGAGTGTGGCGATGGAGACAGCAGCAATGGGAGGCCGTACAGGGACCATGACAGACTCTGGACTTGGCAGCAGCATGAGGAGGCGGTATATAGGGGCCCATGGCAGATTAGGGGCCTGGCAGCAGCTATGTGAGGCCCGTTATCTTGCAGCACCCTATGTCAAAAAATTTAACACACCAGCAGTGTGAAGAGACCTGAAAGTGGCACATGGCAGCAGAGTGTGGCGATGGAGACAGCAGCAATGGGAGGCCGTACAGGGACCCATGAGAGACTCTGGACCTGGCAGCAGCAGGAGGAGGCGGTATATAGGGGCCCATGGCAGATTAGGGGCCTGGCAGCAGCTATGTGAGGCCCGTAATCTGCCTGCACCCTATGTCAAAAAATTTAACACACCAGCAGTGTGAAGAGACCTGAAAGTGGCACATGGCAGCAGAGTGTGGCGATGGAGACAGCAGCAATGGGAGGCCGTACAGGGACCCATGACAGACTCTGAACTTGGCAGCAGCATGAGGAGGCGGTATATAGGGGCCCATGGCAGATTAGGGGCCTGGCAGCAGCTATAGGAGGCCCGTAATCTGCCAGCACCCTATGTCAAAAAATTTAACACACCAGCAGTGTGAAGAGACCTGAAAGTGGCACATGGCAGCAGAGTGTGGCGATGGAGACAGCAGCAATGGGAGGCCGTACAGGGACCCATGAGAGACTCTAGACTTGGCAGCAGCATGAGGAGGCGGTATATAGGGGCCCATGGCAGATTAGGGGCCTGGCAGCAGCTATGTGAGGCCCGTAATCTGCCTGCACCCTATGTCAAAAAATTAAACACACCAGCAGTGTGAAGAGACCTGAAAGTGGCACATGGCATGAGAGACTCTGGACCTGGCAGCAGCAGGAGGAGGTGGTATATAGGGGCCCATGGCAGATTAGGGGCCTGGCAGCAGCTATGTGAGGCCCGTAATCTGCCTGCACCCTATGTCAAAAAATTTAACACACCAGCAGTGTGAAGAGACCTGAAAGTGGCACATGGCAGCAGAGTGTGGCGATGGAGACAGCAGCAATGGGAGGCCGTACAGGGACCATGACAGACTCTGGACTTGGCAGCAGCATGAGGAGGCGGTATATAGGGGCCCATGGCAGATTAGGGGCCTGGCAGCAGCTATGTGAGGCCCGTTATCTTGCAGCACCCTATGTCAAAAAATTTTACACACCAGCAGTGTGAAGAGACCTGAAAGTGGCACATGGCAGCAGAGTGTGGCGATGGAGACAGCAGCAATGGGAGGCCGTACAGGGACCCATGAGAGACTCTGGACCTGGCAGCAGCAGGAGGAGGTGGTATATAGGGGCCCATGGCAGATTAGGGGCCTGGCAGCAGCTATGTGAGGCCCGTAATCTGCCTGCACCCTATGTCAAAAAATTTAACACACCAGCAGTGTGAAGAGACCTGAAAGTGGCACATGGCAGCAGAGTGTGGCGATGGAGACAGCAGCAATGGGAGGCCGTACAGGGACCATGACAGACTCTGGACTTGGCAGCAGCATGAGGAGGCGGTATATAGGGGCCCATGGCAGATTAGGGGCCTGGCAGCAGCTATGTGAGGCCCGTTATCTTGCAGCACCCTATGTCAAAAAATTTAACACACCAGCAGTGTGAAGAGACCTGAAAGTGGCACATGGCAGCAGAGTGTGGCGATGGAGACAGCAGCAATGGGAGGCCGTACAGGGACCCATGAGAGACTCTGGACCTGGCAGCAGCAGGAGGAGGCGGTATATAGGGGCCCATGGCAGATTAGGGGCCTGGCAGCAGCTATGTGAGGCCCGTAATCTGCCTGCACCCTATGTCAAAAAATTTAACACACCAGCAGTGTGAAGAGACCTGAAAGTGGCACATGGCAGCAGAGTGTGGCGATGGAGACAGCAGCAATGGGAGGCCGTACAGGGACCCATGACAGACTCTGAACTTGGCAGCAGCATGAGGAGGCGGTATATAGGGGCCCATGGCAGATTAGGGGCCTGGCAGCAGCTATGTGAGGCCCGTAATCTGCCTGCACCCTATGTCAAAAAATTTAACACACCAGCAGTGTGAAGAGACCTGAAAGTGGCACATGGCAGCAGAGTGTGGCGATGGAGACAGCAGCAATGGGAGGCCGTACAGGGACCATGACAGACTCTGGACTTGGCAGCAGCATGAGGAGGCGGTATATAGGGGCCCATGGCAGATTAGGGGCCTGGCAGCAGCTATGTGAGGCCCGTTATCTTGCAGCACCCTATGTCAAAAAATTTTACACACCAGCAGTGTGAAGAGACCTGAAAGTGGCACATGGCAGCAGAGTGTGGCGATGGAGACAGCAGCAATGGGAGGCCGTACAGGGACCCATGAGAGACTCTGGACCTGGCAGCAGCAGGAGGAGGCGGTATATAGGGGCCCATGGCAGATTAGGGGCCTGGCAGCAGCTATGTGAGGCCCGTAATCTGCCTGCACCCTATGTCAAAAAATTTAACACACCAGCAGTGTGAAGAGACCTGAAAGTGGCACATGGCATGAGAGACTCTGGACCTGGCAGCAGCAGGAGGAGGCGGTATAGGGGCCCATGGCTGATTAGGGGCCTGGCAGCAGCTATGTGAGGCCCGTTATCTTGCAGCACCCTATGTCAAAAAATTTAACACACCAGCAGTGTGAAGAGACCTGAAAGTGGCACATGGCAGCAGAGTGTGGCGATGGAGACAGCAGCAATGGGAGGCCGTACAGGGACCATGACAGACTCTGGACTTGGCAGCAGCATGAGGAGGCGGTATATAGGGGCCCATGGCAGATTAGGGGCCTGGCAGCAGCTATGTGAGGCCCGTTATCTTGCAGCACCCTATGTCAAAAAATTTAACACACCAGCAGTGTGAAGAGACCTGAAAGTGGCACATGGCAGCAGAGTGTGGCGATGGAGACAGCAGCAATGGGAGGCCGTACAGGGACCCATGAGAGACTCTAGACTTGGCAGCAGCATGAGGAGGCGGTATATAGGGGCCCATGGCAGATTAGGGGCCTGGCAGCAGCTATGTGAGGCCCGTAATCTGCCTGCACCCTATGTCAAAAAATTTAACACACCAGCAGTGTGAAGAGACCTGAAAGTGGCACATGGCAGCAGAGTGTGGCGATGGAGACAGCAGCAATGGGAGGCCGTACAGGGACCCATGAGAGACTCTGGACCTGGCAGCAGCAGGAGGAGGCGGTATATAGGGGCCTATGGCAGATTAGGGGCCTGGCAGCAGCTATAGGAGGCCCGTAATCTGCCAGCACCCTATGTCAAAAAATTCAACACACCAGCAGTGTGAGGAGACCTGAAAGTGGCACATGTTTGAGGCATGATTCATGGCGGATTTAGTCAGTTGTGTCAGGAACTGGTGGTTTGAAATCCAGACTAATCCACGCCTGATTCATTTTCACAAACGTGAGTCTCTCCACACTTTGGGTGGACAGTCGTGTCCTCCGCGGAGTTACAATACCTCCTGCCGCACTAAACACGCGCTCCGATGCCACGCTACTGGCCGGGCATGACAGCCTTTCAAGGGCAAATTCAGCTAGTTGGGGCCAAAGGTCAAGTTTCGTTGCCCAGTAGTCAAGGGGATTGTCTACCTCGGTTGGCAGGGTGCTGTCCAAGTAGGCCCAAGCCTGTTGTTTGAGCTCCTGCTCCAGGTCCACCTGATGCTGCTGCTGCTGCTGCGGCTGGTTAGTAGTTTCCTCACTGCGCTGGTGAAGAAAGCTACTCATCATCGACTGCAGACTGAGGCAGCCGCTGCTGGTGGAGCTGCCACTGCTCCTACCACCCCACCCCTCCCCTGCTGCCATGCCAGCGGAACGCGAGCGCACAGGGCCCACAGTGTCTGAGGATGGACGTTGGCGCACAAAGGCAGAGACCAACTGACTACATAGGTGGTTTTTATAGTACGTAATTTTGGCCTCCCTCTCAGCAGGTGTGAAAAAGGCCACCATTTTGGACCGGTAGCGAGGGTCCAACAAGGTGGACAGCCAAAAGTCATCCCTCTGTCTGATGGTTATTATTCGGCTGTCGCTACGCAAGCAACCGAGCATGCTATGGGCCATTTGTGCCAAGGAATGCGAGGGACTCCCTGCCTCCATCTCCACAGCATACTGCCACGGTGCGTCTGGGTCCTCTGTCTCCTCCTCCTCCTCCTCTACCAGATGCTCCTGCTCCTCCACTCCTGTCCGCTGAGTGGAAAAACCACCCATTTCACTCAATAATTCCTGAGCACAAATGTCCTCCTCTACCTCCTCCTCTTCTTCCTGTCCTGCCCCCACAGGGGTCATGTGGCGTTGAGATCTGTGCGCCACGTCTACCGCACCCTGACCAGCCATTGTTAACAGCATTTGTTCCAGGACGTGCAACAGAGGAATGACGTCGTTCATCCCATAGTCCTGCCGACTCACGAATAGCGTGGCCTCCTCAAAGGGCCTGAGCAAGCGGCAGGTGTCACGCATGAGCTGCCAATGGCTGACATCTAAGTTACACAGGGGAGTACCTTTATCCGCTTGTAACATCAGGAAATCGGTGATGGCCTTTCGCTGCTCGTAAAGGCGGTCTAACATGTGTAGGGTTGAATTCCACCTTGTTGCAACGTCGCAGATCAGGCGATGCTGTGGAATTCCGTTCTGCCGCTGCAGCTCAATGAGGGTGTTCTTTGCGGTGTAGGAATGGCTGAAATGCATGCACAGTTTACGTGACATTTTAAGGATGTCTTGCAGTGGGATGGTGGATTTTAGGAACCGCTTGACAACCAGATTGAACACGTGAGCCATGCATGGCGCATGGCACAACCTTCCTTGACGCAGAGCAGACACCATGTTCTTTCCGTTGTCAGTCAACATGGTTCCGATTTTTAGTTTGCGCGGAGACAGCCATCTGTCGATTTCTCTGTTCATTACACTCAGCAGTTCCTCCCCTGTGTGACTACGTTCGCCAAGGCATACCAGGTGCAGCACAGCGTGACACCGTTGCGCCCTGCACATGTGATATGCCGGTCGGGTAATGGGACTTGGCACGGGGGTGGCGGCTGAGGACACGGCGGAAAAAGAGGTGGTAGAGGCGGACATGCTTGCTGGACCAAGGACGTGCAAACGTGGAGGCAAAAGCGTCGTGACCTGTCCAAGTTGCTGGTGCGGCTGTGCCGGCACCACGTTCACCCAGTGGGCCGTAAATGACATGTACTGTCCCTGACCGTAGTTACAGCTCCACACGTCGGCGCTGCCGTGCACTTTGGCAGAGACCGACATGCTCAAAGACTGGCCCACCATCTCTTCTACATGTGAATGCAGGGCTGGCACTGCCTTTTGGGCAAAGAAATGACGGCTTGGCACTCTCCACCGCGGCGCGGCACAAGCCATCATTTCTCGGAAAGGTGCTGAGTCCACCAGTTGGAAAGGGAGGGACTGCAGCACCAGCAACTTGGACAGGAGGACGTTCAGCTTTTGCACCGTCGGGTGCGTGCTCGCAAACTGTTGTCTCTTGGATACGGATTCCAAGAAAGACTGTTGACGGAATCCGAGAAGAGGAGTAGCAGGAGAAGGAGCATCTGAACGAGCGGAAGATGCCAACGAGCGACAACTCCCCTCAGCAGAGGTGTTGGAGCCTTGACTGGCTGATAGAGGGCGATTGACGACGTCGGGTGACGGAGCAAGTAACGGAGCGGGTGATGGAGCGGGGGCTGGGGCAGGCAGAACCGCCGTATGTTTATCACGGTTTTCCCAGGCCACCGAATGGTGACGCTGCATATGCTGACGCAACGCTGTAGTCCCAACATGGGCCCCCTGGCCACGCTTGCATTTCTGGCCACATAGTCGACATACGGCTACGTTTACTTCCTCGGGCGGCTTGAGGAAAAATTGCCACACCACCGAGTAGGAAACTTTGCCCCCGCTACTCTTCACTGGCTGACTGCTACTTCCTCCGTGCGCACCGGCACCACTACTGGCCGTGGTGGTAGGCTGCAGTGGAGCTGGTGCTCTACTCCGTGGACGTTTGGCTCCACTGACACTGATGCGACCCTGCTGCTGTCTCCTGGGCAACCCACCGACTGTTTTGCTCGCTGCCAAGCTGCCACCCTCTTCTCCTGATGATGCGGAAGAAATTGCCTGATGACGACGAGGCTGCCAAGTGCGATCAACCTCCTCATCATCAAGTAGGGTCTCCGCCTCACTACTAGCCCCCTCGGCTGCGTCTGGGTCAGGAGACAGACCTGTCTCTAGACCGGCTACCGAGCCACTCTCCTCGCCAGTACTTGTTCGCTTGGCTGCTGAAAAGGCCGATGTCTCCCCCCGTTCCTGACCGCCCTCTGTTAGCTCTTCCTCACTGTACAGTGGGGCTGAGCCCACAGCATGCGATACTTCGCTTGGTGAGGGAACAGCAAAGGACAGGGGCAGGTAGAGGACACGTGATTTCAGTGGGCTTGGTCCCGGGCCATGCCAACTAACGGTTGTGTCTGACGTACCCACCGACCGTTGGCTGTAGGTGTCAGAGGTGACCTGGGAAGAGGAAGACGACCGAGCCAACCAATCAATGACGGCAGGGTTGTCGGTGGAGACACGACCGCTGGATGACACCGGGAGCACTGGCCTCTGGCTGCGAATACTGCTGCCTCGACCCCTTCCTCTGCTGCCACGTCTGCTCGCTCCTAAAACATTGCCTCCTCTGCCACTCCTCTGCATGTTGTCTGACATACTATTTAATTCAACGATTAGGTGTCCCTGAGTAACAATTCTCTGGCACTCAGTAACAATTCTGTCTGTCCCTGAGTATGAATTCTGTGGCCCTGAGTAACAATTGTGTGTCTGTGCAAGTAACAATTCTGTGTCTGTGCAAGTAACAATTTTGTGTCTGTGAGAGTAACAATTCTCTGGCACTCAGTAACAATTCTGTCTGTCCCTGAGTAACAATTCTCTGGCACTCAGTAACAATTCTGTCTGTCCCTGAGTAACAATTCTGTCTGTCCCTGAGTATGAATTCTGTGGCCCTGAGTAAGAATTCTCTGGCACTCAGTAACAATTCTGTCTGTCCCTGAGTATGAATTCTGTGGCCCTGAGTAACAATTGTGTGTCTGTGCAAGTAACAATTCTGTGTCTGTGCAAGTAACAATTTTGTGTCTGTGAGAGTAACAATTCTCTGGCACTCAGTAACAATTCTGTCTGTCCCTGAGTAACAATTCTCTGGCACTCAGTAACAATTCTGTCTGTCCCTGAGTATGAATTCTGTGGCCCTGAGTAACAATTCTGTCTCTGTGCGAGTAACAATTCTGTGTCTGTGCAAGTAACAATTTTGTGTCTGTGAGAGTAACAATTCTCTGGCACTCAGTAACAATTCTGTCTGTCCCTGAGTAACAATTCTCTGGCACTCAGTAACAATTCTGTCTGTCCCTGAGTAACAATTCTCTGGCACTCAGTAACAATTCTGTCTGTCCCTGAGTATGAATTCTGTGGCCCTGAGTAACAATTGTGTGTCTGTGCAAGTAACAATTCTGTGTCTGTGCAAGTAACAATTTTGTGTCTGTGAGAGTAACAATTCTCTGGCACTCAGTAACAATTCTGTCTGTCCCTGAGTAACAATTCTCTGGCACTCAGTAACAATTCTGTCTGTCCCTGAGTAACAATTCTGTCTGTCCCTGAGTATGAATTCTGTGGCCCTGAGTAAGAATTCTCTGGCACTCAGTAACAATTCTGTCTGTCCCTGAGTATGAATTCTGTGGCCCTGAGTAACAATTGTGTGTCTGTGCAAGTAACAATTCTGTGTCTGTGCAAGTAACAATTTTGTGTCTGTGAGAGTAACAATTCTCTGGCACTCAGTAACAATTCTGTCTGTCCCTGAGTAACAATTCTCTGGCACTCAGTAACAATTCTGTCTGTCCCTGAGTATGAATTCTGTGGCCCTGAGTAACAATTCTGTCTCTGTGCGAGTAACAATTCTGTGTCTGTGCAAGTAACAATTTTGTGTCTGTGAGAGTAACAATTCTCTGGCACTCAGTAACAATTCTGTCTGTCCCTGAGTAACAATTCTCTGGCACTCAGTAACAATTCTGTCTGTCCCTGAGTAACAATTCTCTGGCACTCAGTAACAATTCTGTCTGTCCCTGAGTAACAATTCTCTGGCACTCAGTAACAATTGTGTGTCTGTGCAAGTAACAATTCTGTGTCTGTGCAAGTAACAATTTTGTGTCTGTGAGAGTAACAATTCTCTGGCACTCAGTAACAATTCTGTCTGTCCCTGAGTAACAATTCTCTGGCACTCAGTAACAATTCTGTCTGTCCCTGAGTATGAATTCTGTGGCCCTGAGTAACAATTCTGTCTCTGTGCGAGTAACAATTCTGTGTCTGTGCAAGTAACAATTTTGTGTCTGTGAGAGTAACAATTCTCTGGCACTCAGTAACAATTCTGTCTGTCCCTGAGTAACAATTCTATGGCACTCAGTAACAATTCTGTCTTCCCTGAGTAACAATTCTCTGGCACTCAGTAACAATTCTGTCTGTCCCTGAGTAACAATTCTCTGGCACTCAGTAACAATTCTGTCTGTCCCTGAGTAACAATTCTCTGGCACTCAGTAACAATTGTGTGTCTGTGCAAGTAACAATTCTGTGTCTGTGCAAGTAACAATTTTGTGTCTGTGAGAGTAACAATTCTCTGGCACTCAGTAACAATTCTGTCTGTCCCTGAGTAACAATTCTCTGGCACTCAGTAACAATTCTGTCTGTCCCTGAGTATGAATTCTGTGGCCCTGAGTAACAATTCTGTCTCTGTGCGAGTAACAATTCTGTGTCTGTGCAAGTAACAATTTTGTGTCTGTGAGAGTAACAATTCTCTGGCACTCAGTAACAATTCTGTCTGTCCCTGAGTAACAATTCTATGGCACTCAGTAACAATTCTGTCTTCCCTGAGTAACAATTCTCTGGCACTCAGTAACAATTCTGTCTGTCCCTGAGTATGAATTCTGTGGCCCTGAGTAACAATTCTGTCTCTGTGCGAGTAACAATTCTGTGTCTGTGCAAGTAACAATTTTGTGTCTGTGAGAGTAACAATTCTCTGGCACTCAGTAACAATTCTGTCTGTCCCTGAGTAACAATTCTCTGGCACTCAGTAACAATTCTGTCTGTCCCTGAGTAACAATTCTCTGGCACTCAGTAACAATTCTGTCTGTCCCTGAGTAACAATTCTCTGGCACTCAGTAACAATTGTGTGTCTGTGCAAGTAACAATTCTGTGTCTGTGCAAGTAACAATTTTGTGTCTGTGAGAGTAACAATTCTCTGGCACTCAGTAACAATTCTGTCTGTCCCTGAGTAACAATTCTCTGGCACTCAGTAACAATTCTGTCTGTCCCTGAGTATGAATTCTGTGGCCCTGAGTAACAATTCTGTCTCTGTGCGAGTAACAATTCTGTGTCTGTGCAAGTAACAATTTTGTGTCTGTGAGAGTAACAATTCTCTGGCACTCAGTAACAATTCTGTCTGTCCCTGAGTAACAATTCTCTGGCACTCAGTAACAATTCTGTCTGTCCCTGAGTAACAATTCTCTGGCACTCAGTAACAATTCTGTCTGTCCCTGAGTAACAATTCTCTGGCACTCAGTAACAATTGTGTGTCTGTGCAAGTAACAATTCTGTGTCTGTGCAAGTAACAATTTTGTGTCTGTGAGAGTAACAATTCTCTGGCACTCAGTAACAATTCTGTCTGTCCCTGAGTAACAATTCTCTGGCACTCAGTAACAATTCTGTCTGTCCCTGAGTATGAATTCTGTGGCCCTGAGTAACAATTCTGTCTCTGTGCGAGTAACAATTCTGTGTCTGTGCAAGTAACAATTTTGTGTCTGTGAGAGTAACAATTCTCTGGCACTCAGTAACAATTCTGTCTGTCCCTGAGTAACAATTCTATGGCACTCAGTAACAATTCTGTCTTCCCTGAGTAACAATTCTCTGGCACTCAGTAACAATTCTGTCTGTCCCTGAGTATGAATTCTGTGGCCCTGAGTAACAATTCTGTCTCTGTGCGAGTAACAATTCTGTGTCTGTGCAAGTAACAATTTTGTGTCTGTGAGAGTAACAATTCTCTGGCACTCAGTAACAATTCTGTCTGTCCCTGAGTAACAATTCTCTGGCACTCAGTAACAATTCTGTCTGTCCCTGAGTATGAATTCTGTGGCCCTGAGTAACAATTGTGTGTCTGTGCAAGTAACAATTCTGTGTCTGTGCAAGTAACAATTTTGTGTCTGTGAGAGTAACAATTCTCTGGCACTCAGTAACAATTCTGTCTGTCCCTGAGTAACAATTCTCTGGCACTCAGTAACAATTCTGTCTGTCCCTGAGTATGAATTCTGTGGCCCTGAGTAACAATTCTGTCTCTGTGCGAGTAACAATTCTGTGTCTGTGCAAGTAACAATTTTGTGTCTGTGAGAGTAACAATTCTCTGGCACTCAGTAACAATTCTGTCTGTCCCTGAGTAACAATTCTCTGGCACTCAGTAACAATTCTGTCTGTCCCTGAGTAACAATTCTCTGGCACTCAGTAACAATTCTGTCTGTCCCTGAGTATGAATTCTGTGGCCCTGAGTAACAATTGTGTGTCTGTGCAAGTAACAATTCTGTGTCTGTGCAAGTAACAATTTTGTGTCTGTGAGAGTAACAATTCTCTGGCACTCAGTAACAATTCTGTCTGTCCCTGAGTAACAATTCTCTGGCACTCAGTAACAATTCTGTCTGTCCCTGAGTATGAATTCTGTGGCCCTGAGTAACAATTCTGTCTCTGTGCGAGTAACAATTCTGTGTCTGTGCAAGTAACAATTTTGTGTCTGTGAGAGTAACAATTCTCTGGCACTCAGTAACAATTCTGTCTGTCCCTGAGTAACAATTCTCTGGCACTCAGTAACAATTCTGTCTGTCCCTGAGTAACAATTCTCTGGCACTCAGTAACAATTCTGTCTGTCCCTGAGTAACAATTCTCTGGCACTCAGTAACAATTGTGTGTCTGTGCAAGTAACAATTCTGTGTCTGTGCAAGTAACAATTTTGTGTCTGTGAGAGTAACAATTCTCTGGCACTCAGTAACAATTCTGTCTGTCCCTGAGTAACAATTCTCTGGCACTCAGTAACAATTCTGTCTGTCCCTGAGTATGAATTCTGTGGCCCTGAGTAACAATTCTGTCTCTGTGCGAGTAACAATTCTGTGTCTGTGCAAGTAACAATTTTGTGTCTGTGAGAGTAACAATTCTCTGGCACTCAGTAACAATTCTGTCTGTCCCTGAGTAACAATTCTATGGCACTCAGTAACAATTCTGTCTTCCCTGAGTAACAATTCTCTGGCACTCAGTAACAATTCTGTCTGTCCCTGAGTATGAATTCTGTGGCCCTGAGTAACAATTCTGTCTCTGTGCGAGTAACAATTCTGTGTCTGTGCAAGTAACAATTTTGTGTCTGTGAGAGTAACAATTCTCTGGCACTCAGTAACAATTCTGTCTGTCCCTGAGTAACAATTCTCTGGCACTCAGTAACAATTCTGTCTGTCCCTGAGTATGAATTCTGTGGCCCTGAGTAACAATTGTGTGTCTGTGCAAGTAACAATTCTGTGTCTGTGCAAGTAACAATTTTGTGTCTGTGAGAGTAACAATTCTCTGGCACTCAGTAACAATTCTGTCTGTCCCTGAGTAACAATTCTCTGGCACTCAGTAACAATTCTGTCTGTCCCTGAGTAACAATTCTGTCTGTCCCTGAGTATGAATTCTGTGGCCCTGAGTAAGAATTCTCTGGCACTCAGTAACAATTCTGTCTGTCCCTGAGTATGAATTCTGTGGCCCTGAGTAACAATTGTGTGTCTGTGCAAGTAACAATTCTGTGTCTGTGCAAGTAACAATTTTGTGTCTGTGAGAGTAACAATTCTCTGGCACTCAGTAACAATTCTGTCTGTCCCTGAGTAACAATTCTCTGGCACTCAGTAACAATTCTGTCTGTCCCTGAGTAACAATTCTCTGGCACTCAGTAACAATTCTGTCTGTCCCTGAGTAACAATTCTGTCTGTCCCTGAGAATGAATTCTGTGGCCCTGAGTAAGAATTCTCTGGCACTCAGTAACAATTCTGTCTGTCCCTGAGTAACAATTCTCTGGCACTCAGTAACAATTCTGTCTGTCCCTGAGTAAAAATTCTGTGGCCCTAATAACGTTTCTGTGGCCCTAAGTAACAATTCTCTGGCACTGAGTAACAATTCTGTCTGTCCCTGAGTATGAATTCTGTGGCCCTAACTAGCGTTTCTTTGTCCCTAAATAACGATTCTGTGGCCCTCATTAACAAGTCTGTGTCCCTGAGTAATGGTTCTCTGTCCCTAAGTAACTTCTCTCTGTCCCCAATTCTCGTTTCTGTGGCCCTAACTCTGTCCCTGTCCCTAGTACAGAGCGGTCTGCCTCTGTTCAATGACTGCAGGCAAATGAAGATTTCCAAAATGGCCGCTATATATACCTCGACCATTACACAGTGCTGGCTGGCTGGCTGCTGATTGGCTGATGCGATCACATGTCGTTGAGGAATGCATTATGGGGCAGCGCGCCTTGTCTGCGCGCCTTCCCCGACATCCCCGCTCCGTCGCCGCACATGTCAGCCGCCATTTTCGGAAAAATTTCGATTCGCGCGTCCGAATTAGGCTGTTTTTCGGATTCGGCACGAATCGAAATTTTTCCGAAATTCGACTCGAATTCCACTTCGGATACTTCGATTCGCTCATCTCTAATAGCCACAATCTGTGTAGCAAAGCTTTTGTTGTCAGTTATTCTACCACTGGTTACCTGAAACAAATATTTCAGCATTGATGGTTGTTAAAATGTAACCATAAATTGACACATTGTATTAGCTGCAGCTGTCAGGAACAGCCAATTACATTGTATCTTTTCTTTGTTATGTAGAAATTACTAAAGTAGTCATATCTGATAATTTACATATGCTTTTTTGAAAAAGTCTTAATTTCATGTGTAAATAACTTTGCCACACCCTGTCCCACAAAAATAATGGTGTCATGATTAACAGGACTAAACAGAGAATAAAAGTAATGTATACCTATAGTGACACTTGTTTTAAAAATTATTAAAGTTGAACTCCAAAAAAAGTAGAAATAGTAAAAGTTCCCTCTTGCAGTGGGGCTGCACCTGCATTTCTTTTTTTTTTTTTTTTTTTATATTTTTAACTTAAATTTGTTCATTTAAAATATATAGAAAATTAAATAAATTTTGGTAAAAAAAATAAGAAGAAAAATAAGATAAAATAATAAATAAAAGAAAGTAATAAAACATTGGTTCTGAACAAAGAGGCTTACAGCTTAAATGTGAAAATGGCTCTGGAACTTGAAGTTACCTATACAGTAGTAAAATATATTACCAGGACAGGAAGTGAGGGGAAATATCTCTAACCAAGCCCCAGAGAATAGTAAAACCTCAGAAGGGTTCTAAACTTTACCCACCACATCACAAACTAAAATAAATGGCTATAGATGTCCAATAAAAGAAATAGCTTTATGTAAAGTACACTACAATATCTTATTAGAGAAAACCAGCAATTCTAGGTAATAAATACTGGAAATAAATGCCTTACAATTTGCTGAATGGCCACCAGCTTGCCACCCACTTCCTAAGACTTAAGACTGACTTCTAAATCATCAATTCTCATTATAAAGGCTAATCACTTAATCAGTAATATATTCAATGAACAGCCTGTGCTGTAAATCCAGTCTCTTTTATAGATTAGCTCCTGTGCAGAACAATGTCAAAGCATTTAATTTAAGAGTATAATTACCTGATCACACATCAAGTGGGGTTATCTGGTATTTTCAAGCTAACCATACAGATAACTTGAGGTGTTTGCTGTTCACAAATTAAGACTATGTCCCAAAGGTGATTAACATTACTTTCACTCTTTGATAATTCTGGCATTTGAATTTTTGCACATCAGACCTTTTTTTTTCAGACCGGTTACTGGGCATAGTATGCATGTTCTAAACCCGCTTGCGGGTGGAAAGTTTTTTTCAGCTTGATATGTTGCACGTTAAATGCTGCACGTATGGATGATAATGTTGATGCACAACTAGAATCAAATGATTTCCATGGATCACCAATTTACACCACTAGCAAACTATTTTAGTAAACTGATAAGGTCAACTTCACTTGCCAGTCAACTTTCAAATTGCAGAGTGCACAGTAGGGTTACAATTGGGCAATCCAAAGAGCTGACCACTGTCCAGTTTCTGGTCAGCTCTAGCCTCAGAGCATCATCATCTGCCTGTACCTTCAAGTCCTGTTGTCTGCAGCGTACCCAGACTTGCAGGGGCATTCAAACATAACATAATAAAATAATGTATGTGTTGCGCTCCTCAAAATATTGTTTGGTGATATATAATATAATATAATATGACGTATGTTTGAGATAAATTAAATAAATAAATAAAATAAATATAATCTCAT
Organism: Staurois parvus; assembly: GCF_062004578.1. NCBI lineage: Eukaryota > Metazoa > Chordata > Amphibia > Anura > Ranidae > Staurois > Staurois parvus. The sequence continues at coordinate 5,872,884 of NW_028318026.1, read as the reverse complement.
AATAATGTAATGTGGATAAAGTAAAAACTTTATCGCATAAAATTAATATAATTCAAACATAACATGCCTGAACTAGAAGATATAGAGATTTGGAGATCAGAACATCTGTGTTTCCATCAGTCCCTTGGTCAAGCAACCTGTAAGCCAGTTTGGTAGTGACAGCATTTACAGCGACACATACAGCCTTACATGGCTTCACTGGCCTGCTCAGCTGCTGAGGAGGCACAGGCTAAGAAAAGCCATACAGATTAATAAGTTACAGTGGCAAAACTGGTGAGTATAAAATCAAGTTTGTGTTTGTGGATAGAAGAATCAATGCATTACACATGCATTGTTGTTTGTTTGCCTTACATAAATTTGTCCCTACCTCACCCCCTAGCTATGAGATGCTCTTTATAGCTAGTCCCACCTTCTTTTCAGTGTGTCTTTAGTTTCTGTAGTGAGCACATGTATTTGTTGGAGCTAGACATGATTTTTTTTTATCTATCTGATGTTCATCTGTGAAGATCTGCACAAGTTTGGATCAAAGCTTTCTACAATCTGCAAGATGCCATTTGGATCAACTGTATGCTAATTCTAATGAAACAGTTAGTTACAGCTCTCTTGGCACAACTGGATCAGTTATAGAGATCACATTTAAGTACTTAGGTTATAGAGTCAGATCAGTTACAATGATCCATCTTGGCCCAATGTAAATATGCAGATCTCATATCTGAGGAACCACTGTGGAAGCTGACAATCACTGTAGTAGATGCTGCTACTATAGTGATCACCACATCTTCTGGGTCCAGTGATGAGTGGCTTCCCTTCTGCATAGTGACTACGGTGTTTCAGCACCAGGGGCGGACTGACAACTCATGGGGCCCCCGGGCAATAGGGAATCATGGGGCCCCTGTGTCCTTGCCCACACTCAAAGCACACCCAAAAAAGCCTATAAAAAGGTACCAGGGGCATTTCATGAGGCCCCCTACTGACCCTGGGCCCTCAGGCATGACCCAAGTGCTTGAATGGTCAGTCCGCCCTGTGACGATTGCGGAGTCAGACCCCAGCCCTTCTCACCAAACTCGTGACCGAAGGACTAGCCAATCTAAAACCGCGCTGTCACGTGCGTAACAATGCCATGCCCAGCTGCACCCTGCACACAGATTTTACTGCTAATGGACCACAACCTGTGTGCCGGCAGCCTGAGAGCGATTGTTACTGGGTCAGGTTAATTACACAATTAACCCTTCACACTGCCACCACCTCCTTTTTGTACAGAGAAAACAGAAACTCGGCAATATCAGCAATAATACTGATGTTTGAATAATCGTCGGTATACCACTGTCACCGCAGGCAGAGATTTACCGAAGTTTAAAACACACACACAGTAGCGCTTTTCAGAGGCAGGGATTCTTAGTTCGCATTAAAGAGCTTTAGAAACAGTTCAACACTTTCATAAAGTAAGATTTATTACTAAAAGGTCAAAAGGGTGCAATAAAAATATTTACAGAAAAAGATGTAGCCTATATATATAAATATACAGAGAACAATAGCACAGCAAAGAGATAGCAGAAAGGAATTTAGATAAAGTACTTGCTGTCAGCCTGGATTAAGCAGAGCAGGTTTCAGAGCAAAAGGCCCGTCTCCCAAGTAGGTTCTGATGTTAAAAAGGGAGAATTCTTCAACTTCAACTCAGCTTAACTTACCTTCAAGCATCACAGCCTTTATCTAGGAACTCAGCAGGGTGTCTCCCTGAAGCAGAGAACCAATTGCCTCATTTGGGGAGGGGGTTGTGTAGGCAGGGAGCTCAGGCTATGACCAAATTATACTATGGCCAATAACTTTTCCTAGGTACATATAACATTCTATCCACAAGTAGATTAATACCCAGAATCATCTGCTGAATGGTTAGATATGAGATATGACATACCTGCTTGAATGGTTAAGGAGATATAATTTTCTGCTCTCCTGTGTATGTCAGATAGGGGGTGTAATATACCAGGCAATTTGTATTAAAGTGAGCCATCCGAATATGTGCTCCATGTTTGTGTAATTATTTCTTATTTGGAGATATAAAATTATATGGAAAACTGGGTTTTAAAATGTAAGTCTGTTTTACGACTCCCTGGAATGTCTTTTGTAGCTCAGTGAGGGCTTGGTTTATGGTTTTACGACCCCTTCTCCAGCAAGAGTCTTGCAAACAGAGGGGCACCAGCTAGTTGTGGGATTTATAACCATGACGCCCTCCCAATGAGTTTGCTGCCTATGATCTGCATCAAAGAGACCACATGTCACTCAACAGAGAGGGAGGGGGGATATCAGAGGAATCTGATTTGGGAGAGAGAGATACAAAATGGAGGGGTTTGGAGCAAAATGGATGACCGCGTCCATCTCTGCATGCATGATTGCTACACGCCCCTGTTCAGCATCACTCCCATTTTTAAAATGCTTTGAATTTTTTTAATGACTACAAGGAGGTCTCTGATTGGTCAAAGTGGAGAAGCGAGCTGGTGACACCATGATTTTGTCTAATCAATGAACACTTTAGTGTAAATTTACTTAAACTGGTGCACTCAGAATCCAGTGCAGCTGCGCATGGTAGCCAATCAGCTTCTAACTTCAGCTTGTTCAATTAAGCTTTGGCAATAAAACCTGATGGCTGATTGGTTTCTATGCTGAGTTGCACCAGATTTTGTCCTCTTCAGTTTTAGTAAATAACCCCTTTTGTATTCTTTGACAAAATTCAAGGTATTCTGTGAATTTCAACAGTGCCAAGCAAGTAACCCCTGTGGTGACTATGCAGAAGGGAAACCACTTGGTACAGGACTTGGAAGATCGTGGCAATCACTGTAGTAGACGACTACAGTGATTGTCACCTTCCACAGTGGTCCCTCAGTTATGAAATATGGGCTGGGGGGGAAGACAAGAGACTCGGTTTTGGAGAGGTTCAGTTTGGGGAAGTGGAGCGACATCCAGTCTGGTATGTTGCTCAGTGGGTGTGTGATTTGGGCAGAGACTGAGGGGGTGAGGTGGGGGATTGAGAGGGGTTGGGCTCCGTTTCCTCCACCCCTCTCTGCCAATCCCTCCACTGGCTTCCGATTGCGCAACGGATCAAATTCAAAATCCTAACACTGACGTACAAAGCTATCCACCATACTGCCCCGAACGACATCACTGACCTAATATCCAAGTACCGCCCAGCACGCACACTCCGCTCCTCACAAGACCTCCTTCTCTCTAGTTCTCTGGTCTCCTCCTCCCATGCCCACCTCCAGGACTTCTCCAGGGTGTCACCCATCCTCTGGAACTCCCTGCCCCAACCCATCAGATTATCACCTACTCTCCTCTCCTTTAGGTGCACCCTGAAAACCCATCTCTTCAGGGAAGCCTACCCCACCCCCTGCTGACTTGCCAACCTCCTCCACTCTTCCTACCACTCCATCCCCCACAGCTATCTCCTGCTGTACCACTATCCCCTCCCTCCTAGATTGTAAGCTGGAAAGAGCAGGGCCCTCGATCCCCTCATGTTTTGCATTGTATTGGTATTGTTCTGTCACATGTTCTGTCCCCCTTTGTAATGTACAGCGCTGAGTGAACTATTGGCGCTTTATAAATACTGTATAATAATAATAATAATAATAATATTTACATTGGCCCAAGCTGAACCAATGAAACTATGCAATGAAGATCATACCAAGACTTTAGCCTGCAGGCAGGTATGATGTGACTGCTTGCATTGCCTTTTGCATTTACTACACAGTCACTGAAATCAATCATCTCCTACAGTCATTTGCAACAATATTTACACTGGGGCAGGCATGTCTATTTAGTTATACATGCTTTAAAAAAATCACACCCAATTTTGGCATTAACATTTCCCTCCTATGTCTATTCACCATTGCACATACATAAAGGTGAAAACCACAGTGCATAGCATTTTCCTCCCTCCAATATCAGATATAGTTTCTGAATATTACAGTACATGCTAATGAGGACCATAACATCACAGGAGCTGGAGGAATTTTGCCCCATTATTTTAAAAGCGTGATCCCACTCAAACTGCTTACCAGAGGTTAGGTTTCCTGCAGGGATGGTGATGAGTGAGCATTGTGTGCTCTACAAACTCAAGAGGAAACCAGTCAGAAGTCCAATGGACTGGGTCCCATGAAATGGGTGAAGGGTGAAAATTTGATGTCTGTCCCACCTAATCTTTAGCAGAGCATTTGCAGAAATTATTTATCTCTACTGGACAGTATGCACAAAATATGTGTAACATCCACCTAGAATTATATATTATACTATATATACGCAAATAATTTTTCTTTTTGAACATTCTTTATTTAAACAGCTTTTTCACATTACAAACATACAAGAATAAGGCAAGTAGGTGGATGCCGCCATAAAAGACAACAAACCAGGTTCAGTCCAGATACATAAAAAATCAAATTGCCATCCCCAAAAACAGCATAGTATAATACACTGAGCCGAAAGTCAATACAAACAGACCTGACTGTTATCCATAAGCAAACACGAACAGCATCCAAAACAAGAGGAAAGAAAAAGAAAAGGGAAAGAAGGGAAAAGGAAGAGAAGGAAAAGAGAGAGAGAAAAAAAAGGGGGGGGGGGGAATACAACACAGGAAGAAAGAATAAAGCCAGAGGGGCAAAAAGAGAATGACGAAGGGACTCAAGCCATCGAGCGACCAAAGAATCATATTCACTTGAACAGGTAAAGAGAGACCAGTGGATCCATCTCTGGCAAAACTGAGCCTCCTGACCCCGAAGCGCCGCCATAATATTTTCCATTGAGTGTATGTCCTCCATCCTAGAAAACCACATAGAAATAGAGGGGGGAGGCTCCTGCTTCTAGAGAGCTGGTATACAGGCCTGAGCAGCATTGAGCAAATGCACGCAAAGAATTTTGGCTTTATTGTAATGTTGTCATCCTTTGATGGATCAGATTTTGGTAAACCTGAAATGGGGGTGGCAATTATCCAGATCTTGGATATTAGAATGTTGAAATGTTAAAGTTGTAGCAGTATCTTCTCTATGTCAATAGTCAAGGCTGAAATCTGCAGCCCCAGCATGAGCTGGGGGACTATTTGTGGGGCCCCAAAATCTCATGCCCATCAGTGTTTTAGGAAATACAAACAAAAAAGAAGGCACACAGAACTTTTACATTTAATTTTCCCTGTTGAAAAAACAAATATTAATTTATCATCTAAAAAAACTGCATTAAACTAAATAGAAAAATCACACATGAATGAGTAAAAATGAAAAAGCTATACACCACAAACATTACTGCCATGGTACCCCCACTTCGGTCAGCCAGTACCTATGCCAAGTTGAGAGAGTCTTCATGTGACAACCTGGCTCTATATTTGTTGAGTGGCCTGTCCTTAACTTGAGAACATGGAGGAAGTATGAACACAGAGGCAGTCTTAATAGGAACTCAATGTGTGTAACAGAAGAAAGGTTCAGGCAGCTTGATATAACACTGTAGAGAGTTAACTGACATGTAGAGACTTTACCTTCTATTATCACCTAATATATTTAAAAAAAAACATTACGACTTGCTGACAAGGATTTTAGTGGTTTTCAGGGACTCAGAAAACCTCTAATAAGGCTGCCTGTTTATAGACAGCCCATCAATTCTAGAAAGTTTGCAACCCTTTTGGTGCAGCATTATACACAGCTTAAGAAGCCAAATTGCTGCACAGGTAAGGCAAGTTTCAAAGACTTCTTTTAAATATGTAGTTAATAACTTTTATGCAGTCACATATGATAGATTAAAGAAAGTATTCTCATAGCCCATTGCAAACAGAGTCTAAACATGCTTTACTTGGAGGATGAAGTGAACTGGAATCGTATTGGTTGCTATGCAACAGTACACCTAGTTTATTTATGTACATTTTATATAAACCTGTCCCAGTTTTGTTTGAGACTTGAGATGCATCAAGATATCAAACGACTGTGGAAAGTAAACTAGATATATCCACTAATATATCTTTCAATATTTACAGCCAGCTCTACACAAAAGTGAAATTTCAGTTTTGTGTTGTTGAGCAGATCATGACCTCCTGGCTTTTTAGATCTCTCTGGCCCTCCAAGAGTCAGATTTCCAGACTTGTATTTTGAGTTCCATTCAGTTGCAAAGAGTGGTCTTTACAAAGTTGAATGATGGAGTCATGATCGTCTGATAAATTCTCCATAATGTAGAATAAACAAATAATTATGGATCAGATGCTAGAGAGTAACTATTTTATAGCTTTGTAGGAGAAGGTGAGGACACAAATGATTGAGTGGATATCTCTGTAGTAAAGTGCATGAGAAGTATAGGATGAAGGGTTATACAAACCAGGATTGGCACTCAAAAAATGCCAACTCTAAAATGGTGAGTGGTAATACTTATTAAATCACATCACTGCTCACAACATGTGCTTGGTAACGCAAGTTACGTTCCATAATTTCTCTCATACGCCGAGACTTGTTGGAATGACCAGATCTCATTGAGTGCTCTGATTTGGAGCTCTGACAGCGTGAGGAAACTCTTCTTCTTAGGTTTTGAGAGATAGACCGGTGTAGGTTCTTCATGGAAGAAGATGCAGCCATGGTTTTGATCCAAGGATGCTGTATGGCATCTCTAGCTGTCAATCGGTCATTGGAGTCCACATTGAGCAAACGGTCTATAAAGTCTTTTGCAAGATTGGAAACACTGGGCCAAGGCTGAAAAACACAATAGTATGGCTTACAAAATGCAGTAAAATGAATGCATCACATAATTTCTATATAGTTATAGAAGTGGTATACCAAGGGCAGGGTGGCAGATGCATTTCACCCTAGGTACCAACAAATGAGGTGCAGTGCAGGCACAATCAGGTGTACTGATCCTTCGACCAATGCTGCCTACACAGTTCTGATTATGACGTCACTCAGCAGAGTCAGCAGCACGTCTTTTCTCTAAGGTAAGTAACCCAGAAACATCAATTAACTATTTAGCTCCCACTGCCCATCAACAAAATGGGCACCACTGGCACCAGTGTAAAATGGCAATTTATCACTTAAACCAGTGTAAAAGGGCACATTATTACTGACCACCAATATAAGGAGGCACTTCTCCAATGACCAACAATCTAAGGGGGCATTTCTACCAATATAAGAGGGTAGTCTAATGACCATCTTACTGTTATGATATGATTATATAGTTTTATATATTAACGTGCTAAAAATTCTTCTTTTTTTCAAACACATAAAAAGCAATGAGGTTGATTTACTAAAGGCAAATAGGCTGTTTATTTTGCAAGGAAAGTTGCCCATTACAAGGGAATTTTCCTCAGAGCTTAGTGACTGTGGTGAAATTTCAGTTTGCAAAGAATACCCAATCATGTGTAAGGAAAATAAAAAAACAACATTTTGGCTTGTACATGATTGAATGATGGAAGCCAGCAGAGCATTCAAGGTGTGCTGGAAAATTTGCTTGCAAATGCAACTTCTTTTGTAAAGCGAACAGCCTATTTGCCTTTAGGAAATCAACTCTGATGAATTTAAAGCTAACACAAAATATTAAAATGTAATAATATATGCTTAGTATCTAGCACGGTAAAGGGAATTATTCCTTGTTTAATGTTGGGTCACTTTTGCTAGGGGTAGGAGACAAGTTTTTAGCCATACGAACTGAAGTCTGAAGTATCTCATGTAGCTTTTGGAGTTTTAGACTTCAGGCTACAGGAGTCTGAGCACTCATATGTGTGCATTCACCAATGTAATACAGTTGTGTTCAAAATAATAGCAGTCAGACATCACTAACCTGATCAATCACTGTTTTTGGTAGCAATAATATTTCTACATGGCAAATAATTTACTAGCAGGTGTAGTAGAGTAATAGAAATCCAACAGACCCAACAGTCATGACATGCATGCTGTTGATTCTGTGTAATTGAATCACTAATTGAAAGGGGCATGTTCAAAATAATAGCAGTGTGGAGTTCTATTAGTGAGGTCATTCATTCTTTGAAAAACAGGTGACAATTATTGCCCTTATTTAAGGAAGGAAGGCAGCAAATGTTGTACATGCTGGTTACAGTGCATTTCTCTCTGAAATTCTGAGGAAAATGGGTTGTTCCAGACATTGTTCAGAACAGCGTACCTTGATTAAAAAGTTGATTGGAGAGGGGAAAACATATAGAGAAGTGCAGAAAATGATAGGCTGCTCAGCTAAAATGATCGCAAATGCTTTAAAATGGCAACCAAAACCTGAAAGATGTGGAAGAAAGCGAAAAACTACCATTCTAATGGATAGAAGAATAGCCAAAATGGCAAGGACTCAGACAACAATCAGCTCCAGGAATATCAAAGAAGGTGTAAAGTTCCCTGTGAGTACTGTTACAATTAGAAGACGCCTATGTGAAGCCAAGCTATCTGCAAGAAGCCCCCACAAAGTCCCACTGTTGAAAAAAAATACATGTCCTGAAGAGGTTACAATTTGCCAAAGAGCACATTGACTGGCCTAAAGACAAATGGGCAACATTTTGTGGACTGATGAAAGTAAGATTGTTCTTTTTAGGTCTAGTGGTCGGAGACAGTTTGTCAGACGACCCCCAAACACTGAATTCAAGCCACAGTACACTGTGAAGACAGTGAAGCATGGTTGCGCAAGCATCATGATATGGGGATGTTTCTCATACTACGGTTTTGGGCCTATTTATCGCATACCAGGGATCATGGATCAGTTTGAATACATCAGAATACTTGAAGAGGTCATGCTGCCTTATGCTGAAGAGGAAATGCCCTTGAAATGGGTGTTCCAACAAGACAACAACCTCAAACACACCAGTAAACGTGCAACATCTTGGTTCCAGACCAACAAGATTGACGTTATGGAGTGGCCAGCCCAATCCCCGGATCTTAATCCAAAAGAAAACTTGTGGGGTGACATCAAAAATGCAGTTTCTGAGGCAAAACCAAGAAATAGAGAAGAACTGTGGAATGTAGTCCAATCATCCTGGGCTGGAATACCTGTTCACAGGTGCCAGAAGTTGGTTGACTCCATGCAACACAGATGAACAGCAGTTCTCAGAAACAGTGCTTATACAACTAAATATTAATTAAGTGATTTAAAGGAAAGCAAAATCTTCAAACATTTTTCAGTTTATATAGTGAATGTTTGAGTTTGTAAAGAAGAATACAAAACTGCTATTTTTTTGAACAGTCTAATATTCACTTTTCTTCAATTTTTTTTAGAGGAACAACACAAATTTGATATATTTTTCTTCATGTTTTGATTTGGAATAGAATGTGTAGTGTTCCCAATGCTTTTGTGTGTATGGAAAGAAAAGCTATTAGAAGGATTTTGAGTTTTATTCACTTTTTTTCAACACACTGCTATTAATTTGAACACAACTGTACATGGGAATTTGGAAATTGAGCAATTTTTTTTTTTGAGCTTCAAGCCAGAAATTGACCAGCTATGAATGCGGACTGAGAGAATCCTAGAGCCAGGGGCAGTGGTAGATTACTTTGACCCTAGGCAAGTCCAGCTACTTGCACCTGCCCCCCCCCCACCTCCAAAGAAATACAAAATATGAAAATGTAAAAAAAAACTGTAGAAAATATTAAATCAACAAAACTGCAAAATGTCTTTTAATTTGCAAAAATAAGTGTCATAAGATGCCACCAGCACCAATATTAAAGACAAAATCAGTGTCACGAACCGACTATCTCTGGCTGGCAGTGGGAGGGTGACAGTTGCAGTGAGTGGAGGATGATGGATCCACACTCTGACAAATCCCAGGCTGGAATTCCTCAGGCACTGGGGAAGATAAAATGCTGTGACAGCAGGCAGCTTAACTGAGCGATCCCACATAGTGACAGATCTGACACAACACACCCCAACACCATCAACACTGACACAGATCAGCTGGCACTAGAAGAGCAAGCTATGGGATCATGATGATGCCATCTCTCACTGACACATTGCACATGTGATGGATGGCCGGCCAGGTCACACTCACGGAGACACGAGAAATCAGAGTCAGACATTACCTTCCTTTGCAAGCGCAGCTTCGGCTCCGCTGGTGAATGGGAAGAGAAGGGCTGGAACTCCACAGTGATCAGCAGATGCCAGCCAGCTTGCAGTAAGTGACTGAATCTGAGAGGAGCACTGGAAGGAGTGGTAGCTCAGCTGCTACACTGGACTCAAACACTAGGCATCTTCCTCTGTCCTTTCTTCCTCCCCTTTGCTGCCCCTCCTCTCAGCTGAAGGATCATTCATGATGTGGTGGCGTCCCACACAGAGAGAGTGCCGGCCTGTGCTGCACCCAGGCACCCCTAGGTGGCAGTGTGCCCTAGGTGGCTGCCTAGTTTGCTTGGGGCTTGCAGCTGCAATTAGAGAGAGCATGCAGCTGTCAAATCTAACCTTTGATGTCAGGGAAGGGTGGGGCCAATATTTGTTTCTGGGGCTCTGCCCCCATTTTTCAAGCAAGCACTGCATAGGCAAACAGCTGGCATTTATACATTGCTGTCCAGGAAGGACGGTGACAAGGGGCATGACCAATTGGAACTACTGTATGTGCACCCACAGCGGTGTAAAATAAACCTGAATTATACACCGCTGTGGTTGCACATGCAGCAGTTACAATTGTTCCTGCCCTTGCCACCTTTTCCCCGGTTGGCACTGTGTAAATGCTGACTGTTTCCCTTAACAGGTTGTATATTAAAGGGGGCGGAGCCCCTAAAACGCATATGATCCCTGCCCATCCCTGACATCACTGGTTGGACTTGACAGCTGCACTCTCTCTCATTGCAACCGAACCCACACCAGCTTGTTCACCAATCCCTGGCTGTGCTAGATGTTCACACTGCTGTAGGTCCTGCTCAGCTGCACTCATTTGTTATCCATCTGATGTCTGCATTCTTGCCCCAGCTCCTGTATGCTGTTAATCAAGATTTTAAAACTCAAGTGTATGTTTATTGGTGTTTTTGCAGTTTAACTTCTGAACCTTGCACTCTGTACGTAACACTTCCCTGAATCCTGCACTCTGTACGTAACACTTCCCTGAATCCTGCACTCTGTATGAAACGCACTCCTGAATCCTGCACTCTGTACGTAACACTTCCCTGAATCCTGCACTCTGTACGTAACACTTCCCTGAATCCTGCACTCTGTATGAAACGCACTCCTGAATCCTGCACTCTGTATGAAACGCACTCCTGAATCCTGCACTCTGTATGAAACGCACTTCTGAATCCTGCTTTCTGTGCATACTGCAATCCTGAATCCTTCCACACTTTTATGTAACGCAGTTTTCCACAGTTTGTGCAAAACCGCAGGTCATTTCCTCCCTCAAATGTCCCTCATTCTGAAGTTCAAAAGTTAGGAGGTATGCAGTCTGATCCCTGTCCGATTGTCACAAGCAGAGATTTCACTGAATACAACACTTGCAATAATTGGACTGTCTTTGGCCATGGATATATATATATATATATATATATATATATATATATATATACACACACAATATTGCCAAAAGTATTGCGGCACCCCTCCAAATCATTGGATTCAGGTGTTCCAATCACCTCTATGGCCACAAGTGTATAAAATCAAGCACCTAGGCATGCAGACTGCTTCTACAAACATTTGTGAAAGAATGGGTAACTCTCATGAGCTCAGTGAATTCAAGCGTGGTACCGTTATAGGTTGCCACCTGTGCAATAAGTCCATCCGTGAAATCTCCTTGCTTCTAAATATTCTCCGGTCAACTGTTAGTGGTATTATAACAAAGTGGAAGAAAATGGGAACAACTGCAACTCAGCCACAAAGTGGTAGGCCACGTAAAATGACAGAGGGGGGTCAGCGCATGTGCAGATGTCACCATCTGTCTGCAGAGTCAATAGATAAAGACCTCTAAACTTCAGATTAGCGCAATAACAGTGTGTAGAGATCTTCATGGAATGGGTTTCTATGGCTAAGCAGCTGCATCCAAGCCATACATCACCAAGTGCAATGCAAAGCATCGGATGCAGTGGTGTAAAGCATGCCACCGCTGGACCCTAGAGCAGTGGAGACGTGTCCTCTGGCATGACAAATCACGCTTTTCTATCTGGAAATCCGATGGATGTGTCTGGGTTTGGCGGTTGCCAGGAGAATGATACTTATCTGACTGCATTGTTCCAAGTATAAAGTTTGGTGGAGGGGGGATTATGGTGTGGGGTTGTTTTTCATGGGTTGGGCTCGGGCTCTTAGTTTCAGTGAAGGGAACTCTTAAGATGTCAGGATACCAAGATAGGGCTGGCCCCTTCCTGTTCCAATATGACTGCACCAGTGCACAAAGCAAGGTCCATAAAGACATGGATCAGCAGGTTTGGGGTGGAGGAACTTGACTGGCCTGCACAGAGTCCTGACCTCAACCCGATAGAACACCTATGAGATGAATTAGAGTGAAAAAAGTGAGCCAGGCCTTATCGTCTGACATCAGTGCCTGACCTCACAAATGAGCTTCTGGAAGAATGGTCAAACATTCCCATAGACACACTCCTAAACCTTATGGACAACCTTCCCAGAAGAGTTGAAGCTGTTATAGCTGCAGAGGATGGGCCAACTCAATATTGAACCCTACAAACTAAGACTGGGATGCCATTAAAGTTCATGTGCGTGTAAGCCAGGCGTCCCAATACTTTTGGCAATATAGTGTGTGTGTGTGTATATATATATATATATATATATATATATATATATATATATATATACACACACACACACATACATACACACAGTGTGTATATATATATATACAGTTGCAAGAAAAAGTATGTGAACCCCTTGGGATTACGTGGAGTTTTGCATGAATTGGGCATAAAATGTGCTCTGAACGTCATCTAAGTCACAACAATAGAAGAACACAGTCTGCTAAACATAATACTACACAAACATTAGATGTTGCCATGGTTTAATTGCACATAACATGTAAACATTCACAGTGCAGGGAGGAAAAAGTATGTGAACCTTTGGACTTAATAACTGGTTGACCCTCCTTTGGCAGCAATAACCTCAACCAAACGTTTCCTGTAGTTGCAGATCAGACCTGCACAACGATCTGGAGTCATTTTGGACCACTCCTCTTCACAAAACTGTTTCAGTGTAGCAATATTCTTGGGATGTCTGGTGTGAATCGCTCTCTTAAGGTCATGCCACAGCATTTCAATCGGGTTGAGGTCAGGACTCTGACTGGGCCACTCCAGAAGGCGTATTCTGTGCTGTGGCAGCCATTGTTTTGAAGAATTACTTGTATGCTTTGGGTCATTGTCCTGTTGCATCACCCATCCTCTGCGGAGCTTCAGTTGGCGGACAGATGGTCGTACGTTTTCCTGCAAAATGTCTTGATAAACTCTGGAATTCATTTTCCCATCAATGACAACAATCCGTCCAGGCCCTGAGGCAGCAAAGCAGCACCAAACCATGATGCTCCCTCCGCCATGTTTCACAGTGGGGATGAGGTTTTGATGTTGGTGTGCTGGGCCTTTTTTTCTGCACACATAGTGTTGTGTGTTCTTCCCAAACAACTCAATCTTGGTTTCATCTGTCCACAGTATATTTTGCCAGTAGTGCTGTGGAACATCCAGGTGCTCTTTTGCAAACTTCAAACGTGCTACAATATTCTTTTTGGACAGCAATGACTTCCTCCGTGGTGTCCTCCCATGTACTCCATTCTTGTTTCATGTTTTCCTTATTGTAGATGTGTCAACAAAAATGTTAGCATGTGCCAGAGATTTCTGTAGGTCTTTAGCTGACACTCTGGGATTCTTCTTTACCTCATGCAGCATTCTGCGCTGTGCTCTTGCAGTCATTTTTACAGGACGACCATGCCTAGGGAGAGTAGCAACAGTGCTAAACTTTCTCCATTTGTAGACAGTCTGTCTTACCGTGGACACATGAACATCAAGGCTCAAGGAGATACTTTTGTAACCCTTTCCAGCTTCATGCAAGTCAACAATTCTTGATCATAGGTCTTCTGAGAGCTCTTTTCTGCGAGGCATGGTTCACATCAGAGAGTGCTTCTTGAAACCAGTAAACCCAAAACAGGTGTGTGTTTTTTAAGGGCAGGACAGCTGTCAGCAACACATCCAATATCATCACACTGATTGGAGTCAAGGTTGGCTCACTCCTGGCTCCAATTAGCTCTGGGAGAAGTCATTAAGCTAGGGACTCACATACTTTTTCCTCCCTGCACTGTGAATGTTTACATGTTATGTGCAATTAAACCATGGGAACATCTAATGTTTGTGTAGTATTATGTTCAGCAGACTGTGTTTTTCTATTGTTGTGACTTAGATGACGTTCAGAGCACATTTTATGCCCAATTCATGCAAAACTCAACGTAATCCCAAGGGGTTCACATACTTTTTCTTGCAACTGTATATTTAGACACTTAATTATATTATATTTAAATCTATATGATAAAATTACCAATAAACGTTTTTTGAAACAGAAAAGCAAATAATGGTAAAGTGACCGTAGAGCACTTTAAATGTAACACAGAAAACATACAGATAGCATATAAACACTGCTTAGTAAGGTTTAAGTATAACTCAGCACAGGTAATTAAAATGCCAAAAAGCAATTCAAGTAAAAAGAAAGCAACAAACTCAACCATGCGTCCTGCAGTGATAATTATCAGTCCCCTACACATGAGAATTGTTAATGTAAAGGCACTTTTCAGCTTCCAAAAAAATAACCCCATTCTGGATATAAATATAGTTAAGTAGCACTATTCATTGCTTGGTGAACTATTAATAAAGGGTGAATAGATAATGCTTTTACCTTTGGATATCACTGCTCCTGTTATTTTAACAAATACAGTAAAGATATAATAATAGTACCAATAATACTAAGCCCAAGGAAAGAGGTCTTAAAGTGTATGTTTTTGTAAGTAAAAATAGACGTGTTCAGTACATCTCATCCCTGCTGATCATGCCAGACATCTGGGGGTTTATTTACTAAAGCTGGAGAGTCCAAAATCAGACTCACTTCTGCATAGAAACCAATCAGCTTCCAGGTTTCATTGCCAAAGCTTCATTGAACAAGCTGAGGTTAGAAGCTGATTGGTTTCTATGCAGAAGGGAGTCTGATTTTGGACTCTCCAGCTTTAGTAAATAAACCCCCTAGTGTTCTCCTAACATCAACTGGCAATACATATCCCTCTGGTGCACTGCAGTGTTGTCAGCCCTGCAAGGGTTCTCCCCTTCAGAACTACAGAAAATCACTGTTGTGGGAATGAGGAGAGGGGGAGGTTTTCTGTGGTCCAAGTGAAGAGACCTAGGCAGGCTGACAAAGCTGCATACTAAATTTGTTTTTCTGTCTTAATGGCCCAGGAGTACACTTTAGAAACCAGGAACCATATCAGCTCACCAATAAATGGCCATGGAGACTGCTTTCAGTAGACCAGGGTGCACATCCTCATCAGCCTCCGAGTTGGGCTTCTTCACACCAGCGAGCATGTATTAAGGTGTACATAACACATAGGAGCTGGTATGCAGGGTGCACACATGTTGCAATGTCCTGTTAAAACCAATTACAGTGCTTGCTTTTTTTGTTGGTGTGAATTTAAGCAATAGGTCAAAAGACAAATTGCTTTGTCTATACGCTGGGCTTGGTTTGGGCAAAGTTGCCCAATGAAGGTCAGTAGGGCTGGTGTGAATGAGCCCTTTCTTGGATTCCAGCCACTATACCTATTAGCATAATGTTGATTCTACTATATAAGGAATAAATACATGGAGCGTTTTTAATTAAATAACCTTTTTAAGGAAATGCATATCCCATTACATTCAGTATTTAGACAAAAGGTATACAATTTTATTCACTCCCCATAGTTCTGACATACTAGAATCCCTGTATGCGCCACAGAACAAACATAACTTTTTTTGCTGTTGGTTTGGATTAAGTAGAAAATGTTGAAATGTCTGCTAAATATATATTGTTATCAATTAAGGAGATTTTCCCCTCACTTCCTGTTCTAAAGACACAAAAGGAACTGAGAGAGAATATTCCCTTAGGCTAGGTTCACATATGTGCGGATGGTGGGGCTGCGGATCCGCACGAAAATCTGTGCAGCCACACCACTCGTACAGAGGAATGCGGACCCAAGGGTGGGTACCATTAGTTCCGCACTGGAAAACGCAACCATACTGGGAACCGAGGTTGCCATGCGGGCTGCGTTATCAGATGTGCAGGAACTTCCCTGCGTGTCACAGGGCACGGGAGTCCATTCAAATGAATGGGCTCTCGTGCCCGTGCAAAACGCGGCCCGCATGACTGCATATATGTGAACCAGAGCTAAGTGAGCAGAAATCCTACCTATGAGAGTTGTCGTTGGAACAGATTTCCATATCTTTCCTATTTAAGTGACAGCTGTCAAATGTTGGACTTCCCCTCACATTCTGATCCAGTTGGTATGACAGGAACTGATTGGAAATTCATCCAACAGATACTTAGATATTCAAAAATCTAGCAGAGGTTCCAATCCTTCTCTGCTCTATCTGAAACAAAAAATATATATATTATTTTGGAATTCATCTTTAACCGCTTCTCAACCTCCCTATAGCAGATATACTGCTACAGGGCGGCATGGGTGTGCAAAACCAAGTATACATACGTGATTTTGCATCTACAGGTAGGGGGTGCGCATGCCCTATCCGTACCGCCATTTACAGCCGCGGCTGTCAATCACCTGGTGATTACTGTCTGGTGCACGGTGATTGCTGAGCATCTCCGACGGGGAGAACTGTATGTAAACAATACAGTTCTCCTCCCTGTCAGCTCATGCACACTGCTTTGGATGGCTGTGCACAACACAGCCATGCAAAGCAGTGTGATTACAGTAAAGCACACAGACACCAGTAAAACAGCACACAGTTAACCCTTTGATCTCCCCTCATGTTAACCCCTTCCTGCCCAGTGCCCTTAGTACAGTGTCAGTGCTTTTTTTTTTTAGCACTGATCATTGTATTGGTGTCACTGGGGATGTCAGTGACACCAAGTCAGTTCCCCCCAGTGTCAGAATGCCTGCCACAGTCCCGCTGTCCTGCTATAAGTCGCTGATTGCCACCATTACTAGTCAAAATAAAACAAATTCCAGTATCTATACCGCCATTTCTAAACTGTATACCTTTCACGTAAACCAATTAATTTACATGTATTGGGATTTTTTGTAGCAAAGGCATGTAGCAGAATACATTTTGGCCTAAATTTGACAAAATTGTATTTTTTTTATTTTTACTGGACATGTTTAATAGCAAAAAGTCAAAATATTGTTTTTTTTCTTCAAAATTTTAGGTCTTTTTATAGCGCAAAAAATAAAAAAAGCACAGGTGATCAAATACCAGCAAAAGAAAGCTCAATTCATGGGAAAAAAAGGATGCAAATTTCATTTTGGTGCAGCGTTGCATGACAGCAAAATTGTCAGTTAAAATAATGCAGCGCCGTAACACAAAAAAATGGCCTGGTCGGGGGGGGGGGGGGGGTAAATCCTCAGGAGGTCAAGTGGTTAAAGGATTTCAGGATAGGGTTCATTACAGCTGGAGGACACCAGAACATTAGGCTTACCATGTCTGCTTAGAGATCTAACTTTCATCTTAGATCACACTTACTCAGATTAAGTAGTGTATTTATAAAAAATCTGCATACCAATGCAATCAGTGACAGTGCGTGTACATTGTTCTGTGCGGATCAGTGTTAGTGTAGTCCACTAATAATTTTAGTCATAGTTTTAGTCAACAACATATTTTCAGTGACTAAAACTAAATAAAAAGTTATGGTGATTAAAACTATAACAAAAATCTATTGACATTTTCATCAACTGTCTAAAACTACACTAAAATGTTAGAGAGGAAAAAATTGGGAACAGCTAATTAATCTCTTTGCACTTAAATCTGTGTCTATATTGCATGTTCAAACCTTAATAACATACACTCTCCGGCCACTTTATTAGATACACCTTGATAGTGCCCAAAAAATCTCCCTCACACCATTATACCACCTCCAGCCTGAACCGTTGATACAAGGCAGGATGGATCCATGCTTTCATGTTGTTTACACCAAATTCTGACCTACCACCTGAATGTCGCAGCAACCTGTCTGCCCATTCTCCTCTGATCTCTGACATCAACAAGGCATTTTCGGCCACACAACTGCCACTCACTGGATTTTTTTCTCTTTTTCGGACCATTCTTTGTAAGCCCTAGAGATGGTTGTGCGTGAAAATCCCAGTAGATCAGCAGTTTTTGTAAATACTCAGACCAGCCAGTCCGGCACCAACAAGCATGCCACCTTCAAAGTCACTTAAATCCCCTTTCTTCCCCATTCTGATGCTCGGTTTGAACTTCAGTAAGTCTCTACACCACATCTACATGCCTAAATCCACTGAGTTGCTGCCATGTGATTGGCTGATCAGCAATTTGTGTTACCAAGCAACTGAACAGGTGCACTTAATAAAGTGGCCAGTGAGTGTAAGTAATAACAGGTTAATAGATATTTACTCCAGGAATATATAATAAAATTGGAAATTTGAAGGAAATGCTTAACCGCCTCCCGCCCACCATATAAGGAAATGATGGGTGCAAGGTAGTTCTCTCGTTCTGGGAGGACGTCCTCCAACTCTAACCGCTTGTGCGGCGAAGACATCGGCTCTGTCATGTGATCAGCTGTGTCCAATCACAGCTGATCGCATGTAAATAAGGAAATGTCGGTTATCGGCATTTCTCTCCTCACGAGCTGTCATGCTGTCGTGAGGAGAGGAGAGCCGGTAATCAGCATTACTCAGAGGGGACATGTACACTGATCATCAGGACACTGATCATCAGGGCACTGATGGTCAGTTTGCCCTGATGATCAGTGCAGCCCCATCAGTGGCACCTGTCAGTGTCCATCAGTGCCACCTATCAATGCCAGTCTGTGCCACCTATGAGTGCTGCCAATCAGTGCTGCCCATCAGTGCTGCCTATCAGTGCCATATATGAGTGCTGACTGTCAATGCCCATCAGTGCCACCTACCAGTGCCTCCTCATTAGTGCCCATCAGTGCCACCTATCAGTGCAGCCTATCAGTGCCCATCACTTCAGCCTCATTAGCGCACATCAGTGAAGGAGAAAAATCACTTATTTACAAAATTTTATAACCGAAACTAAGAAAAAACTTTTTTTTCAAAATTTTCAGTTGTTATTGGTTTGTTTAGCAAAAGATAAAAAACCCAGAGGTGATTAAATACCACCAAAAGAAAGCTCTATCTGGTTTAAAAAAAATATTAAAATTTCATATGGATACAGTGTTGCATGACTGTGCAATTGTCATTCAAATTGCGACAGTGCTGAAAGCTGAAAATTGGCCTGGGCAGGAAGGGGGTATAAGTGCCCTGTAGGCAAATAGTTAAATAATGATTCATACTTGAACTAAACCCATTCGGTTTTTACTTGATTAAATCTACTGTAGATTTAGTCGACTAAAATCATATTATATTTAGTAGACTAAAACTAAAACAATCCAGACTAAAATGTCAATAAAACTAAATGGCATTTTAGTCAAAAGACTATGACTAAAACTAAATCAAAATTAGCTGTCAAAATAAACACTTGTGTGAATGGGGCAAAAAACTGTTGTTGGGCTTCTTCATATGCCTGCCTGAATGTTTTTCATTGATTTAAAACAGAAGATACCGCATTTGGCCACTGGATAGTGCTAGGTATCATATGCGTCTACTAGAACACAAAACAGAAACAAGAAAGAATTCAAGTCAGTGCAATGTGATGGGTGTCTTCACAAGCCAATAGGAAGACATAAGTAGTCGGAAGGGAAAGCCCCGATTGCAATTTCCTAGAGCACCCCAGCATTTTAGGCTACTCTGCAAAGACATCAGAACCTTTTGGGGCGCCTGAAGATGTCCACTAATCTACGAGAAACCAGATTTCCATCCCTATATGACTTGTTTATACCATATACCCTGCATTCAGTGTACAATTTTGCATGCAGCTTTACATGCATTTGTAATGCATTTTCTGTGTGTTTGCAGTGCAGTAAACTAGACTCATTGAAATACATTCATTTTTCTTGCATATATGTTCAACCACTCGCCTACCGGGCACTTTCACCTCCTTCCTGCCCAAGCCAATTTCCAGCTTTCGGTGCTGTCGCATTTTGAATGACTATTGCGCGATCATGCAACTCTGTACCCAAATGAGATTTTTTATCAATGTTTTGAGACATATAGAGCTTTCTTTTGGTGGTATTTAATCACCACTGGGTTTTTTTGGTAAACAAACAAAAAAGACCGAAACTTTTGGGGGCAAACGTTTTCCTTAGTTTCTGTCATACATTTTTTACAATATGTAATTTTTCTCCTTCACTGATGTGCGCTGATGAGGCGGCATTAATGGGCATTGATGGGCTGCACTGGTAATTATCAGTGTAGATGTCTCCTCTGAAGATTGCCGCTTATAGGCTCTCCTCTACATATGCGCAGTCAGTGTGAGGAGAGGACTGCCGATAACTGGCATTTCCTGTTTATATGTGATCAGCTGTAATTGGACAAAGCTGATTTACCATAATCAGTGATCTACTGTGTCCTAGGGACACAGCACACCATCGATCGCATGCACGGCTAGAGTGTGAGGACATCATATGACGTCCTCCCAGAACAAGAGACCTCCCACCCATCCGTAATTTGCCAGTACGGCGGGCAGAACTTGATTGCATTTATTTATTTCAGGTACTTATATAGCGCCGTCAATTTAAGCAGTGCTTTACATATATATTGTACATTCACATCAGTCCCTAACCCTCAAGGGGTGTACAATCTAAAGTCCCTACTTTACATTTATACATACACATACTAGGGCCAATTTAGACAGGATACAATAAACCTACCAGAATGTCTTTGGAGTGTGGGAGGAAACCCGAGTATCTGGAGGAAACCCACACAGGCACAGGGAGAACATGCAAACTCCAGGCAGGTAGTGGCATGGTTGGGATTCGAACCAGCGACTCTAGCACTAACAGGCAGAAGTGTTAACCATTTAGCCACTGTGCTACCTGCATATGGTATAAACACGCCAACAGGTTTACTTTAACCTATCAAACGTTTAAAGTCAAAGCTTTCCCTGGTTTAAACTAGCATCAATTGCACTGTCAATTAGCATGATGCACCACATTTTTTTTCCTGAGTGTGCTTGTGTAAAAGAAATGTTCCACTTTTTGGTCAGACTACTGTTTGTCTCAAAAACTATTAGCCCAAGAGAGTAGTTCAAGATACATAAATACAAGCTAACAGAACCTTGGGCCCTGGTGTACAGGTTGATGATCACTGCTAGAAGTGAAGATAAACAGCCATGTATACTTACATCCCCTAAGAAGCTATATTTGCCTTTAATGATCAGCCTATAAAGTCTTGTACGGTTTTCATCCTCGAAAGGCATAGATCCACTGAGCAAAATATATGTGATGACACCAAGAGCCCACATGTCCACTGCATTACTGTAAGGTTTTCTCAGTATAATTTCAGGTGCAATGTATTCAGGTGTGCCACAAATGGTCCTCATTGACCAGTCTCCACATTTACCATTTCCAGCATTTGCCAATCCAAAATCTGTAACTAATATCTTTGAGTCAGCTCCTGGATGGTAATAGAGAAGATTTTCTGGTTTTAGATCTCTATGTGTAATGCCTAGTCCATGAAGATAGTTTATGCCATCAAGAACCATCTGAAGCACCTTGGTGGCATCCCGTTCTGTGAAGGACCCTTTAGCAATGATTCGATCAAAGAGCTCTCCTCCAGTGGCCAGCTCCATGACCATATAAACTCTGTCATGGGCTTCAAACACTTCGATGAGCTGGATGATATTATGATGGCTGACTCTTCGGAGGATGTTTAGTTCAGACTCGCAGACTTCTTTCCCTTCTTTGGCTCTTGTTTCAATCATTTTGATGGCAAAAGGTTGCCTAGTGGCTCTATGCTCAACTCTCACAACTCTGCTAAAACTTCCCCTGCCAATTAGAGCCTTAATATCATATCTGAAAGAGAAAAAAAAGTATTATTAGAACGAACTATATTAAGGAAATAAAAAAAAGATAATACTGTAGCCTTTAGCATTAGAAACCCATTTGCTTTCCATATTCCAGCAAAATTAGGTTTTCATGATTAGTCTAACAGCTGTCATAGGCAATTTGAATTGCATGCAGCTGGGACCTGCTGCAGCTTTTCTACTTGCTATGCTAATTTACTGCAGAAAGGAGGATTAAAGTGATAATGGGGTTAGTGCCAGTTCCATTTTTTTAAAATATCCTGTTTTTAAATTAGAATTGTTTAAAAACAAGGGAATACATTAAAGTCCAACTGAATCTAGATTATTTAACTGATGGAACAATGCAATGTTTATTGCTATAAACAATACAAGATGGCATGTTATGTATACTTTGCATAGACAGCTAATTTAAGGTTTTATTATTATAGGTACTTGCATAGCGCTGTCAATTTACGCAGCACTTTATACACACACACACATATATATATATATATATATATATATATATATATATTTTACATTCATATCAGTCCCTAACCCTCAAGGAACGTACAATGTAAGGTCCCTAAAACTCACATTCATACATATCCATACTAGTACAGGCAGAAGTGCTAACCATTTAGCCACTGTGCTGTTTTAATCCAGGAAGAAAGGCATGGAGTAAGAAAGACAGAGGCATAGATGCAGGGACTACATTACTGAGTTTAAAGGGGTTTGCCAATGATGGTGAACAACGCCCCTTCTTCCACCCCTTTGGGCGAGAAGAACTTTTTTGTAAACTCTTTTTATGAGGATCAGGATCTCTTTTTAACCAGCATTGCAGGAATGTCAAAATGAGAAAAAGACATTCTCTGATCTTTGTCTCGCGTCGGGCCCTGTTGGCGAAAAAGACCTTATTCTTGTTGGTCTTTTCCCATTGGAGTGATGTGGAGGAGTGGAGGCCTTGATTGCTGGTTCAGTTTGCCTGTACACACTATCTTTCAAAGGTACTGATGAAGCGGGTCAAGTGACTCAATACACAAACTGAACTCATCAGATCTCATCTTGTAATTCAATTTATATTTTTTGGATATATGTAATATCTTGATGGGTGAGGGAAATTAGGGTTAGATCATAATGTATGAGGCTGTCTGGGGAAAGGCATTTCATTTTGTGAACGTTTACAATAGATTATCATAAATGATAACTTTTTTTATAATTCAACAAAATCGTCTGTTTAGCACCTGGAAAGTCCCTGCATGTAATATACAATTTTATGTAAAACAATCAGGGATTTGGTGCATTGGATTTTTTAGGTCAGCCATTTTTCATAATATTATGGTTGAGTGCCAATAAAATTGTGGTCGTTCATGGCTAAATGTGCATTATCTCTGGTCGGTGTTGTGAGGCTGCAAGGACCTTGGGGCTCCATTCCTATTGTTTTAAATAATATTGCGTTATTTATACATTTGTCAATAAAAGGCTGCTGTGGCCATTAAACTACAGTTTGTGTTTGTGTTGGTTATTTCTGTTCATTGTTGAGTAGTGGAGTGTTGGCCAGATAGCACAAGAAAAAAGTAATTATTAATACCCTAGTCAAGTGTAAGCCAAGTGCCAGATAGCTTCAATAAATGTCTGATACAAAAACTGGCAAATTACAAGATACAAGGCAGTCATCCTGCCTGTGCAGTCTGAAATAGAGCAGACACCAAAATAACAAGTTAAAAAATCAGTAATATGAAGGAATCCTGGCGCTGGATACAGTCAGCGCTGAATACCTGGACCTCTGCCCAGAGGAACTTAAAGTATATCTAAAACCCATTTTTTGTCATTTAAGAAGAGTGGGGAGGTCATGTCTTTCCATCTGTGCCTCATTAGGAAGATTTACCTTCACTTTCTCTTCTGTTTACTCACCAGGAAATGAGAGGCACATGCCCTCAGATGTCATGGGAAAGGGTGCCCTCATTGGAAGAGTTCTCATATTTTCCTGTGTAGTGCCCTCTATTGTACATTTTTTGTAAGTGTAGTTAGAGGCTTGCTAGAATCATGGGTGTGAGTTAGAGAGTTTACTTCAGATCAGGCTGCAGGGCTCTACAGGTCACTCCTCTAGTACAGCTGCCTGTACTAGAAGCTTGGAGAGGTTTCTAGAAGCCAGTTGGTGAAGGCTAGAAGGAGCTGATCTTAATATTCATGGAAGTTTGACCAATCCCAGGCAGGAGGCCTGACTGTGTGG
Organism: Staurois parvus; assembly: GCF_062004578.1. Classification (NCBI taxonomy): domain Eukaryota; kingdom Metazoa; phylum Chordata; class Amphibia; order Anura; family Ranidae; genus Staurois; species Staurois parvus. Next base: position 5,848,629 of record NW_028318026.1, on the reverse strand, counting down.
TAGAATGGCCCATAAATATGAGAGAGCTTGGCCAGCAAGGGGAGTTGGGTGGAAGATGGAGTACTGAGGTGTGTTGCTGTTAGCCTGGGAGGGGAATCCAGAGTAGGAGGGCTCTGCCTGCAGGCTGGAGGTCTAAAGGAAGCTGACAGAGGGAGCTCTACTTGCCTTAGAGTCCACCAAGGAAAGGCAGCCTGTTAGCCTGGAAGGGAACCAGCACAGCAAAAGCCTGAAAGAAGTTCATTGAAATCTGCAGGACACAAGAACAGTGTGAGTACCTCTACACCCCTGGGGCCTTCAGGACAGAGGGCTGCTAGGTGCCATACTTAACCAGCTCTCCCTGGGACAGTGCTGCAGGCCTTCTTTGGAATCTCTTGCTTCGGGATATTCTTCAAAAGACAGCCAGGTGGATGGGTAGTTCCAGCTGGGGTCTGAAGAGGTTAATTTAGAGGGGACCAAGTGCTCCTCATAGAGACTGTGTTTCTGATCCGTGAAGAGACTGTTGCCACTCTGGAGGGAGTAGAAAGTCCAGGATTCTACATTTTTGTGCAGTTTGTCCCCCGAGTTTCTGTTCAAGTGAAGTTGGGCATCCCATATACCCCTAGACCCTATCCAAGTTATTTATCCCAAATAAAACAAAAACAAGCACATGGACTGATTACTGACTCTGAATGTAAGTTTTAAAATGCGTGTTGCCTGGGTGTCAGGAAAATAGTGGAACCTAAAATCAGTGGCTCTAAAGGGGGTAGTGCTACACCTGTTTGGGTGGCAACTCAAAATTTTGGACTTGCCTTCTCTTTTATCTTTTTTTTTTTCTCACTTTTATTTCTTTTCAATAATATTGGTGATCACAACAATTAGAGAGAATGAATCTCTCTAACAAGGACACAAACGGCAAGAAAATCCTAGCAGAGGTAAAATTACCTCACCAAATCTAAAAAAGTGTTTGGGTTATTAGGATCTCCAGTAATGTCCTATAACTAGCACTGATGTATCTCAGCATATGTACAGTGTGTGTGTCCTGTTATGTGTGAAAATATGGCATGGACTAAGGTAGAGAAGGGTACCCACCTTATGAAGAGTTTGTAAGCTTGAATGGAAATTCAAAACAGAGCAAATACTGTAAGAGGTCTGCACAGTTCAGAGAAAATATAAAGCAATGTTAAATAAATTCTCTTATGGCCATAAATGACTGTTTCCTTCAGTCAGTAAGATATGCATCCCTCCTAAAGCAACAGATTCAGATCTATATGCACGCATCACAAATAAATTAGTATAGTCACTGATAGAAGTCCCAAGACTGCTCTAACTGCTGATGAGAAAAGGTATTTAGCAGTTTATATTAACTAAAACAATTGCATTTCCATGTTCTGTGTACTGTGGGAGACCGGGTATAGTGAATTCAGGGTCCTAGGTTTAGTAACACTTTAAGGGCAGGGCAAAGTACCAGTCCCTGGTCGCCTTGATAGTTTTTCAAATTAGGGCCCAGCAACAACTAAATACTGACCCCCCCCCCCCCTTCAGCCATTTAAACTTGTCATCTCTTAGATCCCTACCACTCTTTGGGGGCTGTCACAGGGCGAAGGCTTGGTACACACCTATGCAGTTTGCTTTTGATCCATTTCTGCAATAGTTTTTACAGTGCATTATTGCGCACACATTTTTTAATGCTTTTTTTTGCGTTTTTAATGCCTTTTTTTGCTCAATTTGTTGTCGGACTAAAATCTGCAAACCGCGCCAAACGCGAACTACATGCTTTTCCCCAGCATCACCATTGAAGTCTATTGAACCAAAAAGCACTGTATTGCATTTAAAAAAGTTCATGACCCTTTCCAAAAATGCAGCAGCTGAAAAAAGCATAGGTGTGAATGTGTCCCATAGAAAACATGTTAAACGAACTTTAGTGCGTTTCTGCAAAAAACACCAAAAAAAGCATATGTGTGAACCATGCCTAATGCAGGCCATACATGGCACTACTTCTCCAATTTTCTTTAGGAAATCAGAAATTTTCTGTGTTTTGTAATGGTGCCACCAGTGATTTAGAAATTTAACCACCCAAGCCTTCAATTTCACCTCATGTTGCTACAGAAAAGTATCTTCTTTTCTTTCCAGGTGCTCATGCTCATGTCTTTCAGTTACACTTCTCTCATGATTTTCCCATCATTGATTAGAAATTCCTTTGTTTTTCAAAAGATTTCCATCATGCCCGATTATTCAAATTCAATGGGCACATGAAAATTGGCTGTGTCCCACTAATGATGCAAAATTTGATTGAAAAGTCTTAGTTACGGTTTTTGAAAGAAAATTCTTTCAGAATTCGACCCATGTATGGCCTGCATTAGGAAGGACTTTCTTCTCAATCCTATGTGAGAGTGTTGTCGCCCAATATTGAGCTAATTAGGTACACAGCTGTGCATTGTTGGAGGAGCGATAGTAAGTATAGTTGCTATACATACTATAAGTACTGGTATTTTTCTTTGCTTTAGGTGGCTAAATAGAGCAAGAAAAGTAAGTCAATGCAGGGGAAAGGGGGGAGCTGGGATTTGGGTGAACTCATTTCTGAGATTCATTTGCCAAATAAGCATTGTCATAGGAGCATTATTCCCTTTCTGCTTCATCAGCCCACTCTTGGTTTCATCCAGTCCTATGGCCAACATTGCAATGTATAATTGCATATATCGGTGTCAATTCTTTGTATTTACATTTGTTGGTATAACAGAAAAAATGGACCCAGGGTATAGGATTCCCTTCTCCAGGCGTCTATAAAGCAGAGCTTCATCATATTCCTCTGCAGTGTTAAGTATGACCTATAAGTGTTGATTAACTCAGCTAAATGAAGATGTAAATCAGCATAAGTTATGCATGACAACTCTTGCTTTCATTATAATTTACATAAAAAGTTTATATTTAGAACATATAATCTTGGAAAATTGCACTTGTCTGGACTTGTATAACCAATCCATCAGATAAAATATTCTTTCATCCGTCATTATTCATATACGTTCATGGTTCCCTGACTTAGGAACAGAAAGAAGAAAAGGTCTCAGTTAAGTGACCCAAGACATCCGTGTGTTACTATTTGACAGCACCGCTGCAATTCTGATTGTTGTGTGAAAAACGTACAGGTGTATTATGTAAAAGCAGTAAAACAGCAATGCATTTGCATTACTTAAAAATAGCTGTCTCTGTCTCTGGGGCATACAGTAGTAATATCCCCAGCAGTTCTCTTATTGCAGTTCATGATATTCAACACAAGTAAGACAAATGTGCAAGTTTTTTGAGCTTAATATTTTTCTTTTAAAGGATAAGTTAACCTTTTGAAAAAATAAAATAAATAAACACATTTTTTGCAGGTAAAAAATGTGCATTTATAATTTGAAGACTCTTAGCATAGCTGTGTGCCCATACCTCACACGGGCAGACAGTTACCTGAGAGCAGGAAGATCAATGAACTACTAGAGTGCACCAGTGCCCTTCCAGTTCATTGAGAACTGCAAACCGTCAGCTTCAAAGGCTGACAGTACTTGTAGGCATTCATTCAAAGGAAATGATGAATGAATAATGTGGGTGGGGCCCCACAGCAGGCGCTGGCGTCATAGGAAGGGGGAATCGGGGAGAGAGGCTGCTGATGCTGAAACATGTTACATGTTCCACCCTAAAAATGGAATATGTAACATGTTCCAAATAAACAAATATTCCAATGTACACTGATATAATGTCAATTCTGACAGTGAATGTTTTTCAATGCAAGAATGAATCTGTGATAAATAATTTTATTATATAATTGTAGAGCAATATTGGCTATCAAGTTGCACAAAAAAGCAAAAATTTGATTTTCAAGTGAGCTTCTAAAAGAAAATTAACATATTACGGCAGTATGAAAAAAGTGAGATGGGTTGTTATGAGCAACAAGAACACTTTTTCAATCAGACAGTTTGATAAATGTTGCAAGACATTCCTGAAAAGGTACACTTACTATTATGGATATATAGCAGCATATAGGAGGGGCCAACTGGATGCAGGAGTATCATAATTTGCCACCAGCACCATTGGCAAACTCCAGGCCTCCATCAGGCTAGAGAGAACCAACGCTACCATAAAGAGCAACATTACAAACAGTCCTCTTGGGCAAATTACACACACAGACCCTGAAGCTGTTGGGTCTCAGGCACAAGGAAACATCCCCCACCTGGCTTAGCCAAGTAGATACTCACTCTACCAGGTATAGGCCACAGACAAAGTGAATAAGAAGAATATTCTTGCTCTTCTTTACTGAAGTGCAATATTCACAAGGCAATATCCATTGTGGAACAGTGGTAGCCAACTCCTGCCCACTTATGGGGAGTCCTTGCTGTTCCCAGGCATAGCCCATTATAGAGATGGTTTCTACGGCATTCCTCAACCAGGGAAGGCTGTAATCTGTAACCAAAGCGCAGAACACCCCAGGCATTCCCATGGTGGCCAAAACAGGAACACTTCTCACTTTTCCAACCAACCCATTAATCTGAACCACCTCTAACAGGAACTGTGCCTCACCCAAAATACTAAGGAGAAGCAAAAGATGAAAACCCCTGTTTACTGCCTAACACCCCCTTATGTCCCCATCCCCCGCAATTTTCTGTGGCATGCTTTTGTACCAACTAAAATGGGAAAAAGCTGGAACAACTCAGGACAAATATTACAAAACAAAAACGGGTTACACATAATCATGTTAAGCATATTCCATACATATTTCAAGGCACATACACTATATTGACAAAAGTATTGGGACACCCAGGGGCGTACTGACAACTCATGGGCCCCCAGGCAATAGGGGATCATGGGGCCCCTGTGTCCTTGCCAAACTCAAAAAAGCCTATGAAAAAGGTACCAGGGGTATCTTATGGGGCCTCCTACTGACCCCGGGCCCTCGGGCAGTGCCCAAGTTTCCAAATGGTCAGTCCGCCCCTGAGGACACCCCTCCAAATCTTTGAAATCAGGTGTTCCAATCACCTCTATGGTCACATGTGTATAAAATCAAGCACCTAGACATGCATACTGCTTCTACAAACATTTGTGAAAGAATGGGTCACTCTCAGGAGCTCAGTGAATTCAAGCATGGTACCGTTATAGGTTGCCACCTGTGCAATAAGTCCATCTGCGAAATTTCCTTGCTATTAAATATTCCATGGTCAACAGTTAGTGGTATTATAACAGAGTGGAAGCAACTGGGAACAACAGCAACTCAGCCACGAAGTGGTAGGCCACATAAAATGACAGAGCGGGGTCAGTGCATGCTGAAGCCCACAGTGCGCAGAAGTTGACAATTGTCTGCAGAGTCAATAGCTAAAGACCTCAAAACTCCATGTGGCCTTCAGATTAGCATAGCAACAGTGTTTAGAGAGCTTAATGGAAAGGGTTTCCATGGCTGAGCAGCTGCATCCAAGCCTTACATCAACAACTGCAATTCAAAGTGTCAGATGCAGTGGTGTAAAGCATGCCACCACTGGACTCTAGAGCAGTGGAGAAGTGTTCTCTGCAGTGACAAATCTTGCTTCTCTGTCTGAGTTTGGTGGTTGCCAGGAGAAAAGTAAAGTACTTGCCTGACTGCATTGTTCCAAGTTGTAAAGTTTGATTTTGGTTTGCACAGAGTCCTGACCTCAACCCGATAGAGGACCTTTGGGATGAATTAGAATGGAGACTGTGAGCCAGGCCTTCTCATCCAACATCAGTGCCTGACCTCACAATGCGCTTCTGGAAGAATGGTAAAACATTCCTATAGACACACTCTTAAACCTTGTGGACAGCCTTCCCAGAAGAGTTGAAGCTGTTACAGCTGCAAAGGGTAGGACAACTCAATAGTGAACCCTACAGACTAGGACTGAACTGCCATTAAAGTTCATGTGCGTGTAAAGGCAGGCATCCAAATACATTTGGCAATATAGTTTTGTTTCATTCATGTGGGATGAATAAAAATAGTCAAACAGATCTCCCCATCAACGCTATACAGCACAGTTGGACATATCTCCTGCTGCAGCTATGGTATTCTGACATCCATGGCTGGCACCTGGCAGAATACTAGTACAGCAGCTGCGACTAATTAGATGCAGCCAGTGTTTGACCAACAATTTTCTGCCCAATTTTTCAATCAATCAAATGGGAGGCGGCCAATAGGGCCACTCGTGTAGCATAATTCGGCCTTTTGCTCAGGAACCAGATTAAATTCATATAGTGTGTAAGCAGCCTTGGTCAAGTCCATCTAAATTTGCTAGTGCATCTAACACAACCCTCTCCCCACAATGACAATGCTGCTGTTCAAATGGTGTCTTTCCTGCTCCTCCATCCAAATTGGAGACACCCTAAGACAGGAAGTATGTTACTGGCTAGATCGATAGGTGAAAATATAGAAAAAAAAGCCCTAGAAAATTAATGCAATCACCCCATCTAAGGAATGGTAAGCTGCAATATATACATTATTTAGGGAAGTTAATGTAGCAACCTGTTAGGCTTTGGCACCATGGATTCCTGGCTCCATAAAATTAGTACAAGCATAAAGAGGGAGGTTTTTAGTGCAGAAGCAAATATCTGAACCCTATCTATAAAGTAACCCTGAAGTGCTTCTGTTATGGTTTTTAAAGAGAAACAGAACTCTAGAAACTGTGCCCAAATAAAAGCAGGACTAGTTGCCAGTATTGCTTGTGGTCTCCCTACTTCTGATCTTTTCCCCATTCCAGACTAGACATGCCTTTATTCTGCACTGTATCTCTGTGTGGAAGCAGCCATATTTGTAGAGGCAGGACATGGCAGAGGCAGGTGCCTTAAGCAGGGAGAAGAGTGAGCATTACAGAAATGACATCAACAAATATCATGCCAAACCACCTGAAAGTAGCACTCAGAGACAGCAGTGCCTTGGATCCCACACTGCAGATATACAGCTATGAGAAACACACACAAGAGGGTGCAGACTCCTCATGTATTACCTTCATAAAATGTAATCAAATGCCAAGATACAAAAACATACTCGTAAACATATGAAAACAGTAGGCATATACAAGAAATACAGCCTTAGAAGGCCCATCCCATATTGGAATCATCTGGCAGGAAAGCTAACGTGTTTTGGGAGCCAAGCTCCCTTTTTCAGAGCTGAACCTAACAAATGTCCTGGTTGCCCTTAAATGACCAGGACCACCCGGCACTCCCCTCCAAGCATGGGTCAATGGGTGGGATCAGAGAAGGTCTGCTCCTATGAACCTGGGACTCAGGACACCATAGCATACATAAAACATAAATTATAAAAAACATGATAAATAAAACCATATATAATAGATAATATATCAATTGTATATGTATCTGTACCCAAATGATAACTAAATATATGTATACATATCAAGACAAAAGAGAGGGGCACACCTTATATGGTCTGCAACAATGTGCTGCTTATCGGACAAGATCAATGTGGATTACCACAGGTGTGAGCACAGACCCTTTCACAAGATTCCTGTTTGTACCAATGGCACACACAAAATTCCAACATGAGTAGATATGCACCAACCTTATGTTAGCCCATTGGTTTAGTAATTGTATAAATGGAGACTATAGCCGCAATATGCAAGACAGCATATATTATACACTCTGGGCAGAATCAACAGCCATTATTGTGGATATATTTCTCTCTTTAGATAAGCGCCCTTCACATCTTCTACTAACCACTAATGAAAAGCCTCACATCATTGCCCCCGGTAAGATAAAACCACCAGCCAAATCTTTGGGTTTAGGCGGAATTTGATCTTCGACCAGAAGGGGAACTACAGGTGTGGAGTTTTTAACTGTAGATACATGAGGCACAGGAAAAAGGGGGCTACGTGGACTGATGGGAGATCATACCCCATAAAACAGTTCATTAACTGTGGGACCCAGTATGTTGTATATTGTATGATCTGCCCCTGTGGTCTCCTGTATGTGAGTTGCACCTCACCCACTCTCAGAACACATTTTGGGGAACACAAGAGGAAAATTATTCTTTGGTTCAACAAACATTCAGTTCCATGTCATTTCTGAGATAAGCATGGCACGAACCGCAAGGGCTTGAAAGTTTTTTGGGGTTGAAGCCATCTGTGAAGATAGTGATGTTGGCAGAAGATACCAGCTTTTATGTCGATGGGAGACCTTTCAGAGCCATCAGATTGACACCCTGTCACGTGAGGGCCTCATTGAGGGTTTAGATATACATACTCTGGTCGAGAGGAGTCCATACCCGCACTGACCACCACTTGCTTCAATGCAGTTCTCTCCCCTCAGTTCTCTCCTCTCTTCTGTCCTCTTCTCTCAATGCTCATGCATTCACATGAGGATAGCTTTCCATCTTAGCCATGGAAAACTGCTGTGGTGGCCCTGCCTACCATACACACAGTGTACATGCATTGATGCTACACACTCCTGTACATAGGCCTACAGATGTGCATCCTCACTTACATGTATACACGTTACAGCGACATGACCCATGGGTTAATTTTTATTATCAATATACCTCTTGGCCTTGTATACTATTAGGGGGGGTTGTGTTTTGTTGTCATGTGACGTTACATTAGACCATACCCATTGTTGATTTTAATGCAGTTTATTATTTAATATTGCTATTGAAAGTTTTTCATTGTTTCATTCATACATTTTTTTTTACCAGTCCATGCAGGTCAATGTTTTTTGTACTGTGTTATATATACACATGGGGGACTGATCACTGGTCCCCTGTTGCTTTGGATGGATGCCCATGGGACTCTAGCTTTTTTGTTGCTGAGTGTACTGTGTCAAGTGACAGGGATGTATCAGGTCTTCTCCTCAGCCTATTGCAGGGTTCAACTCTGCATATGGGCGGTGCTTCTCCCCTGTGGCCTGCAACCCTGCTCCGCCCCTTCCACAGATGCAGTTTTGGTGTCGGTTTTCCAGCGATTGCGGACCATGCGGTTCATCCACTAGGCGTGCATTCCAGCGGTCAACGCCCACCACACATTCCCAGAATCCTCTTTATCAAAATGGGAGGCTTTTCATCAGTGGTGAGTGGAAGATATGAGGGGCGCTTATCTAAAGAGAGAAATATAGCACAATATTGTAACATGTTCCCATAGCCACAGCCGTACCTACCGCCTCTCCTTCCTATGACAGATAGTATGGGGAGAGGTTTCCCTGTACTATCTGTCAGATTTGAAAACAGCGCAGCCCACAGTGTTCTGTGAATGAGTGCCTACAAGTCCTGACAGCCTCAGTGGCCATGAGCTTGTAGTTTTAATCAACTACCACAGCACTGTGGAGGGCCGTGGTAGTTCATTGAAGCTACCTGTCAGTATATGTGTTTGCTTGTACATCCCATACGTCAAGCAGATATTCTGACAAGTCTGCAGGAGACCTGCATGGCATCAGCAATCTACTGATCGCTGGTGCAATGCTTTCCAGGCTCCATTGGACAAAAATAATAAATGCACATTTTTTTACCTGCAAAAAAATGTGCATTTATTAACTTTGTCCAAAAGGTGAACTTATCCTTTGCGTGTTTTTTCTGCCTAAAAGCTCCTCTCAAAAATCTGACTCTGAATGTTTTTGTTTCAGCATGCTCTAAAAATATGCCTGTAAACTCCCTAATGTGATTGGACGCATAGGCTAAAATAGAGCTTCTTTTACAGGCTGAAGAAAAAAAACTACAAAATGCCTATATAAGCAGCATATTTTATGGACTTTAAAGGTGCAGTCAAGGCTATTTTTAACGCAGGGCAAAAAGGGCAGCTGCACTGGGCCCAGTTATTATTGTGGGGCCCACAGCAACTGATCCTTGAGCCCCTTGCAATGGAGGTGGCAGGAAGCAGGGCAGCTTAGCTAAATCTGGTACTGACAACGGCATCCTCAGGGTGCAGGCAGAAGGGTGGCCCTGGAGACAGAGGCCGTGGGAAAGACAAGCAGCATGAGGGTGGCTAGGACCGAGAGCCCGGGTGGGAGAAGACCTCCATCGGCTCCCTGTCTGAGGTGAGCAGCAGCGGGAGCTGCCTCCTTGGCACCTCCCAAAGACTGGACTCCTTATTCAACCTCCTCTCTGCTCCCAGCTAAAACATAAACATGCGGACAAGCTGACTGCAAGCCCTGTACAGAGGATTAGGATGGGCGGGAGGTAGGTACTAGGCATCACACTCACCTACCTACAGACTGGGACAGGGGGCACAGGAGGGATGGCAGACAGTCTCTCCCTCACATCTGTCTCTCTCACTTACCCCCCTCATCGCCCCTCTCTCATCCTCCCCTCTTTCTTTCTCAATCCCCCTCTCTCTCCCACCCACTCTCTGCCATTCCCCTCTCTCTCCACCCTCTCACCCTCTGCTCTCCACCCTCTCACCCTCTGCTCTCACCTCACTCCTTCTTTCTCATCCCCTCTTTATCTCTCTCTCTTCCCCCCATCTCACCCCTCTCTCTTTCTCATTCTCCCTCTCTGTCACCTCCCACTCCCCCTCTCTCTATCTCCCTCTCCCTCCCACCTCTCTCTTACACCCCCATCTCTCTTCCCCTCTCTCACCCACCTCTCTTTCCCCCCTCTCTCTACCCCCTCTCTCACCCCACTCTCTCTCTCCCCCCTCTCTCATCCCACTCTCTCTCTCATCCCTCCTCTCTCTATCACCCCCTCTTTTTTACTCACCCTCTCTCCCCTCCCACTCACCCCACCATCTCTCCCCCTTCTCGCATGCAGGCAGGGGGAACCGAGTGAATGCTGACTGACAGGTGACAGAAAGTGAGTGTTGCTGATCTCATCCCCCCAAGCACTGCCACTCATCCCATCAACCCCTCAGCACTGCCACTGATTACACCCTCCCCCCTTTCCTAGCATTGCCATTGATCCCACCCCTTCCCCCAGCACTGCCACACATCCCAGCCCTAGCAACCAATGGGTGAGTGGTAATGATGTGCAGTAACATCTAGCAGCCAATCAACAAGCAGAAATGATGTGTTGTAACCTCAAGCAACTAATCAGTGATCCGTAATGTGTGCTATTGTGAGATGGGGAAACAGCTCTCATTGTTTGAACGGCTTACACTGTAACCTCTAGCAACCAGTCAATGAGCTGTAATGATGTGTGTAATCCCTGGCAAGCAATCACAATTTCTGCCTAATCTGTTGTAGTAAACTGATAATGAGTCTAGCTGCTATTTATTGTATGTCTTAGAGCAGGTGGAAAGCAAAATTGTATGCTAGCGGGGAGAAGGGGGTAGGAGGCGCAAGAAAATGTTTGCCCGGGGTCCAATTAATTGTAAAGATGGCCCTGGGTGCAGTGGGCTTTATTTGGCTGAAAAACACACAAAAAGGAAAAACTGCAAAAAAATGTGATAATATAAAAAATCAACTGTAAAAAATAAGTAATATAAAAAAAATCAGTACACAATCAGTACACAAAATCTGAATCACATGCGCACTAAAAAGAAAAAACACAAATAAAAAGAGCACTAAATGAAATAATTTTTTAAATTGAAAGTAATTGGCTCAGGAAATGAAACAGAAGGCGAAATTTAACTACATGTGAAATCTGTAATCTCGTGTCAGAATTATTGCTGAAGTCATTCCGGTCACCTCCATTTCAGACATGTCTAGAATATGGCCTTTGGAGAATGTTGTAGAGTTAGACTGCATACACAAATATATTAAAATCAAGCATTTAGCACTCTGTCAGACATTGCAGAGAGTACATATGATCAGTATTATTCAATGGCCCAGTACTAACAAGGATCTAGGTGAAATATTTAAATAGCATATCACTGTGTTAAAATAGACACAGTGTGCAATGTTTCCTGACCATTAACCAGCCATAAATGCTTGGCAACAAATGCCAACAGATGAACTTTTTACAGTGCTTGCTTAGCATGTATTAGATTTTTTTAAATTATCAGAGGCATTTGATAAGATAAAGATGCTTTCACAGCTTTCCCTGCAAGCCAAAAATCGATACTGGTTACAAACCAAGAAGGGGTCCTTGGCAAGATTACATTTTTAGGTCCTATCTTAAATCAACAACATTTTTGTTTGCTTGTATACACATACCATGTAATATTTAACATCAACAGTAATTATGCAGCTTGATTAGAGGTCAGCCATTTGCATAGAGAAATCAATTGAAAGACTGCCATGTGAAAAGACAGAGAGAGACCCCTGGAGAAAGACCAAGGCTACCCTGCACAGTCTATCATGTGACTGTGGTCCATCCAACCATCTACTGCCCTGGAGAAAGAGATAGAGTAGGGTTACCACCTCATCCCTTTAAAGCCGAACACATAATTACACAGGTTCTGTAGCTGATTAATGTGGTAATTAAACTCGCTTAGTGCCTCATCTGCATTAAATTAGCCTCAGAACCTGTGTAATTAACCACTTGCCTACCGGGCACTTACAGTTAGGTCCATATATATTTGGACACAGGCACAATTTAATTTTTTTTCAGATATTTACCAAAATATGTTCAAGATATAGTTATATAATAGATATGGGCTGAAAGTGCACACTCTCAGGTTTAATTTGAGGGTATGTACATCCAAATTGGAGGAAGGGTTAAGAATTACAGCTCTCAAGAGTAGCCATCTCCCCCTTTTTGAAGGGACCAAAAGTAATTGGACAAATGAATATAATCATAAATAAAATGTTCATTTGTAATAATTTATTGAGAATCCTTTACTGGCAATGACTGCCTGAAGTCTGGAATCCATGGACATTACCAAACACTGGGTTTCCTCCTTTCTGATGCTTTGCCAGGCTCTAACTGCAGCTGTCTTCAGATGTTCTTTGTGGGTCTTCTGCTTTGTTTTGCCTTCAGCAAGTAAAATGCATGCTCAATTGGGCTGAAATCAGGTGATTGACTCGGCCATTGCAGAATATTCCACTTCTTTTCCTTCAAAAGCTTCTGGGTTGCTTTTGCAGTGTGTTTTGGATCATTGTCCATCTGTACTGTGAAACGCCGTCCAATCAACTTTGCTGCATTTGGCTGTATCTGGGCTGACAGTATATCTATAAACACTGCAGAATTCATCCGGCTTGTTCTGTCTTCTGTTACATCATCAATAAACACCAATGACCCAGTGCCACTGGAAGCCATGCATGCCCATGCCATCACACTGCCTCCACCATGTTTTACAGATGACGTTGTGTGCTTTGGACCATGAGCTGTTCCAAGCCTTCTCCACACTTTTTCTTCCCGTCATTCTGGTACAGATTAATCTTAGTTTCATCCATCCAAAGAATGCTTTTCCAGAACTGGTCTGGAGTTTTTAGATTTTTTTTGGCGAAGTCTAATTTGGCTTTTCTATTCTTCAGGCTTATGAATGGTTTGCACCTTGTTGTGAACCCTCTGTATTTGCTCCCATGAAGTCTTCTCTTGATTGTAGACTTTGACAATGATACGCCCACCTCCTGAAGAGTGTCCTTCACTTGTCTGGATGTTGTGAATAGGTTTTCTTTACCATAGAGAGGATCCTGCGATCATCCACCACTGTTGTCTTCCGTGGACGTCCATGCCTTTTTATGTTGCTGAGCTCACCAGTGCATTCTTCTTTCCTCAGAATGTACAAAACTGTTGATTTGGCCAATCCTAATGTTGCTGCTATATCTCTGATGGATTTGTTTCATTTCTGAAGCCTTACAATGGCCTGTTTCACTTGCATGGACAGCTCCTTTGAACGCATGATGTAGTTTCACAGCAGTAGATTCCAAATGCAAATACCACACTTAGAATCAACTCCAGACCTTTTACCTGCTTAATTGAAGAAGAAATAATGAAGGAGTAACCCACACCTGGCCATGAAACAGCTTTTGATTCAACTGTCCAATTACATTTGGTCCCTTGAAAAAGGGTGGATGGCTACTCTTAAGAGCTGTAATTCCTAAACCCTTCCTCCAATTTGGATGTACATACCCTCAAATTAAACCTGAGAGTGTGCACTTTCAGCCCATATCCATTATATAACGATAGCTTGAATGTGTTTTGGTAAATACCTGAAAAAATCTAAAATTGTGCCTGTGTCCAAATATATATGGCCCTAACTGTATAACCCCTTCCTGCCCAGGCCAATTTTCAGCTTTCTGCACTTTTCCAATTTGAATGACAATTGCACGGTCATGCAACACTGTACGCATATGAAATTTTTATAATTTTTTTCACACAAATAGAGATTTCTTTTGGTGGTATTTAATCACCACTGGTTGGTTTATTTATTTGTGCTATAAACAAAAAAAGAGCAAAAAATTTGATTAAAAAAAAGTTTTTCTTTGTTTCTATTATAAAATTTTGAAAACAGGTACATTTTCTCCTTCACTGATGTGCATTAATGAGGCTGCACTGATAGACAGCACTGATTTGCGGCACTGATGATGCTGCACTGATATGCAACAATGATGGGTACTGATGGGTGGCACTACTGGGCAGCACTGGTAGGGGGCACTGGTGGGTGGCACTACTAGGCACTGCTGGGCACAGGTGGGTGGCACTGCTAGGCACTGATCATCAGTGCCCTGATGATCGGTGCCGATCCATCCTCTGACAATTGCCAGTTATTGTCAGTACTTTCCTCACGCTGTGACAGCATGAGGAAAGTGCAGCCAATAACCAGCAACTGCATTTACCGATGATCTGCTGTGTCATTGGACACAGCTAATCACGTTGTAAAAGGCCGCTGTGATTGGCCTTTTACCACATCACATGAACAGCTGTGTCCGTAGGACACAGCGATCATTGAGATCGGGAGGGTGCATTCTGGGAGGACATCATATGATGCCCTCCCAGGGCTGGACAACCACAGTGTAGCCATCATTTGGCTATAGAGCGGTTGTCAAGTGGTTAATATGTGTTTGGTTTTAAAGGGATGAGGTGGCAACCCTAAGATAGAGGCTGTCCTAGAAAGCCTATATGGCAGTGGTTCTCAACCTTTCTAATGCCGCGACCCCTTAATACAGTTCCTCATGTTGTGGTGACCCCCAACCATAAAATTATTTTCGTTGCTACTTCATAACTGTAATTCTGCAGTGGGAGGAATAGTGCCTCATCATTGGTGTCAGTGGGAGGAATAGTGCCCCGTCATTGGTATCAGTGGGAGGAATAGTGCCACGTCATTGGTGTCAGTGGGAGGAATAGTGTCCCATCATTGATATCAGTGGGAGGAATAGTGCCCCATCACTGATGTCAATGGGAGGAATAGTGCCCCATCATTGGTATCAGTGGTAGGAATAGTGCCCCCATCATTGGTGTCAGTGGTAGGAATAGTGCCCCATCATTGGTGCCAGTGGTAGGAATAGTGCCCCATCATAGGTGTCAGTGGGGGGAACAGTGCCCCATCATTGGTGTCAGTGGGAGGAATAGTGCCCCATCATTGGTGTCAGTGGGAGGAATAGTGCCCCATCATTGGTGTCAGTGGGAGGAATAGTGCCCCATCATTGGTGTCAGTGAGAGGAATAGTGCCCCATCGTTGGTGTCAGTGGGAGGAATAGTGCCCCATCGTTGGTGTCAGTGGGAGGAATAGTGCCCCATCGTTGGTGTCAGTGGGGGGAGGAATAGTGCCCCATCGTTGGTGTCAATGGGAGGAATAGTGCCCCATCATAGGTGTCAATGGGAGGAATAGTGCCCCATCATAGGTGTCAGTGGGGGGAATAGTGCCCCATCATTGGTGTCAGTGGGGGGAATAGTGCCCCATCATTGGTGTCAGTGGGGGGAATAGTGCCCCATCATTGGTGTCAGTGGGGGGAATAGTGCCCCATCATTGGTGTCAGTGGGGGGAATAGTGCCCCATCATTGGTGTCAGTGGGGGGAATAGTGCCCCATCATTGGTGTCAGTGGGGGGAATAGTGCCCCATCACTGGTGTCAGTGGGAGGAATAGTGCACCATCATTGGTGTCAGTGGGGGGAATACGGCCCCATTATTGGTGTCAGTGGGAGGAATAGTGCCCCATCGTTGGTGTCAGTGGGAGGAATAGTGCCCCATCGTTGGCGTCAGTGGGAGGAATAGTGCCCCATCGTTGGCGTCAGTGGGAGGAATAGTGCCCCATCGTTGGCGTCAGTGGGAGGAATAGTGCCCCATCGTTGGCGTCAGTGGGAGGAATAGTGCCCCATCGTTGGCGTCAGTGGGAGGAATAGTGCCCCATTGTTGGTGTCAGTGGGGGGAGGAATAGTGCCCCATCGTTGGTGTCAGTGGGGGGAGCAATAGTGCCCCATCGTTGGTGTCAGTGGGGGGAGGAATAGTGCCCCATCGTTGGTGTCAGTGGGGGGAGGAATAGCGCCCCATCGTTGGTGTCAGTGGGGGGAGGAATAGCGCCCCATCGTTGGTGTCAGTGGGGGGAGGAATAGCGCCCCATCGTTGGTGTCAGTGGGGGGAGGAATAGTGCCCCATTGTTGGTGTCAGTGGGGGGAGGAATAGTGCCCCATCGTTGGTGTCAGTGTGGGGAGGAATAGTGCCCCATCGTTGGTGTCAGTGGGGGGAGGAATAGTGCCCCATCGTTGGTGTCAGTGGGGGGAGGAATAGTGCCCCATCGTTGGTGTCAGTGGGGGGAGGAATAGTGCCCCATCGTTGGTGTCAATGGGAGGAATAGTGCCCCATCATAGGTGTCAGTGGGGGGAATAGTGCCCCATCATTGGTGTCAGTGGGGGGAATAGTGCCCCATCATTGGTGTCAGTGGGGGGAATAGTGCCCCATCACTGGTGTCAGTGGGAGGAAAAGTGCCCCATCACTGGTGTCAGTGGGAGGAATAGTGCCCCATCACTGGTGTCAGTGGGAGGAATAGTGCCCCATCATTGGTGTCAGTGGGGGGAATACGGCCCCATTATTGGTGTCAGTGGGAGGAATAGTGCCCCATCATTGGTGTCAGTGGGAGGAATAGTGCCCCATCATTGGTGTCAGTGGGAGGAATAGTGCCCCATCATTGGTATCAGTGGGAGGAATAGTGCCCCCATCATTGGTGTCAGTGGGAGGAATAGTGCCCCATCGTTGGCATCAGGGGGAGCAATAGTGCCCCAACATTGGCGTCAGTGGGAGGAATAGTGCCCCATCGTTGGCATCAGGGGGAGCAATAGTGCCCCAACATTGGCGTCAGTGGGAGGAATAGTGCCCCATCGTTGGTATCAGAGGGAAGTATAGTGCCCCATCGTTGGTGTCAGTGGGAGGAATAGTGCCCCATCGTTGGTGTCAGTGGGAGGAATAGTGCCCCATCGTTGGTGTCAGTGGGAGGAATAGTGCCCCATCGTTGGTATCAGTGGGGGGAGGAATAGTGCCCCATCGTTGGTAATAGTGACACCAATGATTGGGCACTATTCCTCCCACTGACACCAATGATACTTACCTTGCTGACCCCTGCTCCAGCCTGGGCTCGCTCGCTCCCTCCCTCTCCCATTATACAAACACTTACCGGTCAGATGGCTTCCTTCTCCGGCCGCTTTCCTCCTCTTCACTCGCTCGTGCTTCGCGGTGCCGCTCGGCTCCTCCTTTCCAAGCTCCACCTCCTCGCCGGTGATTGGCCGCCTGTGTGCCTCTCTTGAGCTACAGTTCCGGCGGCCAATCACCGACGAGGAAGGATTGATCCCGGGGGTGTGTCCAGATGACAGGGACGGCATGTCATCCCGCCCACACCTGCAGACGGATCAAGGAGCGGTGTCTCGGTTCCTAAGGCCATCGGAAATATGTGTTTTCCGATGGTCTTAGGCGACCCCTGGGAAAGTGTCGTTCGACCCCCAAAGGGGTCGCGACCCCCAGGTTGAGAACCGCTGCTATATGGAGAGATTGCCTTTGAGAGAAACACAGATAGATACCCTGGAACGCCTTCCATATTGAGATACCACCCTAAAAAAAGAAGGAAAGAGAAACTTTTCTCTGGGGGGGCTGCAATGTTGAGAAAGAACACCCTGTGGTGCCTGTGGGAGAGACTGCCATGGGGGGCCTGCACTGTGGAGAGATAACATCTTGGAGAGAGTGAGAGAGAGTGAATGCCATTGAGCGAGAGATAGACTCTCCTATTTTCACACCCATCAGAGCTGTGAATGGCAGGAATGGAAGTCTTTCTCATTGCCTCTGGTTGGATGACACTAATGCATCAGGCTAATAATCCAACTGCATTATCAATATTCATCAAGTGGTGATGACAAGCCCCTTCCCACATCCGCTTGGACTTTGGCTTCCTAGGCCATTTTTCAGCAGTTTAACTCCAAACTGTGAAAACATAAAATACAATATATAATAAATCTTAACAGTTTTCCATTATTCACAAGGCATCTTCTGAAAAGAAAATGTACTGTGTACTGATCCATGTATCAACTGAGGTGAAAGGGGCCTTAAGGAAGTCGGAAGGGTCTAAGGAGGAGAGGAGGGGTCTAAGGAAGAGATGTGGATCTAGAGGAGGTCTGAGGAGGAGAGGGGGGTCTGGGGTAATCTGAAATGTAGAGGGGGGTCTGAGGAGTAGATAGAGGAGGCATGTGGGTCTTCAGAAGGAAAGGGGAGTCTGGGGGAGGAGTCTGAGGAGAGGGGTGGTCTGGGGAGGAGAAGGGAGGTCTGGAGTGGTCTGAGAGGAGAAGGGCTGTCTGAAGAGGAGAGGTCTAGGGGGGGAGGGGGTCTGGGAAGGAGAAGGGAAGTCTGGAGCAGTCTAAGGAGGAGCAGGGAGGTCTGAGGGAATCTAAGAAGGAGAGGGGAGGTCTGGGGGGGTCTGAGGAGGAGAGGAAGAGTCTGAGGAGGAGAGAGGAGATCTGGAGGGTGTGGGAGGTCTGAGGGGTCTGCGGAGGAGAGGGGGGTCTGAGGAGGAGAGGGGGTCTGAGGAGGAGTGGGGCAGTCTGGAGCTTAGTTGCCCCCCTCCCCCCTGTACTTACAGATCACACTGTAAGGAAGCTTCTTCTTCCTCCTCCTCTCTCCAGTCATGTGACGTGTCACATGACAAGGGGAGAGAGGAAATATGGCAGTCTGCCCTCACATCACAGCACCATAGTGCTGAGACAGGATACAGTTCTCAGAACCTGCTCTCTATTGCCATCTGCATGCTGAAGGGAGGAGAAAGCCAAATTCTCTCAACAGCTGCAGCTATTGGCCACTGTTCTTTCTGACAGGAGTGACAATCGCTCCTGTCAGTGAGGACCAAGATGAGTGATCACTTCAGCATGTAATCCAGGTGTGCTGTGTGTGTCAGGGCAAAGTGGGCCCCCCTTTCCTCAGGGCCCGTGTGCACCACACACCCTGCACACATAGATGATACGCCACTGGGTTCTATCAGTCATGTGGATTACAGGTTATGGATTATCTGTGAATACTTTTGTGGATAAAAGGGAATATCCACTTATCACTTGGCAATCTGTAAGGTCATTTTTACACTTTATTGTTTAGGAATTAACTGTTGAGAAAAAGGCTAAGTATGGGTTTCCTTTGGTCAGTCATTCCTAAACTTTTTAACACAGAGAAACCCTACAAATAACTTAATGGTCTCAGGAAACCCCTGCTAATAATTACTTTATCTACAGCTGATGGTACACCAGTGTGATGGCTACTGGAAAGAATGTTCCTTACACATGCATATATTGGGAATAATCCCTCAATAACCATGCATGAGCACATGAGCAATGTGCTCATTGCTCAAAGAACCCCTACCAATTCCTGGAGGAACCCTGGTTGAGAAAGGTTGCCTTAGGCTGTAGCACACAGTCATCTGTTATCTAACCGTGCTGCATTGCAATTGGGTGTGACTTTTGTGTGTAAAAGTAGTGCACCTTATTTGCCAAATGATGTTGTATATCACTAGGGATAAGTAAATCTGCCTAGGTTATTGGTTTGCGAACAGTTTCACAAATCCTGCTTTAAGCAATAAACCCTATTGAAGTCTATATGGGCACATCTTGGTATTCCATTCTGCCCTTTTGTACTGCAAGTAGGCAAGCTACCCACATGAAAGAAAAATATATTTAAAATATATTTTAAAAATATTCTTCCCAAATATATTGACATATTTGAAATACTACAATTTGGCCATATTCAATATATTTCAATAAATAAATAACACACACACACACACACACACACACACACACACACACACACACACACACACACACACACACACACACACACACACACACACACACACACACACACACACACACACACACACACACACACACACACACACACACACACACACACACACACACACACACACACACACACCATGTTGAAATGAGTTTTTTTATATATTACAAAATATATGAAAAATATATTTTTTTAAATATATTCTTCAGATTTTTTTTAACATATAAAAATTTCATTTTAACATATATTTTTTACATCTATTTGTAAATGCATTCCAAAAATGTAGATTTTATTTTTAAAGAAATACAGTATATTTGAAATGTATTTTTAAAAATATTTTTCATATATATTGTAATTAAAATGCATTTTAACTTAAAATATATATACAATATATATATTGAAATATATTGAATATGGCCAAAATTGTAGTATTTCAAATGTATGTCAATAGTATTTCAAATATATTTTTCTACCATATGGGTATTGTCAAACAAAAGGCATGGGAAGCTGGGCATTGCCTTGTGGGACATGTACTAATACCAAAATTAAAAAAATAAAAGAATAAAAACAGTATCACACACTACACAGAACTGCCAGCTCTTTCTAACAACTCCAAGATACTTTACACTGACAATATGGCAGATGGGAGCTCACCTTTTATAGAAAGGGGCTGAGTTAATATTTTCCTTTTAGTTAGCTCTTTTGACTTATCGTGGAGTGATAGCAACAAACCTGAACCTCATCCCTAAAGATCACACTTCCTGTACACACATTGTAAATAAAACTCACATTAAGGGAATGTGAACATTGCTTGCTTTAAGTGTTCACTCCATATGTGCAGTCCTTTGGGCTGTAGAGTGTGGAGCTCACTGTATGGCAAGTACAACACAATGCAACACGGACCTACTGTATATAATTGCTGTCCCCGATACTGATTTTTTTTAATATTCTGAGACTTTAGAACTCTTTATAGGAAGTATTTTAAACCAATTATACAACAAAGTTAGTGAACAAGTGGTTTAATGACACAGAAGTTCATCTGTCCCACATCTATTTGTATGCAGTATGCAAGAAGAATGAGTTTTTTCCTTAAAGATTACACTAAAATCTATTTTGATGACATGTATTATATAGTTACAGGATAGTCAACAGTGAAGCAAAAAGCAAAAGTGAACATGCACTAAAATATTCAATTAAACACTAATCTGACTACTTAAATTTTTATGCTTTTTAAAAGATGTTGGAATGCATGAGCCAACACTTGTATAGAATGTTTTTCAAGGTACCTGTGTTTGATCCCAGATTTACAATTAATCACTTAACTTACCTGGCTGTAACTCTTGGATCAAACTTTGCCCGGTACCTGGCGACTTGAATATTCTTTGCCTCCATGTCCCGATCTTTTTTGGTTTCCTCTTGTAGCCCCCAGAATTCAGCTTTGGATTTTACTGGCTCATTGCAGAACTGAACTGGAACCATAGCACGGATCAGTTTGACATAGTAAGGGTTCTTCTTTAAAGGAGGCTCCATAGGCTCCGGGAGCACCTTACTGCTTGCTCCACACCCCATCTCAGGAGGACAAGGGTTTGAAGAGCACAGCCAGAGGACAGGGACCCATCACACATCCAGGTAACCGGACACAAAAAAGGACAGAAATTCTCATGAGCAGCTAATTGTATCCTCCTACACAGAGAGCTCAACCCCTTCTTAGTGACACAGACATGTTACTAAGGGGAGGCAGTCTAAGAACAACATAGATCACCTTAGAAAGACATTACTAAGGGCTTTTGTGTGGTTTACAAAAAGTCATTAAAGCACAGTTCTGGCTTTACTATTCATTGCATAGTTGCAGAACAAACTATATTTGGCCATCTGTAGAAGAAAAAGTTGATTTAGAGTTTCTTTGCCTGTGCACATGACAGTATATGGGCAGCACAAATATTTTAAGGTTGAGAAATAATTTGCTTGGATATCAAAAATTCAGCAGTGAGTCCATGAAACTTTACTATTACCAGAACAATCGTAGTGGCTGGCTAATTCAAATTTGGCCATCACTGTGAATACCTAATATGTTCCAGAATGGGCTGCCTGCAGTGTGGAGGAAGAATTCTCAGACAACTATGTATGAGTGAGACAGTTATTTCTGTAAATACAATAGTGCATTCAATTGTGTGGTTCCCTTATAGTCCTTAGCAACTATAGAGTTATAGAGTATAGACAGAGTCAAATGCTGTCATATCAAGTTTGTTAAAACAGTAAAAGGGGCCTTGATAAAACAGTGGAAATTTTTTGAAGCCGGATTTATAAAAAATGATCTGTTGATATTGGTTATTGGCCTTTCTGCTGGCCACACAGTGGAAGATTTACAATTACCAAAGTCATGAAGAATCCCTTGCGCTAAAATCAGTAGTCAAGCACAATGTTGCCACAGTATTAACCCATATGGAATATATTAAAATTGCAGACTAAATCTAAAATATATCTAGAAATGTAATTGTTTGAGTAGCCAGTCACTTCCCACATGGAAGAAAAATGTTTGAAATATATTTTAAAAATATTCTTCCCAAATATATTGACATATATTTGAAACGCTACAATTTTGCCCATATTCAATATATATATATATATATATATATATATATACTGCATGTTGAAATGCGTTTTTTATATTTTATTGAAATATATTTTGAAATATATTGAATATGGCCAAAATTGTAGCATTTCAAATATATGTCAATATATTTGGGAAAAGTATTTATAAAATATATTTCAATATATTTTTCTTCCATGTGGGAAGTGACTGGCTACTCAAACAATTACATTTCTAGACATATTTTAGATTTAGTCTGCTATTTTAATATATTTTAATTGTTGGGCACTTGCACAGGTATACATTTATCCCCAACTGAATTCACCATCTGTTGAACATACACTGCCTTATTTAAAATCATTAGTGCAATAATGTGGTCCCAAATTTATAAAAATACCAAGAAATGGTCAGAAAGCATCTATGTTTCCTTTCTGTTTTGAAGGCCACTGAAATCTATCTACATCATGTGGTCTATAGCTATGAAGCATTGTTAGCACACAGAGAAGTACCACATGGCATGCACACATATGCATGATCGTGTACATACCTAAAAAAATAATTCAGCTTACTGCCCTAAAAACATGCATGTTGTAATGTCTGCAGAACTGGCCCTTTATGGCCAGCATTACTCTGTACAAACCTACGGAAGACAGAGGTCTTCTATACGTGACTGTATCAATAATGACAAAGGTCTAATAATAACTTGGAATTCAGCATAGTTAATATCTATAGATTAGAAACAAATCATGATAAGACAGTAAGTAGGCTGGACATCTGTTTAGTAATCCACAGAATACGCGACACTGGACTGACCACAGCAGGTGCATGGAACAGTTCTGTCCTCATCAAACATATTTATCAATGTCTAGCTACTAATGGGAGAATTATGTGAATTAAATAAGTAAGTACCTCTTCTTTATACTTTAAAAAAGCACATTTTTTGTAGGAATCTGCTAAACTATCAGAACTTTCAGTATTAACAGGAGAAATATAGCCACAGCTTCGTAGGCTGTACTTCTCCTATGGATCACAGGAGCGCAGTTCATTCTGCAATCTTGTGACCTGCTTGTGACTAAAGCCAGCTGATATTACAGTGCCAGTCCATAAACCTGTATACTGTCTCTCAGTGAGCCGATGATAGCCTAAGCCAGCCACTCCCACCCCCTCCACAGCCCAACACTCTAGTGAGCTCTGGAGGGGCAAAGCTCTGTCTGAATGGCAGTCAATGGCTCTCTGCTCTTTAAAGACTGCATTCGAAGACAGCAGATCACTCAATTTTCAAAGTTCTCAGTCTTAGAAACGTCATGGGACAGATGCAGCATCTGTATTCTACATCCTTCTGCTTCAGGATTGAGAAGCATATTATCTCAGAAATAAGGCTTTTCCAGCACTAGGCTGTGTTTATTCCTGCACTGACATGTATATCACTGGTTCTCTTTAGGCTGAGAAGATGTCTGATTACTCTGAGTATTGGTAGCTCCACACACAAAATAGGACAATTCACAGCAAGGAGGAGATTAGAGGAGAACTGAATAAAACCTGGACAGCTGTACAGACACTGTGGGGAACAAATAAAAGGAAGTCACACAAATACACATTGTGATTTGTAAGTCATTAATTCCGAAGAAGTGGAAAAACAAACTGTACAAACACTTTATTAGCATGTCTGCATGTGGCAAGTGAGAGAGAATTCATTATATCTAGATCAGCTTTGTCTGGTTTATTTAAGAAATCAATTCAAATAGAAGTGATCAATAGCAGCCAATCGGTTGTTGTTTTTTCATTATTATTACTATTATTATTATTATTATTATTAAGGGTTTATATAGAACCAGCAATTACGTTTAAAGCATTACAGATCTGTAAGTTACTCATCTCCAATTAGTTACCGTATATGTACAACAGCATTGCGGTTGCTGCAGAAATTTTAACATCCACAATATGTTCCTGCTGGCCTGCAGCAGCTGTGCATTGTGCATTATGGTAGGCACCGTCCCATGCACTTAAACTGCCCACTGAATGCAACAAGGGGTTTAATTACTGCCAAGAAGCATGTGTAAACGCACAAGTGCGTAAAACCCCAATATTTAGTATTTAGTTTGCATACTTTTCAAGTGCCGCTGTTGTAGAATTTGTTTGCTGTATTTCACAAGGAGGAGGTGGGGATTTGTTACATGTGAGCACTTGGATTGCCAATCAGTGTAAAGAATACTTTGTTTGGTATTGTTAAGGGTGAGGTTTAACCATTAACCTTGCGTTTGCAGTGAATCTCGGGGATTCGCAAAGTTAGCAAATAGCAACTCTTGGTTTTTAATTTAACTTTTAAATTTAACTTTAAGAAAATTTAACTTTTGTCTGAAAACCTTGCAGAGGCACTCTAAAAAGAAAAAAAAAAAAAAAAAGGAACAACCTTTAATCCTCTACATAGCCTCCTTAGTGCTGGTCACAAGAGCCAATAATTAGAAGGAAGAGATAGCCTGTACCTCTTTTTATAAATTGGTTGGATCAAAGCATTTGTTTGTCAGTGTGTTAGAGAGCACTGAAAATCATGCATAAGGAAATATACTTTTGCACTGGTACATGTCCTTCATGACAGTGTCTGGCTTCCCGTACCATTTATTGGACAATAACTTGCTTATTAGCCCTACAAATGGCCAGAATTAAATAATAAGGTTCACCCCATTAAACTTCAGTTGTGTTCACTGCAAAGTTGACAAATTTCAAGAAAATTCATGAAGCTGTTGAGATTCCCTTGTTTCTATGTGTTTCTATCTAGCAGGTAAAACTTCTATTATTTGGTCCATGTTGGCCAGATGAATGGGGCTCTGGGATGTTACATAGCAGATAAGATTGAGTTAAGACACCAGGCCATCTAGTTCAACCTATGTAGGCGTGGATTTGCGTGTATGTTATGTGTTTATGTTCTCCAGTAAATAAGAATATCTGATAAAATGTTTTACAAAACCCGATCCCAAGAATAAGATATTGTAAACTGCAGTTATTACTGTTATGAAAATACTTTCTTTTTTTTTATTTGAAAGCTGTGGCTATTTGCAGCACTCCCTCCTGTATTTTGATTTTATTCAGTTTGCCCCACTGTGTTCTCTAAGTTTGACATGCCAGCTCTAAAAGTATCAATATCTAATGGTGATTAGAGGATTTTGTATAAATCATGTCAGACACACTTAGCCAATCATTCTCAGTAAACAGGGTTCTCCATGTTGGATACTTTTGTCTGATCAGTATTTTTGTTTCTAAGTCACACAGGGAGTATCTGTCTTTGGGGCCGCTTTCCAGTCCTGATCTGAGTGTGTACCTTTTTGCAAGTTATAATCAAAAGACTTATCGTTCATCAGTCAGGAGTGCAGTACTTGTCCACATAGCAACTGTCCTTTGATATGTATTGTCAAATTAAAGATAGTTTTATGATAAATCTGAAACTCGGGGTAAACGACAAAGGATAACCAGTGCTCCTTCCAGGAATAATCAGACATTTCAAATTAAAATTTAAAAATTTCACAATTTTTGCTTAAAGGAGAATTGTTATCATTTCATGGCTTAGATCAGTGGTTGTCAAGTGTTGCCCCTAAGATTACCAGAGGTCCATACATAAAATTCAGTGAATATGCAGTGCCAGGACAGCAGACACACAACAGAATATAGTAGAAGACTAAAGGCATACTATAAGAGATGGTCAAAGACTGGACATAATACAAGCAATGATTAGAAATTGTGAAGGATTGTCAGAGACTGTGGACATAATAGAAAGGATGACCAGATATTTTATTTTTGTGGACATAATACAGGAGATGGTCCGAGACTGTGGACATAATACAAGGGATGGTCAGAGACTGTGGACATAATACAAGGGATGGTCTAATACAAGAGATGGTAAGAGACTGTGGACATAATACAGGAGATGGTCCGAGACCAGGGGCGGACTGACCATTTGTAAACTCGGGCACTGCCCGAGGGCCCGGGGTCAGTAGGGGGCCTTATGAGATGCCCCTGGTACCTTTTTCATAGGCTTTTTTGAGTTTGGGCAAGGACACAGGGGTCCCATGATCCCCTATTGCCCGGGGGCCCCATGAGTTGTCAGTCCGCCCCTGTCCGAGACTGTGGACATAATACAAGGGATGGTCAGAGACTGTGGACATAATACAATGGATGGTCTAATACAAGAGATGGTAAGAGACTGTGGACATAATACAAGACATGCTCAGTGACTGTGGACATAATACAGGAGATGGTCAGAGACTGTGGACATAATACAGAAGATGGTCAGAGACTGTTGGCATAATACAGGACAAGGTCAGAGACTGTGGACATAAGATGGTCAAAAACTGTGGATATATTACAAGGGACGGTCAGTGACTGTGAACATAATACAGGAGATGGTAAGAGACTGTGGACATAATACAAGAGATGGTCAGTGACAGTGGAGAAAATACAGGAGATGGTCAGAGACTTTGAACATAATACAGGAGCATGTCAGAGACTGTGAACAAAATACAGGAGATGGTCAAAGACTGTGGACATAATACAAGAGATGGTCAGAGACTGTGGACATAATTGAGGAGATGGTCAGAGTCTGTGGACATAATACAAGCGATGGTCAGAGACTGTGGACATAACTGAGGAGATGGTCAGAGTCTGTGGACATAATACAGGAGATGGTCAGAGACTGTAGGCATAACACATGGGATGGTCAGTGATTATTGACATAATACAGAAGATGGTCAGAGACTGTGGACATAGTACAAAGGATGGTCAGAGGCTGTGGACATAATACAAGGGATGGTCGGAGACTGTGGACATCATATATGAAATGGTCAGAGACTGTGAACAAAATACAGGAGATGGTCAGAGACTATAGAGATGGTACAGAAGATGGTTGGAGACTGCAGACATGATACAGGAGATGGTCGGAGACTCCAGACATGGTACAGAAAATGGTCAGAGACTGTGGACATGATACAAGTGATGGTCAAGGACACCCAACAGATTGTGAACATGTTATAGGAGTTGTTGGAGACTATGCTTGAGTAAACAGTCATAGCGTGCAGACATATTACTTGAGACTGCTAGAAATAATTGCTATGACAGGACTATAGGGAAACACAGGGGCCCCAAGGGAAAAACAAAAAGTGCCAAAAAGCCAGGGCCACAGGTTGGGCACCAGGGGTCTAGATTATGACTGCTGAGTGACTTATTTACTGCAACACTGTGGCTCCATGCAAGGCTAGCCACCTCATCCCAACCGAACACATATTAATTACACAGGTTTTGTGGCAGATTAAGGTGGGAATTAAATTCAGTGCCTCATCTGCATTAAATTAGCCCCAAAAACCGTGTTATTAATATGTGTTCGATTTTAAAGGGATGAAGTGGCAATCCTACTACATGCACCAACTCAAATTGCTTTCTCTTCCTCCCCCAGTTTGACTATTGCTGTACAGGAGATAATAGGAAACATATAGCAAGTCATAGTTGGATACTTCCACTAGTATTTCTGATATTTTAACTAATACACTTGTGTTCAGTGCCATTAAATACTACACTCTTAAGTGTCAATTCATGGTTTAATGAGATGAATACCACATAAGATCTGACACAAGTGATAATTAAGACCTAGAATCAAGTGTGTATTTGTATCACAGTGCTAATTACTTTCCTTTTCCAGTGCACTGCTAATTGCCTCCGAATGCCTAATCAGGTTTATACAAGTTGAGATGACTAAATGGCCATTGACAAGGCAGTTTATTTATAAACGGTCGAAATAAATATTTCCTCATTTTTCTTCCTCATTTTTTTGGGGATAATGTTGATTGTAAAATTTTCACCTATTCTAGCAAATGATCATCCTATGAAGATTATATTGTAGATAAATTAACTCACTCAGAGGAAGAAAGTCAAATATCAGAAGTTTCCCTGAGAAATCTTCCAAAAAATTATTTTGCACTTCACCTATAATTTGATATTTTAGCTGTTGTACAAATAGTAATGGAA